>NC_089592.1:29316347-30039444 GCF_019320115.1 Miscanthus floridulus | reverse complement strand
GAGGTCCATTGAGCTCTCGGATGCAAAGTAGCCGAAAGCCCCTACCTAGCGCGCCAGCTATCGATGTTTGACCACCGATAGCCTACCACGGGGGTATCTGAGACAGTATGTTTGGGTTTCAGCATATGCAGAACTCGACGGTTAATGCAAGAGACAGTCGATTTATCCTAGTTCAGACCCTCGACCATGATCGAGTAATAGCCCTACGTCCAGTCGGTGTTAGCCTTTGCGTTGGATTGATTGTAAGTGTTGTGTTGCTAAAGTCACCGTCCCTAGGAACCCTGCCCTCCTTTATATAGTCAGGAGGTCAGAATCCTAGTCGGTTTACAATGAGAGTTCCTAGTAGGATTACAGAATAATACTTCTACTAAGATTATAGGGGAAGAATCCTAGTTAGACTAGATCTTCTCCCTTCCTTCCTTGCGGGGTATCCCGTGGGTCCCGCACCAACAGTAACACCAGGTCAGACCTCCAGGTATATTCATAGAGTCTGTCTACCCAACAACCATGTGTTTCAGCAAAAGGTAGCACATGGTTGTTTGCTGGCTGCAAAACACACAATTTGCAATGAAGGAAAAACCATGTGTTTTAGCACAAGCTAGCACATGGTTGTTGGTTGCTTGCATAACACATGATTTCCAATAGAGAAGAAACCATGTGTTTTAGCACAAGCTAGCACATGTTTGTTGTCTGCCTTTAAAACATTTGATTTTTAAAGAAGGCCCACGTAGAGGAAATCTGTTATAATTTCTATACAACCAAAGTTGGTCCATTAACTAAAATGACAAAATGACCCATTTAACAGCAGCAGTCCATAAGTGAAGCCCAAAACCATGAATACATAGGAATATAAATAAATTACAAATTAGCCCATTTAACAGCAGCAGCCCATAATAAAAGCCCAAAACCATGAATATATAGGAATATAAAGAGTTGGGAGAGAAGCCAAGCAAAAATAGATCTACGTGGGGGAAGCCTCTGCTCTCCTCACGTAGAGCAGGGGAAAGGAGGAGACACCAGATTGCAAAGAAGAATAGGAAATTTCAAGAAGAACTAGAAGACTGATCCATACCTCATTAGCAAAGGTTAGTATCCCAATCTTTTAAATCTACTTTCTGAAAAAAGTAACAAAAACAATAGCAACTCAGATCGAAGACTAGGAGAATGTAGATATATGGAAAAGACATTCAGGATGGCAAAGATGGCCTACTGCTTGTGCTTGCTACAACAGCAGGGCGTGGCCCTAGTTGCTCAGTGTGCACAAGAAGCAGGTCCAGCACTTGGGGGTTCAACCAATTATTTCGATCACACCCTAGTTCCTCAACCAATACTTTGTAGGGACTGTTCATGCTAAAAATTTCAGTCACCTAAAGAAACACTGTCAAACTGACTGAGATGGAAAATTGCAACTAAGCTACTGGTGCACACCTGAAAACTGAACAAGCAACTCCTTAGAAAAATCAAAGATTCGAAGCAATAGCTTCTAGAACTCAGGGCGAAACTGAAAATAGCAGTCCCAAGCTGCTGCTGGGACTGCTATGTTGTTCCTGCACAAGACAAGCATAACCACACCACTCAGCAATCCTCAACTAATCCTCAACCAAAATTACAAATATATCTCTTATGCATTTGCTATATTCCTATTGTAAATAAATTACAGAACAAAAATAAGGAAATTGCACATTTAACATAGTGCAACATGTACTTGCTGCTAATGCAATTATACTATACATGTATATAATTTAAAGATCCGGCTCATGCAACTTGTACACGCAAAGCAAGGCAAAGGGGTAGAGATCAGATCGAAGAGGAACCACAAACCTCAACAGCCAAGGTTAGTACACTGATCATTTGAATCCAATCTCCTTGTGTGTGTTAGATGCATGTAATATGTAATGATGAGAAACCTTTTAACTGTCAAAACATGAAATCTGGATGTTATAATAGAACATGAATCTAGAAAGAAGAACAATGCAGCAGGAAATGTTAGAGGCACAATATCAGATTCAGAATTATGAGGAAATGATTCGCCAAGAAGAAAGCAACAATGATGTAAAATTACTCCTAATTCAAAACAGTTGACACAAACAATAAATAAATAAGAACTAATAGCTTCTCCATTTTCTTGCAGGTTTCAATTGCTTTCCTTATGCAACTAATACAAGCACCAGTCGAGTTTGATCAACTACTTGAGGTAAGAAACATAATTCAATGATGCAATGAAAAAAGAAGAATCTGATAAAAAGCTATATAAGTACTCAGCTGCTTGCTTTTTTTATGAAGCAGAATAATATGTATATCACAACAAGTAGATGTGATGATTATCCAACATCAGTGAACTCACAAGAAGCAATTAAGGAAGTGCAGTCAGCTCCTTACCAAATATTTATAGGCACAAATTGTTCCAGTGACCTTTCAAATACCTACGGATATAAAAAGGTGAGCAAAATCTTTATTTAGAATAAAAAAAAATGCCAACATAAGAAGGTTGTTTTTCGACTAAAATATATTTTAATGCAGGGAGGCTACACTGAACTTATCTAGAATAGATCAGGAACTCTCAGGAAGATAATCAGACTGACTGAAATACACAGGTAAAATTTATAATACCAGTATACAAAAATTACAATTCAGACATATGCAAATTATACACATATGTGCAATGTAATTTCAGCATAATAGTACTTTAATTTCAATGCTTCATTATAAATTGTGCAGCAACATGAAGAGATGCAAGGATCATTAACAAAGATGATACTTAAAAATGATAGGAACGAGGTAAAACTATATTATATATACTTGTCAAACTAGTTGTGTTATATTATAAATGATAACCATTCTCATTATCAAACAAATAAAATAGAATATGAGACTTGAAGATTTGGATAGAATCTTTGGACCACAAACTGACTGGTCAATATCAGAGTCAAGGCTGTCATATGAGGTAGATACAGACAGCTGAGCCAATTTGATTACATTTATAAGCAATACAAATATGTACTGGCATCAAAGTAAAACTTATCTTTGTAAAAATAGGATAGAGAAATGGCAATCGTCGCTGATGATGATGGAGCAACGACAAGCATAGCTGATGATGATAGATCTGAAATTCAACAATACCATTACAAACTGATGTATTCAATAACATGGACATTGATGAGGTACATAAAAATGATCTCTTCAACTATTTCAGTCCACACTGAAAAAAATTGTATTATAAATGACATTACTCAGAAACTAAGACTGCTACTAATATATTTACAGGTGCAGCATGAAAATCAAGATGACCAACCAACAATGGGAGAAAATGACTTGAGGATCATAGCAATAGAACCAACAAGTTTAGATATTACATCAGCTATACCAGATGATAATGAGCATGTAAATGACAGTCAGGAACTAACGGAGGAAGAGATTGAAGAATTCATAAAAAATGAGCAGGTTGCAGCACCTGAAGGCAACAATGCACCAATCAACAGCAAGTACACCCCACAGCTATCGATGGAATTTAAGACTAGGGATGATGCTCACCATTTCTTCAATTTCTATACGTTCCTAGCCAGATTTCAAGTTGCCATAACACATACGACAAGAACTCAAAGTAAGAAGAGAAATAATTAGTTAAAATGACAATGAGATGCACTCGTCAAGGAAAAGAAAAGGAACCAAAGTGTTTAGAGCAAGAAGAAGCTGAAGTAGACAAGGATGTTGGAAAGAAACCGGTAAGGAGAAGAAAAACAAATGTTCAGCAGAAGTTGGATTGTCCTTGTATTATGATGGTGAAAGAAGAAGGAGGTGTATGGAAGATTAAAACTCTTGATTTGGAGCATAATCATGAGCTATGCCCTGGAGACAGGGATCAACTATTTTTTGGTCACAAGTATATGACAGAAATGGAAAAAAGACTTATCAAGACTCTGAACGATAACAATATCCCGACTAGAAAGATGGTTTCTATTCTATCGTATCTAAGAGGGGTGCTTACAGCTCTACCGATGAAAAAGAAAGATATCTACAACTACAAGACAAGGCTGAACAGAGAAGTTAAAGGATCATATATGACACAAGTACTGGATTATTTCAGAAAGAAACAAACTGAGGATCCGTCTTTCTTTTATAAGTTTGATTTAGATTATGCCTAGATCTAAAATTACATATGCTAAGAACTACAATTGCAGTGTTCAATATCTGTAATTTACATTATCGGTGATTGCAATTATGTAGCCGAATTTTATGTCTTGTTTTCATAGCAGCAGGTAATAATAGTAACAGAGCAGTTGAAAAATTCAGTAGTATGTTGCTCAAGGGCCATAAGGTGCAGTTACTGACTAACAGTAGTACTGATACAGTGATAAGTACAGTTACCCAAATGTACATATGAAAGGGCCATAAGGTGCCTGAGTCAGTCGGATAACTCTAAGTGAAGCAATCAGAATGCAAAACAAGAGTTATTTGTATTATTTAGAAGACACTAGTTTACACCCAATACTAAACTGTAGTAACTGTACTAAGAAAGTTACTTTTGACATGAAATCATTTTCTTGCATGTGCAACACTAGTTTTTAAGATGTGACATTGTTTTTATAGTAACAGTAAAGAGACAAGCATCAACCAAGCAGAAAATTCAGGAACAGAATTAGGTCCATCCAAAGAAGCATATTTACTGTGTCTAACAGTTCATCTTTTATTTAACTTTTATGCTACTCAAAGTTCAAGGCAAAGGATGCGTTAAGAGGTTAGACAAAAAAATTTCTTTCGAATGGTAGTTGCAGTAAGTATTTAGAATCTAACCTGTTTCACCTCTCCATACCACAGACAGGGAACAGCGATGAAACCGACAACACCAGGAACAAGGTATAGTAGAGCAGGCTGTAATAAGCCCCAAAAATAATTATAGTATTAATATTATAGGGATGACAAAAACAAGGGGAAACAAGACAATATAAACCTGAGTAACAGAACTCACCTGTGCAGCTTGAATCCAGTTCATTACAATGATGGTCACCATCATACCCAAAGCGTATCACAAAAATGCACTGTTGAAGTAACAGTTCTTGATACCTCTTGAGACATCAAAGCGCAAGGCAAGTGCAACAAATATACCTAGAAGCATAAGTACAAATACACATTATGTTCTGAATGTCTTTGAAACTGCCTAAATTCAGATTCAAATACCACATTTTTGTATGCAACTTGAATCAATTGAAATTATAATTTATTTCTGTTGATACATATTGTGTGGTCCTCCGGGGGCTAGGAATGGACACAGATATTGGTTGTATTGGCAATAACTTAAGGCTACATGCAACGAGATGGCCTAAAAGTGTGTCTGAGCATGGTTGTAGCAATATGGTGCAGAGTATGATCTAAATCCAGCAGGACCAATTCTAGTTACAACATTGATTCTCTGTCAAGTGCTACAAAGAATACATAGATACCAAAAGTAACGCATGTCATAAATCTAAAATTCTGATCAATCCCCATGAATCAACAAAAGCAAGAGCTCCATTGATACAACATATCAGTAAATGACATTCTAACAATATTCCAATATATAGCAGTTTTGTACAGATAACCTAATCATGTAGAACAAAGTTGGCACTTGACACTCCTACAGAGTCTGATATTACCGTTCAATAAGGGTTAAAGTCTACGTCACAGTAAAGTAGAATATAACCAAGCAAAGCCAGATCAGCTGAAGCATCAAGACGAGAAAATGGAACTAACTGACAATGGTATTAACAAAGACCAAATTCAGTAGGAAAGAGCACTGACCTTTATCGGAGCATCAAAAGATTTAGCCACACTGACCATAACTGGAGTGAAGAACACCCAGAAAATGTCATACACAAAGAGTCCACCCTAGAAATGGAAAAGGAAAAATGCATTTAGATATGAATGTAATAAAGGAACAAAGAATGATTCATTGGCACTATGTTGAAACAAACAGAAGAAATCAATTCAGTCAACAGTGATGAAATGGTTGTAAAAATTATTTTTAGAAATAGTGCAGTAAAAAATGCAAGGGCCCAGCCCAAATTACTCTAGAAATCAGAACTATTAATCTATTATACATCAGATAAATGTTCGATATTTTAATGTTCATGATTAATAACTGATTCAACCACAGAGGCAAGCTTTCTGAACATATGACAACACGGTATTGAATTGTGCAGATCAGTTGGACAAAGCCGTTATCCTACAAAGGAAAAAGGATGCCACCAATTGTTTCAACAGGAAAACAAGCAACAAGTACCATAGGCAAAGAATGTTTCACTTCATTGCAAACCAACTAGAGACAGATTCAGACCATCAACCCCTCAAAACCAATCACCCCATGAACCTACAACTTAAACTAACCTGGCATTTGACTTGTATACCACCAGATTTAATAGCACCAAACTTGCTGAAGTCCTGTTCAACCATTTCAAACAGTTGTTTCAAAAGGAAAGTTCTTAACAAAAATTGAGTACTCCTGGTTCTGCAAAATAAGGTGTTATAATTCAGAATAAATCCCATTCTTTTCTTTGGTCCATTCAGATATGATCACAAATAGGTATCCTCCAAAATACGCCTTGTATGCCTCGTAATAAGACTAACTAGTATGCTGGAAGAAAATCTTGAGTGCAATTTCGACCTACTTACTGACAACAATGGTCAGATCATCTCTCTCTTTATGAGGATTCTCAGTGGCTTATTCATGAACTTGCGAGTAGTCTCAAGGGCCTTAGGAGACATGGTAGCAGAGAAAAGACTCCAACTTGAATCTTGGCTGGGGGAAGCTGGAAGATATCGTACATCTGCATTTCACCAAAGCATAAATCAATTAGATGAAGACACAAATGCATGCACCCACACACACAGACGCACTCACACTCTCACCAAAGACAGCACCCACCTATCCACACAGCCAAACACATAGACACACACATAGAGACACACACACAAACAGAGGGAGAGACAGAAAGATAGACACACACACAAAGACACACACACACACACACACACACAGAGAGAGAGAGAGAGAGAGAGAGAGAGAGAGAGAGAGACACACACACAAAGACACACACAGAGAGAGAGAGAGACACAGAAAAGAGAGAGAGACTCACACACCTAGAGAGGGACAAAAATGAGATGTGCATTGTCACAAATCAGAATTATCAAAATTCATGAAGTGTTAGCACAAATCACAAGAGATAAATTTTTTTCTATGAAAGGACAAGGACAAAAACTTGGTGTATGTTGGTACAAATCACAAAAAATAGATTTCAACATGTTTTAGCATAGATCACAAGAGATAATTTTTTTCTATGAAAGGACAAGGACAAGTGATCATTATCTTGTTTGGTTTAAGAGTTATATACCATTTGGAAGCTATAAAATTTATACCAAAATCAAGAAAAGCAGTACCTCAAGATCAGGGCAGCGGTAGAATAATGGATCTCGAGCATCCACTACCATAACCAACTTCATGGAAGAAAGAAAACGATAGTCAACAATTTGCACAAGAAAGATGTTACTCTACAATTAGAATAGCACGAACATGACTGAGCACAACAGAGTAGCATATCTGTGCATGTTACTTTCTTAGAGTACTTTAACAAATGGTCCGGTATGAGCACACACTGAGACAAAAGGATTTGTAAGGCAACCAATGAAAAATACCAAATCCATAATGCTGACACTAACAATTCAGGTCAAGCATAAGTGATAGCTTACCAAATCACTGCATTTAAGAACTCTCCACAGCTGTCTCCAGATGTCAATATTCTTCTCATATGGGGTAAAGACAAGATTATAATCCTGCTCCACTCTGCACTGGACATTGCTAATCAGACTTACATACTCTAAGCATTAAATTGAAGAAATGGTGCTTCAAAATGCACTAAGCACTCCATGTCACATTTTACAACCAACACATACTGTTATGTCTAACAATGTAAGCCACATATTTAGATTATCCAGATGATAAATCTGTGACATAAAAGGTCCAAAAATAACCAAGCAATATACACGATAATGTCATCTTCAATCTCATAGGTCACTTAACCCATGCGATACTTAGCCCCCCAAACATGTACTTCTACACAAAAATACGGTTCCACTAAACATTTCTAAGCACAAAAACAGCTGAGTAAGTAAAAGCATCTGAACCCAACCTCACAAGTTTCTTTCGCCACATCAGGAAATCCCACCGCTCATAAGCATCAAGCTCCTCACCGGTGATCTGACTATCACACGGCAATCTGCAACTACAATCACAGACATAGGATTCCTAATCCAAGGAACAATTGCAAACAACACACACACAGCAACACGATCAAAAATATACTCACGGCCTAGGGACAACAGGGATGGTGGCGAGAAGCGCTTCCAGCTCCTTCCGCAGCGCCCGCCTCTCATCGTCCGTCTCCCCCGTCGCATCCCTGTGCGTGCACGCAATCAACCCAACCCGATTAGCATCCACAACGAGGGAACACGCAAATTTAGCAGCACCGACAACACGAGAGGCGGGAGTTCATTTTCCCCCACGGAGGACAGTGGGGTAGGGAGGCGGGAGCGCACGGTGGGTCGATGAGGTGAGTGTTGTCGGAGGAGACAGGACGCCACCACAGCGAGCTGGTTGGCCCCCGTGGCCCGCTGTAGCACGGCGTCCACGCCACTGACGTCGAGCGGCATCGAGCGTGCGAAGGGAAGCGCCTCGCCCCTCTCTGTGGCTGTCGCCTCCATCGGCGCGCCCCTAGCCTCTCGCTCTTCACCTTCTCCTCGCCGCCCGCCATCACTTCGCGCCCGCGACCGATTCCCAAACCCCTGCGAGACGCCAGCAGTGGGTGGGAAGCCGTACTTGATTGAAGGATTTGGGAGGAGACAGATGCGATAGAGGAGGAGGGAGGGAGAGAAGAATACTCACCTGCGGGCGGACAAAGGGCCGGACGAGATCGCCTCTCCGAGAGCGTCGGAGGGGAGGGGCGGAGCGGCGAGGTCGCCTCTCCTATCAGAGAGCGTCGGAGGGAAGGGGCGGAGCGAAGAGGTCGGGAGAGTGTCGGACAAGACAATGGGGGAAAGGGGGAAATTTGACAGGCGTGACTCCCAAATATTAAACAGTGGCGCCGACATCCAGATCCCACATGACAGAGACACAAAGCAACCAGCACAGATCGGGTGTTCCATTCTTCATCTTGTGGCTAAAAAATTCATGTGCCAACCAACCAAGAAACACACGTGTTCATATGGACTCACCTACTGTTAAGACTTGTTCGCACTTGTCGCTCAGATTGAAACATCTGTTTCTTGCAGAAATACACCAAGCAGAGCGGTGCCAATGTTTCTCTTCAGCCAGTACTGTCACAGCGTTTCCAAGCTGTATGAATTTTACACATGCTGTACTAATTATTACTCTTACATTGAAGCAGAGGGTTTACAATTTGTTTTTCTTTTTTCTTTTCGTGTTGGTTTGTGTATCTGATTCAGCCTGTGCACAGCGCCGAACACCGGAAACTCGGGAAGGTGTGATGTCAGTGGGAGTGGGACCCAAAAGCAACTTTTGGCCCATTCGAGACGGAGCAGCAGCATCTCTTCTTGCGTCTCCTTCCCCGTCCACCGCACCGCCTGCCTCGCAGCGCCCCCACCGCTTCCCCTCCCTCCGCCTCGAGGTGCCGCAGGACTTCCCGGGGCGTGCGCCTGCTGCGAGTTCCTGCTGACCGAGCGCGCACTGCTCGCGGCTGAGCGCACGGTCCAGCAGAGTCGGCAAGTTCTAGGTCGCCCTGCCCGGGCTACGGCGGCGACAAGTCGCGCTGCTCGAGGACGAGCTCACGGTCCAGCGGCGGCGGCAAGTTCCAGGTCACGCTTCCTGGCCACAGCGGCAGTAAGTCCAAGCTTCGGATCTACAGTTCTGGTGATGACCTCATCCCCCTCCTCCTTGCTCTCGCTTGATTAATTCAGTGTTTCCGAGCTTAGATTTGTAGATGCTTTCATGGCGGTTGATCTCTCGTTGGTGGCATTATGTGGTTGCAATCTTATCCAAATCGGTCGTATCTTTAGTGTTGTTTGGAGGAATTGATGCCTTGTTTGTCTGGGAAAATTGATTCTATAGCACAGAACTCCACTTTCGTAAAATACCGTTGAAAGACGTTCGTCACGTAAAATACCACTGCAAGACAGCACCGTTACCTCTATCTAGCATTCTGTCACAGTGGCACAGCAACGTCGTGAAATCCACCTCCAAACGCCTGATAGAAACAAACGCTGGGCCCTACTCCTGGTCCTCCACGGTGCTGGGCTCATCGCCACGGGTGCGAGCTCTGCATGTGGTGCATGCCGAAAACGGACACCAGCTGCACCTGAACGAGCGCTGCGCTGCCTCTTGGCCCTCACTGCCATGGCTGGCAGCGACCCCCTGCGTGCGCCCCTAGCCCAAGGACGACGCCACC
The DNA here is from genome assembly GCF_019320115.1 of Miscanthus floridulus. Taxonomy (NCBI): domain Eukaryota; kingdom Viridiplantae; phylum Streptophyta; class Magnoliopsida; order Poales; family Poaceae; genus Miscanthus; species Miscanthus floridulus. The sequence goes on along the minus strand of NC_089592.1, from coordinate 30,029,014 downwards.
GCACGGGCCGCCTCGAGCGCGAGGCCGACCACACTCGTGGACCACAATTATCAGCATGGTGCATGCCGCTCCGCCAAGCCCCCAACATGCGTGCACAAGCAAACCGCCGCCGGCGGCATTGGCATGGGTGCATGCGTGTGCAGCGCCGGCCGGCTCACCTAGGAACGCCATGACCTAGTTGCCGAGCGCCAAGAATACGAGATTCCACGTGTTCTGGTAGTCGAGAAGCAGGAGAGGAGAGGAAGTTGAAGATGCGGCTGGTGATAAAGAGCGTCACGGACGTGGACATGCCGTCGCCTATTACGCCCACCAGGCCCAGCACCATGAGCACCGGGTCCGCGTGCATGAACACTGGCAAACGACGGCAGCGCCAGCGCCGAATTCTTGGCCTTGGCCGCCTCCTCCGGAGGTCTGTCCTTACCCATGTCGGCCGGCGAGCTAGGTCGTTGTTGTCGCTGCCACTCCGCACTCGCCGCACCGTGTCTCGCTTGTAACCAGCTTGCCGCACTCCTCGACGGCTATCTCGTGCGACCCGGCGACAACTTTGGAATTCCGCCTAGCATCCGCCGTTGGCAGTGAGGAGGAGCATGAGCTAGTGCTGGCGCTCCACATCGAACAGGGGAGGACCAGGACCCAGCATCTTTCAGGCATTTGGAGGTGGATTTCACGACGTTGCTATCCCACCGTGATAGAATGCTAGATAGAGGTAACGGTGTGTCTTTCAGTGGTATTTTACGTGACGAACGTCGTTCAATGGTATTTTACGGAAGTGGAGTTCTTTTGGTGCTATAGAATCAATTTTCCCTTGTTTGTTTAGGTGGTGTCGGGGAGGGGTGCTGATGTGTTGTTCAGATTGATTTAAACTCCAGACGGGTTATTAATTCGTTCTGATTTCATGGTTGAGATGTATGAGCAATTTGGTGTACCTATCTTCTCACTCATAACATGATCATGTCACAACTATCTAGGAGCTGCTAGGTTGATTTTACATAGCCTATGATGTTATATGGTATAGTGACTGAGAATCGAGAGTTGAAAGCAGTTGCTGGCTGACAGACATATAGTGTTATAGGTAAATTTACAGTGCAGTTCTGCCATATGCCTTTCTAGCCTCATTTAAACCAACCAAAGAGGAAACATTTTATCCCTTTGTGACCCTCATTCTAGAACTTAGTGGTTGCAGAGTAACATCTTGAATTATTGCTAACAAGTGTTGTCCAATACTGTTAGAAAACTGAATTCCCCAACTCACAGTTTAGTTATTAAGATTTTTTTGGTTTCATGGAACATTAGCCGAGGATGTTTGAAAAAAAAATGAATCTCATCTGATCAATTATATATAAATGGTTTAGTTCAGGCTGCACTAAAAAATGGATATTTCTTCCTTGGAACTTGATTGAAAAAAAAACTTCTAAGCTTTAGTTTCCTTAGTAGCCTACAACCATTTCGAAGATACCTCATTGTTGAGTCGCACAGCCTATTCAAGTTGTGGAGGTCCAAGGAAGAATAGCCTTGATGGAAGATGAGGTAAGTTTCCTACATTTATATAGCAAGTCAGAAATGCAGCTCCATGTTGCCTTTTTATAATTGCATAATAGTAATATACTAGGATAACTATGGTACTGATGGTTGAGAAAGGAAACTATTGCCTTAGTAGGAAGTTGTCAAGACTTACAAGCAACCAGCAAATGCTAGCTACTTCATATTTGAACCTCTAGACCATTAGTCTTCTGTAGACCACAAAGAATTGGCATAGCCTCCACATTTGTTTAGCCATTTATATAAAATTCTCTCGAAAAGCAATAATATCGATTCCAGATAAAGTGAGAATAGAACACTCGCACAGGTTTAGGGAGTGCAAAGAAGGTGCAACAAAGATGACAATGTCTAAACCCTTATCAGGAAGACGATAATTTCCCTTTATATTTTTCTCAACAATGGCATGTAGTTAGGAACCTTAGGTAAGGTAGTTGGCAATATGTAGTCAGGCATGCATCTCCCAGATATATCAAGATGTAGATCCTACATTAAAATAAGCGTTGAATGAATTCTCAGAAGTTAATTTGCCCAAAAGAAATAAGGTGTTATCGAAAGGTATAAATAATGTGTCCATAGCATAGAAACTGCAGCGTAGACAGATAATAACCGCAAGCTTTCAGTGCTGCATTTTTCAAAGGTTTTCTCACCTTGGCTTACAAGCTAAAGTAAGGGAACAAACTATGCCACCTTCAAGTTACTCAATACATTCAGAATGTTTCGGAAAGGTATTTAAGCATAAGCTTGTAAGTGATGGGGCGGTTATAGGCGATGGGGCAGCTTGAGCTTGTGCTGAATCTTTCCTATTCTTTGAAGTGGACCAAACAATGACCCTATTTGCAGATTTGTCCAGCTTTGAAGAATTGAATTCTCGAGCTCTCAACTTAGCTTCTCTTTTTTCATATATCCTTGCAGCAGGGAAACATCAAGGGATAGTGTGACCAAGTGTTAGCTCTCTTTTTTTATTTCAACTTTGCAAGTATGAATCTAAATATACTCTGTCAATTTGACTTCTCTTTGCAATTTTTTCCTACTATTCCCATGCTTTTTTTTCTCTGGTACAGTAATAATATTTAGAGTTGTATTGGAGTGAGCCACCTAGATGTTTTGTGTCATGCATATGGTCATGGCCTCATGGGTGTACCATGTATGTAAAATATTTATATATTGTTTAGTTCCATTCCTTGATTTAGTTTATTTGCGGTCTTTATGAGTTTCATCGAACAAATCCTTTTGAGAAGAAACCTACTTTTCTGAGCTATTTAGAATAACAAATTTATATGACTTAGTCATTAAGATTCTTTTGAATCCATGGAGCATTATGTTTATTGTTTGTAAACTGGTACGGCTTTATGTTCATTGTTTATAATTTTGTTGGCCGTTGTGACTATGTGGCATTTGCAGCTGTACTATCAAACGCAAATGCCTATGGAGCTGTTATTTACAGCATTTTCTGAATGATGCATGGAAGTAGGTCTAAGTTGGCACTTGACATAAAATTCTGTTAAGGTGGTGCTAAGTAAGATAATTAAGGGTATAGGAAAAACCATATAATTTGTAAAGGATCTTGATTAAGTGCCACTATGAATAGAAACTAGACTATGGTATGTAATGATCTTGTTCCAAAACAAAAACATTGGGCATCCTTCAGGTTTAATTGGTTTTAATAAATATGGATTGCATGCCATAGAATTTTATGCTCGTAGTGTTGTTAAGAAATCCTCTAGACTGTTTCGTGAGATCCCTTCTTTGCTACGAATGATCTAGTCCAAATCTTTCTGGCTGAGATGTACGCTCCAATCCATCCATACACTTTACTGAGTTGCTTGCTTTGTGCGTGCTAAAAGCCGTTTACTCTCTCTCTCTCTCTCTCTCTCTCTCTCTCTCTCTCTCTCTCTCTCTCTCTTTCTCTCTCTTTGTGCTCTAGCTGAACTACGGATATCTGTACGTTGGTTTCAGCATACCCATCAGGAGAAGCGATGTCAGGAGTGATCACAAAGTTTGCGGTTACATCCATGGTGATGTGGATGGCCCCAGTTGCGATCATATATGGGTTCTACTACCAGGTGTTTCCAGGTTTGGCTGTTGTTCCTGTTCTCATCACTGCATGGTATACTCCATCTACGGAGTACATAAATTTTATTTGGTAATGATAATTTTTTTTTCTTAATTTTCAGGTGTGAGTCAGATGTCATCCTCAGCGCAGACACTTGCCAGCGGGTTCCTGGCTGTCATATCAGTTAATCTGGTGATTGGCTTTTACATATTCATGGCGATGAAGGAGACTCCACACCAGGAGCCACAGCCAGATCCCACCTTCCTGGCGAACGCCAAAGCGAGTATCAACCTGCCAACATCCTCTCAAGTGAGTGATGATTCCAACAGGAAGGGAAAGGTTGAATAAGCTGTAGCATGTTGACTTGGGTCTTGTGTATGTTTAGTGTTTGTTATTTAGGAGGAATAGTTATGCTACACCATCAAGACCGAACCTTTTATAAATTTCATGATTTTGCTGTAAATATTGACAGTTATGGTTATGTGAAGCAATATGGAGTTGAACCTTTTGTACCTACTAGGATCATGCCCATGCGTTGGAATGGGAAAAAAAATAATGTTATAATTTAAGTTTATACATGTGTTGTACTATTAAAAAATACAATACTTCAAGCATGATTTTCACGATATTTTGTTTGTAGCCAATCAAATCATGAATATTACAAGACTTTTTACCAATCATGAACAATTATTAGAATATAATTCATGTTTTGATGTGCACAATTATGAACATCGAATCTCAAATAGTACAATGAATTTATAGTTTTGATGCATGCTATTGCCACCAAGATTTATTTGACATGTTCAATAAAATACATAAACCAGGACATGACAAAACCAAAACCTACTTCTGATCTCACCTCCTTCAGCAGTAGCATCATACTCAAGTTCAACTCCACCACTGCATTTGTCACTGTCAGCTGGCCATTTACTTTTCTCTGATCCACCAGATTGGTCTTGTGGTCTTGTTCATGCATAACTCGATCATTTGCATCCAAAGGCGTGATTTGGATTACCAGCTCAACCATCATGGCTAACTGACCGACTGCACATCCACACAAACTGATGTTAGTTGGCAATGATAACACAATCAGCAGTTTAAAAACAGATTCTAAGCCTCAAGGACATGTTGGATTTTTTTTTTTAATCCACAAAGCAAAGGTTCGACCGTGCAAGATTAATTTGACAGCACAGCTGTTTGAACTCAGAGCTAACAAGGTTGACACTGAATATAGCTTTCATTATGTCAACCACTTATTTGAAAGATTGGAAGAATTGCTGAGTGAAAGTACAGAGTCACAGATGATAAACAATCACAACACAAGTGTGCAAATCATCTTTGCCTGAAGAGATTTTATTAGCATTAAGACAGGACTGCTGGGTATTCAACCATGGTTAGGAAGCTAACGAACGAACTGCTTGACACACACACACATTAGCCAGCAAAATTACAACACCAAGCACTCTCTGTCCACCGCTCTGCCGCAAAAAGGACCATCACTTTCAGTACCGCTAGCCGCTTCAGCTGGAGATCATCATACTACTTCGTGCTGAACAGGTTGCACAGCAGCCTGTCACGGTCTAGTTTCTCGAGCAGCATCTTCGCGCCGGACAACGTCCTTGTCTGATAGCTCTTCTTCAGGTACTCGATGGCACAGAGCTAACAATTTTTTCTCCTTTGTTAGCTCTGGTCCAACTTGTTAATTCAATGCAACCAATTACATGTGGAAGTTGGTATGATCGTCAATTGCTGCTGCATCTTTTTTTTTTTGACCCATAGCAACCTTTATGCAACATGTAAACTTTATTATAGGATAGATGTGATTTTGTTGAAAATGCTGCATTATTCTGTTCAATAGCCTAAATGGGCACATATACAGGAGAGTAAGGGAAAGACTGAAGACTTTAGAAGATGCACATAAGCAAAGAACCTCCTGTCCAAGAAGCTTATCACAACTAAGTATATGTATACATCACTAAAACTTACGAAGGACATCTAAACTCTTAAAGCCTATTTTTTGGTTAATTTGGCATTCTTTCTAAAGGATGTCAATCTTCTATGAGGATTTATCTCAACATAGGACAAAGGTGGATTACTTCTAGTAGCATTTCAGTCAGTATTTTTTAAACGTGTCTTTCTCACAAGAGTGTACTACTGTTGATTTTCCTGCATATATCCATGACCTTTGTAGTTTGTATCTCTCTGGTCATATGTTTCTTCTGGTTATTTAGATAAGCTAAAGATACAGATTGGTTGATTGTATGATAGAATGGGCTCAAGTCTGTCTTTACGACTGAAAGTTCAGGACAGGACCACAGTTAATGACTAACATAGGTTTAGGGTATTGGACTATGCTAACGAATGACGAATCATGTAGTCTCACATCCTGAAGTACAAAAGGACCATCTAAGGCTATATTGTATGGGGAATGCAGAACTTGTGGATTAATGTGATGAGCCCTTCACCAAGCACATCTTATTTGAGAAAATGGAGAACTCTTGGACAAATAAAATTATGTCTTCAACTCTAGCCATCCTCTGATGGTCCGAAGATCCCATATAGCAAGCATGGATATCATCCCTGCACCTAAGAAAAGTGCAAGATATGTCATCAGCTGAAGCTTTGTATTCGTCTGTAGTTTGGGGTTATTGAAATCTGTGGCCAGAAGATCCCATATATCGAAGCTTGGAGTTGTTTGCTAGGACGGTCCGACCTATGGCTGTAAGACCTCTGAGGGGCTCGTCTGAAGCACGTCGTTTGTATAATTAAACTCTTCTTCTTAATTACAATGATACGTAAATCTTTTACGTATTCGAGAAAAAAAAAGACTAATGACATGTAGATCAAAATTCTTGCCGAGGCTGAGTTGAACACTCCTTCAGCGATGAAGACTGTAGTGCTATGGCCATTGTAGCTAGATGAAATTGCAATCCCTAATGCAATACCAATGGGTGCAGTCAGGGAGAAAAAACTTGCCACCATGACGGTAGCCCTCAACTTGAAATTTGCCTGCAGGGAGGAATGAGAGCCAGAGGATGTTAGCTTTTTTGTTGATATGAAGCACAATATGAGGTTAATTCTTTCTTCTTCATGTCCATTTATTTTCTTTATTGAATAAATGCTAACATTTCGTTACTAGGGTTTGCTTCTTGCATGGAGTAATTGGTAAAAGTTTTTTTTTCTCGCTCAAAAAAGTTTGAGATTTATTTGATTTCGTTTCCGTAACATACTAACACGTGTCTTCAATAATTGGTTGTTAATCAGTGTTGGGATACATTATGTGCTTTTTATTATTACTATAAAAATTGATTTGCAATAGTTTGTACTTGTAGTGTGTCATGTTGCTGTCCAAGAGTGTCCCATTTCAACTTTGTACTTCTCTTTTTTTCCTTCCCTCTTGTTTATCCTCCCATTCTGCCAAAAGGGCACTTGGTATAAATTTTCTGACATGCTGAGTTATAAGAATGTCTTTTCCATAAAAGCTGTAGCTTCTCATTATTTTAGTGAAGCAGAAGCATAGAGAATGGTTAGTTTTTTCAATGAGATTGTGATAATTCAGCCATTCAGGTATTGTAGGTTATGGTCCAAGGCTCCAAGCATATACCTGCACAATGGAACTACCCAAACCAATGCCTTCAAAGAATTGATGGAAGCTAAGGGCACCAACAAGAGGCCTAATGGTGGATGACCTTACAGATGCACCTAAGGACAATCCAATTATCACTGAATGCACCAAGATTCCGAGCTCAAGGACCTGCATGGTGAGAGATTTCCTTTGTTATTTCAACATATTTTTGTCCTGAAAATTCTACCTAGCTGATGAGCAGTGGGCTCGCTTGTTAGGCTGGAGAGGAAAATTCAACATATATGTGCTCCAGTGAAATCCAAATCTTAGCTCAAAATTAAGTTTTAGTTTGAAATCAAATTTAAAAGCATTCAGAACGTCTAAAGGATGACCTTGCCATATAGAGACCAAAGCCACCGATGATTTTCGGTGGGCGGTGATGGTGTGTGCTGTGTTCCTGGAGTGGCCTTGGACATGGGCTGTAAAAACGGCCGATATGTTAATTTGTTGCCACGGCCTAATTGTGGTCCAGGAACCCAAGTAGCCCAGTAATCTGGCCCAGGAACATCAAGGCCCAAGTACCCAACTAGAACACACCGACGACACCAGCGGAACTACTGACCGAGCCTTGCGCTCGTTGACTCAGTTCGTCCAGGCGCTGACCTCCGGAGTGCCGCGTCGCTCGGATCCGTCCGCCCTGGTTGAGCCCGCCAGATCAAGCGCTCGCGGGGCCTCGGGCGGATTGAGAGCCGGCCGGGCAAGGGGCAAGGCCGGCGGCACCACCGCTCGCGCGGTTGGGCTTTGGCGTGAGGAACGAACTGCCTCGGACCCGGCTGCCTTGCGCCGTCCGGGTTCCGGGCTTCCGCCGGTCCGGTCTCAGTGCTAGGATCCAGGAGATTCGGTCTGCTAGGCTGCTCCAGCTCCAATTCGAGGTCTTTCTCTCTAGTCTCTGCTACTCGCATACTTCAGTTTTCAGTTCCAATTGTAGTAGTAGTATTAGTCTCTAATAATACTCTAATACTAGGTCAATTCTCCGCGTGTTGCTGCGGAATATGCAGAGAAATTTTATATTACATTGGAAAAAAGCAAATATATAGCACCGTATGATCATTTAGGTTTTGTGATGTTTGAAGCGTTGTGTTTTTATAGTTAGAAATAGTGGGTAGCCATGCAAATCGCTAATGTTTCAAATATACATTGGCTGAAGTGACATCGAAATATAATTAGCTATTACAGACACTCAAACTATATTAGGCACTACATCTAAGATAATTACCCATTACACGCACTCAGAACTATATCAGGCCAGTTGCAGAAATCGTTGACGCATCTTCTTCGTTGACTGATTAATATATGCCAAATAGATAAATTTTTGCATCATTTCTACTTCAAAGAGAAACCCACTATGATTGGTTTACTTCATTACTTGAAGCTGATTTTAGCAAGATGAAGAAACTCTGATTGAAATCCTGCACACAATTTAAGGGAACCATTTATAGATGAGGGGAGAGTGACAAAGAACTTGCCTAGTAGATGTGGGCATCAGTGTCTAGTGCATACAGGAGCACGGTGTTTGCTTTCAGAGAATCACCGCCTGCAGTATCAGCATGCTTCCAGTGGCGGGAAAGGAAAGAGCGTGCGTGAGCTTGTGTTGTTGAAGCTGCACAATTTATATGACCAGCCGCTTCTCCCACCGTTTTGGCTACTCAATGCCATCCTCCACGTTCCGCCAGTTATAGTTTTGGAGGAGCCCATGCTTGCGTTGGCTGCTGATTATCTTGCATGATTAATTGAATGAGTTATTGAAAGAACAGGTGAGCAAGTGGATAAATGGTAAGGGTAGTTAATCACTAAAGCGAGACGTTGATGGGTCAGAGTGGGAACTATTCTCAATTCTGTGTGAGGCGAGTAGAGTGGCACTACCTGTTGGAGGAAGGAACGCATGCACATTTTACATCTCAGGTCTTATGGCCTGATCTGTTATTAAAATTATGGGCAGCATGCACTGCCTGTTGGGAGATGAAACAAAGAGTCATATGGCACGCACAAAAGGTTAATGAGAGAAATTAAGTATAGTAACAGCCAGCAGAAGTGAACCATTGCCTGTATTGGGTGATGGTTGGCTGCCTACCATTTGGGTGGACAGATATGTTGGAAGCTCATGATCCAATAAAGGGCGTACCCAGTGCAACAGCTCCCGCTCTGTGCGGGGTCTGGGGAAGGGTGCTAGTGGCAAGCCTTACCCTCGCCTGTGCAATGCAAGGAGACCGCGACTCGAACCCGGGACCTTCCGGTCACAGGCGGTAAGACTCTATCGCTTGCACCAGGCCCGCCCTTCAAGCTCATGATTAAGGCTGGACAAAAAACTCGAAGCTCGTTAGCTCGCTCGGCTCGTGGCTGGCTCGACTCGGCTCGGCTCGTTAAGATAATGAGCCGAGCCGAGCCAAGATTTTAGCTCGTTAGCTATAACGAGCCAACTCGAGCCAGCTCGTGAGCCGCTCGCGAGCTAAACGAGCCAAGCTTCTAAGAAAAAAAGTATCATTTAAGGTAGTTAGATGCATGAATACTATAGTATTTTATTATACTTGTATATATATTAGCGCATATTAATTTTTTTATTCGATTTAAGGTTGTTAGATTCATTTCTTTTGTATTATTATTATTCTCAAACTTTAGATAAATGCAAATATTATATTTTGTGTATTTTTTATACCTGGCTCGCGAGCTTAACGAGCCAGCTCGAGCTTTTAATGAGCCGAGCCGAGCTGGCTTTCTGGCTCATTAGGATAACGAGCCGAGCCGAGCTAGCTCGTTATCTTAACGAGCCAGAACGAGCCGAGCCGAGCCGAAACGAGCCGAGCCGGCTCGTTATCCAGCCTTACTCATGATCCAATGGTGAAAAATAAAAGAGATGACGTGGATCAACGTGGTTGCAGAGAAATAGGAGTAAATGACCCTTAGTGGGTTCCATCTATATAGGTTATATAGATATAGATTTCAATTTCCAACTCCAACTCATATATGTTTCCACTAGATCACCATTTTTCTGCTGATTTCCAAAGTAATAGTCATCTTTGTGTACACCATACGTTAGATTTCCAGGTGCCAGCACACCACAAAAACAGAAATCTCCCCTACAATAGACTCGTATATACCATATACATTGGTATATAATAGAGGTTAGCTATGTTCCTTAATGTCCAACTAAGCTACGCCCCATGGAAATTTTGGATTGGCTTCGAGCGGGCCAACATATGTAAGCAATTAGTCAGAAGGCTTGTGATAATATGGGTAAGGTTGACATATATAAGTCTACTAGGATCAAGCTATGCTATGATTCTATCATTAAAACAAATTTATGCAGAAAAGGGTAACCATGTATGAGGTGGAACTTTGGTAATGAAACATAGTCCTCGGTTGAATTATTATTGAGGGAATTGGTAGGCATATATAGCTGTGACACCAGAGCTGTACAGTTACATTAAATCCGTATTGGCAATTTTTAGTAACACATGGCATAATGCTGATGACAATGCAAATTAGCACAAAGCTGCGTTCCTCATCACTGTATTGATGAGTCAATAGGTGCTGTGCCGTGTGTCTCACTGACTAGTACCCACTAGTAACACTCCAAACGGCGCCGCGCTGTTGATGGAAGTCCGTTCCATTTTCAGCCCTACAGCTATTCAGAAATTATTTATTTACAAGACTCTTGGCACTTGGAGCGATTTGTATATTTTCTCAAGAACTAATTTGCAAATGCACAGGCTACTGCGGTCCACGCGTCCAGCACAAGCAGCCAGCAAGCGGCGGTGGCGGCGACGGCAATGGGCTCTGGTTCCAACTCCAAGGAGGGAGAGGAGCGGGTGCTCACCCACAGTGACGTGGTGCTCATCCGCTCCGACCTTGCAATCCTTCGTGGGCCGTGCTTCATCAACGACCGCATCATCGCCTTCTACTTCGCACACCTCTCTGCCAGCCTCCAGGACGACGACGACCTCCTCTTGCTCCCGCCCTCCATCCCCTACCTCCTCTCCAACCTCCCTGACTCGGCCGCTGTCGCCGCCGTCGCTGACCCGCTCCGTCTCGCTTCCCGCCGCCTCGTGCTGCTCCCTGTCAACGACAACCCTGATGCCTCCATCGCTGAGGGTGGTTCCCACTGGACCCTCCTCATCCTTAACAATGCCACTAGCCCCTCCGCGCCCCGCTTTGTCCACCACGACAGCCTCCCTGGCGCGCCCAACCTCCCCGTCGCTGCCCGCCTCGCCGACGCACTCCGCCCCCTGCTGCCAGGCAGCGATTCCAAGAGGGACACTGTTCCGCTCATCGAGGGGCCCACCCCGAGGCAGACCAATGGCTATGACTGCGGTGTCTATGTCATGGCCATTGCCAGGGCTTTGTGCGCCTGGTGGAACAATGGCCACGATCACCGGGAAGGCGATTGGTTCCAGGCGGTGAGGAGGGAGGTGGACGCCCACAGCGTCAAGGCCATGAGGGCAGACTTGCTGCAGCTAATCAACACTCTCATCCAGGAGAAGGCCAAGGCCAATTCCACATCCAAGGGCGACACTGACCCAGGGTCATTACAATGATAGGCAGTAGATTAGTTGCTGGTAGAGATTTCTCAAATCTGGTGCCTCTTCTTGATCTTAATCAAGGTCTTTGCTCACTGGAATTCAGTTCAGGATTTGAGAACTACATTACAGGTGTTTTGGCTGGATTGGTGCTGAAGTTCTATACATTTGGAGTTTGGTTACTAGGCCACTGCATATACATGTATTTCTTTGTGTGTTTGGAATTTGGATGACACTTGAGAGCTTGATAAGAGAGAAAAATGGTTGGTCGAGCAGTTCATGTGTGATTTCTTGAAACTTCTTCACTAGAATTTTAGAATTCGAGAGCTAAATTACATGTACTTTCACATGTCCCTCTTACTCAAACGTTTCACTCAATATGATATTATGTTGCAAAACATGCAAGTTTCTAGTACATCATCCAGGAAACAGATGGTGTTGAACTAGGGAATCTTGAACCTGTTTTACCTGAGATCTATTATGTTCAATTTGTACTTTATGCTTTTCTGCTATTTTTCTTATCTCAGCAGCTCTAGAACCACAGTTGGCATGGTTTATTATCAAATGTGTTGTAATATTTTAACAACAACAACAACAACAACAAAGCCTTTAAGTCCCAAACAAGTTGGGGTAGGCTAGAGTTAAAACCCAGCAGAAGCAATCAAGGTTCAGGCATGTGAATAGCTGTTTTCCAAGCACTCCTATCTAAGGCGTCTTTGGGTATATTCCATCCTTTCAAGTCTCCTTTTATTGCCAGTTGTAATATTTTAAACTGCATGTTTTTATCTTTTCGATGTGATAGTCAGATTTGAACTGCAAAGTGCTGCATGATGGTAGATAATCCAAACCCGTGCTCTTTATTGAACTGAAACAGGCTTATGATGGTAGATAATCCAAACCCATGCTCTTTGTTGAACTGAAACAGGCTCACAATGCAGAAGGCAGATATGTAATATCCCTTGCTTTGTGTCCATCAAATCCACATACTTTGACTAGCTTCGTCACGATGTTTCTGGCTGCATGACTAGTCCCAGCTGCGAGCAAGTGTCTTTGAATCTATTGAAGAGGAGGATTGGGTGCTACAGAATGACGACTGTGGGAATCCTGCTATGAGGTAGCTGCAATAACTGAGTTAAGCAACTGCATGCTTCACCTTCAGGTTTGCCCTTTAAATGTGCTGGCTAATCAGTTGTTTCAAATCTGTCTGTTACTCAAGCTAAGCCTTGTCTCTGATGCCCCCATCAAAACAAAAGGAATAATAGCTTGTCTCCAATGCTGCTACGCATATGCACCTTCATTTCTCTCATATACTGACATCAAAAACCTTTATATTACTGTTCTCAAATATTTCAGAAGGATAAAGGTTACACATATTTGTTAGCAAGCAATTTAGGACTAAATATGAAAGATACAAATTCCCTTTCTCTGATTGATGACAAGCGTGAGTCTTTAGATTTGAAGCTTTAAGTCCTATCATAGATATTTTAAATCTTAAGGTTGCTGTGCTAGCATGAAATGATCTTTAGCACTAAGTTTAGCCATGTTTTGCAAGCTGCACATAGCATGGAATGGTTTTACATTAGTTCTAAGTTTAGCCACGTGTTTTACAAGCTGCACATAGCATGGAATGGTTTTACATTCTGGAGTTTCTGTTGCTTGCAGGTAGGTTATTAACAGCACTTGCATGCAAATACTTGAAGTGGGTGCAACTAAGTCACATGAAGAAAAGTTTATCCTTCAGTGTAACCTGGTAAGTGGTGACTGTTCCTGACATTTTGTTTGTGCATTGCAGAAATCAACATTTACTAATGTTTCCCCGATTCATTTGTAAATTGGCCCAATGACATCTGGAAGAATAAACTGATGGACTTTTCTAACAAAAGTGAAGCTTAAGGGAGCAGGAGTGCTTAATGCTTTTATATCTTCTTGAAGGTTACCTGAAATATGAAGCTTAAGGGTATGAGGCTATGAGCTGCATCTGTGCTGCTGTCTGCTTATGAACTTTAGTTCACTGCATATAAGAAATTTGATTTTGTTTTTCAGCTTGGGTTTTCACTGCCCTCGAGCAAGTAGCTTTGCATACTTTATTAATAAATGTTTTTGTTATTAACCCCCAAATATAGTCAATATGCTCTAGCATAAAAGTTTTAGTTTTCCACTGCATGCTTTGGTCATCTAAATTTGTTGTGTTGGTCAGAGTTTGTCTCAAACAAGGATGGACAGCAGGAGGAGGATGGGTTGAGAGTCTGATCCAGCACTAAATGCTGACCATCGGAATATATCTACTCCCCTGCTTTGTGCCCATACCTAACAGTCTTACATGCATGTGCCCTAACTATCTCCCTCTTTGTCCTCTGCTCAACAACCTTGTTGCCTTTGCAATTGCATTGCTTCCACCAGTATATACAGCTGCAACAGAGTGGAGGACGAAGGTGACCGCCTATGTGAACCCTCCTGTTCTTCCATTACTCTCTTTACTTGCTCAGTTCGTTGCCTATGTGAATGCCCTTCCTCGGATTACTATGATTTGGTTGATTTATTGTGGGAGTTTGCAAGCTGCACTACAAAATAGTTCAGTTTGTATATGAAGTATTGGTCTACTACTCAAAGTTCCATAACTCCCTTGTGCATTTGTTTTCTTTTTCTTTCTCCCCCCCTACAAACAAGCAAATGAGCTACTGCTATGATTACAAAATTGTCCCGTGTTTTCAGGTCAGGGAAGATGCAACCTCATGAGAAGGTTGTTGTTCTGAAGCCTGTGGCCTCCAGGCCTTTCTCCAGGTTCAGGCCCTTCCCAAAGGTTCTGCAAGACTTCAACGCCACTTGTTCCCCAACAATCACCATCCCAGAGGAGACTGAGCTAATCAGACCAAAAGCCACTCAGTTGGCATCGCTACCGGGTAATCTTCCAACACAGATAGCAGCAACGATAGTAAGTCTCACACTGGTTCTCTGCTTTGGAAAGACGTTTCATGTATTTTGATAATGACATTTTTTTTGTGTGAATTGGAGCCTTCTAAATTCAAGTATTTGTCTGTCCTCTATTCGATTATTCAACTACCCAGGGTATCATCATGAAATCTTGTTTCAACTGTGCTAAACTTAACTTGCAGGGTGCCAGGTCGGATGCCATATCTGAGGAGGTGGAAGTCAATGCAGAGCATTTCACGTGTTGTGAGCGTGTAACAGCATGCCAAACTGCTGGGCGGAATGGTGTGCGCAGTCGTTTGTCGCTTGATGGGTATAACTGGAGGAAATTTGGGCAAAAGAAAGTGAAAGGCAGCGAGTTCCCACGGAGCTACTACAAGTGCACTCACCCTAGCTGCCCTGTGAAGAGGAAGGTGGAGACGACAGTAGATGGCCAAATTGCTGAGATTGTGTACAGTGGTGAACACAACCACCTGAAGCCAGGCAAGCCTTGTTCCCCCAGGAAGCCGTTGTCGTCGACAAGCACAAAGGTTGTGATGTGCGACATGCATGGTATTGACGATACGATGCAAGAGTAGAAACGAAGACAATCAGGAGGTCAGATACTTTTGTTGCAGCATCTGGAGGCAGTAGCATTTTCCTGAACATTTTTTTTGATAAATTCTTGAACAAATTTGGAAACGATAGTTAGCTTGCTGGTTGCTAGAAAAAGGTATGTTCTTGTTCCAGTAAATCAGGAGGCACCATAGAGTGGCAAAAAGCAGAGTAGCTGTTGTCCATATATACATATATGAATCAACCTGCATCCGATGCCCACTAGTGTGCTGCTGAATATGCCCTTTCAATTCAGTTGCTAGTGTTTCTTCTCTGTATTTTTCTGCGATGAATAACGGATCTAGTGGGAGAGGAGGAGGGAGTGCTCATCAGTTAAGAGATTTTTGACACGGTGCAACACAAGAGTGCGTACCATACTTGTAATTAGCAGTACGGCGGTTCCGTCGTGTCATTGATGAATAATGGAGCTGCATCACTTCGGCAGACGGACTGCTCGGATCATGCTCCGTTGGCACTTGGGCTAAACGCCACGCCTTGGGCCAAGCCGCAGTTCAGATTTGAGTCGGTTCTGGACGTCCATGGAGGGCTTCAGCGATGTCGTCGCGTCGGCTTGGGCGTTCGGACTGCACAACGCTGACTACACCACCGCTTTACCGTCAGACATTTGACGCTAAAAAATATATTTGGCGATGGATGATCTGACGCTAAAGATAACTCAGAGACCATTTGACGCTAAATCCTCATTTACTAATTGATTGTCTGTCGCTATAGATATTCATATTTACCGTTAATCTGTCTGTCGCTAAAAAGAGATTCGATCTGTCTGTCGCTAAAAAATGGACCCCACACCCAGCCAAGGGTAGCTTGGTAATTATTGTGCCATCCTTCCATCCAAATAAAGGGTCGGCACCAACCCTAAATCCCCAATTCCCATCTCAGCCGCCTCCATCCACCACTACACGCTACCCTGCTCTGCCACCGCGGCGGAGTGCCGCATCAAGCTCCGGGGCTCCTGCCTCCAGGGCCGTCGACGTCGCCCGCGCCAGGGCCGTCGCCGCCTCCAGGTCCGTCACCCGCCTCCAAGAAAGGCGCCACCACCGTCGCTGCCTCCAAGAACGGCCTCTGAAGCGCGCGTGCACAGTGCGCTACCCTCAAGCGCACGCGGCGCAGCAGCTGCCGGTGCCCTCAGCTGCCCCACGCGTGGCCCCCTTTCTGATGCCGCGGCCACGCGGAAGAAGGCGGAGGTGCGACGTCCCGAGCCCTCGTGGCGCAGCTAGCCTGAGCTCATGGCCGCCGGGACGAGCGGAGCCCTTCGTTGGTGAGATTTTCTAATCTTGTCATTAGGATTAGGGTTTCTGGAGAGAAATTGGGGATTTACCCCTGGTTTTTGGCTTCGGTTTCTCTGTTGGAAAACTCATCTCCTTTTTTTGTGTGCTTATCTCAGGTTACTTTGGATTAAATCACCATCTATGCATAAGATTTGCATATTATCATAGGCTAATTTTAACTCATGCAGTCACGTGCAGCCGCTGCCGGTGCTGTGGGATGTGCTGGTCGCCGTAGGATGAAGACAATCATGTTCCAGCTGCTGGTGCTGCACAGAGAGGGGCTCGTTGGCTGCCGGTTCTGCGAGATGCTTGTGCTGAACTGTCGACTCACGGCTTCTACTTTCCTGTGCATAGTAAGGTCTATTATGTGTGTTAGCTGTATAACCCATTTTTTTATAGAGATGCTCATGTTAGAAGCAGCTAAAGCCCATGTTTTAAAGGCGTCGCCTAGGCGTCCAGGCGTACCCAGCTCGCCTTGAAAAACAGTGGTGCCTTGTCGCCTAGGCGTCCAGGCGTACCAAGCACTCGCCTGGACGCCTAGCCGCCTTTAAAACATGGGCTAAAGCTACAACAGAGACTGTCGATGCATTGAGAACTGGAGCTGCAGCGATGAAAGCAATGCAAAAAGCAAGGTTAGATGCTGCTCAGGTGTGGCTGCTACCATTTATTCAACATTTCTCAGCGCTAGATGTTGCAACTCGTGCTTGTCTGAATAGGAGTTTCAGTAACTAGTGCAGCAGCACAACTCATTTTTATTATGAGTTCTATTGGATAATAATCATTGTACTGGAACTTCATATTGAGTGTTTGTGTTTGAAAAGAACTTCATATTGAGTGTTTGTCATAAAGAAAACATATTACTTTCTCCAAAGTTTATTAACAAATTTGAGCTCTATCTCAGAAAATATATTCCTCTCATGTTTACCTCTTACTAAATAAACTTGAACTGATCTGACTCAGTACAGATAAGGATCTTTGGT
Organism: Miscanthus floridulus; assembly: GCF_019320115.1. NCBI lineage: Eukaryota > Viridiplantae > Streptophyta > Magnoliopsida > Poales > Poaceae > Miscanthus > Miscanthus floridulus. The sequence goes on along the minus strand of NC_089592.1, from coordinate 30,011,492 downwards.
TTGATCTATGTGATTATGTAGTTGCAACTGTAGTAAGTACAAGTTTTAGATATTTGTTTGATCAATGCAGTTTAGGCACTAAGTAAACTGCTGCTTTTTTAATAAAAAATAATGTTATCTCATCTTGATATAATCAAAGAACACACCCCTGCTCTTGCTTAATCCAGTTACATCTATTTTAGTACTCAATATTCGTTCACAAAGCAGGTGCTTTGTATTGGTCTGTTCCCCTAACAAATCCCCACTGTAGGTACGTACACACCTCTGTTCAGAGCAGCAGTAGCAACTTCTCCTGCAGGCGGACGCACTGTAGCAGGCAGCGACACGTCAAAATCAAGCACCAGCTCAGGCAGAGGCAGGGGCCAGCCGGACCATTGTTCTCTGAAGGTTGAACTCTAAACCAAGCATGGCTAATGGTCAGTAGAAGTACTCATTATTCAGAGTTCAAAATAAACTTCAATTCGTTCTCAAATTAGCTACTTGTTTAGTTGCTGCGTCATACTTGACTCCCCACTGCAAAAATGAAACTAAGTACTCCATGTTCAGCCACTAATCTATTGCTCATTACAATTAGTTTTCAGTTTTGACATTTTCTTGCCAGATTATTTTTCTGTCTATTGGTAGCAGTAGTATCAGGATGTTGTATTATTCCCCTCTAATAAGCATCAGCAGCTGCTACAATTCCTTCCTGTGATCAGTTCTCAGAATTCTGATTAACAACTTGGCAACTGAAGACTATAGGTTTTTACTTAGAAACTCATATATACTGTACGGTCACCTAAAAAATTCCCCTTTAACCTTTGCAGATTCTGTGCTCCGCTCGATTTCTTCCTACCTGAACTTGCTTGGTGTTTGTACGGTCACCAAAAAAATTCCCCTTTAACCTTTGCCCCTTGATTTCGTTTTCTGTGTGTATGGGTTGATTTGCCTTACTCAAGAGGCTCCTGTTCTGCCAATACAATCTGAGCATGTTTGTATGCGTTGTGCTACTGCTGTGATCTTCTCAACATATATAACCATAAGCCAATGCTGCTGATTTATTTTTTTTATCCTGAGCATATGTCATTGCAGATGATGTAGCCATTCCAATTTTACCATATGCCAATGCCTGCGAGGTACGATGCCTATGCTGCTGATTGATTTATTTTATCCCCAGCATATGCTATTGTTGATGAAGTAGCCATTTCAATTTTACCATATGATAGTGCCTACGAGGTGCATCCAATAAACCTGAGCATATTTCCATGCCATTGTTATTTTGTATTTTTTGCTGACTATATTTCGGTGCCAATGATGCTGCAAACAAGTGTCTTTTTTTTCTTCTCAAATATGGTATATGAGAACAGCCATGATTATTACTCTTTTATCATCGTTTCATTCTCATCTGATCTGCATTTGAAGTGAGGCCTCAGCATATGTTATGGCTAATACTCGGTCTTTTATGATATTGCTATTCCGAGTTTATTGAATTGATGCAATTGGCATATGGAGTGACACAAACCATTACATAAATATTGTCCTTTATGTTATTCTTAGTAAACTGAGGCACTTGGCATATGCAATGATGACCTACTTTTCCGAGCCTACAATCCAATCTTATTTCCTGCACTTGACTGCTAACTGGAAAAAATGTTGTTGTCCGGGCTTTATGTTTTTCTTCAACTGTGTTATACTATGCTCTTATCCTCCAAAAAAAACTTGTTTCTGGTATCTTGTGATGTAACCAATCCCCTGCTTTTAGTCCCCTGGTTCCTTTTCTATATTGCCAAGTGAATGCATTATTAGAAGTTAACAAATATAACTTGGAAGTTCTGACTAACAACAAAGAATTTACAATCTATAGATTTAGCATGAGACATGGTACTCCCAATCAAGTTAGCCTAAGCTGTTTCATTCGGTTGTAAATGTTACATGTGTAACATTAATTTTTTAGTATACCACATTGAACTTTACGACTTAGATGGCGTCAGATATGATTGCAGCCAAGTGGCCTTCTAAAATAAGTTCACATGCACTTAAATCATGTGCTAATGTTAATTGTATATTACATACATACCAATTCAATGATTCATAATGTCTCTGTTTTTTTTTGTTTGGGGGGGGGGGGGGGGGGGGGATGGGATTAAATCAGTGCATGTGAGAGTAAACTAAGCTATGACTGTATTTGTGCACTGCCATACTATGGCAGTATGTTTAGATGATGAAAATATGATTTATGGTCCTTATGTTTTCAGTACAATATCTAACATAGATACAAGTTGCATATGTCATTGATCTGTTACCTTGTACAATAAATAGATTCAACCAAGCTCAAACTCTGAATACTGCAAATTGGGATTTATTTCTGAGTTCACATGCAATTCCTACTTATTTCACCAAGAACTGAAGTCATTTCTACATTTATTTTCCCAGTCAAGTGTTCATATAAAAAAACAGTGTTCTCTCAGTTAATGGACAGTTCGTCTAACTATGTTGCCTTACTATGTTCCGTGTAAATTATATATCTATCCATCTGAATGATCCTTAGTGTTTGATATAGTAAATTGTCCTCTTGACATTTTTCTGTCAATGTGTTTTCCAATCCAAACAGAGCAACTTTTTCTGTAACTTAGATACGTGTATAGTGCCATGGAGCCAACATAGCTTATTGTTGTCTTCCTACATGCAGATTCCCAATTTTAGCTTACACTAGGCTATTTTCAGTGCAAGATAAAAATGAAAGGTATTTTCTTGTTTAGCCTTTTGCATACAATAAAAATATTTCTAATTTGTGGGCAGAATGAGCATTACTATCATTACTGATCAGTGCTGTGACAGTTTGGTGTGCAATTTAAAAAATTCATTACTTCTTAGCCTGATATAGATAAGCAGTGAAAAACAATTGGTTTGATATTAAAAGTAGTCTAGCTAGGTTTTCGAAGCTGCATATGTGCGATTTCAGGGTCTTATTATAGCAAACTGCAGGTCATGTATTACATTGGGTGACCTTACTGATCTGTTAGGCTGAGAAACTAAAGCATCCTACAGTTGGTTAAACAACTTTATATATTATTAATATTTAATAGTCCCATACCTCATCAACATACTTGCTGACTGTTGCACATGTTCCTTTGGTTTGTGCATGCTATTTCCCCCAAATGTTCTAGAAATTGCACAAGTAGGTCTAGAAATTGATTTGACAAGCAAGCAACGGGATTGTCTTTGTTGCATTTTAGTTATACCTGATACCTCTTGTTAAAAATAGATCAGGAAGACATACAGAATGACAACTTCCTCGAAAAAAACTATTCCAGGACGAAATTGGTGCTGCAAAGGTAATCCGTTAGAATGTGCTTATTCGACCTCTTTTACCGTCTCTATTCTATTTTGCAGTTGCATGTTCCTCATATTTGACAGTTTGCATCATAGTGACATCTATCTTTTTTTTATTACTGATGATACAGGATCACAGATGTTAGCAAGTTTGTAGATGATTTGCATCATATTTGATAGTTTGCATCATAGTTAGCAAGTTTGTGGATGATTTGCCACTCAAAGCTGATTTAGGTGCTAGTCTATCTCTTTTGGATACAGGTAGCTGATAGTGTAGACTTATCATTGATGAATCATTGATTCATGTTTGTAATGGCTGACCATATATGTATGTCTTAGTGAGTGTTTGGACTTGGTCATGAATGAATCTATTTGTATGAGAAACGTGCACAATGATGTTACTTTTGTATTAATTTGCAACCAAATGGCCTTTTATTTTTTTAAATACATTTAAATGATCTCGTTAAACCATTTGTCGCTAAAAATATTTGTAACTTCAAATTGTCTGTCGCTATAGAGTACTGGCAGGCTACCTGTTGCTAAAGAGTAGCAGCGACTATCTGTCGCTAAAAGAATTCAAGGCAACGGACTATCTGACACTAAAGATTTTTAGTAGCAGGACTTACAGTGTCTGCAGAAGTCTGTCGCTATAACTTTTTGGCGTCAGATTATCTGTCGCTGTAGCCGCTTTTAGCGTCAGACTGTCCATCCTTAATTTTGGTGTTGTGGTGTAGTGACTGCCAAGGCACTGAGGATGTGGAGTGCTAAGGCCATTGGGAGCGTCTCATCATGGCCTGGCTGATCGTGGGCCAACTTGACGTCGCGCAAGAGCCGAGGCCGTTGAGATCGTCCTGTGCAAGGAGCTTAAGTGCACGATCCTTGGCGTCGCTGTCCAGAGATCCTGTATCCATTTCCTGCGTGAAGGGGATGTGAACACAAGGTTTTTCCACCTGCAAGCGTGTCACCGAAATAGGAAAAGCTACATTCCGACAATAGAGCACGAGGGTCAGACGTTTGCAGCGGAGAATGCCAAAGCCGACACAGTTTTTGAGTACTACAACACCCTCCTCGGTAAATACTTCGCACGTGCCAGGAACATTAACATGGCACAAATAGGTATGCCTCGGCTTGAACTCAGCGAGCTGGAAGCCGAGTTCACCGAGGAGGAGGTTTAGGCCATCGTTAGGGAGATCCCATAACGATTGTGCGTCGGGACCTGATGGCTTCACCGGTAGATTCTACAAGGCGGCATGGAACATCATCAAAGATGACCTCGTCGCAGTCTTCAACTCCATCTAGGCACTGGACAGAAGGAACTTTCACCTGCTGAACACCGTCAACATGGTCTTGCTAAGGAAGACAGCAGCGCCGTCTCGGCTGAAGTACCGCCCTATTAGCTTAATACACAACGTTGGAAAGCTGCTAATCGCCAAGGGGTTGGCCACATGCCTAGCGCCCCGCCTGCCTGATCTGGTCAAATGCAACCAAAAGGCCTTCATCCGGGGCAGATGGATCCATGACAACTTCATGGCGGTCCAGTTTGCCTGTCACTGGCTGCATAGCCGATGCATGCCGAGCGTGCTCATGAAGATCGATATTGCCAAAGCTTTTAACTCGGTCTCTTGAGAGTTCCTCATCCAGTTGCTCACCTTCATCGGCTTTCCTGGGCGATGGACCGAGTGGATCGCCATCCTCCTCTCCATGGCCACAACAAGAATCCTGGTGAACGGTAGGCCGGGGAGGAAAATCTGCCATGCGTGTGGCCTTCGGCAAAGAGACCGGTACCCTCTGTCTCCCATGTTGTTCGTCGTCGTCATGGAGGTCCTCAACAACATGATTGCAGCTGTAGACCACTACAACATGCTCCGGCCGCTCCCATCAACAATGATCAGACATTTCGCATCTCTGTATGCGGATGATCTCGTGCTTTTCCTTACGCCATTGCAATCCGATTTAAACTGCATCCGTGCCATCTTAAACCTCTTCGCTGACGCATGGGGGCTTATCACAAACTTGTTCGTTCTCGCCGGAAGACATGCATGCCATCTTGGAGGCGTTCCCTGGGCAACAGGCGACGTTCCCTTGCCAGTACCTGGGCATGCCGCTAAGCCTACGCACAGGCTGCGTTGGGCGGATGAACAGCTGCTGATCGATTCAGTGGCAGCAAGGATTCCCACCAACGGATGCAGGGCGAGTTCTTCTGACCAAGGTGACATTGTCCACGATTCCTGTTCACATCTCTATCGCCACTTGCTTGAGCGCATGGGCGCTGAAACAACTGGACAAGAGACGTCGTGCCTTCCTATGGTCTAGAACAGAGAACGTATCTGGGGAAATGTAGAGTCGCTTGGCTTGATGCAATTACATGTCCGAATTCGGCGGCCATGGAGACAAATTATTACCACCGCCGAGCAGCTATGAAACAGGGGTGATGATGAAGTATCTCCGCCGGCTCCACAGAAGCTCCCGCGGTGATATTCACTAGGTATAAAATAGCGCGCGGGGACTGGAGGGGAAATACTTCCACCCAAAATTTCCACTCCCCGCCCTCCCCTTAGACGAAAAGCGGCGGAAGGGCCACCGGCAAACGGTGCTACGAGCGTGAGGGATGGTGGAGAGGGGCCAGGGAGGAGGGGCAGCTCGACGGCAAGCGGAGGATAGGAGCATCTCGAACCTAAGGCCACGGGGCGTCGACCTCGCCTCTCGCTGGCTCAAGCTCGTGGCGCTCGCGTCCGGCTTCCCGCTCGCCATCCCGCACAATGACCTCTGAGATAATCGAAATTAGCTTTGGAATTGTGGATTTAATTTTAATTTCTCTTTAGAATGCTCTGGATGTTGTAGAATTATTGTCAAATTTGGGTTCTACAAACTTAAGTAAACATAGGTGGTATATTCTAGAACTGTATGTGGTTTGTTGCAGTACTTGTTTTTACAGTTCTAGAATACACAGTTCTACAAACTTAAGTAAACATAGGTGGATGAGCTTCTTCTTGCTGATCCTCTTGCCGGCCTTGCTTGCCTCCTTTTCCCCAGCCTGCATTTCTTCTCTAGTAGCCTTGGTGGTCACCACCTTTTTCTTCTTCTTCTTTTGATGCTGCACTTCTACTATTGGGGAGGAAGTTTCACCACCTAGCTCCAATGCCCTCTTGCGGCTGTAGTCATACCCAACATTAGAAAGATAAATAACAGTATGTTGTCATAGATAACAGGCATCAAGTCTTTACACTTACCTCCTAGTGTTTGCTGCGGGGCCGTTTGTTAGAGCTGGTGGTGCAATGTTTGGTGGGCTGTTTGTCAGAGCATGACAGACAGTTGTTTCTTGAGCACCTTCAATCTGTGATTGCTGGGTAGAGACAGTTGTTGTGGTAGTACTTTTCTTTTTCTTTGCTCTCTTGGGCTTTGGTGGTGCATCCGAGTCATAAACAGTTTCATTACAGGTCTTCATCATGTGACCAAACCCTCCACACCTCTTGCACTGGCGCTGGCTTTTTTGCTTGCCACCTTCTTCAGAACCTTTTATCCTTCTTGATCTGGGCCGACCTGCAGCTCTCTTGAACCTTGGAGGCCAAAGTTTGAAACCCAAGTCCACATCAGGCCACTGGTTCCTATCTGTCATGGGACTTATCACATGTTCATATGCTTTCTTGAACTTATCAACCGAATAATAGTCATCTATGTAGTCTTCCACACTTATGTTGCGCATGGAATGGATGAAGCAGAGAGCATGAGTACATGGCAATCCAGTAATCTACCACCTTTGACAGCTGCATGATCTATTATCAAGGTCGACAGTATGCCTCCAGGTTTTCAGTTCCTTTGTAGTGCCTTGAATCTCAGCAGCGTTGTTGGCCCCCCTATGTATGGCATACTGTAAATTCCTACTCATGGCATGCAGCTCTTTGGTGACATGAGGCAAGATCTTGTCTCTCAGCTTAAGTGACAGTGACCTCCTAAGGTCTTGTTTCTCCATGATCATTTGCCTGATCCTATCCAACAGAGGAATTAAAGCCAAGGACTTCTCATTCCTAATCCAACTGTTGAAGGTCTCTGCTATGTTGTTAGTAACATAGTCACATTTGCTTGCATGAGAGAACTTCCATCTACTCCATATGTGCTTGTGGTTGTCCTCTATCCAGTTCATTGCCCTTGGTGAAGCTTGCTTCATGATGTTGTAATGGTGATCAAAGTGCCTCTGGTTGTAAGCTCTGCTTGCTGGCCACAAATGTTTCTTGAACACTACTCCTCTATACCTCTTGTTAAAATTCTTCACTAGATGCCTTATGCACTCTCTATGCTCTACTCCATTTGGGAAAACATATGTAACTCCCTTATCTATTCCTTTGCCTACATCTGTGCATATGACCAGGCCTAGAGGAGTCCCAATTGCCACTTTAAGTTTCTCAAAAAACCATTTCCAATTTTCAGTAGTTTCAGACTCAAAGACACCATATGCCACTAGAAAAAGCCAGTTGTGTCCATCCACAGCTGAAGCAGAAGCTAACTGCCCTCTCCACCTCCCAGTCAAAACTGTTGAGTCAACACCTAAGAAGGGTCTGCATCCATTCAAAAAACCTTGAACACAGCTCTTAAATGCAACAAACATCCTTGTGAACCTCCTCTTATTACCAGCTAGTATCCACTCAATGTCCACAATGCTACCAGGATTTGTCCTGTCCACCTCAGCCTTGAATCTAAAAACATCTTCAAAGCTGTCATCCCATTTTCCTTGAATTTGCTCTAGAGCCATTTGCAGTCCATCCCAGACAACATAGTATGAAAGTTGGATGTTGTACTTGTTCTGCAAATCCTTCCTTAGTTTACCAGCTTGAATTGTTGGTTCATCCTTCAGGATGGCAATGGCCCTGTCCCTCACCCAGGCATTGGTAGCCATGCAGTTCTTCTCCAGTTAGGATGTGCTGGCACAAGTATGTTTCCCAACTTCTTTATCTGACAAATAAAAGGAAGGCAAAGCATCAAACACATGTTGGAAAAAATAAGAACCAAAATGTAAGGAAATTTGAAAAAGAAATAAACTGACCTGCCAAGTCTTGCCATCTTGCAATTGAGAAGCATGTATCCTCCACTTGCACCTCTTCTTCTTGCTCTTGAATCCTTTGCAGTGCCCTCTATACCTTTTGGATTCACTGTAAGGAGCTGCAATTTCAAACTCTTTTAGCACAGCATATTGTCTAATAGCCCTCTTAAAGGTGTCCCCATCCTCAAATGTGACATCACATTCTATAGTTGGGTTTTCTAAGTTAGTAACATGCTCATTGATCTCACAACCAGCATCATCATCAACATACAAATCATCATGAACAAGAGAGTCAGAGTCAGTATCCCCCTCTGATGCTTGTTGATCTTGCTGTTTTGGCATATAATGGCCCTCTTCATTGACCCCAACATACTCCTCAACATCTTCTTCCCATGAAACATCATCATCAGCATGCTTCTTCCTTGAGCAGGTGTGGATTTCTCAGCTGAGTCATCAGAGTTAGAAGAGTGAACACTGTCATCATCACTTTCTCCCCCACTAAGTGACTCCACATCGGCCTCACCTCCACCAGGCCCAACAGTTTCAACAATCTGATTGTTCTGCCCATCATCATGACCAAGCAGAGGGGGCAGCAATGGGAGAGCAACATATGCACTGGCCTCATTATCCAAAGACACACTCTAACTATATGCAATAGGAATCATGTCATAAAAATTCACAAACAAAGGTAGCCGCCTTAGGTCCCAATAATTGTTAGTAGCATCCATCAAAGCTGCATCTGAGGTCAGATTGGTATAGCATTGGGTGTTCTTGTCGAAATATGTCAAATTGAAGCCCTGATTCTTCCCAATAGACACTTTGGCAGCTACATCCTTACTTAAATCAATCAGATTCAGAGTGTCCCTATCAACAATGAGCTAAAAATCTACTGCATTGTGAGCCACATTTCTACCGTCATCGCAAGCCTCATAGTAACATGGGACATGCACTGCTATGCGTAATGCAGAACTACTATCCATCCTAAAAAATGGACAAGAACAAGAAATCATGAAAACCCTAGCTTCGGATGCGCAAATCGACCCCCAAGTTCACTGCAACCCTGTTAACCAACCCCAGATCGAAAAGTGGAAGAGGATAAGAGTGCATACCCCTCAGGAACCCATGACAGATTCACTCCCTTGGACGGTGAATCTATGCTCGAGCGGAGCCGCTTCGATTTCGCCGGCGAAGCCATCTTCATGCATCCATGGCACGCCGACTGTGGGGAAGAGACGGCGGTGTGGGCGGCAAGAGACGGCGGCGTGGTTGGCTGGAGACGGCGACGCTGCGGGAGACCGGAGACGGCGGCGTGGGTGGCTGGAGACGGCGGCGCTGCGGGAGACTGGAGACGCTGGCGCTGCGGGAGACTGGAGACGCTGCCGGCTAGGGTTGGATAGAGCACAGGGTTTGGTTCGACCAAGTAGTGGCCCGGCTCGACCAACAGGGTTTGGTTCGACCAAGGGGCAACGCTGGTCATTTTGGAATGTTTCTCTTTTCCGATTGCTGTTTTTCTTATTTTAATGGAGGCGGTGTCCACTGGCAAACATTCGCGATTTCATAATGGTACTCAGCAAAAGCAAGTGTTGGCGGTGTGTTGCAGCCAATTTGTTGTTTTCGCGATGTCCCACAGCAAAAATTGCCTTGTTTTTTTTTTGTAGGACTTATACAACCAAATTAGGGACGATAAACTTTTTGTAGTAGTGTTTGAGAGGAAGAAGGGGGTCTGGGCTAGTTATACCTGGAGCATTAGTAAGGGTGGCTACTTATGTAGCTGTTCCTACAAATGCATCAGTAGAGGCGGTTTGTTCTCGCCGCCCGTAGAAATGGATTGATAGAGGCGGCTGAGCAATTTTCAGGGGCGGCTAGTAGTACTAGCCGCTTGTACTAAACCATTTATAAGCGCCGACATTGTAGTGGCGAAGGCTGGTGAGTGAGCCACCCCTATTAAAAAAATCAGGCGTTTGCTACAAATCATTTCTATGATATTGAATCTTTAGTCAATGTAATTTTGGTTTGCAAATCGATGTTTGTAATATTGCAAACTTTTATTTTAGCGTCACAGAGGTGGTGGTGGTATTCTCACCACCACATGCAATGGGTAACTCTACCCAGCTGCATCCAGGTATAAGCAATCATACTTGCTTGTATCAGGTTTTTGCATCTTCTTTTACATCCATGTAATGTAACCAAACATGAGCTCGATCTCTTGCTTGGGCCTTCAGGAGAGATAACAAGCAACCAAACATGTCATATATATTTGCACGTGTTCAGCATGGCTAACGGGAGCCTGGCTGCCTCGGTCGATCCAAGGCTGGGTTAGGAATTGTCTCACGATCGCGATTATTGGCGATGCATGAGATAGCATCTAGACAACAACAAGAATTGAAGCGAGATTGAGATTTTTCATCGCGCGCCTGCCACACATTCTACCCACCCGTGTCCGTGTCACGCACTGCAGCTATGAACAATAAGCCCTGCCCCACATATATCAGGAGTTCAGGACTACCATCCTTGACACTCAGCTCGATCACAACAAGGTATAGTCACTACTACATAAACTTTTTGTAGGAGCAGTTCTAGAGGCTTTTTAGAGGTGGTTTGCCCAGCCGCCCTTATCCAAACGTCTCTACAAATCATGTATTTATAAGGACGGTTCCTAGACCGATTTGTAGGGGCAGCTGTAGTACCAGCCGCTCCTATAATACATGTTTGTAGGGACGGTTCTTGAACCGCCCCTACAGTACATTTTTTTGCAAAAAAAATTTAAATTTACAATTCAAAGAGAGATCCACGTGGCATACAATAATCACACCATTGTACATACTGAAAAAACAACCAACAATCCCATACACGATTGATGAACTAATACAATCACACCCATATACATACACATCTAATAAGATCATTGGCCTCGTCTGTAGCCATCTTCAAGTTCTCCATCACTTCTACAAGCAAAAAGTGCAGCCTTGATTAGTTCTATTATAGCCCATCATGTACATAGTAAATATGATATCGAGTACTATTCGTCGGCGGTGCACACCTGCTCAAACCCCTCACCACGTAAAAAATGATTTTTAGCAACGGTTCGATTTTTTTAGGGGCGGCTGGTGATGGAGCCGCCACTACAGTGGCATGCTCGGTTACCCAGACACCAGCCGCCCCTACAAATGGAACAGCAGGGGCGGCTGTTATTACGAGCCACCCCTATAAATGGGGTCTGATTTGTAGGGGTGACTTAATCACCAGCCGCCCCTGAAAATGCTATTTGTAGGGGCGGCTGGTGATTGAGCCGCCCCTACAAATGGCCCCATATTTATAGCTCCGATTTGTAGGGGCAGCTCAATCACCAGCCGCCCCTACAAATGCCCCCTATATAAAACATATGCAGCACCTTCTTCCTCCTTGGGTCACTCACTCCAACCCGTGAAAAAAGGTGGGGAGGCCTTGGGCACCTCCCAAAAACTGTTCTACTAAGGGGAGAAGGTTTTGGTCTTAAATCCTTTGGTGGAAAGGTTATAGAAGGTAAGAAAATGCTATTCCATACTATTTTTTGAAGTTTTAATGGTTGGTTAGTGAGTAATTAGAGTTTTTTCTCTCTCTCTTCTATGATGCTTGAGCTACTTATGAAGCAATTAGACCCAAGTTTTAAATGTACTAGGGTAATTAGGGATGGGAACAAGATCATACCCTTATTTGGTCCATGTTTCTTGATTTTAGTGAACAATTAGTTAGTTTTATGGATGTTTCATGTGCATGTGGATCTAGATATAGGGTTTGGTTTTTTTTATTAATTTCGTTTTTGTAAATTTATGTGTGATGAAATTGGACTAGGGTTTGTATGAAAGATATTGGGTAAAGTATAATTGTTGCTAATTGTTGTCTTTGAAATTGTTTATTGTAATCAATAATTATGTATTTTAATTATTTATGGATAAATGGGCCATTAATTAATTTTCCTTTGCCATGGTGTGTTTGTATGCTTCATGTAATTATATTAGATTTATATTTATATATATCTGAAGTATATACAATTATTCTCAAGTAATTATTAATTTGTTTCATTTATATATATATCTGAATAAGTAGTCCTTTAATGTTTATTTTGTTGTTGTTGTAAAAGATGGAGTACATGAACTCTTGGATGTATGGTTCGTTAAGGTTCAAGGCAGATTTCCGTGAAGAGGTGGATAAATTTATTGAAGCCGCAAAGAAGCATGCAATGACATTGAAAGAGAATAAGGATATAATTATTTGCCCATGTAAAGATTGCAAGAACCGTATGACATGGACAGATGTGACTATCATCAGATCACATTTGATTATGCGAGGATTTGTTGAGGACTACACAGTGTGGATTCATCATGGTGAAACGGTTATTGTTAACAATGAGGTTGAGGAGGAATACGACGACGAAACCATAGAATCCCTGTCCCAATATTCAGCAGAGCTTGATGCACGAATGGATTTCGAGTTTGGCAATGAACAAGGTGGTGATGCTAGTGGTTGGGATGGTAACGACGAAGGTGGTGCCAATAATGATGGTGGAGCACGTGTCGGGGATGAAGATGATTTGGAGGACATGATTCGAGCCCTTGGACTAGAGATTTTACTAAATAGCCTGAAATGTCTAGAAAATTTGGAAAGGGTGACAAAAGCATCGAAGGAGACTGTGTATGGTGTTGAAAAGGGTTGTCCGACACATTGGATATTGCTATGTTTTGTGCTTGAGCTGCTCATCCTGAAGGCTAAGTACAGCTGGTCAGACTGTAGTTTCAATGATCTATTGCATCTCTTGTCATGGGTGCTGCCACAACTAAACTCAGTTCCCACCAACACATACCAAGCAAAGAAGGTCATAAGTCCATTGACAATAGGGGTTGAAAAAAATCCATGCATGCCCCAACCACTGTATACTTTTTCGTGGCGAAACGTTCAAGTCACTAGATAAATGTCCCCGGTGTGGGGCCAGCCGGTACAAGAACAATGACCTTTATGGTGGAGACAAAGCCTCCACGGGAAAAAAGAGAAATAAGAAGGGTACAAAAAAGGTGGTACAAGAATCTCAACCCCCAGAGGACACTCCATTAGGCAACGATACAAAGTAGAGAAGAATTCCTGTCTTGGTAACGTGGTACCTGCCAGTGACCGACCACTTGAGACATATCTTCCTAAACCCTAAAGAAGCCACACTCATGACATGGTGGGATGATGAGCGCAAGGTGGATGATGATAAGATTGCACACCCGACTAATTATAGTCAGTGGCAAAGGTTTGATGAGAAGCACAAAGAATTTAGTGATGACCCAAGGAATATACGATTTGGCTTGAGCACTGATGGAATGAATCCCTTCAATGAGAGGATGAGCGACCACAGCACATGCCCAGTGATCTTGACCATGTACAACATCCCAACATGGTTGTGTTAGAAGAGAAAGTACCTTCTCCTCACTATTCTTATTTTTAGCCCTAAACAACCAGGCATTGATATAGACGTGTTCCTTGAGCCTTTGATGCAAGAAATGGAGAGGCTATGGAGGCATGGGGAGTAGATGTACGATGCATTCCGAAAGGAGGACTTCATATGTAGAGCAATAATATTTGTTACTACCAATGATTACCCCGCGCTGTTTGCTTTGTCTGGACAGATTAAAGGAAAGACAGGATGCTTGGTTTGCTTGGATGGTACTACATGGGTATACCTAGATGCATCCAAAAAGATAGTTTACCTAAGGAATCGACGCTTCTTAAAGACAAGTCATAAGTACCGCAGCAAATTGTTCTTTAGATTTTATGACAACGCCCCAAAGATTGAACCCTCTCCGGAGAGACGTCATAACGGAGAACACGTATACAGAATGGTGAAAAACATACGCGTCGTCTATGGAAAGAAGAATCTGGATGGGACGAACAGAGATAGAAGCACACCTCATGTCGAAGGAGTACCTTTCAAGAAACAATCGATCTTCTTTCAGTATCTACCTTATTGGCCAGACTTGGTGGTCCCCCATGCCATTGATGCTATGCACGTGCAGAAGAATGTCTTTGAGAGTCTCATTGCTACCTTGATGGACATAGGCAAGTCAAATGGTGGTCTGAAAGTACGGAAAGACATGGTGTAGCTAAACGTGATGCCACAGCTTCACCCGATACCTGAGGCTAATGGAAAATACACTCTGCCCATGGCGTGCTTCAACCTAACACCAGACGAGAAGAGAGCTATATGCACTTTCCTAAGGGGGATCAAAGTCCCGACTGGGTTTTCAGCAAATGTGAAGAAGCTAGTGTCAATGAAGGACTTGTCAATAACACACTGCAAGGCTCACGATTGCCATGTGATGCTGACAGTGTTTCTACCTATTGTAATCAGGGCTATAAAGCCAGAGTTCTTGAAAATGGCCATCACCTGCATGTGTTACTTCTTTTCGAAGATCTCATAGAAGACGATTGGTAAGCAAGAGCTGAGTGACCTACATGAATTTGTGGTGGAGACACAAAATCAACTGGAGATCTATTTACCTCTTACTTTTTTTGATATACAGGTCCCTCTTGAAACTCGAAAAAGATGACGTCGACGTCCGCGACATCTCGCTGGACAAGACGGAGTAGATGAAAGGAGAGCAGTGGCAACAGCCACAGAGATGGATCACGATACCTCTGCTCCACAAACTCAAGACACAACCACGACTACCAAACCTAAGAGGAAACGAGGGGATATAAAAGGAAATCTATATCCAGATAAGGCATGCTATGTGATAATGGAGGTCGGGCCAACAGGGGAGATCCTTGAGCTAAAGGAATTAAGAGGAAAATTCTATAATGCGATCGGGGCCCTAGTAAGAGATAAATTGAACCCAACAATCCCTAACTGGAAAGAGGCACCAGAGAACACAAAGAATGCACTATGGGATAGGCAACTGAAGGTCAATTTTAGATTTCCGGAGGGTAAGCATGAATTGGTAAAAAAAATGCTGTCAGAATGATGGGAGAGTCATTCCGACGTTGGAGGTCGGAGCTCAACACGAAATATATCCAAAAGGGGTTAACTCCCTTCAACGAGTTCGGTAAAATAACTCTTAGTCAATGGGAGGAGCTCGTGGCAAAGAAGACTTCACCAGAGGCATTAGAGCTCAGTGCCCGTAACACCGAGCCGGCGAAGGGGAACAAACACCACCATCATCTAGGCCCCGTTGGCTACTATGCCAAGGAAGAACAGTTTAGGAAGATGGACGAAGAGGCTGCAGCTGTTGGGAATATCGATGTGACGAATTTAAAGGTACGCTCAAGGAACTAGATATATGCGAGGAGTACAGAATCATCCGACAGTAATCTTAAGTTTGATAAGCCAGAGACTCAAGAGGCGGTATCAAGGATACTGAAATATGCTGAAGACAAGGAGAAGGGCTCATTCAATCCTTCCAGAGAGAGGGACAAGCTTAGCCTTGGCTTGGGAAACAAGGAGCACATGGGCCGCACCAGGGGGCTATGGAAAAGGATGACCTAGAAGCAAGGATTCGAAGAGGACAGACACATGTACAAGAAACATGGCCGAGACTGGGAGACTAGTCTTGAGCTCTAAGTGAAGGCTCTAGTTGCGAAGGCGCTGGAGGAGCAAGGACTGTCTACGGAGCCACAAATATTAGAGATGCCGCCGGGAGAACTGACATTAGTTGGCAGCCCTCCGAAAGTTCCTAGCAGCCAAGGTTCCACTGCAGCCACAACCCCAGTCGACCGCATACGGGAACCAACTAGTTGCACCTTGGTGTTTCTCAGCGGCTGGTAGAACACTATGATGGAGGTGGCAACGGGTGTGGCACATCCTTCTGGTGGCTTACACCACAATAATAAGATACCTTTGGACTACACTAGGGTCGAGGTGCATACAGTGAAGCCCGATTTCATGTAGTGGAGGATAGACTACGCAACTCCTGAGGGGCTAGTGTTACTCAGAGACATTATGGGGCAGTTCATCCTCTAGCATAAACGGGACATTATATTGACTGCTTCTTCGCCGCCTCACCCTCTCCCAAATTTGGAGCGAGTTGTTGAGGTCGGGGAGATATTTTCACCATCTCGTGACCCCCACATTCCTGAGATGCCACATTCTTCCCCGCCTCCTAGCGAGCATGTGCCTGATGAGATGCCACAACCTTCTCCAGCTCGTACCGAGCAAGTGCATCATGAGATACCATAGTCTTCTCAACCAGCATAGCCGATACATGAACAACGAGTGCCTCCTAAAGAAGCTGCAACACAAGAAGATGAGGACGTGCCTGAATGGGAACTTCAAAAGAAGCATCCAATCACCATAATGCCAGTTTATGTTATGATCAAAGACGTCTCGTCGGTGTCCAAGTGGTATTCCCATGACCAGTTCAAGCATGAGAACCAAGTTAAAAAAGTCCCATCACGGGGTTCTGAGGAGGCCGTCACTAGCAAACTCTACCAAATTGCAAAGCAGTATCCAAATGTTGATACCATCAAATGGTCAAAGGATTGCCCGAAAACATATGAAAGAGGCAAGCCCTTCCTACCAAACTGGGACATCCAGCGCCTACCACTTGGAATGAGAAGGTTCCATGATTGGTACTTGCGTGTTCTCCCAACGAGCATAGATATCATACAAGCATGCTTTCCCACCGGCACATTTGGAAGCCCAGCCGGGAAAATTATCTTTGACTTTAATGACATGCAAACATGCTTTCACCTGGGAGAAATAGAGATGAATCTAATTCACACGTGGTGCCTATAAGTCCTTGTCCTCTTGATATGATATGAATGTAATCTTTGAATTTTATTGTAACTAACCCACGCCGTGATTTGTAGAATGCAAGTGCACATTGTCAAACAAATGGCAAGTGTAAAAGTTGGGTATGTGGACCCTCAAGCTATAGCCCAAACAAATTTTAATTACCCTAAACGGTGGACACTTGATGCCAAAGAGCTAGCTGCTGCAAAGACTCTTCGGGAGAAAGAGCACATCCATACGGCGAAACTAAGGGAAGAGTCCCTTAAGGTTACGGCATACATTGCCCTGGCTTTCAAAAATCTCCAACAACACTCTACTATATGGCTACCATACAACTTCGAGTAAGCTCAACTCTATCTTAAAGCTTTGTTCGATATATTTTATTCGATGCAAAAGAGCTTATCTAGTTCTATGATTAAATCCATGCAACAACCACTGGATTTGTATAGCCATCGATGTCGGGAGGAGCATGGCATGGGTCTTTGATTCATTAGATAAGGACCCGGCGACATACAAAGACTTCATATCGATTCTCAAGACGTATACATATCGACAATCCTCATTAGCTTATATGTTTGTATACATACTTGTAACGTTCACTTTTGGATACTAACAAGTTGTATTTGCTAAAATAATTCGAACAGGGCATTTAGGTTCTATGTCACTAATCATCATGGAAGGCATGATCCAGCAAGGAAGGAAAAGCTGGCTATAAAAATACTATGTGCGGTAAGTGTAACTTACTTCTTCAGTACTCCATTACATAACTGTTAAAAGCATTACTTAACATTTTCATATGCAAAACACACAGTGCCCCAAGCAGAAGCCTGGGAGTGTACATTGTGGATACTATATATGTTCTATAATGAGTAACACCGGTGCCTACAGGAGACACTCCTTAAGGGTAAGTTTGAACCTCTTCACCCGTAGTATAAAAACTTCGTAAATGGTATAAAATACTAAACCAAAACTTGTTCTCTTGTAGTGGAGAGAAGAGAAATAAATGAAAAGAGACCCATATAAGGATGACCAACTCTTAGAGCTCGTCGGCGACCTTTGCAACTTCATATTAGACCAGATTGTACACGTCAGAGGCACCTACCATGACCGAGAGTCTGAGTTAGGTACAAATCCTCAGTACCAACACCTTCGTGAGACTGAAAGACTAGCTCTAGGACGTTGATAACAATGTGTATGAAATTTATATATTTAATGATGGATTGTATATATTCTTGTGAATTGGACTTATAATTGTAGTTTATAGAATACTCTTGTGCTTGTAGTTGTGGTCGCGGGGCGTTCGGCAACGCGAACGCAGTTCGAAACGCTGGTCGCGGGGCATTCGGCAACGCGAAAGCGGTTCGAAATGTTGGTCACGGGGTGTTCGGCAATGCGAACGTGGTTCGGAACGTTGGTCGTGGCATGTTCGGCAATGCGATTTTGAATTGTAAATTTGATTTTTTGGGCAGAAAAACGTACTGTAGGGGCGGTTCTAGATTGAACCGCCCTACAAATACCTGTTTGTAGGGGCGGCTGGTAATACAAGCCGCCCCTACAAATCTATTTTTAGGGACGGCTGGTAATACGACCCGCCCCCTACAAATCGATTTGTAGGGGCGGCTAGAAACACCAGCCGTCCCTACAAATCGATCTGTAGGGGCGGCCTGGGAACTGCTCCTATAAATGCATGATTTATAGAGACCCTTGCGTAGGGGTAGCTGGACAAACCGCCCCTACAAATGGTCTACAACCGCCCCTAAAAACCCTTTTTGATGTAGTGCCTGCGGGCGGAGCTAGTCCAAACTCCGCTCTTGCTCGAAGCCATGCCGATGACAAGGAAGGCTCAGGCTGGCAGAAGAAGACAGGGTTAGCTCGTCCACAGGATGCTGCTGCGCGGTGAAGAGGAAGCAGTCATGGTCGGTGAAGGTGAAGCTGACGCATGGCTACATCACACGACCAGCCAACCTGACAAGGACGGCGACGGATCCTTGGCTCCTCGGGTACGGCTACAGCTCGGAGAGGATGGCGATGACATCGGAGTTGGAGAAGATGAACGGCAATGGCTCGGTCTATCGCTGCGACTGAGCTCCTCCTGGCAGCGCGGTCGACGACGGCAGCGACGGTGAGCCACCGTTGCCACCGAGCTCCTCTCGGCAGCTGCGGTGGTGAGGTTCAAACCTGGCAGAGCTTCGCCTGGTGTAGTGGCGTCGGCGTGGTTGGAGAAGAAACTGTGGGTCTCTTCTTAAAGGCCCCGACACGCTTAGACGACATCATAATTTTGGACACAGGATTTGGAAGCTGAGTGCGCGCTCGTATGGTAGCTGCATAGTGGGGTAAGTGCCGGATTGGCAAAATTGTGGACGACGCTGCGGGATTTTAGAAACGGAGCGCGCGCTCGCGCGGCAGCTGGACTGCCAGCGCCGGATTAAAAAAATCCTGGGCGGCACCTGCTATGGCTTTAGAATGTCGACATCCTCATCTGGAAGCATGTGAGGGAGGTGGACCCATTTGTGCTGTTGGCGCTGTGACGCGGAGCATCTGAGGGAGGAATGGCTGTAGGATGTCGACATCCTTCACCGACTTGCTTGCTGTTTCCAACTAGACGATGTCACATCAACAACATTTCAACCACACAAGGTACTGTAGATGCCTGTTCGGCTGGTACTCAGCTGGCTGCTTCCGGCTGCTGGTCCCACACAAGGTACTGTAGGCCATACCAGCAACAGTTACCTGCCGTTGTTTTTTTATACCAGCCGAACTCTGGTTGTCTACACCGAAACAAAACAACGCCATCTGTAAGCAAACCCACACACACGATTCTTTATTTTAAATGAAGTTTATGTATTTATAGGGGCGACTTATGATTGAGGCGCTCCTATAAATAGTAACATCAGAGGTGGCCGGTAAGTGAGCCGTTCCTACAAATCGACTCATTTATAGGGGCGGCTCGTATCACCAGCCGCACCTACTGTACAATTTATAAAGACAGCTGCTCTCATGGATCCCAAACACGTCACTATAGGGACGACTACGTCACCAACCACCTCTGCAAAAAAATTCATCCTGTTGCTGTAAACTATTTTTTACATAGTGAGTCCACCTTCGATGATGCTCATCACCCGCCGGCCAACGGCTGCCACGAAGCTTCCCGCTATTGTCCTCATCACCCTCGCCGCTCTCACTGCTGCTGTCGCTGCTGCGACTGCGAGGGATGTCTCCACACCGGTTGTTGCTGGCGCCAATGCCCAACCACCCCTGCTGCTGCGACTCAAACACCACCACCGCTGCAGCCGCAGCGCAATGCCTTTACGGGCTCGTCGTCAAGACGGCGGCGGTGGAGGGGGCCGGCACGGACGCCCGAATCTCTCTGAAGCTGAGCAGCGCGGACG
This sequence comes from Miscanthus floridulus, assembly GCF_019320115.1. Classification (NCBI taxonomy): domain Eukaryota; kingdom Viridiplantae; phylum Streptophyta; class Magnoliopsida; order Poales; family Poaceae; genus Miscanthus; species Miscanthus floridulus. The sequence continues at coordinate 29,991,010 of NC_089592.1, read as the reverse complement.
GGCGCAGCGTCTTGGAGGTCGGGGACCTGGAGTCATGGGGCTGGCTGGGCGCCGACTACGACTACTTCGAGCCAGGCGACCTCGACATCTTCGGCAGGCGCCACGAGTGCTTGGCCACCATGCCGTGCAGGATGCTGCTGGTGTCCGACGGGTCCAGCGACAAGCCCGACTGGCGCCCCAACATGGTGGAGATCATCCAGATCACCTCGGATCTGTCCGTCACGGTGCGCAAGTTCTTCCTCCACCAGTGCCTGGCCGCCGATAGACCACCCTACCAGCTCTTCGCCTACCAGGATCTCTGTGCCAACGACGCGGCAGCAGGGGCAGCATGAGAGCAAGGACAATGGACAAATATAGGCCGCGTTTAGTTCCGGTCGGATTCGGCGCCGACTGAATTCGGTAGCACTGTACATAGCATTTTGTTTTTATTTGGTAATAATTGTTCAATCGTTGACTAATTAGGCTCAAAACGTTCGTCTCGTAGAGTACAACCAAACTGTGCAATTAGTTTTTGATTTCATCAACATTTAGTACTCCATGTATGTACCGTAAGTTTGATGTGACGGAGAATCTTCTTTTTGCATAGTGCCAAAGTTTGGATTTTGGATAAACTAAACATGGCCATAATCCATCTTCTTGCACGTGCGTGTGTGTGCATGCATGGTCTATCATAATCATAATTGCGTGGCTTGGCTACCTCGCCATACTATATGGTGTGTAAGGACAAGTGATGAATTTTTCTATGCATTTTTCTCTATACACACAGAAAAATTGGTAATTAAGGTGTGAGTTTCAAAAATCCCGACAGAAATATTTGAAAACCCACAGAAAAATCGCGTGATTTTTCTGTGCGTGTCAATACACACAAAAAATTGCCATTATTCTATCGGTCTTTTCAAAACTCACAGAAAAACTATATACACGCACATAAAAACTACAATTATTCTGTCAATTTTTATATTATACATAGATTAAAATTATGTACGCACAGAAAAAATAAGTCCCACGTGTGGATTTCGCTTTGGCGCCCTGTTTTCGGCATTAGCGCCTGACTTTTGGTATTGGCGCGGTGTGGAATAGAAAAGACTGTGAAAAAAAAACACAAAACCCCCTAAATCAATCTCCAGACGCGGCCGCCCATCCCTATCCCAAACGCGCCGCCCGCACCCGCCCGAGACCACGCCCGCACTCCCGTCGCTCCTAGGTCTCGCAGCTCTAGGCCCGCTGCCCCATCTCCACATCCGGCGCTCGCAGGCTGCCGCTAGCCACCCCAGATCCATGGCCACCGCCCGCCGCCCTAGGTCCGCGCCGCCTGCCGCCCCCAGATCTGCCTCCTGCCGCACCAAGGAGCTTCGCCGCCAGTTCGATGTCGTTCTCTGCAACCAACTGCTGCTCCTCTAGGGAGCAGCCCTTAACGTGCGGCGCTCGGCCCGGCGTGCCGTCCCTCCTCTTCCAGGCGCTGCCCCTCCCCGCCCTGGTATCCGAATCTACAGCTCCGAGCGCAACCTCCTTCCGGTGGCCGAGGTGAACCCCTCTTCCAGCCGTGCAAGTCTTCGTTGAGCCCTTTGCCGGTGAAGAGCACCCACGGCACCGGGTATACCTGTCCTTCTCTAATTCTCTTCCCTCCCTTTTGTGCAAAACTAAGCTTCGAAACCCTAATTTAATCTATTTGGCTATTTATATTCACAATCAGAACAGATCTGATCTGAACTAATCCCTGAGATATTTTCTTATAGGACGAGAATATATACAGGTCAATCATTAGATATTAATTGAGAAATAGTATTGAAGATATAACATGTGTAATGGGAGTGAACCTTTGTGTTTTTTCTGGTGCTTATGCTGCTATCCTGTATCACTTAGCTAATTGTTGTTTCTAACTTCGATTCAGCAACTGCCGTCATTTACAATATGTACTTATTTGTTTTTTCTAGAGCAACTACATATGAACCTTTTCCGGTTGTTATTACGCAGAATCTATGTTCTTCACAGTGCTTCATGTACAGGTATGCATTTAACCACTTACTTTTCTTCTTTAATTGCGCACACTTGGTTTATATCTTTGCAATATTTTTTGATAAAGGAAGGATTTTATTAATTCACCGTCATTACATCGAAAAGATACAATAAGAGTGTATTCTAAATTTTTGCACTTCAATTCCCTGAACCTTGACATCAACAGGTGCTTTTCCACGTGCTTATATAATTCCCTGATTGATCATGCATTGCATAGCAGCTTGTATGCTATACATGAATTTACTGCCTATCAACTCAAGCATGTCACTGCTGTTGTGTGTTCTGTGTGAAATAATTTCTTTAACCTAGGAAATGATGAACTCATTGGTCAGCTGATAATCCTTGCTATTTCTCAGTAGATGGCCTTCAATTTAAATCAAACGGGCTTGTGACCTAAGAGTTAACCTCTGTTCTTTGATAGAATGAACTGAGTCTTATCATAAAGTTAGTTCTTTCCTGATTACAATTCCCTCTAGTTCGTTTAACTTGATTATAGTGCAATATCTATATAACTTAATTGATGTTATTATTAATTTACATTTGTGGGTTCACAATCTTTTTTGGCAGCTAGCATGAAGGTTAAAGCAGTCTGTGATGACTGATGTGTAATTCACATATGCAGCCATGCTTGCAGCACAGTATATTGACAAGATGAAAGGTACTGACCTGGCTAGAGTATGCAAGAATTGCTGATTTTTGGTTCTGTACTGTAGAAAAAAAACTTAGAAAAAGTTAGATATTAGAGGAACCACAAAGAAAACTAGCTGCATAGATCGTGTGCCTGACTATATGCCTTCCTATCATGTCATTTTTGCTCCATGATTAGTTACTCTTGTAGGCTTGTTGGCATAATCTTTTGTGTTGAATTTCTTCATGTCATGTAGAAACTACTATTAGTTAGTTTGAATTTGGTGCGAGGTGTTATTGACTATCACCTTTGTTTCAAGTACATTTTAACCAAGAACACATTGTTCTGTTTACAAATATTATCTGTGAATTATCTAATGATTTGAATCTGAAATATTTGTGCTTGCAATACACTTGTAGAACCTTTACCAGGAGACAAGAAGGGTTGTACCAGAAGAAGCGTTACGACACTTGTCCGCTATGCAAGCAATTGTGAGTATATCTTCATTCCACTATCAACATGTTTTGTAGCTGTCAGATCCATCACTTAGAGATTTTAATATGAAAAGGAAGTAGAAACTGATTAGTATTTTGTGGGGTACTATTTAGAATATCAACACACAGTGCAACAGTGAGGAAGTGGCCTCATGCTGATTGTTGTATAGCTACTGCAGTGAATTTGCATGGCTATTGCAGTGAGGAAGTGGCCTTACGTTGGTTTGTAATGTTTCACACCTTGAAAACCAGCAATTTGAATACTTTAAACCTTGTCCAATTTCACTTACTGTTGTAACCTTGTCCAATTTAGAGGCTTTGCTAAAAGTGTTATATTGTTGGGAGACAATTCCACTTACTATAACTTTGTTCATATTCAGGCAACTGGGTCTTCTCATGCCGCCTCAGAATCTGCCAACAATGGTAATGATGTTGGCCACACCAATGGGGATCTTCATGCTGCAAACGTTGACAACAATCAAGGTTCCGACAACAATGACGATAATGCATCGATAATGTGATGGTTGTGTTTAGTTACAAAATATGGATGTGATGGTGGCTTCTTCTTTTGTAGAGTTTTGCTTTTGCACATTAACTAGTAGGTGGCTCTAATCTGTTAGCTTTAGTTTTAGCTATAATATGACTCAATGATGCATGCTAGTACTTTACTCATCTTGACTGAGACTTGAACTGCTGAGATGAGATGGTAATGCTTTTGAATGTATTGATGCCGGACCATTTGGACATCATCTATATGTACCCCGGATGCCATTAATGAATGTGCTGAACATTTGGATCTTTATATATATGCTATCTATTATGTTGTGATGAAATTACAGTATGGACAGTCCATATTTAATATGTTGTTACTACTATTCTGTTTCTATATAATTATTGTATCCAATTTGCTGCATGGTTAAGTGTTTTTTTTCTATCAGTGGTCTGTTATTTTTCTGTGCGTTAACGGAGACCGACAGGAAAATAATTTTTTTTGTGAGTGTACCTCTACGACTCTATCGGGACAACATCGACAGAAAAATCATTTTTCTGTCGGGTTTTTCTTTTTTCTGTGAGGATTAACGCACATAACATTTAAATTTAATCTGGGTTAACATAATTTTTCTATACGTGTAACACCTACAGAAAAATTGTTTCTGACGGCGAGCACACATAACAATTGAATTTTTCAATCATTATATTTTCGTGTATATTTTTCTGAGGTTACACCATTAGAAAAAAAATTTTCTGACGGTATTTGTATTTTTCTATGTGTTTTTGCACACATAGAGGAATGCGAGTTTCCAGTAGTGACCCGCGCGGGCATGCATATCTCGTGATCATGATTAATAGCAAAATTACCCGTGCATCGCAACGGTAGTATTTCTTAAAAATATTACAGTATTTATCAGTACAAACTAAAAAAAACATCAGAAAATGCATCATCAAAATGCAATATTATAATACAAAACATCAAAGAATTATTATGTCGTCGTATGCTACTGAAAAAAATAAACTGCCATCCGATGAATTAAATAGTATCAGTATCGATCTTCGGCACGTATATGAAGCAGGTTTACTCAAGTGTTAGTTTAGTTAGCCAGTTCCATCTTGTCTAGTATTGTTATTAGTGTGCTAGTGAGCCCTTTATAACAAAAAAAAAAAAAAGCTAAGTTACGCACACAACATTGACTTCGTGCAAACCAACTGCATGACGATTAAAGCAGGACCTACAGCATAGTCTGATTCCATGGGGAGGCAACCGACCCGCACACTTTGCTTAAAGTGTATTTTGGTCGTAAAGACAATGTAGAGATCAAGTGTATGGGTTCTATTGGTGGAAGAACACCAGCAGAACTAAAAATTTATTCATTTTTCTCTAGCCTTAGGCACATTGTACTGGATAAGCTTGATTGTTATGTGTCTTTATTATTCATATAACATGGGTGATAAGATCAAAAAGATGAGTTGAGCATGAATATAGCATTTGAATATATTTAGCCAAAAGGATTGAGTTGCTTAACCTACGAAGGGGTTGTCCAACTTACTTATTATGACATAATGTATCAAACTTTACATGATTATGACATCATCTACCAGAGATAGAATGTGGAACATTTCAGCTTATTTGGTTAACACTATGAGATCAAGAAAGTGGTGCTATGAATGAACTTATAGAAGAAGATATGTTGAGTCAGTTGGGTTGGATCAAGCAAAGATATAACTCAAACATGTTTGATTCTTTATTTATGTGCATACCAGAATCAAGGAAAAGCTTTTTTAAATAATGAACATTTACCTTAAGATGTTACATTTGTAACATCACCATGTGATGAAGGGTAGACTACTTGTGATAGTCCTTTTCTTCTGCTTGAAGCTTTCCTTGCTCGGCTAGCCTCGTATCCTGAGTTGTTCACGAGTATCTGGTCTCCTAGATTGCACTCCTTTCTCATCCTTTTGTCATGCCATATTTTTTTGCTCTTTCTTTTGTGGATCTTCTGCTCCACTCATTGTTTCATTTCTCAAATCATGATTTGTCTCCATGAATGATCTCGTGACATACCCACCAAAATTTTGAAATCTTCGTACAGGGGTTAGCCCAGATGTACAACTAAATTCTATAAAAGTATATTTTGATTCAATAAAATCAAGTTTGCCACCATGTCTTATTTGATTAAGAAAGGACTATTTAACCTAAGCACCATGCTTAATTTAAAAAGCCTATGGAAGTCGTCTACGCAATACTCCCAAACCAAAGCATATTTATAATAGAACAATGAAGCTTGAAAGAATAGAGAGATTCATTCAAATAGAAACAAGAACATGTATGGTGAATCAAAGGAGCATTCTCTTTTTTTTTTAATTTTGTATTTTATTAAATATTTATTATTATTAGTTTTTGTGACTTAGTAAGATGATCAAGGCATAAAGAGAAAGCAAGGTTTAGAGACAACCAAAACAAAAATAAGCAATGAAGCATGTCATGATGTACTTAGAGAAATCCACTCCCCCACACTTGAATTTTGCAACATTTTAAGATGAGCAAAACCAAGTTTAGGTGGTGGAATTTTCCTTTGAATGTGCTTCATTTGTGGCATGATGTTTGGATGGATTTACCTTGTGTTTCTACCCTTCATTCTTTTTGCTTGGACCTAAAATGGTTAGTGACAAAAATACCCAAAGGAACAATTCTACAATTATATCCTTAAGCTCATTTTACAAAGTCTCTTCTTTTTTTATAAAAACAAATCTATTTTATTTTTTAGAAAGAACAAATTTTATTAGAGCAAATGATGAAAGCTCAGGTTATCTTCTGGAAGTGCTTGTTTTAGGACAAAAGCTTGTCCTTGGGAAACCTTCGAATTGTGTCTTATGTTGGTGAAGTGATTTCCCCTTCAACACCAACCTTCGCGGACTTGTCTGCAAAACTCATGCCAAAATAACTCTGAGATTTGCAATATTTATGATAAACAAACGCATCTACAACTAACCCTACAAAAATTTTAGGAACAGGAAGCATGAAGGGGTTATAGATCTTATGGATGATGGTAGAGAGACAGATCGATTTAGGATATTTCTTATGTGAGCATGGATTTGATGGGATGTTCAAGAAATAACTCTCATGTTTATTAATAAAATCTTTTGTTTCAAGGAGAGGGTGAGCACTTTCTTTCTTATGACAATCCAAATCCTCCTCAAGATTTAGATAGGTCATGGTTGTTAGAGAGATTGACATAAGTTCACCCCTTGAAGCTTCAGCCTCATCCAATCATTCTTTACTTACAGTGCCACATGAATTCTTGATATGCTCTAGCCATTGTCGTTACTATTCTTAGTCAGATTTGTAGCCTTCATGACTCCCATGCCTTGGGTGTCTTAATGGATTCCTAGAGTCAATGATAGGATCATCATAAGACTCAGGAGGAGGAGCATAAGGGGGATCATTGGGGTCAAGGATGGGTTTAGAGGTAGATTCGGGTGAGACATCAAATGCTGGCATAGAAGGGGAGAGGAAAGAAATGGCTTCTAAATAACTTGGTTCTCCTTCTATGAGTTCACTTGACATTCCATCCTTGGATTTTTCCTAATATCCCACATTGGAATTCAAGGTATGAGATGATATTGATTTGGGAGGCTTTCTAAGAGATCAATTATTGAGAGGATTTGAATTATGTTTCCTTGAAGGTCTCTTTTGGAGATGAGAGTTCAAGGTGTTCCCAAAATCAGTATCAAAGAAAATGTCATTCTTTTTTTTGTGACTTAAAGAAAAAGTCATTCTCGATTTCAAAAGGAAATCCCAAAAGGTTGAATTTCTTCTTCCTTTAGAGGATTTGGGTTTTGGGGGTATTGGTGGTTTATGATTGATAGCTAAATCTTAGGATTGGAGTGGTTGTGATTTGGCTATAAAAACTTTCTCTTCTTGCTTGGGAAATAATTCCTCTTCTTCCTTGAGGAGTTCATCATGAATGCCGATGCAAGGAGTGTTTTCAAGGATTTTATCAAGGATAATCCTTGCTTCACTAGCAAACAAATGAAAGAAAGCTCCTCTAGAGGCCATTGTTAGTTTTTCTTAACGTATGCGAAAGAATCCACAAGCGCACGGATATACCATTGTAGCATTTCACCTGGAAGTATTTATGGTATCGTTAATTTATATTTTTACAAAGGAAGGCATGATATAAAAGTATCTAATTGGTGCATGGACAAGATAATATGACTGTATATTAGACTAATGCTCATAACAGGGGTAAGCCAAGATAAATATTTGGATAGTGTGATGCACCCACAAGCCAATCTCAAGGATAAATGAAAAAGATAGAATAAAGAATAAAAGAATATTCCTAGACTGGAGCAGGCATGTCCTAAAGTAGTTATGCTAAGAATAGCAGATGTTCTGTAACACCCTCGGTGTTACGCCCTAAACAAACTACTAAATCATGTCATGAGCATCATGTTTATGTGATAATGTATGTGATGGAATGTGTAGATAACATTTTTGTAACTTCAGATGATCAATAAAAATGTTAAATGATAAGCTATTCTATAACTCATATGTATCAATTAGGGTTTAAAACTATTTTTATTGAACAAAAATGCTATAGAACATATATGTGGCGCTAAATAAAGTTTGGAATATGAACTTTGTAGATGACAATGAAATACTTGCCGTGGAAAAATAACAGTGCTAGCCAACATTTCTAATAGCCTAGAAATGTAATTTGGAATCAAGTTCAGCTAAAAAATTTGGAATATTTTCAAGTATGTTGACTGCTAGACAATGCAATGTTTGGTGATTTATTTTGTGAAATCGAGTTAGGAGGTGGTGTCATGTTTTAGCTCGGGTTGGTAGCCTCATATCCCCTCTGGAGCATGGTGAAGATGATTTAGGTTCCAGAACAACCATTTAGTTTTTATTGGCGCTTTAAAATTCATGCAAGACGTGATTTCAAGTTAGTTCACTGGGTGAGCGCGGTCACCACGTCTCGGGGGCATGACGTCGCCACGCCTGCTCACTCTGCGCACGCACATGCACTGCGCGTGTTCGGCTGTGACTGCCCTAGCCTAGCCACCACTGGCTCTACTGCGTGGAGCCACAACTGCTGCTCGCACGGCCGGGCGACGCTGCAACCTGCCTCGCCGTGCTGCTGCACCGTGCCATGACGCAGCTGCTACACCGTGCCTCGCCGTGCTGCTGCACCGTGCAGCTGCTACCGGTGCCATCGCCTCACCGTCATGTCCGCGTGTCCCTCTGCACCTCTGTGCTACCACCAGCCCAGTTCGATGCCACCACTACCGCACACACGTGGTTGAGCTCGCCGTCGCCTTATCATTTATGGCACTGTGGTTGCGCGAGCCATGCTGGTCGTGGACGCACATGCTTGTCCATTACGTCTGTGCGCATGTCGCACTTAGATCATGCTGGCCATGTCCCGCCAAGATGAGACTAAGACGAGCCCACTTGCCGCCTCATCTCTCTCTCTCTCTCCCTCTGTTGCCTCCGTCGAGCCGCGCCATCCAATTGGCCACCGGGTGATCACTTCCATTTATTTCAGCACATCTATGGCTACATCAAGTTCTTTCGCTGCCCGACCCCACCGAGCCATGAAGAAGGCACTACCAAGCTCCAATTTGGTGCTTTTCCCTGCCGCCGTGCCGATAAGGCCGCGTCCCACCTGAGTCATCTCACCTGCACCACTAGCTTCGTCTTGCCTCCCTCTTCACCTTGCCCACGCTAGTGGAACCATTGCTGCCTCCCCGTTGCCATTGATGTGACCGTGCCACCATGGTGCACCGCTGCATGGCTTGGCCACACGTGGCCACACCTCCTCCATCATCCTCCACCCCAACCGTCAGCTCGGCTAGGTCCACGGTAGTCTACTGATGCTTCCTCGCTAGCCAGTTAGGTTAGGTTCCTAAAATCACGTAGGTGTCCAAGCTGATCTTTGGTAATTAATATAAAATCACTGTAGGTGTCCAAAAATTGTGAAACAAATTTTGTTAGGTTCCTAAAATTATGCTCTATCTATTGGTGTATTTAGTTCATGTTTGTATGTGTTGACATTAGGAGCTATTAAATCATTTGAGAATGCTTAATAATATTAAGTTAATTATTGTAGGAATTTTTGTGGTGAATTGATGATAGTTTTGATCCTGAAATTTTTACAGCAGTTTCATTGTATTATTATGTTCTCATTGTAATTTTTGTAGCTTTAGAATAGACTAAGCATTAGAGTTGTTAAATGCTCTTTGTTTCAATATACATTAAATCACTAGTAGAAATAAAGATATATCATTAAATTGCCGAGCTAAGGGTTTTTTAGTTGAACCCAACACTTTGCTTGATGAAAATGATAGTTAGCTTAGTATCTTAGTCATTAGAGCTATCTTAGTAGATTAGTATGCGTATTCTTATTTTAAGAGTTGTTGTCTAAATGCTAAGTGTTGCATCATCATCACATGCATGTAGAGAACGAGTTGCCAGAGATCGTGACCACCGGCGATCACGAGTTCAAGGAGATTGTTGAGGAGTATGAGGAGGAGATTCTCGTGTAGGAGGAGGTCCCGAAGCTGCCACTGACTGACTCAGCTGACACCGCGCCTACCCAAGGCAAGCCCCGGTGCATAACCTCTATTTTATAATTCACCGTATATATATGTGTTGTGCATTTATGTTATAGGAATTTTATGGAAACCATAAGCATAGATATACCTATCCTAAGAGTCTTACTAGTGTAGGTTCGAGTAGATGCTATGCTTAGGTCATCGGTAGCGTGAGTAACCTGCCGTTGCTCACAATAGGGGATTATTATTACTCTCATAATAAAATGATGAAAGAAAAAATGGAGATAGGGTAGGGATATGTATGGGTATTGGTGGGTGTAAAAGGTTGTGTCCTGTGGCCAACGGGGCTTAGCTTGGTTACACTATTTTGCCTAGATGGTCCTTAATCGTTAGCGGCAATGGGGAGGCAGTAGCGGTTCCACTGGTGTGCGCAAGGTGGAGAGGGAGGCAAGGCAAAGCTAGTGGTGCAGGTGGATTGGCTCAGGAGGGACGGTAAGGAGGACTACCCTCATCCACGGTCGGACATAGCCTTATTAGCACGGTGGTAGGAAAAGTGCCAAATTGGAGCTTGGTAGTGCCTTCTTCATGGCTGGGTGGGGTCAGGCAGCGAGAGAACTTGATGGTGTAGCCACAGATGTGCTGAGTTAAATGGAAGTGATCACTTGGTGGCCAATTGTATGGTGCGGCTCGATGGCAGCAATAGAGGGAGAGAGAGAGAGATGAGGCGGCAAGTGGGCTCATCTTGGTCTCACCTTGGTGGAACGTCGCCGACATGCTCTAGGTGCAACATGCACGCAGACGCAACAGACAAGCATGTGCTTCCATGATCGGCATGGTCCATGTGGCCATAGTGCCATAAATGACAAGGCGACGACAAGCTCAACCACGTGCGTGCGACAGTGGTGGCATTGAACTAGGCTGGCAGTGGCACAGAGGTGGAGGAAGGCGCATACATGACGATGAGGCAATGACACTGGTAGCAGTTGTGTCATGGCGTGGGGTGGATCGACGGTGCGGCAACGCGGCGAAGTAGGCTGCAACATCGCCCAGCCATGCGATCAACAGTAGCGGCTCCACGCGGCAGAGCCAGTGGCGGCTAGGCCAGGGCAGTTGTAGCCAGACACGCGCGTAGCGCGCATGCACACGCAGAGCGAGTAGGCATGGCCACGTCACGCCCCCGAGACGTGGTGATCGTTCTCACCCAGTGAACTAGCCCAAAATCACGTCTTGCATGAATTTTAAAGTGCCTATAAAAACTAAACGGTTGCTGTGGAACCTAAACCATCTTCACCATGCTCTAGAGGGGATATGAGGCTACCAACCCGAGCTAAAACATGACACCACCTGCTAACTCAATTTTACAAAATAAATCACCAAACATTGCATTGTCTAGCTATCAACATACTTGAAAATATTCCAAATTTTTGAGCTGAACTTGATTCTAAATTGCATTTCTAGGCTATTAGAAATGTTGGCTAGCACTGTTATTTGTCCACAGGCAAATATTTCATTGTCATCTACAAAGTTCATATTCTAAACTTTATTTAGCGCCACATATATGTTCTATAGCATTTTTGTTTAATAAAAAATAATTTTAAACCCTAATTGTTACATATGAGTTATGGAATAGCTTATCATTTAACATTTTTATTGATCATCTAAAGTTACAAAAATGTTATCTACACATTCCATCACATACATTATCACATAAACATGATGCTCATGACATGATTTAGTAGTTTGTTTAGGGCGTAATACCGAGGGTGTTGCATTGTTGATACAAATACATGGTTAAGACTAAGCTCTAAGCATACAGATGGATGGGGAGACCTCCATGCACTGGTTTGCCTAGCAATCACGAGAGGCATTTATGAACTCCGACATTGTACCCGAACATGGGGGATTACATGGGATGGGTAGGACTATCACCACCTACCGCCTACCCCTCAACTGCGGAGCACAATCATATCCGAAGGTCCCTGTATACCAAAGCACCACGCCCGTGTATAAAGAAACTACCCAAATCCCCCGGGACTCTGACCCTATGGATCGATAAGCATAAAACTTGGTGAAAGCCCTAGTTTGGTTTTGCCTAATTGATGAAACCTATTTGGACTAACCCTATGCTCTAAGTGTGGATGTGAGATATGTTGGTCCAACCCAAGCGAAGGAGCTAGGTGGCACTCATGGATGGAGATGGCCACATGACATGAAGATCATGGTGATGGTGTGAACACATGTGATGATCAAGCTCCAGAATTTGGAAAAGAAGAAAGAGAAAAACAAAATGGGCTCAAGGCAAAGGTGATATCCATAGGGCCATTTTGTTTTCGGTGATCAAGACACTATAGAAAGTGTGATCACATTTAGGATAGATGGTCATACTATTAAGAGGGAAGCTCTTATTGGACAACTTGATCATCTAGTGCCACTAGGTGTTGGAAAACTTGCATATACATTTTAGGCCTAGTGCACAATCAGTGAGAAAGTGATTAACCTTTGAAAAATGATTGTGAAAATGATAACATACTTGCATGTGATGGTGAAACACTTATGGTGTTGGCTCATTTACAAAGGAGTTGAAGGAGGCGAAGTAGGGGATGAGGTGCTACCTTTGGGGGCACCAACACCCCCTGTCCAGTGCACCATCACCACTATGGCGGTGACCACTTTGCCTTGGTCGAGAAGCTAGTGTTAGTGCTAGCACTGCCAGTGGTGGTGTGCACCACCATGTGCACGACGGTGCACCGCCCTAGCCTATCCGGTGCCACCACTGTTTTTATCCAGAGGTTGGGGGAACCAGTAGTGAGCACCGCCGCGTGCACCACCACCCCTGTGATGGTGCACCACCCCATTTTTCCAGAGGCTATGGAAAATGGGGGGTTGGCCTGGAATGGCACCGCCGTGCCATGTTTCGGTGCCACCGCCACCTTGTCTGGTGACCATGGCCAGTCAAACTAGCCATTGGATTTGATCATTGGGGGGCACCACCACCCCTAGGGCGGTGCCACCACTGCCGTGTCTAGTGACCTCGCATAAGCTGGCTCTAAAGGGTAACGACTCTATTTGCTTGTGGGCTTATAAATAGAGGTGGTGGCTGGCCTTGGCCACCCTCTTGGCACTTCTAATAGCTGTATACACCCTTTGAGAGCTGAGCACACCACTCCACTCACTTGCACACTTGATTTGATCATCTTGAGTGAGATTGGAGAGCCTCTAGTGCATTGCTTAGTGGTCTAGCATCTTGTGGCACTAGTTGGGTGATTTGGGCTGGTGGATATCTTGTTACTCTTGGTGTTTAGTCGACACCTAGATGGCCCTAGTGATTGGTGGATCATCGAGCTAAGGAAGGTGATTGTCTCTATCTCTGGTCATTATGATTATGAGGGGTTCTTGTGCCTTCCCTAGTAGAGTGCCAAAGGCAACTCTAGTGGATTGCACGTGGCTTGTGGATCCTCATCTTGTGTTGGTTGTGTGGCACCCAGTTGTGGGTTAGACATGTGATGCCTATTAGCACATGAACCTCAAAGTGAGTGAGTCAGTCACAACAGGGGACTAGCTTGCCAACAAGCAACAAGTGAACCTTAGAGGAAAAATTGATTGTGTCATCATTATCTCCTTGGTATTCTTGGTATTCATTGTGATTGATCACTTGCCACAGGTGGTATATCATCTCTACCTCTCTTGCATTACTTTCCTTGTGTAGCTAAGCTCTTTAGTGTAATTAGTTTTGAGAGCTAGCTTGTGTCTTGTTAGCGGTTAGTGAGGCTCTTTAGTTAGTCTTTGAGAGCTCACTAACTTAGAGGTAGTGACTTTGCCCTTTGTGTGTGACATAGAGATTATAGCTACTAGAATTGTGGTAGGTGGCTTACATTTTTAGTAGGCTAGCGCAAAACTTGCTTCATCTCATATTTGTCTAGCCATTTAGCTTAGTGTTGTTTAGATTTTTTAATAGGATATTTACCCCCCTCTAGCCATTAGGACCTTTTAAGTGGTATCAGAGCCGTGGTCACCTTGATTTGAAGCTTAACAACATTCGGTGTCAAAATGGCTCAAATCAACAACATCAAGAAGCCACCCCAATTTGATGGCTCAAATTATCCTTATTGGAAGGCAAAGATGACCACCTACATCAAGTCAATCAATAGAAAGGTTTGGAAGGTGGTGGAAACCAAGATTGAAATTACCAATGCTGAAGCTCCCACCACCGCCGAAGAAGTATTGCTCCAAAACAATGACATTGCACTTAGTGCCATTCATGATGCTTTGGATGAGAGAACATTTGAGCAAATCAAGAACATTGAGATGGCTCATGAGGCATGGAAGAAGTTGGAGGAATCATTTGAGGGCACTCAAGCCATGAAGGGTGCAAAGGCATACATTCTCAGGGAGAACTTTGCAAGCTTCAAAATGAAAGATGAGAGTGTGCCAGAGATGTTCCATAGGCGTCAAGTGCTTGTCAATGATCTCAAAGCACTTAGAGAAGAAGAGAAGGACAAGGACTTCTCCCACAAGTTCTAGAGATGCTTACCATCGAGATTTGGCACATTGGTCACAATTCTAGTGAGGAGTGGTTTGGACACCATGACACCAAACCAAGTATTGGGTGATGTGATGACCGATGATACTTATAGAGATGATGATGAAAAGGAAGAAAATAAGGAGAAGAAAGATGAGAAGAAGGATGAGAAGAATAAGAATGTGGCATTCAAAGCCACATCATCTAAGGGCAAGGCCAAGCAAGACACATCAAGTGAAGATGAAGGCTAATTCTCTTGGGATGATGATGATGATGATGAGAAGATGGTTCTATTTGTGAATAGATTTGCCAAGTTCATGGTGAAGAAGGGCTATTGTGCTAGAAGGAAGAAGTCTTCATCCAAGAACAAGAAAGAATCAAGAAGGTACTTCAAGTGTGAAAGCAAGGATCATCTTATTGCTCAATGCCCTTACAATAGCGATAATGATGATGATGACAAGAAGAGCAAGAAGAAGGACAAGAAGGAAAAGAAAGAGAAGAAGGACAAGATGACCTTCAAGAAGAAGAAGAAGGGTGGTTCATATGTGGTCACTTGGGATAGCGATTCTTTCTTAAGTGATGACGATGATAGTGATGATGATAAGACCACCAAGAAGAAGGCTCTTGCAAGCATTACCATAGATGAGAAGCCTTCTCTCTTCGGCACTCCATCAACATGCTTTATGGCTAAGGCCACTAAGGTACAATCCGATGATGAGTGTGATGATGAGGAACATGATAAAAATGAAAATGATAGTGATGATGATGATGAACTAACTAAGGATGAACTACTTGACATGTTAGATGATGCTAAGGAATATTTTGACATTAAGAGAAGGGAATGCAAAAGCTTGTGTATGGAACTAAAAGCCCTTAAGCAAGCCTTTAATGAGCTCAATGCATCTCATGAGAGGTTAGAGAATGCCCATGAGAAGCTTGGCAAGGCTCACACTAAGCTTGAAAAAGCTTATTCCTCTCTACTAAATGAGCAAAATGAGAAAGAGCATGTTGTAACATGTGATGTGGGCTTAACTTGTGACATAATTGATGAATCTTTCTATAAGCCTATCATTGCTGCTCCCACTAACCCCTCTTGTAGTACTTCTACTTCTAGCTCATCTAGTAGTTATGATTTCACTTGTGATGCCTCACTAATGGTTGAGAATGAGACCCTTAAAAAGGTGGTAAATGAGCTCACTCATGCCTTAGGCAATGCCTATGGTGGTAAGGCCCGCTTACTAAAGTGCTTGGGTAGCCAAAGGTTTTCTCTAAACAAAGAGGGATTGGGCTACACCCCCAAGAAAGGCAAGGCAGACTTTGCAACTCATAAGACTAGTTTTGTGAAGGGCAATGGTCGGTTTTGCAATAGATGCAAGCAAGCTAGGCATGTAGAGCAATATTACAAAAAAAAGAACAAGAATACTAATGTATCCTCAATTAAGTTTGATTCTTGCTATTTGCTTACCAAGGGTGCAAATGGTGTGAAGTCTAAGTTTGTTGGTACACCAATTGTGGGTTCAAAGAACAAAGCCATTTGGGCACCAAAGAGCTTAGTAACTAACCTTCAAGGACCCAAGCAAATTTGGGTACCTAAAAGGAATTGATCTTCTTTTGTAGGTCAATTATAAAGCTAGAGGAAGGTATTGGGTTCTTGATAGTGGGTGCACTCAACACATGACCAGCGATGCAAGAATGTTCAACTCAATCAATACCAATGGCAATGATGGTTATGGTAGTATCACATTTGGTGACAATGGCAAAGGCAAGGTCAAAGGGCTTGGTAAGATTGCAATATCCAATGACATGATCATTTCCAATGTGTTGCTAGTTGAGAAATTGAACTTCAATTTGCTATCCGTGGCTCAATTGTGTTATCTTGGATTCAAATGCATATTTGGGGTTGATGATGTAGAGATCATAAATGTAGATGGCTCTAATTTGATCTTCAAAGGCTTTAGATATGAGAATCTATACTTGGTTGATTTCAATGCTAGTGAAGCTCAATTGTTAACATGCTTGTTCACTAAGTCTAGTATGGGTTGGTTATGGCATAGAAGGCTTGGTCATGTTGGAATGAAATAATTGAATAGATTGATTAAGCATGATCTAGTTAGAGGTTTGAAAGATGTGTTATTTGAGAAGGATAAACTTTGTAGCTCTTGTCAAGCAGGCAAACAAGTTGGAAACACCCATCCTAAGAAGAGCATAATGAGCACTAGCAAAGCATTTGAGTTATTGCACATGAATTTGTTTGGGCCAACATAATACACTAGCATTGGTGGAAACAAATATGACTTTGTGATAGTGGATGACTATATAAGATACACTTGGGCATTCTTTCTAGTGGACAACAGTGATGTGTTTGCAACTTTCAAATCATTTATCAAGGGCATACACAATGAATTTGAAACAACCATCAAGAGAGTTAGAAGTTGTGGGGGTGCTAGATGTCTCGATGCGATAGTCTACCTAAACTGAGTGTCATCCACTTGACCAACTCAATTTAAGTAAACAACATCGAGAGACCCCTATGAGCGCACGTAGCAACTCCTTTTCAGGATCTTTGTGCTAAGTTACACACACATACCCAATACAATGCATTCATACAAGTCATCCACATATACCCTCCAGTCTTGCGCTCATCCTCAAAGTATCATTAATAACAAAATAGGGTTAGAAGGTACAAGACTACTAAATCTAATATTCCGAACGACTCTATCTCTACACTAGTTGCCACTCCAATCGCTCATCTACTCATAGGGTTACACGTAGCTCAGCTTGGAGATCACCCACTCTAAGGTCTGCTAACTGTGCCTTCGCCAAAGCTAGACTCGAGAAGATGCTCTGTTTACCTACAAAACAAATGAACGGTTGCACCGTGAGTACATTGCATACTCATAGGACTTAATTCCAATATATAATATTTGGTGGATGCATAGGGTAATTATCAGGCCTTTGTATATGTACAAAAAGCAATGATGTTCATTAAGAGTATGACATGCTATGCTCAACATAGAAGTAAAGGTATTTATCATTATAAATGAAGTGCTCATAGTCTATCTTTCATGCTACCATGGGTATAGAAAGAAAGAACAACCGAATAGTTTTGTCCCGAAGGACTTTAGGCTTTCAAGACTCTATAGAGGTGTACAACTATACCCACATGGAAAACTGGACTAACCTCCATACACCGAGTCTGGTAGTAAGGGTTGCCTCATGTTCTCCAATCTTTTCCTAATCTGGCCCAAGTGTCTGATGAAAGGTTTGACTGGGTTCCCGGTCAATGTCCCAGACATTCCTGACCGACGCCAGCCCCCTTGCTAGTTTCACGGATAAACAAATCACAACTCATTACTTCACTTGTCGACCCCATCCGTGACATGTGGTCTGTACAGGTGGTTACCTAGACTCACATATCCCAATACATGATCATTACTGCTCCACGAGGTATGTCATTTGAGATCCCACACTCACGATGACCTACCCCTCACATGAGCAAGATATCCAATTTATCATCAGGATTATCATATTAGGAACATTAGTCCTTAGCCATATTAGTTAGGTAAGTCAAGTTGTACCCTCATTGGTTTTAGTAGTTAATTATCCAAGTGTAACATCCTACACGTGTGAGTATGTGTTCCCTTCTCATGCTCGACTTCTACCGTTTCCTAAGCAACTAAGCAATAAGCATTAAGCGCTCCCATTCCCATTGTTTAGATGAGAGGCTTCTATAGATTATTAAGCTACTCTAGGTGTAGTGTGAAGGTGATCATTATCCAAGACTACATGTAATACATGACTCATAATGTAACTTGATAAGTATCCAAAGTAGGGTTCATAATAGTGGGGTGCCCGCCTGATGGTGTTGTCGTTCAGACATCTAGAAGCTGAAGATGACATCCTATACATGCTTCTTGTAAGGAAAATGGACCCTAGGCCCATTTACTTTGGATTTTGGTGTTTGATGACCAACACAACCAAATTAGACTAATGAATTTGCAAGTGATTATTTTATAGTTCAATAGGATGTAAGACATGACTTGGACAAAGGTGACGTGATGATCCAATGATCAACACTTCAAGCAAGATCTTAGGAGCACAAGAGAAGACCCAAGATATCAAGCAAAGTCCAAGCATGAAGATAGGAACAAAGCGCACGCAAGATCGTGCAGAAACGAGCTCATAGAAGCGATCGGACGCTGGACTGGACGCTAGAAGAAAGTGACCGAACGCTCCGATCAAGAGGCTCGGCAACAGGCGTGACCGGTCGCTGGTGGCAAACCGACTAGATGCAGAACAGTAGTGTCCGATCGAGTACAAAGAGGTTCTAGAGCGGCGAACTTGCGACCGGACGCATTCGGTGGCAAGTGACCGAATGCTGGCAGCGTTCGATTAGTTGTTCGTGGCTCCAATGGTCGGAATGACTGGACACGTCCGATCAGGATGACTCCAATGTCCGGTCAGTAGCAGAAAAGCAGGATTTCATCCCCAATGGCTACTTTCTCAGTGGGGCTTATAAATACAACCCCCAACCGGCCATTTGGGAAGGGTGGAGCTGAGGAAACATACCAAGGGTGTTGATACACCATTTTAGTGATCTCCACTTGCATAGTGCTTAGTGTTTTATTAGGTGATTAGCGTAGGTGCTTTGTGAAGTGCTTAGGTTGATTAGACCACCGCTTATGCGCTTGCTCTAGGTTTAGGCCTAGTGTTTAGTGAGGTTTGCATACCTCTTACCACTCGGTGCTTGCGCGCACCATTGTTGTACATCGGAGGGGCTTGTAGTCTTGTGAGATCACACCAACCACGTTTGTGATGTGACCGTCACCGTGTACCGGAGGGAACAAGGCCCGCGGCATTTCGGCCAGAAGCTTGATAGTGAAGACGGCGGGGAGCATCCGGGAGAGGCTTGCCAGAAGGCACATCGAAGACCCACTTGCGCGTGGGGAAGGCCCGAGGCTATCCATGGAGTTACCCGACCAGGAGCTTGGCCCTTGCGAGGGATTCCTTGCGAGGGGCTCTAACAAGGACTAGGGGGAAGCTTGCGTGCTTCTCAATACCTTGGTAAAATACCAGAGTCATCGACGAGAGTTTGCATATCTCTACCTTGCTCTTTAGCTTCCGCATTTACATTGATTGCATTACTCCTTTTGCAGTAGAGATAGCAACACATTAGCAAAACCATAGTTGCACATTTAGATAGTTTTCTTTTGCATAGGTTTTGCTAAGATTAGAAAAAGCGGCCATAGTTTAGAGTTAGAATTTTAAGTTGCCTAATTCACCCCCCTCTTAGGCATCATGGTCTACCTTCAATTGGTATCAGAGCCGATTGGCTCAATTTGGACCTTTGGCTTAACTGCCGGTGAGCCGATGCTATTTAGAGTGGTTGGGATGGATACCTCTAGGCCTCCACACTTTGACGGCACTAACTTCCCCTATTATAGAGCTAGAATGGCTTGCTACCTTGAGGCTGTAGATTTGGAAGTTTGGAGAGTCACTCGTGATGGGATAAAACCCATTAAGAATCCCAATAAACCCATAAAGAGTGATGAAAAGGAAATACATTTCAATGCTAGAGCTAAGAATTGCTTGTTTGAATCATTTAGCATGGATGTGTTTAACCAAGTATTCACTTTAAATACGGCAAATGAAATATGGTTAAAACTCCAAGAGCTCCATGATGGCACATCTAATGTCCGTGAGCAAAACATTGTCTAGCTAAACAAAATTATGATTCCTTCGAAATGAAAGATGATGAGCTTGTTCGTGATATGTATTCTCGTTTGAATCTAATTATCAATGAGCTCCATTCTATAGGATTAACAAAGATAGATGATGCAGACATCATGAGAAAGATCATCTCCATGCTACCACAAAAGAAATACGCAAGCATCATCACCATCCTTCACAACATGGAGGACTTGAGCACCATAACCCTGGCCATAGTCATTGGCAAGATAGTGGCATTTAAAATGTCACGCAAGATGGGTCAAGAAGAAGCCTCTTCATCAAGCAAAGGCAAAGCTCTTGCATGTGGCAAGAAAAATAAGATGAAGGGCAAGCAAATTGAGACAAGCTCAAGCTCAAGCTCATCAAGTAAAGAAGAAGAATAAGATGAGGATGATGATGATGATGAAGATTCAAGTGATGATGATCAATCTTCCTCCTCCACCTCTGACCTTGATGAAGAATCAATCAAACTTATCAACAAGGTGGAGAAGACGATCCAAAGGCTCAATGTCAAGGGTGTGCCCATCCAAATTCAAGATATCATCTTCACCAATCAAAGAAATGAGTAAAGAAAAAGAGGATGTTATGGATGCAGGTGAGTTGGGGCACTTTGTGGAAGTTTGTCCAAACAAGCCCACACCCAAGACAAAGAAGAAGGCATGCAAGAAACAAGCCCTCACATCAATAAGGACATGGGATGATTCTTCAAGTGAAGAAAAAGACCATCACAAGAGGCGGGGGCGCAATCACTCATCATCAAGCTCTTCTCGTGTGTGCCTTATGGCATGAGGTAACAAAAGTGCATCCTCTAGTGAGAGTGATAATGATGATGAAATGCCTTCTTATGAAGAAATTGTGCAACAAAACCTTAATTATGCTAAAGTTTGCACTAGTCAACAAAAGAAGCTCGGGAAAATAAAAGAAAAGCTAGATAGTTCACAAGAAGCATACAAAAATTTGCTTGAACAATATGAGAATTTTGCTAATCTTAATGTTCAACTATCTACTAAAATTAAGCAACTTGAGGCTAGTGCAACAACAAATGCATGCACAATCAATGATGAGCAATTTGTAAAGAAAAATAAAAAAATAAAAGAAAAGTTAGCTAGCTCACAAGATGCTTATAAAAGTTTGCTTGCTAAAATAGAAACCATGTGCAAACATTGTGATGAGCTAACTAATAAAGTTGCAAATCTTGAAGCCGTTAGTACAACTCCCACTAAGGCATCTAAAAGGAAAAGTTCTAACATGTCTAAAAAGGATGCCTCTACTTCTTGTAATGATTTATGTTTAGACTCACCTTTGTGCAACCAAGTTTGTATTGAGAAAGTCATTGTAGATACATGCACACAAGAGGTTGCAAAGGAGAATGAGCAACTCAAGCAAGAAGTAGCTCGCCTCACCAAGGACTTGACTCAACTGAAAGGCAAGGTGAAGCAAGCCCAACTTCATCAAGATAACACCGTCAAGGGAGTGAAGAAGCTTGATGAAGGACAAACCGTGGTTTGCTACGTGTGCCACAAGGAAGGTCACAAGTCCTATGAGTGCAAGGTGAAGAATGGGGGAGGAGCAAAGAAGAAAGAGAAGAAGCAAACAAGCAAGCTCTCCAAAACCTACACCAACAAGGTGGACAAGAAGGCCTCCACACCTTATCTCTTGAAGAAGAAGAAAAATGACAAGGTGGTGGCCATCAAGGTGAACAAGCAAGCCAACAATGGGGCCAAATGCTTTTGGGTGCCAAAGAAAATCATTTCCAACATGAAGAGCACCAAGAAGGTTTAGATCCCGAAAGGGAAGTGAGAAGTCCTATGGACTTCAGGGAATTTGGAGACTTGGAAAAGTATGGGTGTATTTCATGGGGTGTATCATGATGGAAAAAAATCATTGCCAAGTGGGTTAGTGAATACTATGGACCCAAATTCTCCTTCCCGTGTTAGGTAACTAGATTCAATTTACTTCAATTAGTATTAGATTTAAATTTTCCTACAATTGGAATCTTTTAGCATCTAGTTACTCCTCATGCCTAGGTTTGCATTTGCATTCTCTTATATTTGGTCATGCATACACTAGGTATTTCATATGATAGGCTTGCTCGGTTTCATTCTTATTCCTTGGAGCAATTCTACATGGTTCAAAATTGTTTAGGAGCACGACACATAGCTTGTCCTTCAATTGTTCATCTAATATGTGCCAAATTCTAAATTATAGATAATTTCTCCTGAATATCACCTTCGAAAATGACTCTCACATTCATGTGATGTCATCTTTCAAGTGGTATTTTTATTCTAAAATCAATGTGCATGTTTCCTACAAGTATTCCATACTTGTGTGCACAAATTTAGGGGGAGGTTACTCTACAAGTTGGATGCTTTGAGACTAACACCTATTCAAGCTTATCATGTGTGTAGTAGTCTCATTGCAAGGAAAATGGAGTCCCCGGAGTTAAGCATCATACTTCAAATTTCCACCACCGATTGCAAGTGGTAGGTATTTCTAAGCCAATATCATCATGTTGATTTCATTTTGATATTTATATGCTTTCTCCTTGCATTATATAGATTAATTTCCCTTATGCAATACTTTGCCAATTATGCATATGTTTTGACTTCTATCATATGTATGCATATATTTAGGGGGAGCTTAGTCTATATAATGTGAGAGTCAAATTTTGTGATCTATTTCACTCTACACACAAAGGATCACAAAGTTTGACCCTCCCTTGTGCTACTAATGTCTTCCCTTTTGGTGTTTGATTCCAAAGGGGGAGAATTTAGAGGACCAAAAGCAAGCATTAATTTGTAGTAATGGTCTGAGAAAGGGAGGATAGTGGATTATGAATTAGCCTATGTAATGGGGAGAATTTGTAGGAAGCAAGGCTTAAATCCATAATACCACATGGGGACATTTGCAAGGGCAAGATAAGTTTTTATGTAGTCTTACAAGTAGTATCTTTTAGCATCATATAATCTTGCCCCTTGCATTGCATCCTAGCAAGTAGGTAGTTTTTAAATTTCAAAAATTCTATTATTTGCTTGCTTTGGTCATGTTGTCATCAATCACCAAAAAGGGGGAGATTGTAAGAAAAATGGACCCTAGGCCCATTTACTTTGGATTTTGATGTTTGATGACCAACACAACCAAATTGGACTAATGAATTTGCAAGTGACTGTTTTATAGTTCAATAGGATGCAAGACGTGACTTGGACAAAGGCGACGTGATGATCCGATGATCAACACTTCAAGCAAGATATTAGGAGCACAAGAGAAGACCCAAGATATCAAGCAAAGTCCAAGCATGAAGATAGAAACCAAGCCGCATGCAAGATCGCGAAGAAACGAGCTCACTGAAGCGATCGGACGCTGGACCAGACGTTGGAAGAAAGTGACTGGACGCTCCTATCAAGAGGCTCGACAATAGGCGTGACCGAACGCTGGTGGCAAACCAACCGGACACAGAACAACAGCATCTGATCAAGTACAGAGAGGTTCCAGAGCGGCAAACTTGTGATCGGACGTGTTCGGTGGCAAGTGACTAGACGTCGGCAGCGTCCGATTAGTTGTTCGCGGCTCCAACAGTCGGGACGACCGGACGCGTCCGATCAGGACGACTCTAGCGTCCGGTCAGTAGCAGAAAAGCGGGATTTCACCCCCAACGGCTACTTTCTCAGTGGGGCTTATAAATACAACCCCCAACTGGCCATTTGGGCAGGGTGGAGCTGAGGAAACATACCAAGGGTGTTGATACACCATTTTAGTGATCTCCACTTGCATAGTGCTTAGTGTTTTATTAGGTGATTAGCGTAGGTGCTTTGCGAAGTGCTTAGGTTGATTAGACCACCGCTTATGCGCTTGCTCTAGGTTTAGGCCTAGTGTTTAGTGAGGTTTGCATACCTCTTACCACTCGGTGCTTACGCGCACCATTGTTGTACATCAGAGGGGCTTGTAGTCTTGCGAGATCACACCAACCGCGTTTGTGGTGTGGCCGCCACCGTGTACCGGAGGGAATAAGGCCCGCGGCGTTTCGGTCGGAAGCTTGATAGTGAAGACAGCAGGGAGCATCTGGGAGAGCCTTGCCAGAAGGCACATCGGAGACCCACTTGCGCATGGGGAAGGCCTGAGGCTATCCATAGAGTTACCCAACTAGGAGCTTGGCCCTTGCGAGGGATTCCTTACGAGGGGCTCCAACAAGGACTAGGGGAAGCTTACACGCTTTTCGATACCTCGGTAAAAATACTGGAGTCATCGATGAGAGTTTGTATATCTCTACCTTGCTCTTTAGCTTCTGCATTTACACTGATTGCATTACTCCTTTTGCGGTAGAGATAGCAACACATTAGCAAAACCGTAGTTGCACATTTAGATAGTTTGTCTTTTGCATAGGTTTTGCTTAGTTTAGAAAAAGAGGCCATAGTTTAGAGTTAGAATTTTAAGTTGCCTAATTCACCCCCCTCTTAGGTGTCACGGTCTACCTTCACTTCTTATTGAGACAATTCCTAAAAGGAATGAGAGATATCTGATTGGAGAGATTCACCAATGATAAGGAACATGGTTAAGTCACCGTTGGATCCTAGGATGAGACATCTAACAGTGATTCTACTCTTATGTTGCTGGATTGGGATGCTAACTGATACTATTGACTGCTGGGTAAGCTTGTTAATTAAACTCACACTCTATGTGAAAGGTGGATGCTCTACTCTGACTGATGGACATTCCGTTGTGCTGGGCACTGAGGTGGGTTATCTCTGGTTGACTCTATTTAGGCTCTGGCAGATGCTCCGTGGGGTTCATGGACGCTCCGATCAGCGTGTAGCCTTTTACATTGGATTGATTGTATGATTATTAGTCGTGGCCTGCCGATCTAGGGAGCCTTGCCCTCCTTTATATATCCTAGGAGGCAAGTCTCCTAATCGGTTATAATGTAAGAGTCCTAGTAGGATTATAGGGTAGCAATGTTACTAGGATTATATGTGGGGAATCCTAGTTAGACTAGATCTTCTCCCTTTCTTGCAGGTACCCAGGGACTGTGATAGAACCACCTAATTTATACAAGATCAAGTACGGCTGTCCCCGTTAAACACGTTGACGCGCGTATACTTTCACCTATATAAACCCGGTAGTCCATCGAGTGTCATGAAGGACCTCGGTAAATCAACATCATAACCAAGATCGCATGATTAAGCAAATACACATCACATACACAGAGTTGCAACAGAAATAATATTATAAATGGGTTCACAAATAATAGTACAAGTTTGGGTTTCAAAACTGGTTAATGGAAAACAACATAACTTTCAAATGATTACATTAATATAAGTTCCAAATACATTGCTAGCATAAGTGACATCCTCCGACCAAAGCATATAGATGAGAAATAAATATAGAGTCATAGAGCCCACCAGCGGTTAGCCACCATCTTCAGCAGGCCGAGAACTTCACCTGCAACATGATGGGATAAACCTTAGTACTCGAATGTACTTAGCTAGACTTACCCGTCATAAACTAGAAATAAAGTGACACCAAAGAGTATGCAAGGCTTTATAGGTGGAGCTAGCTTGACAAAATTTTGCATAAAAGCCACTAGTTGAGCTATATATTTTATAATTCGGTAACCAAGTTAATTATAGTTATTCATCTCTAGATTAGCACCTATACTAGAGCAATCATGTGATTAAGCTAACAAGCATTAGTAACCATATCTGGTGTAACATTTCCATATTCATCATAACCATCAAATTCCATCAATTAATGCTACGTTGCCGCTGCTCAGTCAAGTTCTCACTATCCGGGAGAGACAACGACTCGAATTGATTCCAACCAGCTAGGGAGTTATTCCTAACACAAACCCATAATGCCCCCATTGGGGTCACGTCGGGTCACCTTTGGTACAATTCATATACAGTCGCGGGTCCGATCAGCGCCGCACCCTCAGAGATTCTACCAGTATGCTAGGAAGTTTAGGCCCGGCCTACCCTTGGACTCACGCCACTGGCTCCCCACACATCATTTCTACCTCCAGTGTGTGCACTTTCACTTACCGGGTCCTGACCTGAATTGAGCTACTCAGCTTCACGGTCGGAACGAGTTATCCGACCAGCTAAGTGCTAGGCATGCATTCAACATGACATGAGGACGTACAGCGAATCAGCCCATAACCAACATAGACGGGGATAAATAGGCACCAAGACCTCCATGCCTTGTTGCTTCTCTATCTCAATTTCCGCCTGGTCACCTTTTATTCATCAACACATGGTTATTTCTATGATAGCAAATTTAGCCAACCGTGCTTTGGTATCCACCTATATCTCGCAGGTGATAGGAAATCACCTAACTTCTACCGGTCTAAGCATTGCTAAGCATACATTTGATCCTAGACCTACATAGGGTTCAAGGTATGTTTCTGGACAAGGTAGTTCTATGCATCAAGTGGTTCCAATCAACTCTTATGACCTAATGCATCAAACATAAAGGACTAAAGTGATATTTGTAAAAACATAGGAGGCTTAGAATGCTCTGGGGCTTTGCTTGGGATCCAACACTAGGTTAGTGTTTGTTAGATGACACTCGCTTGGTGAGCATCTCTTGTTTAGGTATGTACTCTAGGGGGTCCTTCCATCTTCGGGATAGGTCTACCAACATTGTCTTCTGGTTTGACTCCATCATCATGTCCTTCACGTGGTGCATCTAGCGTATGTAGATGAGATGCAATAATGCAAGTGCATGAATGTGAAGAATGGCAATATGAGATGCCTGACATAAAAGTATTCAAGATGAGCACAAGGTTACACCGAACATATATAAGCACTCCACATTACTTAATTAAACATCCCACAACCAATCATGCTAGGATAGCAAGGAAGGTAGCACCAAGCATGACACAAGTTTTTCAAGGTTTTAGGTATATTAACTTAACACCATCACAGGCATGAACCACACTTAGCAACACACAAAGCAAAGCAAGGTGAAGCAAACAATTTTAGGTACAAACATAGATTCTGAATAGCAGCACCATAGTCACTTGTTTTAATCATATCCAGAGTTCTAAGCATGAAAAAGTGTGATTCAAGACTTTCTGGAAATCTAATGAAATTATCTAAAACTTTGTTATTAACACCAAAAGCTGATTCAACAAATAACAAGGTCAAAATACATCATGAAGTAGAGCTCATACAACTAAGGACAAAAAACTGATATTAACATTAGAAATGCATAACTAGAGTTCTAGTCAATCAGTAAACATGATTATTAACTTTATGGAAATCTTATTAAGTTATCTATAACTTTATCATTATTATTTTAAGATGATTCTACTGCTAACAAGGTCAAATAACACCAAGAAGGCATCTCTGTCCAAATTTGGACATAAATCTACCATTCCACTTTGAACAGCTATAACTGGAGTTCTAGACCACCAAAAGTAGCGATCTTAGACATTTTAGAAAAATTAGAAAAATAACTACAACTCTTCTATTATCACCAATACATGATTCCTATGTTTCAATAAGTCAACCAAAGCAATCACTCAGATCTATTCAGAGCACATGCAAAAATTGATTGCAAACTTGTAAAATCTATAACTCCTAAACCACCAAGCCTAAAATCATGAAATTTTAGGACAAGCAAGATAAGGAAATTATATACAACTTTGGTATTCACTCCATTCATAGAAAACATCAGTTGATTCATGAAGTTATCATCACAACAGAAATGCACATGCAACCATTTTAGAATGTAACAATTTGATGTTTCACTTGTTTTGCTAACAAAGAGCATGCATACATGAGCCATTCAAGAACTTCAACCACCACTAACATACTTAGCAACACTTTATTGAACACCAATCACTCAAAGCATCACCAAATACAATTATAAGCTTTATCTATAACTATGCTTTTATTAATCCTTTCTTCTAATAAACATATATATAAATTTTAGTGATGTATGAGAACAACTAGTTTGGGGCTGAGATTTTTATGAGTGGTATATGTTATCAAAACATGGCTACTATACAAATTTCACATGCTCAGGTTTTATAATTTAATTACTACAAAAAAGACAAATCTTAATTATTAATAAACATGTGAGAACAAGATAAATCTAAATATCATTATTTTCTAAAAACATATAGCCATATTATATGTTATTATGGTAGCACAACATTCATACAAAGGTAGTGGAACCACATTTTCCATTTTTACACCTACATAAGAATT
This sequence comes from Miscanthus floridulus, assembly GCF_019320115.1. Lineage (NCBI taxonomy): Eukaryota > Viridiplantae > Streptophyta > Magnoliopsida > Poales > Poaceae > Miscanthus > Miscanthus floridulus. The sequence continues at coordinate 29,962,354 of NC_089592.1, read as the reverse complement.
ATAACTTATTTAAAACCATTTATCAAGCATTAATCAAGTTAAATCAATAACTCAATCATACTATATGTAATAAACATGAAATTTTTACCACAACACACATATAGCATCAGTAGCCTACCATAAAAATTCATAGCAATTGGAGTACCACAACTTTAGATATGAGAATAACAAGCAAAACAAGCTAAAATTGCCTATTTAACAAGATTAAATCAAAACATTATAAAAACAGTACACAACTAGCATGTTTAATATTTTTATTATCTAGATCATATCATCACAAGATTAACACAACTAGAACTACCATTTTTGGACTTCTATAACTCAAGATATGCATCCGACAACTTAAAAGGATTTTTAAAAGCACTTTGCAAGAAAAAATAAAACCAGAAGAAACTTTCTACTAACACATATCATATTATGACTCTACTGCATAGATATACTCTCAAGGATTCCAAAAAGTCCTCATTTACTATTTTACATTTTTTCTACAATTTATTATGATTTCCAAAGTTTTAGCCATAAAAGAAAAACAAACATGCACCGAGGACCCTGAATTTCCACGAAAATAAATTCCAGCGAAACAAGTCCTTCTAGTCACTATTCACATGAGTCACAGACTTTGCAGATAACCCCTTGCACTTGTTCCAATTGTTGCGCGAGGTCCCTCACGTGGGTCAGAACAGAAGAGGCGGAGGAGGATCATCGGCCAGGCGATTTTCGACCGGTGAGGTCATCGTCGGTGTCAGGGAAACAGCGTGGGAGCACAAGGGGGTCCACGCGCATCCATGGGATAGATCGGCATGGCCCAAGGTGGCCCTAGGTGGCGCGGCCATGGTAGCAGCTAAAAGGTCCTAATGGCTAGAGGGGGGGGGTGAATAGCCTAATAAAAATTTCTACAACAACACTTAACAAAATGGTTAGACAATTATGAGGCGAAGCAAGTGTTGCGCTAGCCTACTCAAAATGCAAGCCACCTACCATAATTCTAGTTTAGATAGTATCTATTCACACAATAGCTATGACACTACCCTATGTTAGTGTGCTCTCAAAGGCTAACTAAAGAGCCACACCAACCAAGCAAGCAAGCTCTCATAACTAGCTACACTAAAGAGCTTGACAACTAGTTTGCGGTAATGTAAAGAGAGTGATCAAGAAGGTTATACCGCCATGTAGATGAATGAACCAATCAATCACAAGGATGAATAACAATGAAGACCAATCACCTTGGAATCAATGATGAACACAATGATTTTTTACCGAGGTTCACTTGCTTGCCGGCAAGCTAGTCCTCATTGTGGCGATTCACTCACTTGGAGGTTCATGCGCTAATTGGCTTCACAGGCCAAACCCTCAATAGGCTGCTGCACAACCAACACAAGATTAGCATCACACAAGCCATGAGCAATCCACTAGAGTACCTTTTGGCTCTCCACCGAGGAAAGGTCAAGAACCCCTCACAATCACCACGATCAGAGCCGAAGACAATCACCACCCTCTGCTCGATGATCCTCGCTGCTCCAAGCTGTCTAGGTGGCGGCAACCACCAAGAGTAACAAGCAAAATCCGTAGTGAAACACGAACACCAAGTGCCTCTAGATGCAAATACTCAAGCAATGCACTTGGATTCTCTCCCAATCTCACAAAGATGATGAATCAATGATGGAGATGAGTGGGAGGGCTTTGGCTAAGCTCACAAGGTTGCTATGTCAATGTAAATTGCCAAGAGTATAAGCTTCAACCGGCCATGGGGCTTAAATAGAAGCCCCCACAAAATAGAGCCGTTGTACCACTTCACTGGGCACAACATGGGCTGACCGGACGCTGGACCTCAGCGTCTGGTCGCCCGACGACAGTCACGTGTCCTGATCTCAATGATCACTTGAGTTGACCGGACACAGAGCACAAATTGACCGGACGCTCCGCCTCCAACGTCCGGTCGTTTCTAGTAAGGTTCCAGAAACAATTTTTCACCCACCGAACGCGTTTGGTCTTGCACGACCGGACCCTACCAGCGTTCGGTTAGAGACCCTAGCCTCTATGCGCTGCTCGACAATAGGACCGGACAGACCCCGCTAGCGTCAGGTCGCTTAGCAACCCAACATCTGGTCGTTTGACCGACACCAGGATCTCTGCTGTTACAACTGACCGGACACGCCAGTTCCTCTGGGACCAGCGTCCGGTCACCTTGTGACCAGCGAGACTAACTTCTTTTCACCTCTAACTTCTTCACCCTTGCTTAAATGTGCCAGCCACCAAGTGTATCGCCTTGTGCACATGTGTTAGCATATTTTCACAAACATTTTCAAGGGTGTTAGCATCCCACTAGATCCTAAATGCATATGCAATGAGTTAGAGCATCTAGTGGCACTTTGATAACCGCATTCCGATATGAGTTTCACCCCTCTTAATAGTACGACTATCAAACCTAAATATGATCACACTCTCTAAGTGTCTTGATCACCAAAACAAAATAGCTCCTATGATTTATACCTTTGCCTTGAGCTTTTTGTTTTTCTCTTTCTTCTTTCCATGTCCAAGCACTTGATCATCATCATAGCATCATCATCATCATGCTATGATCTTCATTTGCTTCACCACTTGGAGTATGCTACCTATCTCATGATCACTTGATAAACTAGGTTAGCACTTAGGGTTTCATCAATTCACCAAAACCAAACTAGAGCTTTCAATCTCCCCCTTTTTGGTAATTGATGACCACCCTTTCACAAAGATATGAATTGAAATTCAATTGAATCCATGTTGATTATCCAAGCATATTTACCATGTGTAAAAGAATATGGACAAGTTTCATGAACCCCAAAAGGTAGCAATTGCTCCCCCTACATATGTGCTAAGAGTTTGGATTGTAGCTTGCACATATGCTTAGATAGGAAATATAGGAGACAATGTCTACCAAATGATGCTAAGGTAATAGAGATGGACCTTTGAAGCGTGATACCAATCGGAGTGCACCAATATACCATCCTTAGCACCATGGTTATCTTGACACCACTTGAAAATACTTGGAAATGAAATCATTAGATATCCTATGCATGCTAGTTTTTTTTCATTTTATCATTCAAACCTACAACTAGCATACACCACACAAGCATGGATATTGAAATTTAAAACTTGTGCCATGCAAGCAAACATATGAAATGCACGTTCAAATGCACCATACAATTTCATGAGCTTGCTCCCCCTACTTGTGTGCTTCAAAATTTTAATTGATCCCTTTTCTTTGTCATATCTCTTGTCATATCTCTCCCCCTATGTCAAATTCTCTCCCTATTACTTATATCTTTGTTTCTCTCCCCCTTTGTCATCAATGACCACAAAGACTTAAATTATAGATAGGTTGAGATTTATCAATGTCAATCAATGGGGTGAGGATCATATTTCCAAATTTTGGTCCAATCTGGATCATTTGCCAGAGATATTTAACTCGATTTGATCCAAGGACAAGCTTCTTCATACCTCTAAATAAGGGTTATCTTGTACCATGTTGAGTTAAACACTTAGAGCTTATTTTCTAGATCAAACACTAGGCTTATAAGCCCATAAACATGTCATATGATACCACTAGATCAAGTCAAGCATAGAATCAATAGTGATACTATATAAACATCAAATTCATTTGATTTTCATGAATGAGCCTAATAAAATGGAGAGATGACTAGATGCACTAAACATGTCCTTAGCAAGGATGTATGTCATGCCAAACAACTTTTACCTTGGATTGCTCAAAGGAGAGGCATGTCATATAAGTGGGGGGGGGGTGCATCAACACATATTTGAGAAATCCAATATGTTCAACTCATTTCTTAGCTTGCAAAACCTTTTCTCATCCAATGGCTTGGTGAATATATCGGCAAGTTGAACTTCGGTGCCTACACTCTCAATGCAAATATCCCCTTTTTGTTGGTGATCTCTTATGAAATGGTGGCGGACATCAATGTGCTTTGTTCTTGTATGTTGAACCGGATTATTGGTCAACTTGATTGCACTCTCATTGTCACATAGCAATGGCACTTTCTTGAACTTGATTCCAAAATCACTCAAAGTGGCCTTCATCCAAAGTATTTGTGTACAACAACCACCGGCGGATATGTACTCGGCTTTGGCGGTTGATAATGCAACACTATTTTGCTTCTTTGATGACCATGAAACAAGTGATCTTTCCCAACAATTGACATGTGCCCGAGGTGCTCTTCCTTTCAACCTTGCATCCCGCATAATCTAAGTTAGAGTAACCAACTAGCTCAAACTTTGCTCCTTTGGGATACCATAAACCAACATTTGGTGTATGCTTCAAGTACCTCAATATCCTCTTTGTAGCCTTCAAATGACTGTCTCTTGGTGAGGCTTGAAATCTTGCAGACTATGCATACACTAAACATGACATCCGGCCTTGATGTGGTCACATAAAGTAGGCTTCCAATCATAGACCGATACAATTTTTGATCCACCATGTTGCCACTTGCATCACTATCCAAGTTACCATTTGTTCCCATTGGTGTGCTAATGACTTTGCTATCACTCATGTCAAACTTCTTGATCATGTCCTTGATATACTTGCCTTGACTTACAAAAGTACCATTCTTCATTTGCTTGATTTGAAGACCAAGGAAGTAACTCAACTCTCCAATCATGGACATCTCAAACTCATTAGCCATCATTTTCCAAACTCATGACAAAAATTTTGATTGGTTGATCCAAATATGATGTCATCAACAAAGATTTACAACACAAACAAGTCTTTTCCAATCTTCTTGATGAAAAGAGTGGTGTCAACCTTGCCCATTGTGAACCCTTTAGAGAGTAGGAAATCCCTCAATCTCTCATACCATGCTCTAGGTGATTGTTTCAATCCATACAAAGCCTTCTTCAACTTGTATACATGGTTGGGCTTCTTGTCATCTTCAAAACCAGGGAGGTTGCTCAACATATACTTCTTCATTGATGTAGCCATTTAGAAATGCACTCTTAACATCCATTTGATAGAGCTTGATGTTGTGGGCACAAGCATAGGCTAGCAAGATTCTAATTGCTTTCAATCTAGCAACTGGGGCATATGTTTCTCCAAAGTCAAGACCTTCAACTTGTGTATAGCCTTGTGCTACCAATCTTGCTTTGTTCCTTACTACTATCCCATCTTGATCTTGCTTGTTTGTAAAGACCCATTTGATTCCAATCACATTGTGTCCCTTTGGTCTTTCTACCAATTCCCATACTTGATTTCTTGCAAAGTTATTCAATTCTTCATGCATAGCATTCACCCAATCAACATCCTTCAATGCTTCATCTATCTTCTTTGGTTCAATGGATGACATAAATGAGAAATGCTCACAAAATGATGCCAATCTTGATCTTGTTTATACACCTCTAGAAATATCACCAATGATAGTGTCCAATAGATGATCTCTTGCAATATTGGTTGATTGGAGGATTGGAACTTGATTGCTTGCACTTGCTTGATCATCGGGTTGAGATGATGTACTAGCCACTTTATCTTGTTTATTATTATGAGAGCCACTTGTACTAACTTGATTTGTATCATCTTGCACATTTGAGTTAGAGAGCACTTGCACTTGATCATCTTTATCATCATTCACTTTCCTAGGCCTCAATTCATCAACATCCATGTTCTTCATGTCATTTAAAAGTTGAATGCCTTCATTCTCTACTTGTGAACCCTTGGTTTCATCAAATTCAACATTATGAACTTCCTCAAGAGTACCACTATCCAAATTCCAAACTCTATATGCTTTGCTTGTAGTGGAATAACCAAGTAGGAATCCTTCATCACATTTCTTGTCAAACTTGCCCAATCTAGTGCCTTTCTTCAAGATATAGCATTTGCAACCAAAGACCCGAAAATATGCAATGTTGGGCTTTCTACCATTCAAGAGCTCATATGGTGTCTTCTCTTTCAATGGGTGACAATAGAGGCGGTTGCTACAATAGCAAGCCGTGTTGATAGCTTTGGCCTAAAAGGATTGACTCACATTATACTCACTAAGCATAGACCTTGCCATATCAATGAGTGTTCTATTCTTCCTTTCAACAAGGCCATTTGATTGAGGTGTGTACTTGACCGTGAATTGATGATTAATTCCAAATTCATCACATAAGTCATCATTTCTAGTGTTCTTGAACTCACTACCATTGTCACTTCTAACTCTCTTGATGGTTGTTTCAAACTCATTGTGAATGCCTTTGACAAATGATTTGGATGTTGCAAGTACATCACTTTTGTCCACTAGAAAGAATACCCATGTGTATCTAGTGTAGTCATCGACTATGACAAAGCCATATTTGTTACCACCAATGCTAGTGTATTGTGTTGGCCCAAACAAGTCCATATGCAATAACTCAAATGCTTTACTAGTGCTCATCATGCTTTTCTTAGGATAGGTGTTTCCAACTTGTTTGCCAGCTTGACAAGAGCTACAAAGCTTATCCTTTTCAAACACAACATCTTTCAAGCCTTTAACTAAGTCATGCTTAACCAATCTATTCAATTGTTTCATTCCAACATGACCAAGCCTTCTATGCCATAACCAACCCATGCTAGACTTAGTGAACAAGCATGTAGATAATCTAGCTTCACTAGCATTGAAATCAACCAAGTATAGATTCTCATATCTAAAGCCTTTGAAGATCAAGTTAGAGCCATCTACACTTATGATCTCTACATCATCAACCCCAAATATGCATTTGAATCCAAGATCACATAATTGAGCCATGGATAGCAAATTAAAGTTCAAGCACTCTACTAGCAACACATTGGATATGCTTATGTCATTGGATATTGCAATCTTACCAAGCCCTTTGACCTTGCCTTTGCCATTATCACCAAATGTGATACTATCATAACCATCATTGCCATTGGAATTGATTGAGTTGAACATTCTTGCATCACCGGTCATGTGTTGAGTGCACCCACTATCAAGAACCCAATGCCTTCCTCTGGCTTTGTAATTGACCTACAAAAAAAGATCAATTCCTTTTAGGTACCCAAACTTGCTTGGGTCCTTGAAGGTTAGTCACTAAGCTCTTTGGTACCCAAATGGCTTTCTTCTTTGAGCCCATCTATGGTTTACCAATGAACTTAGCCTTCACACCATTTATACCCTTAGTAAGCATATATCATGAATCAAGCTTTATGGAGGATACATTAGCATGTTTGCTCTTGTTGTTGCATTCTTGCTCTTTGTGACCCACTTGCTTGCAACTAGTGCAAAACCGACCATTGTTCTTCATAAAACTAGTCTTGCGAGGAGCAAAGGCCGCCTTGCCTTTCTTGGGTGTATAGCCCAATCCCTCTTTGTAGAGAGAAGCTCTTTGGCTACCCAAGCACATAAGCAAGCGGTCCTCACCACCATAAGCCTTAGCCAAGGTGTGAGTGAGCTTATTGACCTCCTTCTTGAGGTTCTCATTCTCAACCACTAGTGAGGCATCACAAGTGAGACCATCACTACTAGATGAGGTAGAAGTGGAAGTGCTACAAGAAGGGTTAGTAGGAACAACAATGATAGGCATAGATAGTGATCCTTCAATTATATCGCAAGTTAAACCTACATTGCAAGTTTCAACATGCTTCTTTTTATCTTGCTCATCAAGCAAAGAGGAATGAGCCTTCTCAAGCTTTTTGTGAGCTTTGCCAAGCTTCTCATTAGTTTCCTTTAGCCTCTCATGAGATGCATTGAGCTCATCAAAGGCTTGCTTAAGGGCTTTTAGTTCCTTACGCAAGCTTTTGCATTCCCTTCTCTTGATGTCAAAGTGTTCTCTAGCATCCTCTAGCATGTCAAATAATTCATCTTTGGTGGGTTCATCATCATCACTATCACTATCATGGTTATTTTCATTTTCATCATCATGTTCTTCATCGCTTTCATCATCACTAGTTTGTACCTTAGTGGCCTTAGCCATGAAGCATGATAAAGATTCAAAGAGAGAAGGCTTCTCATTGATTGCAATGCTTGCAAGAACCTTCTTCTTGGTGGTCTTGTTATCATCACTATCATCATCATCATCACTTGAGGAAGCATCACTATCCCAAGTGACTACATATGAACCACCCTTCTTCTTCTTGAATGCCATCTTGTCCTTCTTCTCTTTCTTTTCCTTCTTGTCCTTCTTCTTGTTCTTCTTGTTGTCATCATCATTGTCGCTATTGTATGGGCATTGAGCAACAAGATGATCTTTGCTTCCACACTTGAAGCATCTTCTTGACTTTGCTTTGTTCTTGGATGAAGACTTCTTTCTCCTAGCACGATAGCCCTTCTTCACCATGAACTTGCCAAATCTCTTGACAAAGAGAGCCATCTTCTCATCATCATCATCATCCCATGAATCATCATCTTCACTTGATGTTTCTTGCTTAGCTTTGCCCTTGGATGATGTGGCTTTGAATGCCACACTCTTCTTCTTCTCATCCTTCTTCTCATCTTTCTTCTCCTTTTCTTCCTTCTCATCTTCATCTCTATATGTATCATCGGTCATGATGTCTCCCAACACTTGGTTTGGTGTCATGGTGTCCAAACCACTCCTTACTAGAATAGTGACCAATGTGCCAAATCTTGAAGGTAAGTATCTCAAGAACTTGTAGAAGAAGTCCTTGTCCTTCACCTCTTCTCCAAGTGCTTTGAGATCATTGATAAGCACTTGAAGCCTATGAAACATCTCCAGCACACTCTCATCCTCCTTCATCTTGAAACTTGCAAACTTCTCTTTGAGGATGTATGCCTTTGCACCCTTCATGGCTTGAGTGACCTCAAATGATTCTTCCAATTTCTTCCATGCCTCATGAGCCATCTCAATATTCTTGATTTGCTCAAATGTTCTTTCATCAATTGCATCATGAATAGCACTTAGAGCAATGTCATTGTTTTGGAGAAGCACTTCTTCGGCCGCAGTGGGATTCTCCGAATCATCAATCTCAATTTTGGTTTCTACCACCTTCCACACTTTTCTATTGATTGACTTGATATGTGTGGTCATCTTTGATTTCCAATATGGATAATTTGTGCCATCAAATTGGGGTGGCTTGTTGGTGTTGTTGATTTGAGCCATTTTTACACCGAAGGTTATTAAGCCTCAAATCACGGTGACCTCGGCTCTGATACCACTTGAAAGGTCCTAATGACTAGAGGGGGGGGGGGGGTGAATAGACTAATAAAAATTTCTACAACAACACTTAACAAAATGGTTAGACAATTATGAGGCAAAGCAAGTGTTGCGCTAGCCTACTCAAAATGCAAGCCACCTACCACAATTCTAGTTTAGATAGTATCTATTCACACAATAGCTATGACACTACCCTATGTTAGTGTGCTCTCAAAGGCTAACTAAAGAGCCACACCAACTAAGCAAGCAAGCTCTCACAACTAGCTATACTAAAGGGCTTGACAACTAGTTTGCGGTAATGTAAAGAGAGTGATCAAGAAGGTTATACCACCATGTAGATGAAGGAACCAATCAATCACAAGGATGAATAACAATAAAGACCAATCACCTCAGAATCAATGATGGACACAATGATTTTTTTACCGAGGTTCACTTGCTTGCTGGCAAGCTAGTACTCGTTGTGGCAATTCACTCACTTGGAGGTTCACGCGCCAATTGGCTTCACACGCCAAACCATCAATAGGGTGCCGCACAACCAACACAAGATGAGGATCACACAAGCCACGAGCAATCCACTAGAGTACCTTTTGGCTCTCCACCGAGAAAAGGTCAAGAACCCCTCACGATCACCACAATCAGAGCCGGAGATAATCACCACCCTCTGCTTGATGATCCTCGCTGCTCCAAGCCATCTAGGTGGCGGCAACCACTAAGAGTAACAAGCAAAATCCATAGTGAAACACGAACACCAAGTGCCTCTAGATGCAAACACTCAAGCAATGCACTTGGATTCTCTCCCAATCTCACAAAGATGATGAATCAATGATGGAGATGAGTGGGAGGGCTTTGGCTAAGCTCACAAGGTTGCTATGTCAATGTAAATGGCCAAGAGTATAAGCTTCAACTAGCCATGGGGCTTAAATAGAAGCCCCCATGAAATAGAGCCATTGTACCCCTTCACTGGGCACAACACGGGCTGACCGGACACTCTGGTCATGTTGACCGGACGCTGGACCTCAGCGTTCGGTCACCTGACGACAGCCACGTGTCCTGATCTCAACGGTCACTTGAGTTGACCGGATGCAGTGCACAAATTGACCGAATGCTCAGCCTCCAGCATCTGGTCGTTTCCAGTAAGGTTCTAGAAACAATTTTTTGCCCACCGAACGCGTCCGGTCATGCACGATCGGACCCTGCCAGCGTCCGGTTAGAGACCCTAGCCTCTGTGCACTGCCTGACAATAGGACTGGACACACCCCACTAGCGTCAGGTCGCTTAGTGACCCAGCATCTGATCGTTTGACCGACACCAGCATCTCTGCTGTTACAACTGACCAGACGCGCCGGTTCCTCTGGGATCAGCTTCCGGTCACCTTGTGACCAGCGAGACTAACTTCTTTTCACCTCTAACTTTTTCACCCTTGCTTAAATGTGCCAACCACCAAGTGTATCACCTTGTGCACATGTGTTAGCATATTTTCACAAACATTTTCAAGGGTGTTAGCATCCCACTAGATCCTAAATGCATATGCAATGAGTTAGAGCATCTAGTGGCACTTTGATAACCGCATTTCGATATGAGTTTCACCCCTCTTAATAGTATAGCTATTAAACCTAAATGTGATCACACTCTCTAAGTGTCTTGATCACCAAAACAAAATAGCTCATATGGTTTATACCTTTGCCTTCAGCTTTTTGTTTTTCTCTTTCTTCTTTCCAAGTCCAAGCACTTGATCATCATCATAGCATCATCATCATCATGCTATGATCTTCATTTGCTTCACCACTTGGAGTGTGCTACCTATCTCATGATCACTTGATAAACTAGGTTAGCACTTAGGGTTTCATCAATTCACTAAAACCAAACTAGAGCTCTCAGCAGCGGACCGACGGTCAGCGAGGATGGGCTTAGGGTCAGCCGGCCTTGGCCAGTAGGGGCCGGTAGTGGTGGGGAGCATCAAGGCATGCTCGCGCACCTACAGTGGGGCACAGCCTGACCAAAGGGGAGCCAAGGTGGCCAGACCATGTGCACGCTCGGTGTGCTGAAGCGCTGCTCTAGCGGCAGCAGGCTGCAGGCAGCAGCGCTGCTGGGAAGGCAGCATGGGAGAGGCAGTGCGAGGTGTTGGTGGAGGATTGGCACACTGAGTGGCTGGAGGGGGCTTCTGTAGAGGAGGAGCAGCGGTAGCGCGAGCTCTGTTGCTCGGCCATGGTGGTCACGGTGGCAGAGCGCTCCGGTGATGTTTGGCTTGGGCGAGCATATGTGCGAGATGGAGCATGCTGAGGCGAAGGCGGTGGTGCACAAGGTGGGACACGAGGGAGCTTGGAGGCCAAGGAACATGGTGATGGCCATGGAGCTCCTCTGCTCGGGCATGCTGAGTAGAGAGCGAGAGAGCGAGCTAGAGGAAGGAGGGGCTGAGTGCTCTGCCTTTTCATCCACGCGGCGCGAGTGTTGGTGAGGTGGCGAGCATGCAAGGGCACGAAGGAGCCATGTGGCTTGCGGCACCTGTGCATGGTCGAATGACTGGCGCTGCCCTGAAGCTTTCAAGCCTGCTCAAAAATTGACTGAATCCCCAAACTTTTCCCCTCTCTAACTCCCGATTTCATGTTGTAGCGGATCAAACTTTCTTACTACGAGTTGTAGAGCTATATGTGGTGAGCAACTTTGCTTAAAGGATCCAAGTGAGATTCGGATTGGTTTGAGAGATCCAGAGCTCTAAAGATGAGTAAACGAATCTGAAAACAAGTTCTGAACATTCAGACAAGTGCGGTTTTAGAGCCAACTTTCGATTTTGGGATTGAAGTTTGAAGGTGCAAACGTGATCCAAACTTGATGAGACTTATTTTGTTGTTTGCAACACAAAATGTACTTCAACTCATATTAAGGAATCCAGTTGAGTTACCATATGAATTTGGAAGATAAAAATTCACAAACATGTCAACTTGTTGTCAATAGGGGACAAATATTTCTGAGAGCTCAAAAGGAGCAATGCATTCAAACTTGTAGGCCACTATTTGAGCCACTTAGGAGTTGAAATAGGTCTTGGTCCAAAAATAAAGTTTGTTGTACTCCACTCAAACTTCAACTTTTATTTAAGGTCCAACTCCATGCAAGTAATCCAAATAGTTGGTCAACACAGGTCAAGACCATATTATGAAAAAGACAATTTTAGCTATTCCCACACTTAGAAGCATTTTTCTTGACATTTGCTCAACACTGAACCCTTCATGACTTTTGTTGTAGAGTTCAATTAGAGTCATTTGGGTAAGGTAGCAAGGTTTGGTCAACATCCCATGTTCCCATTGACCTAATGAAGCAATTCAAGAAAGATTATAACCTATCATTTCATGTGACTTCTTGATTCCAAACTTCACGAAACTTTTCCACTAGTCAAGATGGATGCATGTTGATGTAATGTTCATGAAATAAGCATGTTTAACATTACTCATGCCTAATCTTAACCACGATCCACATGTAAGCAAAGTGTATTGTCCAAGTACAAGTTGGGGCTCATTTTCATATAGGTTTGACCTCAATACCTTCATCATCACTTCAAAATTATGAACTAGAGATCATGATCATTGCTTGACATAGTTTACTTAAGTCCAAATCCACTACTTAAGTTGTGACTAACACCCTGAGGTGTTATAGGGACTATGTCCCACAAGCCCCCGAGCACTATATGGTTGAACTTGGAAGCCTTCTTATTCCTCTAGGTCTTGCCGAGTAGAAACAAGCATTGTCCAGGGTGCTTTTTGGAGTGAAACCATGTAGTGCTTCTTGAAATCTTTGAGTGGTGTGCACTTTCCGAAAAAGTGCACTCACTGAGTATAGCCCTCGAGCCTCTTGCTGTTTGGAACAAAGAGTTGGAGGGTCTTGTCTGTAATTCCTTGTCAAAGAAATTTGAATGCATCCTCTAAGGATATGTATTGTAATACCCTCGGTGTTACACCCTAAATCATTTACTAAGACATGTCATGAGCATCATATTTTTGTGTTAGTGCATGTGATGGAGTGCATAGATGAAGCATTGCAATTAAAACGATCAATAAAAGTGTTAAACAAAAAGTTACTCCATAACTCATACAGTTAACAAGTAGGGTTGTAAACCAATTTTTATTGAACAAAAACACAATAGAACACACATGTGACACTTAAATAAAGTTTGAAACATGAACTTTGTAGATGACAGTGAAATACTTGCTGTTGAAAAATGATATTACTAACTAATATTTCTACTAGCCTAGAAATTAGCAAATTGAAATCAAGTTCAGCTAAAAAACTTAAAAAAATTTCTAAGTTTGTCAATAGCTAGACATTGCTATGTTTAGCAAATTATTTTGAGAGATTGGGTTATGGGGTGGTGTAGTGTTATAGCTCTATTTGGTACTCTCATATACCATCTTGAGTGTAGCTAAGATCGTTTAGGTTTTGTAGCAGCGGTTTAGTCATGGTGGGAGCTTTAAAAACCATGCACAGCACGCCCTCAGCCTGTTTCCCTGAGTGGGCACGGTCATCGCGCCTCAGGGGCATGATGTCATCGCGTCGGTGCGTCTTGAGCGTGCCCATGCGCTATTCGTGCTCTGCTAGCCTTGCTGGCCATCCGGTCCATTAGGGGCGCTATGGTGTGGGGCCACCGCTACTGCTCAGTGCCGCCGTGCGAGGCTACCCCTATCCCATGCGCTGTCGTGCTACTAGCAGCCATGCGTCACTATGTAGTTGCTGCCGTTGCCATCGTGTCATCCTTGCACTGCACCTTTGGCCTGGTTGGATGTCGCACGTATGTGGCCAGTGCTTGCCATCACCATGCCATTGATGGCACTATAGCGCACTGGGCCACGCCGGTTGCGAACATGCAGGCCTATCTGCTATTACCTGGACGTGGGTCTCCACAGTCACGGCAACCACATCCTAGCCAAGGCACGCACATGTTGAGCCACTGGCCGTACCCCACCGCCCTCTCTCTATTTCTCATCTCTCTACCAGCCATCGAGCCGCGCCCATGTGCGAGCCAAAGAGCAGTCACATCTACTCAATTCCACCCATCTGCACCTTCACCCTCCCGTCTTCTCACCTCCCGACCCCGCACAACCATGATGACGCCCTAGCCAAGTGCCAATTTGGCTCCATTCCAATGGCGTGTCAGTTAAGGCCGCGCCTCAGCCATGACCGAGGGCAGACCTCCATTCCTCCACCCGAGCCCAATTACTTGCGCCACTACATTCGCCTTGCTCTCCTCTTAGCCCTACACACTCCGGTCCAGTTGCTACCGCCTCTACTTCAATGCTGACACAATCGTGCCACCACGGTATGCCACCGCACGGTTTGGCCGCACGCGACCGGGCTCCCTCCGTCGCTCTACGCTCCAACCCTCACTGCGGCTTGGCTTATGGTAGTCCCTTGATGCTCTCACGGTAGCTGGTTGGGACCATAGCAGCTCTAGTTCATCGAGGTGGCTACGCCACCGTCACAGCCAGCCACGCACCGCTATAGCCATCTCCAGCTCGTACCGCAGCCCTGTGTCACTGCTAGGTGTAGGTAGTGGAACCCTAGATGAGTGTCGACTCGACCGACGGGCCGGAGTGGACCTCTGGTGGCCAGCATAGCTTCTCCATGCCGTCGCTCGTCGTGCCGCCGCGTGCGGGGTCATCTGAGGGGTGTGCGTGGGAAAATTTCTGAAATTCCAGGGGGTTAAGCGAGAGTAGCTGTGAGTGATAGTAATAGCAATAGGACTCTGATGCAGTTTGGGAAGAATTCGAGTTGTTGGCCACAAAAGTGCCTCGTACGTGGGCTCTCTCTCTCTCTGTTGCGGGCCAGCCTGCGTTGCGTGGGCCGAGTCAGCGGGCCGTGTGTGTGCGCGCATGCTGCACCATGCGTGTGGGCCACGTGAAGAGATTTGTTTTTCATTTTCATAAGGAATTAGAAATAGTTTTCTAATTTAATTTTTGAACTGATCTTTGATAATTAATATAAAAATCATGTAGGTGTCCAAAAATTATGAAACAAATTTGGTTAGGTTTCTAAAATTGTGCTCTATCTATTGGCATATTTAGTTCATGATTATATGTGTTGACATTAAGGGCTATTAAATCAATTGAGGATGCTTAATAATATTAAGTTAATTATTGTAGGAATTTTTGTGGTAAATTGGTGATAGCTTTAGTCCTAAATTTTTTATAGTAGCTTCATTGTATTATTTTGTGCTCACTGTAATTTTTGTGGGTTTAGAATAGACTAAGCATTAGGGTAGTTAAATGCTCTTTGTTTCAATATACATTAGATCTCAATAAAAATAAAGATATATCCTTCATTTGTAAAGCTAGGTGTTTGTTAGTTGAACCCAACCCTTTGCTTCGTAAAGATGATAGTTAGCTTAGTACCTTGGTCATTTGAGCTAGCTTTGTAGCTTAGTATGCGTATTCTTAGTCTAAGAGTTGCTGTTGTCTAAATGCTAAGTGTTGCATCATTATCGCATGTATGTAGAGAACAAGTTGGCGGAGATCGTGACCAGTCGGTGATCATGAGTTCGAGGAGATCGTCGAGGAGTACGAGGAGGAGATTCTCAGTGCAGGAGGAGGTCCTAGAGCCACCACTGACTGACTCAGCTGATATCACACCTGCCCAAGGCAAGCCCCGGTGCATAACCCCTTATTTTTGATAATCATTGTTTATATATGTTATGTGTATTTACGTTATCAAAATTTTATGGAAACCACATGCATAGATATACTTGTCCTAAGAGTCTTACTAGTGTAGGTTCGAGTAGATGCTATGCTTAGGTCATCGGTAGCGTGAGTAACCTGCCGTTGCTCATAATAGGGGATTATTATTACTCTCATAATAAAATAATGAAAGGAAAAATGGAGACAGGGCAGGGATATAGTATGGATATTGGTGGGTGTAACAGATTGTGTCCCGTGGCCAACGGGGCTTAGCTTGGTTATATTGTTTTTCCTATTCGTGTCGATTAAGGACCGTCTGTTGATGTGGATGGTGGTCAAGTCATAGATTTATTATTCTTAGCATATAATTGCTTATGGAAGCAGAAATGCTCGTTACGCTCTTGGTGTGGGTTTCGACTCTTTCTGAACCGACTGATTGGAGGTGGGGAAAGGTGGAGGTCTAAGCACCATATTGAGATTGGGTCTCAAGTGTGGAGGCTTGGAGTCTAAGTTTGGACGGGGACCTAGACCCCGTGACTGGAGTGGAATGTGTTAGTCTTGCTTGTGCCTGGTGCGCAAGCAGGGCAGTTTGTTTCGGGGTACCTAGCTTGGATATATTGGCTCACGAATCACTATTTTCGTGAGACGGTACGACTTGGCTATGGTGTAGCACCATAGTAAGAACTGTAAGATGAAAGATGGTGAACTTGTTCTAATTGCTTAACCCTTGCTTGAAAGCAGAACTTGTGCTTACCTAGAATAGTTAGCTAATAAAGTAATCATGACTGCTAATAAAACTTTATCCTAAGGGCATACTATTAGTAATGCTCTTTCGCAAAGAAAGGAAAACCAAAAACCATATTGTCTATCATATCCCTTGGAGTCGGGAGACTATTCCCACTAGTCGGGTAAGTCTTGCGAGTACATCGTGTACTCAGGATTTATTTACCTTTGTTGGAGGTGTAGTTTGAGAAGTAGCTCTTGTGTGGAGGATTCTTTTGGTGGGCACAGATGGATCCCTGTATCGTTTCTGCTAGATGTTTATTTTCATTCCACTGTTTAATTATCGCACTTTGAACTTTGGTATTATAATAAATAATTTTCAAGAACTCTTGTTGTATGAAATGGACTAAGTATTGTAAGCTCATATTCATTATTGGATTCTGGATGTAAAACGTGGATTGTTTCAAGTTCTCCCTTGGGGTGTGCTCGACGGAACTGACCGATATAGCTCACTTTCGAGGTGCTTAGTGTCTAGTGGAAGACGAACGCCTCCGAAAGCGTATTATTTTGGGCTGTTCTGCCACATGTATCCCGCAGCCCCCAAGCCTAAAGCCGACTACTCGGAGTCGACTATAGGATCTTATAGATGTCCTCAAGGGTGCGATCGAGTCACCCCCTGAAGACAATAATCAATGACCGCTTGTCACCGAGTGGTTGAATGCTTGTAAATTTGGCCTTCCATCCTTGAATCTGAGCACCCGAGCGTAGTTGGAGTGAAGCCGAGTAAACTATGACAATGGTCGACCCCCGAGCTTAGTGGTGTGGTATCCTGAGTAGATGGATGAGCATATACATGTACGCTTGTCATGAGAGCATGTACGTATGTCCTGCATGCTGCCTTGATAATGTTCATTGGTTTGCTTGCATGCCATTGGTGCCGATGCTTCTTGTCGAGGTTATCTAGTGTTGTGCCCTCCGTCTTGGAGATTCAGAGTAGCCATTGGGGCTTGGACTGAATTGGCTTGCTTGTAGGAGACATGGTACATGCATGAATACATGCAAATCCTGCTAGCTTGCAAGGCTTCTTAGCATATACGTGCTTACTTCTTGATTGCTATTGGCTTGCGGTTCGGATGTCTTGTTGCTTCGATTCGCTCCAGGTGGAGATGGCTTGCTTCTAGCTCGGACAGCTCGCTAGCGGCTCGCTCAACAGCTCGCGATCAGCGAAGGTGTAGGAGCAGCCGTCCTCGCTGCCGGCCTAGAGTACTCGTAGCCACCGTCGTTCTTCGCTGAATTGCTTCGTGCATTGTCGACGAAATATGGTCGGCAGTCTACCTAGGGGTATGCCCAAGGTAGTAGATTATCGGCAGATAGGTGTGTAAGCTACGAACGAGATGGTGATGCAAGACAGACACGAGGTTTTATCCAGGTTCGGCCGCCGTGAAGGCGTAATACCTACGTCCTGCGTCTGACTGTATTGCTGTATGTCAATGAAATGATAGATCCTCCTTGCTAGGGGACCCCTACCTCTCCTTATATACTCTGGAGGAGGTAGGGTTACAAGTAAAGTAGCTTATTTGGTACTTATACAATGTCTTGCGGTGCACGACGAGCAGCGCCATGCATGCCTTAACCTTGCGGGCTGGGCCACCCCTGATGGTGTGGCCCATGACTTGTCTTGTAGATACCAGGGGGCCATACCCCCATAGCTAGTCCCTGAGCCTGACAGTAGGTGACGTAGTCGCGTGGTGCCAGGGTCAGAAAGTAGAAAACCAGCCGAGCAGGTCCCCTGGGCGTAGCCTCGAGATGAGAACAAGCACATTCACCGCAAGGTGAAGTGTGCCCTACTTAGTTCCCGAGCCTACTGGAAGATGAAGAATGAATCTTGTAGTAGGGTCAAAGAAAAAGAAGTATGAAAGCTTTGCCGACGTCGTCCGACATGCGTTTATCAAGACCCCAGACATGCTGCCCAAGATCAGCACCCTGATCCAAATAGCATGGAGCAGCTTGATAGCGCACCGATGAGACGTAGCAAGATCCAAGCAGCAAGGGAGTCCCCGGCGTCGCTGGCGATGTCCGAGCATTGAGGAGCGAGGAGTTCCCGACGTCGCCGGCGATGACTGAGCACCGAGGAGCGAAGAGTCCCTGGCATCACTGGCGATGACCAAGTATCGAGGAGTGAGGAGTCCCCGGCATAGGTGGCGACGACCGAGCACCGAGGAGCGAGGAGTCCCCAGCGTTGCTAGCGATGTCCGAGCACCGAGGAGCGAGGAGTCCTTGGTGTTGCTGGCGATGACCGAGCACAGAGGAGCGAGGAGTCCCCGGCGTCACTGGCGATGACCGAGCACCGAGGAGCGAGGAGTCCCCGGTGTCGCTGGCGATGTTCGAGCATCAAGGAGCGAGGAGTCCCCGGCGTCGCTGGCGATGTCCAAGCACCGAGGAGTGAGGAGTCCCCGGTGTTGCTGGCGATGTCCGAGCACCGAGGAGTCCCCGGTGTTGCTGGCGATGACCGAGCACCGAAGAGCGAGGAGTACCCGGCGTAGGCGACGAGGTCCGAGCACCGAGGAGTCCCCGGCATAGGCGGCAATGTCCGAGCACCGAGGAGTCCTCGACGTAAGAGGCAAGGTCCGAGCATCAAGGAGTCCCCGGCATAGGTGGCGAGGTCCGAGCACCGATGTAGCTGACGACGTTCGTGTGGTGAAGTGTGCCCACTTAGTCCTCGAGCACGAAGAAATCCAAGGGCCGAGGAGTAACCGACGTAACTGGCGATGAAGCACGAGCGGCGAACATCTTGGTCGACTGGCCGGCGGCGAAGTGAACATTAAGTAGAAGCGACCAGCGAACAGTCCGATCAACTGGTCAGCGACGGAGTCCATGAACCAAGCGGTCCGACCAGTTGATCGGTGGAGAAGCTCAAGCACCAGGTGGTCCGATCACCTGGACGATGATCCTGCAATACAAACATGTAGAACGGGTAGTACATGATGTATAAATAAATAAACTCTAGAGAAAAATCAGCAATGGTGATGAAACGACGTATGTAGTTCGGCGATCAGTTGGTGTGAAAATATATTTATGTTTAATATAAACTGCCCGAACAGTTAGACCCTATTTGGCAGGGCTTCACTTCACTAGTGAAGCCATTTTTTTGGCTTCAGCTCCACGAACAGTTCCACCGGTGGAGCTGAAGCGGTTTTGGTAAACCGTTTGGCAAAATGGCTTTCCTGTGAGAGCATGTTTTTAGGGATCTGGAGGAGCTGGGAGAAGCCACTTTTTTTAGATCTATCCTACCCCAAATCACTGTGAGAGCATGTTTTTAGGGGCTTCACAAGTGAAGCTATTTTACTTTACCCCGTTTGGTAGAAAACGGCTCCAAACGGCTCCTGAAGCCGGTGGAGAAGCCCTGCCAAACGGGGCCTTAGTGTGTAGCTGAGTCTCCAGCCCTAGCTAGCCCATAGTCCATAACGTCGAGCGCGGAGCCCGTGCACGTGTAGGAGGAACAGATGTCGCTAAGGAGCCGCTACCGACCACCCATAACGCAGAGGGCAGACGCTCGTGCACGTGTAGGGAGGAGCCGGAGACAGGGCCGTCTATGGAGGCGTCCGAGCATCAACATGACTGTTCGAGGGTTCGCCTTAGACTTAGCTGTATGTCATCTTTAAGATGGTATATATGAAAGAAAAACATTTGGAGAGCGAACATAGAGAAAACAGCTCGGAGAAACATTATGGTAATATACGAAGATTGGAGAATATTTAGAAAAATATTAAAGCGTCACTTAGCTTTAGATGGAACGTCTAGTCGGCTGCGTATGGCATTATCTGGTCGGCGTTGACGAAGTTGCCCAGCGCTCGAGCTTTCCGAACTGTCATCATGGCGGCAGTCGCGGTTGTCACGGCGCCGTTCTTCGCGGCGATCATCATTGCGATACGGTAGGTGGTCAGAGTAAGTAGTTCGGGCGACGTCGTCCTTATATTAATGATCGGCCTTAGGAGATTCGGGGAGATCATTGACTGGTCGGAGAAACGATGCTGTATGGCGGAGTAGATGGGGCGTGACTACGAGATCCATACCGAGTCGTGCAGGACGACTGGCCCGAGCTGGTCGGGTAGATCTATTGTGGGTAGTGGTTACCTGCTCGGTAGGTTGATTTTGAATCGAAATCTACCAGAGCTAGGGTTTCAGCAAGCTTGGTGCTGACTTGATCGATGGAGTCGAGCAGGTCGGTGTTGTCGATCTGCCTCCCTTTGTAGCGAGGAAGCGAACGACGGGTTATCGGCGTGGCTAAAGACGATGCTGGTGTGGCCGGAGCCAGATCCAACGTGGTCGGAGCCGTAGCTGATGCTGGTGAAGCAGTGGTCGACGCAGATTGGATCTACGCCTCCTCCATGGTCATGGTGATGAAGTTGTCGGAGCTTGTGGTCCAGGTGATCTGGCCAATGGTGAACGTGAGGCCGTTTGGCGTAGCCATGGAACCGGGGATGATGACCATCTTGTTCGTCTGGGGAGCAGTACACACACCCCCTACCTGGCTCGCCACTGTCGACGAAATATGATCAGCAGTCTACCTAGGGGTATGCCCAAGGTAGTAGATTATCGGCAGACAAGTGCGCAAGCTACGAACGAGATGGTGACGCAAGACAGACACGGGGTTTTATCCAGGTTCAGCCACCGTGAAGGCGTAATACCTACGTCCTGCGTCTGATTGTATTGCTGTATGTCAATGAGATGATAGATCCTCCCTGCTAGGGGACCCCTACCTCTCCTTATATACTATAGAGGAGGTAGGGTTACAAGTAAAGCAGTCTATTTGATACTTATACAATGTCTTGCGATGCACGCCGAGCAGCGCCGTGCATGCCTTAACCTTGCGGGCCAGGCCACCCCTGATGGTGCGGCCCATAACTTGTCTCGTAGATACCGGGGGACATACCCCACATGCATGTCCTGATGATTTGCTGGTTAAATCTCCCCGTGAAGGTACGATGCCACTTTGACGTTGCATGTCGTCTCGAAGATGGCGTTGTCCCTGTGTTGGCGTTGGACTCTCTTGCCGTACGTGCTGGGTAGCTGAGCCGTCAAGGCCATGGAACCAGCAGCATGCCATACAGACATGGTCTGGCCTGTACGTCCTGGTTGGACTTGCTATCTTGTTTGCTTGGTCAAGCTTGATGTCGCGATCTGCATGTCAGGCTTGAAGCATGATGTCCAGGTGCCGCTGTAAGATGACACAGTCGAATCGCTGAATACTCGGTGAGTTGGCGGAGGGGTGTGTAAATGTCAAAGATGACAACCTTGAGGTCAGCGTGCCACTGTTTGAGTGCTTTAGATTGTCCCATATTGGTGGACGCTGCTTGACTCGGCGCAGCGAAGCGTGCTGACGTGAACTGCATCTGAACACCGAGTTGCCGTAAAAGTTTGTTGACAACAGATGACGTTGGCGAGCGGCGAAGGCCGTTGTAGGTGACCAAGCCTCCGAGCTTAGTGCCGACTAAGCTGAGGCGATGATCCAGCCCCCGAGCTTAGTGCTGACTAAACCGTGGCTTTGTGTTTTGAGTCACTCAGGACTTTTTGAGAAATAGAATAGTAGTGGTCAAGCTAGACTTAGTCTTGATATATCGGATGCTTACCATTTCGTCTTGTTACACCTAGTAGGCGCATAAGACGGTGTTATCCGAGTAATGTTTTAGTAGTCGACGTAGTCATTATGGTTGTGAAGAACCATGGGAGACCTTCAGTTGGCGTGACGTGCGTATGGTAGCACTTGTGATCAAGGGACCTTGATGACTGTTTCTCGATAGGCATATGCGACGAGAAGGACATTGAAGTATTAGACTGATCTCCCAACCAATAAGCCCAACGGTCCTATTGGGCCTTGGTCACGCGCCCTGATCGGGGGCGCCCAACCCTACATGGTTGGTGGGCCCCCGTCGCACTGCGCTATATAAAGAGGTGGGGGCCGGCGGCTCAAAGCACGAGGTTCGCCGTGAGCCGCAAACCCCACCGACAAACCCTAGACCGATCTAAGAGGGCGCGCAGCCAGCGACGGGAAGCTCCGCTGACTTCGCCATCGTCACTGCTACGCCATCTGTCTGTACTGCATCGATGTCCGTGCAACCTCTACTCCACCCGTCGCTGCCCGTGTGCTGCCTCCATCAACGAACCAGCGATGGCCAGCTCAACCGCGACTTCCTCCGAAGGATCAGGTTCATCACCAGCACCCCTTTCCTTTCTCCCACTCTCTGCTTGTTCTAGTTCATCATGTTCAATAGCAAACTGGCCTAGATCCACCCTAGTCGATCCACAGAAACCAACAATGGTACCGGAGCCACGGTTTAGGTATAGATCTTGGATTCTAGGGTTTGATCTAGAACGGGTATCGATTAGAAAGGAAAAGATGAAGAGATCCAGTGCGGATCTAGAAAGTAGAAAGGGCTTCGGCCAACAAAGGGTTCGATTGAACCCTAAACTCGATCCCTTCGGATCTGAGAAAAGATGATGGTTCAGGAAAAGTGAAGAACCGAACATCCAAACCCTAGATCGGGTTTTGGGATAGAGATGAAAACTGGAAACCGAATTAAACCCAAAGGCGATTCGGGGGGGGGGGGGGGGGGGGGAAGAGAAACAGTGTCGTCCCTAACCCTAACCCTAACCCTAATCGGGAAATAGTGCAAAATCCGAATCAAAGAAACCGAAAGGGGAAGAGGGGAAGGGAGTGGCTTACCTCGCCGTCGTGCACGCCGCCGCACGGGGAAAAGAAAGGGCTGGCCGGGGGGTGATCTGCTCGCCGGAACGGCCACTAGGGCGTCGCGACCAGGCCGCTCGACAGCGGCGCGCTCACCCGCTGGGGAGCGCGCACGTCGGCGAGGGGGCCGGAGACGGCGCCGGGGCTCGCTGATCTCTCTCGCCGTCGAAGCTCCTCGCTCGGTGTCTGCTGCGGCGGGACTGAGTGGAGAGGAGAGAGCAGTGAGGGGCAAAGAGAGAGAGAGAGCGAAGGCCAAATGGCGCTAGGTCAAGGGCGCCGCGGCGGTCACCGGGGTTTTGATCCTGCGATGCGCGCGGGCAGCCGTCGGATGGAGATGGACGGATGGAGATGATCGGGCCAGCGCCGCAGCCCAGGCGGGAAAGGGCGCGAGGCCGAATTCCCGGCCCAGGCCCAGGTTGCGGCCTGGGTGCGGGGGAGCGCTGGCGCGTGCGGCTGGGCCGCGGGTAGCTGGGCTGGTCGCGCTGCTATGGGCCGAAATTGCCGAACAGTGAAATTGAATTCTTTTTTATTTTCCAGAAACTGTTCATTCATATTTGATGAATTCGAACTGAATTATGATGTTGAAATCTATACAATTTTGATCTAATGTCAATTTTGTTCAGAGAATAGTAAAGTGCAGTAACAATTTCTGGAAAATAGAATTAAAAGATTTATTAAAGTTTCCGCTGCGTACTTAAAAATTGTTGCTTTCATTATTAAATTCGAACCAACGGGAGAATTTAATTTTGAAACATATATAATTTTTACAGTTATTATAATGTTGTTATTATTCTGACCAACGTTGATTAATAGCAATATTATAATATTGATGTTATTATGATTTTTTGTTATGCATTATTTCTATTTCTGCCCAACGGTGATGTAGATTTAATGTATAAAATAATTGTATGTTTTAATTTTGACCAACGTTAAACTAAGGCATGCAATTATTGTTGTTATTATTTGTGTTCTCACACTATTTGAATTGTGTTTTCAGGAGGATACAACTTGTTGAGTTGTATCAAAGAGATCCCCACTCTAAAGGTGATAACTATATTGAGTGGAAGAAAAAGATAGACCTGGCTTTCATCCTCGCTGAGGTGGACTGGGTTGTCACCACACCGTGCCCCAAAGAACCTGTGGCACCGGTGAGGGAGACAGATGAGACTGATGCTGCATAGGCAGAACAGAGAGCGGGATTTTGCTCCCATAAAGATGTCCTATGACCTTGAGCATAGGAAATGGGTCACTGCCAACAAGAAGTGTTTGGCAGTGATAAAGAACACGATTGAGCCTGCTATTGTGGGCTCAATTCCAGATTGTGACACGGTCACAGAGTACCTAGATAGAATAAAGAGTCAGTTCACTGGCTCTTCAAAGACATATGCAACCCAACTGATCAAGCAGCTGGTTATAGAAAGGTACTCTGGTGGCGGTAGTGGCATTAGAGAGCACATACTGAGAATGAGCAATCTGGCATCTAAGCTCAAACCAATGGATTTGGCACTCAAGGATGAGTTTCTTATTCATTTGATTTTTGCTTCTTTGCCCAAAGAATTTGACACCTTTGTTGTTAATTACAACATACAGCCTGAAAAATGGGATTTAGAAAAGCTCATAGCCATGTGTGTGTAGGAGGAGGAAAGAATAAAAGTTTCACAAGGTGGTTCTATCAACTACCTAAAAGATAAGAAAAAGAACTATAATAACAGCTCTTCCTCCAAGTTATCTGGAAAGGGTCCCATGCAACAGTCTCAGAACAAGTAGTTCCCAGTGGAAAAAGACCAGTGTCTCCATTGTAGAAAGACGGGACATTATAAGAAGAATTGTCCCGATTTCCTAAAGATGATAATGAAGAATAAAGGTGAGAACATTATTACGTTTCGTAAATGAATCCTTGTATGTAAAGTTTTCAAAATCTACTTGGTGGATTGATTCAGGTGCAACTATTCATGTTGCTAATTCATTACAGGGATTCCGTTCGATGAGAACTTTGCAAAGAAGCGAAAGTTTCATTAAAGTCGCAAATGGAGTACAAGCAGATGTTGAGGCCGTTGGAGATCTTCCTCTAGAGCTTCCAGATGGCTTCATACTTTTTCTTAGAGATGTTCTTTATGTACCTTCTTTGCAAAGAAACCTGATTAGTGTATCAAAGTTGGACCATGATGGTTATGATTGCCATTTTGGAAATGGACAAATGTCAGATATTGTTTAATAATAAATGTGTTGGTCTTGCCTTCCTGACAAGACTGAGCTTTATTTGTTATCACTTCATGAAAATGTGAATTCCGTATGTGATGTGAATGAAAATGTATCCTCATCGAACAATGGAAACAGAAAACGAAAGAGAGCTTACGATGCGTTGTCGAAATTATGGCACTGTCGTTTAGGCCATATTTCGAGGGGGAGAATAGAAAGACTAGTTAAGAATAATATTCTTCCTCCATTAGAGCTCTCAGATTTAGAATAATGTAGAGATTGCATAAAAGGAAAGTATGTAAAGAAAATTAAGAAAGATGCCAAATGAAGCGCATAAATTCTACAAATTATTCACACAGACATATGTGGTCCTTTTCCTGTGAAAAGTGTGGATGGTTATGATTCATTCAGAACATTCACAGACGATTACTCTCGGTTTGGCTACATTTATCCAATTAAAGAAAGAACAGAAGCGTTGGATAAATTCAAAATATTTATAGCAGAAGTTGAAAATCAGCATGATTTAAAGATTAAGATAGTCAGGTCTGACCGTGGGGGAGAGTACTACGGTCAGCATACCCCATATGGACAAGTTCCTGGACCTTTTGCAAGGTTCTTACAGGAGAATGGTATAGTCGCCTAGTATTCAACACCGGGCGAACCTCAGTAGAATGGAGTAGCTGAAAGGCGTAACCGTACCCTGATGGATATGGTGCAGTAGTATGATAAGTTACTCCACTTTACCCATGAGTCTGTGGATGGAGGCGTTAAAAACCACCTATTCATATTCTCAATAGAGTACCAAGTAAGTCGGTGCCCAAAACACCGTATGAGTTGTGGACAGGAAGAGTACCCTCACTTAACCACTTGCGTGTGTGGGGGAGCCCTGCTGAGGCTAAAGTTTTTAACCCAAACATTGGGAAGCTAGATCCCAAAATAGTGAGCTGTCATTTCATTGGCTACCCAGAAAAGTCAAAAGGTTTTCGTTTCTACTGTCCTAACAGACATACAAAGTTTGTGGAAACGAGACACTGCTGTCTTCCTAGAGGATGAAATGATTAGGGGGAGCATGGTAGCTCGAGAAATTGACCTCGAAGAGAAGCGGGTGTAGGCACCCACTCCAATAATTCATGAGCCATTTTTCTCACTACCTGCTATTGCTGCACCGATAGTACAAGACACTGTGGTGCTAGCACCTGTTGTTATCCCGCCTGTGGCAACAATGAATGATGATGAGGAATCTGTGCCTCAAGATCCTATAGAACCTATTGCCACATATGAGGGGGAGCAACAATAGCCTCAAACAGAAAATGTGCCAAATGAGGAGGCCCCTAGAAGGTCTCAAAGAGTTAGAAAATCAGCTATTCCTGCTGATTATGAAGTGTACAACACTGAAGAATTTCAAATGGAGGATGATCCCACCTCATTTGAAGAAGCCATGAAAAGTGATCATTCATCAAAGTGGCTTGAGGCCATGGAAGATGAAATGAGATCAATGAATGCAAATAAAGTTTGGGATTTGGAGATAATTCCTAAAGGAGCCAAAACAGTAGGCTGTAAATGGGTCTACAAAACAAAACTTGACTCTCAAGGGAATATAGAGAGATATAAAGCCCTGACTTGTGGCAAAAGGCTTTACACAAAGAGAAGGGATTGATTACAATGAGACCTTTTCTCCAGTCTCATATAAGGATTCCTTCAGAATCATAATGGCATTAGTGGCACATTACGATTTGGAATTACATCAGATGGATGTAAAGACGACATTTCTCAACGGAAGACTTAGAGGAAAATGTTTACATGGCACAACCGAAAGGTTTTGTCATGGAAGGAAAAGAACGTTTGGGATGCCTGCCTAAAGAAATCTATTTATGGATTAAAACTAAGCTTCAAGACAGTGGTACTTGAAGTTTGATCAGACAATAAAGAATTTTGGGTTTAAAGATAATGTTGAGGACAATTGTGTCTACACAAAGTTTAAGAATGGGAAGTTTATTTTCCTTGTCCTGTATGTGGATGATATCTTACTTGCTAGTAGTGATGTCAGTCTACTACTGGAAACAAAGAAGTTTTTGTCCTCAAAATTTGATATGAAAGATCTTGGTGAAGCTTCGTTCGTTCTAGGGATCGAGATTCACCGAGATAGAAGTAAAGAGGTATTAGGAACTGTCACAAAAGTCATACATAGAAAAAGTCTTAAAGAAATTCAGTATGCACAAATGTAGTCCCTCACCTGCTCCTATAGTCAAGGGCGACAGATATGGGGAATTTTCAATGCCTCAGGAACCAATATGAGATCGATCAAATGAAAGTGGTTCCATATGCTTCAGCTGTCGGAAGCTTGCAATATGCTCAAGTGTGTACGCGCCCTGACTTGGCATTTGTTACCGGGTTACTTAGCAGATTCCAGAGCAATCCTGGAATAGAACATTGGAAATTGGTAAAGAAAGTTTTGCGTTATTTGCAAGGAACGAAAAGCCTCAAGATGACGTATAGAAGATCTGATTCACTCCATATAGTGGGATATTCAGATTCTGATTATGCGGGAGATAATAGAAAATCCACGTATGGATATGTGTTCACTCTCGCAGGGGGAGCTATTTCATGGAAAAGCTCAAAGCAAACCGTCACTACATCATCCACAATGTATGTCGAGTTTGTAGCGTGTTATGAGGCAACGGGGCAGGTGAACTGGCTAAAGAAGTTCATACCCGGTTTGAAGGTGGTTGACGACATCAATAGACCACTGAAGTTATACTGCGATAATAATCCAGCAGTACAGTGTGCTCACAACAATAGGTCAAGTGGTGCTGCCAAACACATTGACATAAAGTATTATGTTGTGAAGGATAAAGTCTGGGATGAAATGATAAGTCTTGAGCATATAAGTACCGAAAAGATGCTCGCGGATCTGCTTACAAAAGGCTTACCACCCAACGTGTTCAGAGAACATGTAGCCGGCATGGGTTTAAGGGAAAGCCTATGATTCCTGGACTATAAAGGGCCCAAAAGTTAAAGTAACTATTTTAGATCAGAGACGTGCATTGTAGCTGTTAAATCTATCGGCGATTGACCGTGACGATGAGACATGCTCTATGCATCATCTGTGAAGAAATGAGTAAGGATAAAAGGAATGAAGTTTAAAGTTTAAAGATAAAAGTAATAGTGAGATCAAGGGGAGAATGTTAGATTGATCTCCCAACCAATAAGCCCAACGGCCTATTGGGCCTTGGTCACGCGCCCTGATCGAGGGCGCCCAACTCTACATGGTTGGTGGGCCCCCGTCGCACTATGCTATATAAAGAGGTGGGGGCCGGTGGCTCAAAGCACGAGGTTCGCCGTGAGCCGCAAACCCCACCGACAAACCCTAGACCGATCTAAGAGGGCGCGCAGCCAGTGACGGGAAGCTTTGCTGACTTCGCCGTCGTCACTGCTACGCCATCCGTCTGCACTGCATCGATGTCCGTGCAACCTCTACTCCACCCATCGCTGCCTGTGTGCTGCCTGCATCAACGAAACCAGCGATGGCCAGCTCAACCGCGACTTCCTCCGAAGGATCAGGTTCATCACCAGCACCCCTCTCCTTTCTCCCACTCTCTGCTTGTTCTAGTTCATCATGTTCAATAGCAAACCGGCCTAGATCTACCCTAGTCGATCCATAGAAACCAACATGAAGAGATAGCATCTTCCTTTGCTAATCAGTTAAATTTGTCGTAGACTAGCTTGTAGCCTATAGACAATGAAAGATTGTATTGAATCGCCGATGAATTCTGTTAGTCTATTTGTAAGCTGAGTGCCCAAAGAGGTTGGCTTGTAATATAACTTTTGTTTAGAAGGTAGTCTGTTTGTTTTGTGGAAGACTGCAGCATGCATATATCGAATGTGTACTATATCGTCTTGCTAGGCATAGTAGGCGCATTAGATGGTTTATCCGAGAAAAAAGTAGTTAACATAGTCATTATGATGAAAATCATGTTAGACCCTTCCGTCGACATTAAGTGCGTAATAGCACTTGTTCAAGGACCTTTTGTAGCGATTGTTCCCTGTTAAGGTCCCGCCCCATAGTGAACAAATCAGGTGCCTTACTTCCGGGAATTACCCTATCTAGGACAACATGCGATAGTTTAACTAAATATCGGTAATTGGCACACACCGGCCATAGAGATGTGTGCCATTCGAGTAGTCAACGTATCTCGCAAAAAGGTAATATAGCCAAGTCTCCAGCGTATGCAACTTGTCAAGATTACAGTGCCGGGTGACGACATCATAGTCGGAGAGATGTGTAGCCGCGTGGATAGTCGGCATATCTCGTAGTTTAGAAAGTAGCAGCATGGCTACCTTGTCGAAGGTGTGAACAACGTTAGGTTGTGTACCTTGTAAAATAGATGCGATATTAGTCGCAGAGATGTGAGCCGTCAATGGCATATCTCTGTAGTGGACGTAAGGTAGTGGCGTGGCCACCTGTTCGTGTAGTGAGAAGGAACGGACCGGGGCCGTTGCATGCTGACGGTGATAACCGCCTATTAACGGTCATTAATATCAATTATAAACCATCAACATAACCTGCTTATATACTTAATTCCAGTCACCAAACATAGTTATAGGGTTTGATTCTAACATGTTCCACGAGTTTTGGTGCTCTCACTTGTCTCGTAGGATATTTAATTTTTTACAGAACAAAATTATCTCAAATGGTGAATTGGAGTGCACCATTGCGAAGAGCTCGTCGAGCTAATCAAAACGGATATATTATTTGCTATATTTGGAGCTCGGAATGAAAAGATACAAATTTCACAAATAAAAAAAAACTCCACATCATGAGCTGTGGGATTAATTGAGAGATATGATGGAAAGTTTAGTACCAATGAGGCTAATTAAGAAGGGAAGGGTGCCAGATGCCCCATATATAGCAGGCCCTACCCCCCCTCCTTGGAGCTATGTTGGAAAACCCTAATTCATATCTCTGATTCAGATCAAGACACCCCAGGAGGATTAGGTCTAGAACTCTCCAATGTAGTAGATTAGTAGCTCAGGAGTGAGGGTCGAGTTGGGCTCATGCTCAAGTTCCAGATCTAGTATTGGAGGTTAGGCAAAGCCTTGTATCTTCACTTCTACATCTTGTAAGACTTATTATCAATTTATCATATTCTTATCTACATGGCTATGCTTACTTTGAATATATATTTTACTTAGTTATGGTTATCATTACTTTTGTGTGCGGGTTCACAGAGCTGCTTAGCCTGCCAGTTTACCATGGTTGGGCTAAGTAGCCGAGCTAGCGTGTAAGCATGGTGCTTATACGATGATCTGCCTATGAGTACACCCAGTTCTCTAGTTGTATGGTAGCAGCGGGAGGTGACAGCCTCATCTATCCTTTGTAGTCCATACCGAATTGAGCAAATTCTTAAATTGTAGGAACGTAGTCATGTCAGTAGAGTTATCTTTTGTGGATGCTCTACTGTCTAAGCGGCGTCCCAAAGTGCACAAGAGTAGAGTTAGTCTTAGCTATAGTCAGGTATATATATATATATATATTGATCCTCTAATAAGAATATCATAGGAATTTACCTCACTCGTTGTTCTCCCGAGTTGACTAGTTTACATTATCTTAGTGACCTATCCCCTGAGTGTCATTATGCTTTATTCCTATCATTACATTCACCCCTACTTTAGCTATGCTGGTATATTGATTGGTAGACATTCCTTTATTAGTCAATAAGTCTTTACTCTATTGTTTTTCTGTGGTAAAATATAAATAACGATACCTAGAATACTCCCGGTAAAATGCTACAATAGTATTTTGTGCGCTTGCGGAATCCTTTATATTCTATTTGCACTTATAAATACCAACAAGCATTTTTTGCGCCGTTGCGGGGAAAACAATTGGTGTAAAGATTTAGATCATTAACATACCACTAGTTTTAGTAGGATTACCCCTGTTCTGTTGAATTGTGGAATAAGATAGGACATGAGACGTCGTTACGACCTTTCAGTAAGCTTCCACAAGAAAACAAGAAACATTGAGGAACCCCAGAGTGCCTGAACATTCAAGATCCATCAACACTAGAACCCGCCATCTCACAGGTTTGTATGGACATATATATATTCTCCAACCATGTTAGATTGGAGAAAAAGGTCGATGTCACAAGAATTCAAATTACATCTCAAGTGATGGAAACAGATGCTGCACTACTCACAAATTCCATCATGTGAGTCATGGTAAGTATGATCAAGAAAGGTGAGATAGTCTTGCTCATGGACTTTAAACTTAATGAGTAGTTATCTTTTAATTTTTGTATTCCACTGCATGTTTACTTTAAATAATCATGCATCCATCTCGTTTAGTTTAAATTCTCTCATATCAAATCCACAACATATTTAGTTCCTTGCATACATTCATGCCACTTGCATCTTTTATTAAAAAAATCTCTCACCATGATCATGCTCTTTTATCTCTATTTGAGTAAATCGCTCAAATGCTTTCATGCTACAGTTGTCTACTATAGTATGCTTGGGTTTGGGGTATCTTCATACATCTTTTCAATTAAGTAAGGTGCTTAGTTTAGGAGTGCTGATCTTACTTCCAAATGCTTTTTAAATTAAGCGTGGTGCTTAGGTTGAAAATGCTTAACCAAGAATATGCTCTAGTAGATGACAGTTATTTTGTTGGACTAACCCTTGCAGAAAACTCTAAAATTTAATTTGGGAAAGTCACTGAGATGAACTCACCCCAGAGATGAAGCAAGGCACATGATGAACTCCAATAACTTTGCACAAAGAAGACATAGCTCATCCTTCATGGATGGAAGATCTATGAGTATCAAAGTTTATTCACTTTGTCTTTTGCTACAAGTTACTTTTGCCATGGACCATGCTAGAATGCAGTGGACAAATAAAATTTGTTAAAAAACATGATAAACAAAACCTATGCTAAAGTAATCCTAAAACCATCTTTTCATTAGCATAGATGAAAATCACACAAATTATGGATAACAACCCATATTTTAAATTTGTTGTATTCCTTCGGGTATGTGTCCATTAATATTTTGCAGGAAGAATGAATATAAGCTATGTCTGTTTAAAGTTTGGTATGAACCTACTAAACCATCACTATAGCTGTGGAAGTGGATGAATAAATCGACAGGTTAAGAGCAACATCAAACGACAACCTAGCATTAAGCTTTCCCAAGACTCAAGCTTGGATGCTGATGAGAAGCATGATGTAACCCACCTTGTATTATCCAGAATACGTCTGCTCCCATCATCTTCGGAGACACCGATTCACACATCAACAACAAGAACCTAGGACAACGAGATGCCACTACATCATGGCATGCAATCTCATGTCAACAAAATGTCATCAATCAATGGTGGTCTATCGATGGTATCTCATGGAATCATGAACAACCATGGGCACAAGAAGACTATCCCTAAGTCATCAGAGATAAAGCTTTCATGCAAATTCCAATGAGGTTCCTTCCTCGACTATCAAGTTGGCTGGCGTATCACTAACAAACAAAGAAGAAGAACTCTCCACCACGCCATTAGAGGACAAAGACAAACAAGGAGGAACTTGAGTTTACATCTTTAATGGATCCCAACTCGTCGACCAAGAATCAACGAAAATCAAGAAAGGTTGATGGAAGAAGAGCATGTAATTGTCTGTTTCCTCATCGGATGGTGCAAAGACAAAGCTTAATGTAAGGAAAGGTCCTGCTCAACGGACTACGAGCTCTCGCCAATAGGTAAATCGGATAAGCCTCCTTCAGGTATGTTTGTCATTAATCACTTCAATAAAATAAAGGAAAATATAGGGTATATCCAACCAAGCATTATGAAACATAAAATCAAATTCATAGGAGAATTCTATCATCCAACTTGATTCTGCATTCTGCAAAATTCAAGTATGGGGGATGGAGTTATTCAAATCATCTCATGTCATGTTGCTAATTTGTCTTGGTCATCCCTGCCTTTATGATGAGCTCAACTTGTTAAATCTCTAATAAGTAAAAATTTAAATAATCATGCTCCTTTGGTTCACCATACATATTCTTGTTTCTACTTAAATCTCCTGAGCCTTTCAAGCTTCCTTGTTCTGTTAAAAGTATGCTTTAGAATACTATTCGAACATAATCATTGGATCAAAACATACTTGTATAGAATTCGGTTATACAAATAGGGAATGTTAGGAGATCATTTGTAGAAAAAAAATCATGGTTTGAGGAATTCTTCGAAACAATTTCACACATCTTTGCCTTAACCTTGTTGAAAATTTGAAGTAGTGGTGAACAAAAAGGCATATTATGTAAACCATGGGATAAAGATTTTATGCTAACTGAAATGGTAAAGCCAACTCTGTTATAGCCTAGAAATGACCTTCAGCTCTATGACAACACTATCCTTGCTTTGAATCATTTGTATACTCCTTCGGGTATATGTTGTCTACTAATCCCTTGCAGGGAAGAAATAATGAGAGGAGCAGAAGGTCCGATCAAAATGCCAAGAAAGAACAAAAGATGGCATAATGAAAGAGTGAGAAAGAAGGAGTGCAACACATGAGACAAGATGCTCATGAACAACTCAAGATGCAAGGAATGAAAGGACCACTGAAAGTCGTCTACCCTTAGTCACATGGTGTCATCACGCTCCAATGATAAAGGTAACATCTTAAGCTAAGTGGTCATTGTTTTCCTCTTAATCTTGGTATGCACATAAATGAAGACACAAACATGTTCAAGTTATAACTTTGCTTGACCCAACCTGATTAACTCAACATGTCATGTTCCTTAAGTTTAGTTCATAGCACCACTTTCTTGATCTCGGTCTTAACCAAATGAGCTAAAATGTTGCATATCTTATCTTCGAAAGATGATAGTCATAGTCATGAAAAGTTTGATACATTATATAAATATGGATAATATTTCCATAGGTTAAGCAACTCTACGCTTTTTGTCACAGTCAAAATGCTATATTCATGTCATCCTTCTGATCTTATCACCCATGTTATAAATGAACAATGCACACAACATCAATCTTATCATAATTCAATGTACCTAAGGCAGAAGAAGAATAAATAAGGTTTTGGTTATGTTTGTGTTTTCCTACCAAAAGAGCACATGCACTTGATCTCTATCTTGTCTTTATGAGCAGAACACACTTCGAGTAAAGTGTGGGGCAGTCGATCCCCCCAAATTCTACAAGTGAAAGTTATGAATCGACAATAGGCCATAACCATTGATGAGAGGACAACTGCCATACAAGGTACGTTACATAATCATGCACAATGGTAGGTAAGCATGGGAACACGAGATGGTCAGCCTCCAGCAACAACAACAACAACAACAAAATCAAAATTGGGAGGCTCTGTTCCAGCACCTCATAGAACAAAATTATCTCAAATGGTGAATTGGAGTGCACCATTGCGAAGAGCTCACCGAGCTGATCGAAACGGATATATTATTTGCTATATTTGGAGCTCAGAATGAAAAGATACGAATTTCGCAAACAAAAGAAAAACTCCACATCATGAGCTGCGGGATTAATTGGGAGATATGGTGGAAATTTTAGTACCAATGAGGCTAACTAAAAGGGGAGGGTGTCAGACACCCCCGTATATAACAACCCCTACCCCTCTCCCTGGAGCCATCTTGGAAACCCTAATTCATATCTCTGATTCAGATCAAGACACACCAGGAAGGATTAGATCTAGAGCTCTCCAAAATAGTAGATTAGTAGCTCGGGAGTGAGGGTCGAGTTGGGCTCATGCTCAAGTTCCAGATCTAGTCTTGGAGGCTAGGCAAAACCTTGTATCTTCACTTCTACATCTTGTAAGACTTATTATCAATTTATCATATTCTTATCTACATGGCTATGCTTACTTTGAATATATATTTTGCTTAGTTATGGTTATCATTACTTTTTTGTACAGGTTCATAGAGCGTTTAGCCAACTAGTTTATCATGGTTGGGCTAAGTAGCCGAGCTGCGTGTAAGCATGGTGCTTATATGATGCTCTGCCTATGAGTACACCCTGTTCTCTGGTTGTATGGTAGCAGCGGGAGGTGACAGCCTCGTCTATCCTTTGTAGTCCATAGCGAATTGAGCAGGTTCTTAAATTGTAGGACCGTAGTCACGTCAGTAGAGTTAACTTTTGTAGATGCTCTACTGTCTAAGCGATGTCTCGAAGTGCACAAGAGTAGAGTTAGTCTTAGCTATAGTCAGGTATATATATATATATATATATATATATATATATATATATATATATATATATATATATATATATATATATATATAACTACTATCCTGTAGCTGGCTACAGAATAACTTATTCTGTAGCCACTTTGAGTTACGATAATTACTATGTTAATTTACGAGATTATAGTAACTCCTTACTAAGTGGTTTAATATAACGTTATGGTAAATATCCCCCGTGTGTTATAGTAACCCAACTATCGTAAATATATATTGACATTACGGTAAATTAGTATATAAAATTAT
This sequence comes from Miscanthus floridulus, assembly GCF_019320115.1. Lineage (NCBI taxonomy): Eukaryota > Viridiplantae > Streptophyta > Magnoliopsida > Poales > Poaceae > Miscanthus > Miscanthus floridulus. The sequence goes on along the minus strand of NC_089592.1, from coordinate 29,926,397 downwards.
GGTAAATGAAGGTGGCTACAGAATAACTTATTCTGTAGCCGGCTACTGAATAGCCTCTCCCTATATATATATATATATATATATATAGAGGCTATTCAGTAGCCGGCTACAGAATAAGTTATTCTGTAGCCACCTTCATTTACCATAATTTTATATACTAATTTACCGTAATGTCAATACATATTTACGATAGTTGGGTTACTATAACACACGGGGGATATTTACCATAACGTTATATTAAACCACTTAGTAAGGAGTTACTATAATCTCGTAAATTAACATAGTAATTATCGTAACTCAAAGTGGCTACAGAATAAGTTATTCTGTAGCCAGCTACAGGATAGTAGTTCTATATATATATATATATATATATATATATATATATACTTTGATCCTGTAATAAGAATATCATAGGAATCTACCTCACTCGTTGTTCTCCCGAGTTGACTAGTTTACATTATCTTAGTGACCTATCCCCTGAGTGTCATTATGCTTTATTCCTATCATTGCATTCACCCCTGTTTTAGCTATGCTGGTATGTTGATTGGTAGACATTCCTTTATTACTCAATAAATCTTTACTCCATTGTTTTTCTATGGTAAAATATAAATAATGATACCTGAAATACTCCCGATAAAATGCTACAATAGTATTATGTGCACTTGCGAAATCTTTTATATTCTATTTGCACTTATAAATACCAACACCGCCGTGTATGCTGACAACAATGGCTAGAGCCATTGACGACGAGGGTCGAGGCAGCGGCGAGTTGTCGACGTGAGCCGCAGTGGCAAGTCGTCGATGAGGGCCGATGAGAGCCATGGCGGCGAGTTGTCGAAGAGGGCCGACGAGAGCCGTGGCGGCGAGTTGTCGACGAGAGCCAGTTCGCGGAGGCACATACCACACCCAACGAAGTAGTGGTCCGAGTAAGGTAGCCTGCGACGGCGCGTACCTCACCCAGATCTGGTTCCCTATAAGATAAATATACAAATTTTATAGTTATTGATATTAGGGATATCAAGTTGGGAGTAGGTCCCAAGCATGGTTAATAATAAGTCGGGAGTGTATTTCAGTATTATGAAAGGCATGTAAAATTTTTCGCGTCTTGCTCTTGTTAGGTTGTGTAAATGCCCTGAGTAGCTAACCCGTATGTGTAAACACTTTATGTCTGACGTATGGTTGTGAGGTTCATGACCTGTGACCATATGAGCCATGTGAGTAAACAGTACATCACTTGTGAGTTCGCACTAGTCAAGTATTTTTGTAACCGTTAAGAGAAGGCTAGAGCAGCCGGTGCTGCATGAAAAAAGAAAATACGTGTAGAACGCATGTTAGGTGTAGTTCCAACTATAAGCTCAGAGCTGTGTGAGTAGTTGGGAACGTAATTTTATAGTATGGTATGGCCGCGGAGGCACATGTATAATATCGAGAGATATGTAAAAATTAAAGAATATTTAGAAAAATAATAAAGCTACGACTTAGCTTGATTGATGGCCGAATAGAGAAGCCGGCGAGTCATGAAGGCGCAGTCGAATGGCTTGATGCAGTCGGACAGCTTGCTTTTGGCTTAGACGGCTCGCCACCGGCTCAATCGACTCGCTGGCGGCTGTTGATCTCGTACATGTTGGAGTCGTCTTGTTTGAAATTGACTTGCATGTAGATGGCTCGGTTCGTACGCCGGTAGTGCTTCCCGTAGCGTGGCCGAGTAGAACTCCTTTGTTTGCTATATGGATGGCCGTGCTGTAGACGTACGGCTCCAAGACTTGCTGTAGCATTGGCATGCTTGATGGATGCGTACAACGTGCAAGTGCCTTAGCTCTCTATAGTAGTCGACTTGGACAGTACTCGGCACCAAGAATAGTACTCGTCTACAAGACTTGCTGTAGTAGTCGGCTTGGACAGTACTCGGCACCGGATTCCAACTAGCAGTGCAAGCACTCGTGATGTCGAACTCATGTAAAAGTAGGACTCCCACAACACGCGTATTATGTTGTGGCTTTGTCGAAACCTGGCAACCGACGCCGCGTGTCGATGGCGTAAGGTCAAGATGCATGAAGTGTAGCATGTCTAAGACTCTGATTTGAACTTTCTCTTGCACCGTTCGTATGTCACAAGTATGTGCATCGTTCCACCGGCTAGTACTCATGGGGTACACGCGTTGCTCGAGAAGGCGGCAACACCCGACGTTGATAGCTCGTGTGCCGTGTCTAGATACGACGTCAGGCTCTCTTGGATGAAATCGTTGCTGCCGTCTCGTGACTGAGTTGATGTTGACTTGAAGTAACTGATGAGTAGACCATGTAGGACGATGGGGACCTGAATGGGGAAACCAAGCTGCCGCCGACGGCGCAAGAGATGCATGTTGATCCTGTCGGAAAAATCATGTTGTTGAGGTCCATCGAGCTCTTGATTGCGAAGTCGCCGAAAGCCCCTATCTGGCGCGCCAGTTGTCGGTGTTTGGAGATCGACAAACTATCATGGGGTTACCTGGGACGATGGTCGGTGGGTTTCAGTGTATGCAGAACTCGACAGTAAACGCAAAGAGATGAATGATTTATACTGGTTCGGGCCCTCTTGTTGAATAACAACCTTTACATCTAGTCGACGTGTAGCCTTTTGCATTGGATTGATTGTATGATTGTTAGTCATGGTCTGCCGATCTAGGGAGCCTTGCTCTCCTTTATATATCATAGTCCGGTTCTTGTAGCATAGCAATCTACACGATCCTGTCATATTAGTAAGACTCATAGGATAAAGATATATATGCAGGTGGGTTTCATTCAACTCCTTAAACTTAATGCACAAATATAATTTAAACTGCAGAAAAGTAGGGGTTATGCACCGGGGCTTGCCTGGGTAAAATATAACCAAAAGTTAGTATTTGCATCTTCAGATCATCCACCATCAACTGGATAGAAAGCTCATTGCATCATCTCCTGGAGAGAATACCATTACACCATCTTCGGATTCCCAATCATTCTTCAATTGATCCGTTGATCCATCATCGTACCTATATGATATGCATTGATGCAAATGCATAGATGTAAATAACCAACGACAGCTGAAATGCTTAGAAATCTAATCACGCCTCACAAGCTAACGAGATAGCTCTAACACTAACGTACTAATCTACGTATCCATGTGGTCGAATAAGATGTTACTTCCCAACAATTATTTTAATTATATAAACCCAAGTTGTTTCTTTATTTCATTCTATCGATTTAATCTTATTCGAAATAGGGCATCATTATCTATCTAGCAAACTTATTTTTTTGGTGCCACAAAAATTACAGTGAGTACCTAATATTGCTAGGAGCCTACTGTAAAAATTTTAGATCCAACACTATTACCAATTTATCACAACAATTCCTACAAGTTTACATTTTTATAATATTAAGTACCTTAAATTAATTATATAGCTTCCAAGAATATTATCACACTATATGAACTAAAATATACTAACAGTTAGATCATGATTTTAGGAGACTATCCAAAATTGGTTTTATAATTTTTGGATTCCTATACCAGTTTATATTGATTTTGCAATTTAAACTAGAAACCTATTTTAGAAAAGCAACTCGGAAATGGAAAGGGCCGACGGCCACAACTGGACCAGAAAACGTGCGCGGCGGTGGCCCAGTAACGCGGCGTGGCCCAGCCAGGCAGCAGGCCGGCCAAGGCGGGCGCGATGCGTGGTGCAAGCGGCCCAGGCGCGTCGGCCCAAAGGCCGGCCTAGTGCGGCAAGCAAGAACAGCGCAGATGGCCCAGCAACTAGCCCACACACGACCTGCCCATTTGGCCTGGCGTTTATACAAAAACAACCCAATGGTTCGATCTATTTTGTATTCTACTGTTCATATGAGTCACGTATTTCGCACTGAGAACCCCATACAAAAATTTACTTGGATCCTTACCCTTCTCTTCATCTTCTTCAGACAGAGGAGCTGAAGAGGTCCGGCCAGTGGGATCGATTCTGGCAGGGGTGGCCACTAGTGGCGTCGGGCCCACCCCTACCTGGCCCTAGCCCGGCAGCGGTGGCTTGCGACGGCTCGGCAGTGGGGCGCTTCGGAGCGCAGCACGGAGGTGGAGACATGCGCGAGCATAGGAGGAGCGGCGCTACGACTACGGTTCAGCGCGGGGCCGAGGGTGCAGCAGCTAGGCACATGCGCTGGCCAGCAAGGGGAGCAGCGCAGGTGCCAGCGGAGGTAGCCCAGAGTAGCGGCTATGGGCACGACCTTGATTCGATTCTCCGGTGTGGTCGTCCGCGGGAGGCGCGGCAACGCGGGCTCGAGACGCTGCAATGGTGGCGCAGCCATGGCGTGGTTGGAGACGGCGCTGTGAGGTAGCGAGTAGGGAGGAGAGGGACGCCGGTGCTACGGTACGGTGCAGAGGAGCAACAGGAGCGCCGGCGCGTGATGCTACACCGGTGGGGCAGCGCAGTGGGGAAGGCAAGCAAGACAAGGGCATGGGTGGTGCGCTAGCGCGTGCTATGGCCGGGCGACGGCGGTGTAGTCCCAGGCGTGTGCCCGCATGAGGCAGCAGCAAGGAGTAGTGAGCACCGACACAAGAGGCAAGCAGAGAAGGAAGACGAGTGAGATAGCAAGCTGGCTGCGGTCCAGCGCGGCCATGGAGCAGGGACGCCACTTCCTCGGTAAACAAAAAAGAGAGGGAGGGGAAACAGGGCGAGGTTCGGCCGGCTTGGAGCACCGCGCTGACAGTGGGCCATGGCGGTGCTGTGGCAGAGAAAAAGGAAGAGAAGCAAGGGGACAGAGCGAGCAATGGTTCGGCGGAGGCAAGACAAGTAAGGCAGAGACGAGTAAAGGAAAAGCGAGAAACTTGTGCGAGCACGCCACCAATTCCAAGCATGACGAGGAGACAAGGTAGGATGGTGCATCGTGGCCGGCAGAGGTGCGCATGTGCCTCACAAGACGGGAGTGGACATGGCACAGAGAAAAAGGATGAGGAGACCTGAGCAAACTCATCCAAGCACATGGTCCAATAGACGAGTGAGAAAGGACTTGGCAATGCAGCCACGTTGCTCGGCTTCACGGGCAAGAACAGAGAAACTTGATTCGAAAGAAGCAAGTGAGGCAGCAGAGCAGGACGGCTTGGCGTAGCAAAGGTGACAAGGACAAGCAGAGACAAACAACAACTCTGCCTTGGCATGCATAAGAAGGAGCACAAGGAGGGAGAGCAGTGAGGACGGACACATGCTCGACGCGCTATGGCACGTCACAGAAGCAGATAGGGAAAAAGAAATTGCAAGCAATCGACTCGATAGCGCGGACGCGACGCGAGTAAATCTGGTGATTGATTCCGAGCGGGGACACAGGCATGACAGAGCCCGTGCTCCAATTAAAATTTCAGACAGGACGCAACGATGGAGAGAAAGATAGGGACACAAATAAAAGGACGTGTCGGGGTGCAGAGCCACGACGAGAACGAGACGATGAATAATTGTCATGCAACGAGTATGCTGTACGCCAGGAAAAATATACAAAGCTATTGCGCTCTCTCTCTCTCGTCAGTTCATGCTTATCAAAATAAACCCATGAGTATATATATATTGTTTTATTAATGGATTTTATTTTATTTAGAAAAGTTGCTTTTTATGCTTAATCTGACAGAACAACCATTCGCTAGCATTGTTGTTCGGTATTCCTAAATATCTTTACGCACTGAGTAATTTCACTTGAGCGTTTATTTGAGTCCACAAAACTAAGTCACACAGGATTCGCTTATAGCCTCAAGTACGTTTTAAATTAAAAACCAGAGAAACTCGTTTCGGAAATTTTTCTTAGGCCTAAATCACGGTGCTAAACGAGCTCGTAACACCTAGGGTGTTACACCACACAAGTCCAAGCTACTAGGCAACTCAAGCAATCCTTTGACACCTTGTACCAGCACGTCTATCGCTATTGTCCGAAGCTATCTGTTGATACTATGATTGGTATTCTTTCTTCTCTCCTTATTGGCTTATATTCCATTTGCCAAAGCTCAGTCCTATTCACTTATAAGATTGTTCTTACTTCAACCCTTACTGATTATGCAGAGCCGATTCCGCTCCAGGCACATCCGTTGCTTCCAATGCCTCAGGGGACTGTTGCCTTTCCAGCAGGTGCCTTAACTACTTCGATGTTTATTGCCTGACCATAGCCTATAGTATTACTTGCCTTCTACACTGTTATCCAAACTTCTACTAATTACTTATGTTTGGCCCCTTTCACAGGTGGATAGACAATGGTGTTCCTCCAGAAGCCTTCCATCCTCCATCGTACCTGTAGACGCCACCGCCATAGCAGCGTCATTAGACTCTGCCCAACCATTGATTGTCGTCATGCCTCATCGCCGTCATACTCCAGAGTTGGTTCCACTCCAGTCCATTGAGGGAGCATTTATTTGATACTTTAAACTCGATTTGCTTCACCGCTCAGGGTATTGGGTGTACTCATGTTGTGCTGTACTTGGTACTACTTGCTTTTGCTGTGCAGTCATCCATCGAGGTGACGAGTTTGATACTCTATTTGGATTCCTTCGGTTAAACCTTTAGGCTTGCTTGGTATGCCATTCTCTTGTGTATGCATATATACTTGTCCATCTTGCTTGACTGTGATTGAGAGATAAGGCCAAGATACAAAGGAGATGCTATCAAAATCCTTTGCTGAGCTCTCATGGAAAACAATGGGAACCTGATGAGGAACTCCAAAGGTCTAGATAAGGGCGTCGAGACTATTCTAATGGCACTACCGATGCAACACGCACGATCTAGGGACGTTTTAGTGGATTCCAACTATGCCTCACTTAGGTAAACTATACCACCAACCTTAAGCCTATCACGACACTAGTCAACTCCCTACCATTTCTTTTCCAAAACAACTCATTTGGACACCTTTGCAGCTTATAATATCAGGGGAAGAAGCTAGAGTTAACTAGAGAAGAGAGTTAAAACAACTTAGGGTTTGCCTATAGCATAGAATGAAATTTTAAAGTCGAAGGCTGAAGTGCATATCGAGTGAGTTGAACGATGCCTTGTATAAGGACTATAGGTGTAAGTCAGTCAACTGCTCCGATACCCATCCTGTGGGGGTGTTGGATGTCTCGACACGGCAGTCTACCTAAATCGAGTGTCATCCACTTGATCAACTCAATTTAAGTAAACAACATAGAGAGACCCCTAGGAGCGCACATAGCAACTCCTCTTCAGGATCTTTGCGCTGAGTTACACACACATACCCAATACAATGCATTTCAGACAACTGATCCACATACACCTCTAGTCTTGCTGCTCATCCTCAAAGTATCATTAATAACAAAATAGGGTTAGAAGGTATAAGACTACTAAATCTAATATTCTGGATGACTCTATCTCTGCACTGGGATGCCACTCTGATCGCTCATCTACTCGTCGAGTTACATGCAGCTCAGCTTGGAGATCGTGCGCTCCAAGGTCTGCTAATTGTGCCTTCACCGAAGCTAGACTTGGGAAGATGCTCTGTTTACCTGCAAAACAACTTAACAGCTTGTGCCTCGCAGGACTTAATTCCAACATATAATATTTTGTGGATGCACAGGGTAATTATTGGGCATTTGTATAAGTGTGGAAAGCAATGATGTTCATTAAGAGTATGACATGCTATGCTCAACATAGAAGTAAAGGTATTTAACATTATAATAGAAGTACTCATAGTCCATCATTCATACTACCATGGGTACAGAAAGAAAGAACAACCGAATAGTTCTATCCCAAAGGACTTTAGGCTTTCAAGACTCTACAGAGGTGTACAACTATACCCACATGGAAAACAGGACTGTCGACGCCAAAAATCGACGCCGGGGACACAGTGATCAACACCGGGGAGAGACCGCGCAGAGCGGATCCGAGCTCTCTTCGGGCTTTGGAAGGGCACCACCAGACCGGATGGTCGTGACCTTGGGGGCGTGCTAGCCAATTTGACCTGCAATTGACAAGGGACCAAGATTGATCAGTAATTTAAAGTGGAACATGCCGGTCATTTGTCCATATAGTTCCAAATGTGCGGCCAAATGGCCAGTGAGACAAGGCTATCGACTAGAGAGTCGATATCCAACATGTTCATGATGTATGATATGTAAAACAAGCATATTGGCAATCATCAGTTTCTCAATTACATAGATCTAACGTGTCGATCATCATGAAAATATGCAAAAGATGTAAAAAGATAAGCATGAAAGTATATGATTTGATTGAGAACATACTAGCTTTTAACCTAGGACAAAAACAAGTAAAAAGCATGTAAGGAGCCAATATATATTCTAAAAAAGATAGGCTATCGGCTAAACAGCCGATTCCAGCAAAAGAAGGATCATAGCATGCAACCACTCAACCGTTAGACGCGTATAAACTCGTACGCCTATTAGATCCAATCTACTATCTTTAATAGTGGGGTCAGACCTAACCGATGCAGCTATAATAAAGATAACAAATTAAACCTTCAAAGCATATAGATCTATAAACGCTTAACGAGATCGCATGAACACGCTATGGTCGTGAAAGCACAGGCGATCGGCTAATCAGCCGATGTAGACATAGCATGCAGTTGAAGACTATGCTTGGTCATAAGCAAGGCTTACTACTTGACGATTCCTGATCTATGATGCTAGTAGTAGGGGGGTCAGACCTAACCGATGCAGCCATAAAAGCACTTATAGAACGGATCGCATCAACTAGCATTACCTAGGGCTAAACATGCCTTTGACCACATGCTATCTTCGATCAAGATTAGATTAGAATGACTAAGCTAATGAACACCATCGTTAGAGTAAGATGTAAACAATGTAAAGGATACAAAGCTGATCTAATTCAATCTTAACCGGGCAGGAGATTCGTATCAAAATTCATACGAGATCAGACTTAACCGAGGGCAGCCGTATGGATTTGGATAAGAACCAAAGATAACTATCAGCAATTGCAAGAGATCAAACTTAACCAAGGGCAGCCTTACAATTAACTAACGATAACTAACTTATACCAAGCTTGTAAGAGATCAGACTTAACTGAGGGCGGCCTTACAAACATAATATAAGTCATGACAGATACTCACAGGACAAACCAGAGATCGGACCTAACCAAGGGCAGCCCTACTTGCCAAAGAACTCATCGAAATCTACTCTATTCCTACTCCTAAGGGGTGACATAAGCCGAAAAGTAAAGGTACTAATTTGTGTTTGATCGTTGGAGATGGTTGATACAATGGTCGAGGGTTTATATTTATACCCTGAGGCTCTGTACCTAACTTGCCTAACAATATCTAAAAAGGACATATTAAAATACATGGACTCTAGAATCCTTGCTAATAATGCTTCCCTGACCGACGTGCCTTCTCTTGTTATGCATCTTTGAATTCATCATGTATGTGCGTATATGCCCGCCTGGCTTCTTACGTATCCTGATGCTTTCCGTATTGCACGTGAGACTTAAATGGATGTGGCCAAATATCAATTGGTCGTGCGTGCATAAGCACCCCTGATAACCCACATGCAAGTCTGGTGTTCCACGTGTGCATGTATATCTCTAGCCTTCTAGCTTTCCTTCTTCTATTCACTTGATGCACATCTTGTCTCTCCTTGCCGAGTAAATAATCTTTCCTTCCAAATATATTAAACACTAATTCTTACTCGGTAATGAATACCAATTTGGTTTTTGGCTCATACAACAACTGGATTCATCTCCTTTAATTCTTAGCTCCCTCTAGCCGATGATAACCATGTGCTTTAAGACACTTTCCCTTACTTTTCCTTTATCTCCATACAAAGAATATCTTGACACCATGCATCTCTGAATATATTAAAGAATATTCCTTGGTCGGCTTGCATTATTTTTGACACTATCGGCCGATTTCTTCCTTTCCAGGAAAAGCTTTACCAAATTTTGGTGTCCAACACATGCCCCCCCCCCCCCCCCCCCCCCCCCCCTAATTCAGAGTATGAATTCTTCATGCTTCGAATTATTCTAGTCTGATAATCTTCTTTCCTCAGCCAATGATATCTGGTTGCAATATTGAAGATTGCATTGGCCCTATATCAGGACTAACAGAGTATCTTGAAACGATGGAAGTGAAGGAGCTGCCGATGCGTCATGCTAGATAACAACAAACCATGCGTGATCAAATTCCAAGCCATCCCATCTACCGGCCGTCTTGATATAATAGTATTTTTCTAAATCAACACCCTTTCGGTACGCATAGCAGCTGAACTTCATGATCCCGATTGCACACTGCTTCATATACGTACTTCTAGCCGATGGTCTTCTTCTGTTTTGATTCCCAAAGAGCTGATAAATTTGTTGGCAGCAATAATATCTTTATTCCATGCTTTGCCTATACATGTGAACCTTGATGTGTCTATCACACCATCATGGGTGGTTGAGGAATGGAACGAATTAGAATCCAGTCATCCTCACTTTTCCTGCTTAGAAAAATTGGGGTTTTGAAAGATTTTCAAATTAAAAACATAGCTTTGCTCCTCGAATGACCCTCTTAGATCGCTCATTGTGTATAGTTCCTCACCAAGGCATTGTTTTGCCTCTTTTTCACCCTACTTTTAAAAAGCTTTCGTGGAGTTCAGGTAGCGATAAAATATGTAGCATACTTACCTTGTATATTTTGTAAGGTCAAATCCTAGATCCAAGGAGAAAGTGTCATACTCTTAGATCAGAACGTGCATGCGTGTGGAATATTTGGTAGCTAACCTAATTTTACTATGGTCTTTGAAACATATTTCTCTCTGGCGGAATATTTTTACGAGAACATGGGCTATCTTTGTTCTCATCTCTTTCTTCTTTTTTTATTTTACTTTGGACCTTTTATGTCCATTTTTTTTAATTTATACTTTTGCATAACCCATGTCTCTTTTTGCGATAAACTTTTGAGAGAAATATTATCAAGAACTTGGAGCATTTATTTTGATAAACCTAACAAACCTATTTTGTCTTCAACTAGTGTTGGAGCAGAACATTTTAAGACAGATGAAAATCATGTTTTGCATACTTCCAGTGTAGAACCAGCACATTTTTGTGGCATGTATGTGATCTTGATCTTAGGGAGCATGATAAATCTCTCAATAAGGGTTAACAAGACTTGACAAAACTCAACACAAAACAAGCAGCTTGTGTGCAAGGTTTTAAATGAGACTAATATATGGTCTTGGTAGGAAATTCAATATCATTGAGGAGACAAGATATTGATTTTGAATTTTTATAAGAAAATGCCCCAAGTATTTTGTAAAAGAAGCAAGGTTCCTTTCATCATACCATATCTCATTCATCAACTACTTAGATAGCATGATTTCCCTATGATAGATCGTTCACAAGTGATAGGAAAAGCAAGGAAAAAAGAATATGCAAGCCAAGAATAAAGGGGTATGTACCTCATATCTGCATGTTTGTACCTCCACTCTAAGCCGATGAGTGCCTCTGCTGTGACTCTCTCCCAATATGCGTATGTCAGCAGGATTCCATCGGCCTTATGATCTCAATCAAACATATGATACGACATGATGGCACACACTTCCAAGATCTAATTTATCCCTTTGTGTGATCCTGTGTGAATGTTTCGCCACTAATACTTTCTCCATATGGTTTTTCTTCTTTTTTTGCACTATAGGCAATGCGTACCGCACCGGCTTTTGCCTTCTTAGGTTGAATTAGGATCGTTAATTTTTTCTCTAAAGGCGATACTTTGCTAGTACCGGCTGTCAATCCTAGTGATGGTCCAAGATTGATCACACTTGAGTTTTAATCCCAATCATCCGGGCTAAAATTTCCATAACGAAAAATGCTTCCAAAATAGCCGATGATGATTCAAGCATTAAATCAAAAATCACCGACTGCCAAGCTTCTTAAGAATGTTGTGTTTAAATCCAATTCTGACTCCTTGAAACAGAACGGCTACATTCTGATGAATTAATCCATAAGAGCAATATTTAGCCGTTCCACAACGACTGACTAGAGGAGTCATCAAAACAAACTCTCTGAGCCGATTGCTTGGATCGGTTGTTGACGTTCATCATTGACTTTGATAACGCCTCCTTCCTAGATTCGACTAGAGAAGCATTCGTAATCTTCAAACTCCCAATACGCTGGATCGACAGTTGCTACGCTTACAGACATGTTGGCTTGAACAACTTTAACATTATCCCCCTGCCACTGAATAAGGCATTGGTGTATTGTCGAAGCGATGCAACAATTAGCATGGATCTAGTCACTGACCAAGGAGCAGATTGGATGTTCCTTTACAATCGATGACGAAGAAGGTGGTCAGCAGAGTCTTACTCCCAATTGTCAATTCGACATTAACTGCCCACAGGTCTTAGATGCATTGCCACTGAAGTCCTTTAACATCATGTCAGTTTCAAGCAAATCTTTAGGGCCTTTTCCCAGCTTATGGAACGTGGTATAGGGCATTAGATTGACAGCAGCACCACCATCAACTAACATCTTAGTCATTGGCTTTCCATCGACAAATCCTTTCATGTATAAAGCCTTCAAGTGTCGATGCTAAGATGACTTGTCAAATATAGCTTGTTCGGACTAGAGGGTTAGATGAGCCACTGCTTCTCCCAATTCTTCTTTGTCATACTCTTTTCCATCAGATCCTTCATATTTGCACTTGGAGGGAGCTCTGAATTCTACAGGTAGGATAAAGACCATATCAATATTAATCGATGGCTTACCCTCATCGGCTATTTGCTTGACGCGCCATGCCCGAGGTCTGTTATACTTCTGAGTTTCTAATTTTCTGTTCCTCAAGCATTGAACTCTTCTTTTCTGGCTCCTTGTTAGACCTCTAGGACCCAATTAGCCCTCTTGCCAAACATGCTCTTTCTCTTCATCACGATCAGGCCCAATTTTGATCATGGACATGCTTTCCTAACCGATCATGAACTCCTCTATTTTTTATGTGTCGATCCATGCTGTTAGATTGATAATTCAAACGCTCATAAATAGACCGGCGGTTGGTTTGAGATTTTCTGAACTCTGCATACTAATTACTACACTCTAGGCAGTTACATCTTGTAGGCAATTTCAATCCTTTATTCCAATAGTGTCTGAAGAAAGGACAACTCCAATGTAGCTCAGCTTGTTCTCTTTCGTACCTTTCTTCTTCATACCGATGCTCATATTCTTTTTCTTTTAGCCAGCACTGATAGTCCTCCTTTTGGCATTGCCACTTGTTCAACAAGATTCTAGAAGTGACCCGAGGACATAAAGCACCAGCTCTAGATGTCTCGTCTTGTTTGTATCAGCTCTTTTGCTGATTGTCCTTTTTTAACTCATTTGTCGATATCTGAACTTTGGGGTCAACTAACCCATTTTTCTTGGCCTTAGCTGATGTCAAGACCTTTGTCTTTTCCTTAGCCAACTAAAACTCCACCATATGCACCCCTAGGAAGGGATGTCCATCTATGCCCATTGCGGGATGCAAGGTTAAAAGGAAAAGCACTTCGGGCACATGTCAATTGTTGGGAAGGTCACTTGTTTCATGGTCATCAAAGAAATAAAATAGTGTTGCATTATCAACTACCGAAGCCTGAATACATATCCGCTGGTAGTTGTTGTGCACAAATTCTTTGGATAAAGGCCACTTTGAATTACTTTGGAATCAAGTTCAAGAAAGTACCATTGCTTTGTGGCAATGAGAGTGCTATCAAGCTTAGCAACAATCTGGTTTAGTATGCAAGAACAAAGCATATTGATGTCTACCACCATTTCATAAGAGATCATCGACAAAAAGGGGATATTTCAATTGAGAGTGTAGGCACCAAAGATTAACTTACCGACATATTCACCAAGCCATTGGATGAGAAAAGGTTTTGCAAGCTAAGGGATGAGTTGAACATATTGGATTTCTCAAATATGTGTTGATGCATCCCCCACTTAGATGACATGGCTCTCCTTCGAGCATTCCAAGGTAAAGTTGATTGGCATGCATACATCCTTTGCTAAGGACTTGTCTAGTGCATCTAGTCATTCCTCATGATTTATAGGCTCATTCATGAAAATAAAATAAATTTGATACTTATATGGTACCACTATTGCTTCTATGTTTGACTTGATCTAGTGGCAGCATATAACATATTTTTGGGTTTATGAACCTAGTGTTTGGTCTAGAAAATGAGTTATAAGTGTTTAACTCAACATGGTACAAGATAACCCTTGAAATGAGGTATGAATAAGCTTGTCCATGGATCCAACCAAGTTAAATACCTTTGGCAAGTGGTCTAGATTGAACCAAATTTATAAAATGATCCTCACCCCATTGATTGATATTGATAATCTTAACCTATCTAAAATTGAATCTTTGTGGTCATTGATGACAAAGGGGGAGAAATTAGTGCATAAAGATACAGATAAGATGACAAAGGGGGAGAACTTTGACATAGGGGGAGAAATATGAAAGTAAGGGGATCAATTAAAATTTAAGCACACAAGTAGGGGGAGCAAGCTCAAACGTGATTGATGCATTTGAATGTGCATTTCATATATTTGCTTGCATGGCACAAGTTTTAATTTAAAATTCCATGCTTGTGTGGTGTATGCTAAATATAGATTTGAATCATGAAATGAAAAACTAGCATGCATAGGTGGTAGTTAGATATGCCTTACTTTGCTTTCAAGTGGTACTAGAACCTTGCTTCTAATGTGATCTCACAAGGTATCTAGTTCTTGTCTTTGTAAGTGGTATCTAACTAACCATGGTGCTAAGGATGGTATATTTAGTGCACTCTGATTGTTATCACGCTTCAAAGGTCCATGTCTTATACCTTAGCATCATTTGGTAGACATTACTCTCTCACAACTCAAATCTATGCATTTGTGCAAGCTTTCAATCCAATATCTTAGCACATATATAGGGGGAGCAAATGCTACCAACGGGGTTCATGAAACTTGTCCAAATCCTTTACACATGGTAAATATGCTTAGGCAAGCAACATGGATTCATTTGAATTTATTTCATATTTTTGTAGACGTTGTCATCAATTACCAAAAAGGGAGATATTAAAAGCCCTAGTTTGATTTTGGCTAATTGATGAAACCTATTTGGACTAACCCTATGCTCTAAGTGTGGATGTGAGATAGGTTGGTCCAACCCAAGTGAAGGAGCTAGGTGGCACTCATGGATGGAGATGGCCACATGACATGAAGATCATGGTGATGGTGTGAACACATGTGATGATCAAGCTCTGGAATTTAGAAAAGAAGAAAGAGAAAAATAAAATGGGCTCAAGGCAAATGTGATATCCATAGGGCCATTTTGTTTTCGGTGATCAAGATACTATAGCGAGTGTGATCACATTTAGGAATAGATGGTCGTACTATTAAGAGGGGAGCTCTTATCGAACAACTCGATCATCTAGTGCCACTAAGTGTTGGAAAACTTACATATGCATTTTAGGCCTAGTGCACAATCTGTAAGAAAGTGATTAACCTTTGAAAAATAATTGTGAAAATGCTAACACACTTGCACGTGATGGTGAAACACTTGTGGTGTGGGCACATTTACAAAGGAGTTGAAGGAGGCAAAGTAGGGGATGAGGTGCTGCCTCTAGGGGCACCGCCACCCCATGTCTGATGCACCATCACCCCTATGGCGGTGACCACTTTGCCTTGGCTGAGAAGCCAGCGTTGGCGCTGGCACCGCCAGTGGCGGTGTGCACCACTTTGGCCTATCCGATGCCACCACCGTTTTTATCCAGAGGCTGGAGGAACCAGCAGTGAGCACCACCGCGGGCACCGCCACCCTTGTGATGGTGCACCGCCCCATTTTCCTAGAGGCTATGGAAAATGGGGGGTTGGCCTAGAATGGCACCGCCATGCCATGTCTGGTGCCACCGCCACCTTGTCCGGTGACCACGGCCAAACAAACTAGTCGTTGGATTCGACCGTTGAGGGGCACCACCACCCTAGGGCGATGCCACCACCGCCATGTCCGGTGACCTCGCATAAGCTGGCTCCAAAGTGTAACGGCTCTATTTGCTTGTGGGCTTATAAATAGAGGTGGTGGCCGTCCATGGCCACCCTCTTGGCACTTCTAACAGCTACATACACCCTTTGAGAGCTAAGCACAACACTCCACTCACTTGCACACTTGATTTGATCATCTTGAGTGAGATTGGAGAGCCTCTAGTGCATTGCTTAGTGGTCTAGCATCTTGTGGCACTACTTGGGCAATTTGGGCTGGTGGAGATCTTGTTACTCTTGGTGTTTGCCGATACCTAGACTGGCCCAGTGATTGGTGGATCATCAAGCGGAGGAAGGTGATTGTCTCCTGGCTCCGATCATTGTGATTGTGAGGAGTTCTTGTGCCTTCCCTGGCGGAGCGCTAAAGGCAACTCTAGTGGATTGCGCGTGGCTTGTGGATCCTCATCTTGTGTTGGTTGTGCGGCACCCAGGTTGCGGGTTAGGCATGTGATGCCTATTAGCACGTGAACCTCTAAGTGAGTGAATCACCACAACGGGAACTAGCTTGCCGACAAGCAGGTGAATCTTAGAGGAAAAATTGATTGTCATTATTGTCTCCTTGGTATTCATTGTGATTGATCACTTGCCACAGCGGTATATCATCTCTACCTCTCTTGCATTACTTTCCTAGTGTAGCTAAGTTCTTTAGTGTAATTAGTTTTGAGAGCTAGCTTGTGTCTTGTTAGTGGTTAGTGAGGCTCTTTAGTTAGTCTTTGAGAGCTCACTAACTTAGAGGTAGTGACTTAGCCCTTTGTGTGTGACATAGAGATTATAACTATTAGAATTATGGTAGATGGCTTGCATTTTTAGCAGGCTAGCGCAAAACTTGTTTCGCCTCATATTTATCTAACCATTTGGCTTAGTGTTGTTATAAAATTTTTAATAGGCTATTCACCCCATAGCCATTAGGATCTTTCACTTGGGCAAGCCCGAAGGCACGATGAACCACAACCTCAACTTAGTTCTTATTCTAGCCATATATGTTGTATAAATGATTAAGCATAATGTTCTGTATGCTAATATAACATAAGAACTTTGCTCTAGTTCTATAGCATAATCACTTTGATAAGTAGAGAACAAGGCCATATTGGAACCAAATGTATTTCTCGTACCAAGAATTACCAAGATGTCCAAGCTCTTCACAAGATCTTTGCCTAACTCCAAAAGTACTACTAAAATGCAAGAGTACAAGTGAGAAGAGAGCGAGGCTCTTGAGTGAGGTGTGAGTGTGAGGGGCCCTCCCCTTCTTTTATACTAAACTAATGACGGTTTGGGGGAATATTTGAACGAATCACTCCAAACCGTCCTCCCGAGACTTGACTGAATCACCATGCACGAGGTGGGCCCGAGGTGCAGCGGTAGAGGTGTGGCCGCCCTGGGGCAGCGCCTGCCTCTGACCACCTTTGCCTGGTAGGCTGTTAGTTGGACCTAGGTCGCGTCAATGTGCATTTGAGTCAGTGCGTGGCCTGATCACTTGTGGGCTGCATTTTTGTACGTGTTCTGTGTTTGTGCCAGCTGAGAGGAGAGCAAAGACAGTAGACATGCCATGCACTTCAAGTGGCCACCAGCTAGTCAACTTCTGGCACTGCCTGCCTGCTTGCTCGATTTGGTCATGGGAAAACCACTTAGACACCGACGAGACATCTTTGATCAGAACATAAACTAGCCTTATGGTGATTGGATGCTTCTTTCGAAGTTCCCATTTAGGCATGTCCTCATCTTCTTGTGCATCACCTTCTTCAGGAGGCACTCGTTGTTCATGTATCGACTGTGCTTGTTGAGAAGACTGTGGTATCTCATGATGCACTTGCTTGGTATGAGCTGGAGAAGGTTGTGGCATCTCATTAGGCACATGCTCACTAGGAGGCAGGGAAGAATGTGGCATCTCAGGAATGTGGTGGTCACGAGATGGTGAAAATATCTCTCTGACCTCAACAACTCGCTCCAAATTTGGGAGAGGGGGAGGCGGCGAAGAAGCAGTCAATATAATGTCCCATTTGTGCCTGAGGATGAACTGCCCCATAACGTCTCTGAGTAACACTAGCCCCTCGGGAGTTGCATAGTCTATCCTCCACTACATGAACTCGGGCTTCACTGTATGCACCTCAACCCTAGTGTAGTCTGGCAGTATCTTATTATTATGGTGTAAGCCACCAGAAGGATGTGCCACACCCATTGCCACCTCCATCATAGTGTTCTGCCGGCCACTTAGAAACACCAAGGTGCAACTAGTTGGTTCCCATATGCGATCGACGAGGATTGTGGCTGCAGTGGAACCTTGGCTGCTAGGAACTTTCGGAGGGCTGCCAACTAATGCCAGTTCTCCCAGTGGCGTCACTAATATCCGTGGCTCCATAGACAGTCCTTGCTCCTCCAATGCCTTCACAACTAGAGACTTCGCTTGGAGCTCAAGACTAGTCTCTCGGTCTCTACCATGTTTCTTGTACATGTGCCTGCCCTCTTCGAATCCTTACTTCCATGTTGTCCTTTTCCCTAGCCCCCTGGTGCGGCCTGTGTGCTCCTTGTTTCCTAAGCCAAGGTTAAGCTCGTCCCTCTCTCTAGAAGGATTGAATGAGCCCTTCTCCTTGTCTTCAGCATATTTTAGTATCCTTGATACTGCCTCTTGGGTCTCCGGCTTATCATACTTAAGATTACCGCTGGATGATTCTGTACTCCTCGCATATATCCAATTCCTTGAGCGTACCATCAAATTCATCACATTGATATTCCCAGCAGCTGCGGCCTCTTCGTCCATCTTGCTAAACTGCTCTTCCTTGGCATAGTAGCCACTAGGGCCTAGATGATGGTGGTGTTTGTTCCTCTTTGCCAGCTCGGTGTTACGGGCACTGAGCTCCAATGCCTCCGGTGAAGTCTTTTGAGCCATGAGCTCCTCCCATTGACTAGGAGTTATTTTGCCAAACTCGTTGATGGGAGTTAACCCCTTTTGGATATACTTCGTGTTGAACTCCGACCTCCAACGTCGGAATGACTCTCCCATCATCCTGAAAGCATTTTTTTACCAGTTCATGCTTACCCTCCAGAAATCTAAAATTGAGCTTCAGCTGCCTATCCCATAGTGCATTCTTTGTGTTCTCTGGTACCTCTTTCCAGTTAGGGATAGCTGGGTTCAATTTATCTCTTACTAGGGCCCCGATCGCATTACGGAATCATCCTCTTAATTCCTTCGACTCAAGGATCTCCCATGCTGGACTACCTCTGTTATCACATAGCATGCCTTATCTAGATATAGATTTCCTTTTTATCCCCTTGTTTCCTCTTAGTCTTGGTAGTCGTGGTTGTGTCTTGAGGTTGTGGAGCAGAGGCATCGTGATCCATCTCTGTGGCTATTGCCTCTGCTCTCCTTTCCTCTACTCCATCTTGTCCAGTGAGATGTCGTGGACGTTGATGTCGTCTTTTTTGAGTTTCAGGAGGGACCTGTATATATGATAGGTCAAAGTGTTAGCAGAGGTAACACAACCAAAGCTTTAGCAAAATTTACAAGCTAAGGCTTTTCCCTACCTCCTCGTTTGGGTCAAAATCATTGTCCAAATCTTCCAGCCTCCTTCTGTCTTCACGTGGGAAAGGATCCACGGGACTTTTATACCCCTCTTTCTGAGTCATCATCATCATCATCCTCTTCTTCTTTGCCTTCAACAGCCTCTCCTACTCTTCCTTCTACTCCTCCTTCCTCCTTGTCACACTGCTCCTGAGTAAGCATCACTTCTAGATCCTTTTCTAACTCGTTATCGAAATGCTCCTGAGTTAGCTGGTCCTCTAGTGCTTGCTCCTCATAGGTTGGCTGCTCATCATGCTCGAGGCATCGAGCTGCATTGTCTGGTGTCCATGACATTATTTCGTGCTTTGTTCTAATAGATGCAAGAAAGTGTGCTTTAGGTACGCTGAGAAGGTATAAGAAATAAAAAAGGTCTATAAACCAAAGTAGTCCTATAAAACAACAATATATAAAAAATGAGTAGTAGCAGTAGTAGAGGCCTCAGAAACATGACAATCATCATTTGATCATGAACTTGGAGCATCAAGGCATCATAACAGAGAAGAGAGAAGAAGGTAATGTAGGGGCGACTGCTAATGATGTCAAGTTCCTCACAAGTTCTTGATCATCAGCTCATATTCCATATAATGTATGGACTTGGACAATTTTATCATCGACAAAACAAAGGAGAGGAGAGCAGAGGGAGATTTGGCAAAAAAAACAACAGCTGCTTAACAAACAAAGAGAGGAAAAGGTATAAAAAAATCAGCTACTGCTTCCCAAACATAGAGGATAGGAAAGATGGCAAAAATAGAGGAGAGAAGGGTAGCACAGGGGAGGAGCCGAGGAGGTTCAGACCAAGAGCTGTGCTTAGTCACAGCAAGGGAAAAAGAAACAAGCAGCCTGCTACTGCAATCAGCTCAAGGAAAACATGAATCAGTAGAGTAGCATTCCAAATTCAAGAGAAGACAACAAACAATTAACAGGAATCAGTAGAGTAGCATACTGAAAAACTAAAATAATAGGATATCACTCACAATAAAAAATTACAAGAAGCAATAAAAAATATTAAAAACTAAAAATTCAAAAACTAAAACATGGTGTAAATATCATACTCTGATAAGACACATATAGTACTGTCATAGCCATATTTGATAATAAATGATAGGACATGCAGCTAGCTAGCATTCAGTATTCAGCATTTCAATAATCAGCATCAATAATCAGCTCTGGGTTCAATAAACAGCTACTTCAATAATCAGCTAGCTTAGCTAGCATTTCAATAAATCTACTTCAATAATTAGCTAGCCAGCTAGCTAGTATCGAAAATCTACTTCAGTACAGGAAAAATTCAGCAAAGACAACTCTATTGAAGATGGATGGAGTTGGACACCTTGGTTTGTATCCTAGTTAGCTACTGAAATGCTAAATGCTAGCTAGCTGACATTCACAAAAATTCAGAAACTTAACATATAACATTAAGGTAATAAACAACTGAAAATTCAGAGACTTAACATATAATATTCAGATATAAGTAAATCTCTACACTGCACATTATCACTGCAAAATAACAGTATGGAATGATATCTCAAGTAGATCAATTATGGAACATCGATCAGGGTGGTACGACACAAATGGAAATAATAATTGCTAGAAAAAAAGTATCCACACAAAATTCCCAGGATAGAACGACCTAATTTTGAATTCCATTGCACTTTGCTGATCATTTTGACAAAGTGAGTTCGTGAACTCAGACTGAGGCTAAATTCACACAAATAACAGTATGTATGATAGATATCAACAGTCAACACTACTACTTGGATCTAGATCTTTGCATGTTGTATGATACTATAAAAATGGACATTTAGTTCCTGATTTTGTGAACTGCAGACATAATCTTATAATAATCTTATATAATAATATAATTTCATTGTAGCCTTCATTGCAGCCTTCTCAAATTCAAGCATAAACTTGCTAGCAATCTAAAATGTTTTCAACTCTTCGATAATGTAGACATGCCAACTATTTGGAAAGGAAACATCAACATATATTTAACTTATAAGTAGCTTTCCAATCTCCAGTGCTTTGATGCAGTGCTCCAAGTTGTAAATAATTTTCCAAACTACAGTGCAGAATATGCTGCTTTGTGCAGTGAAAAAATAACTACAATAAAAACAACAACCCCCCAACATAGGTCTATATCATAAACAAAAAAAACGTAGCACAGATCTATCACCTTAGCAAACAAAGCACAGACATCCTCCACAATCCGAACGCATAGTAGCAGCAAATAAGATTTGTGTTGGCAGTTATTACAAACAAAATCATTCATAACAAATAAACAAGGACACTCTGATGAAATCAGTGATAGCATAGTAGCAACAAGCCAGCAAGACAAAAATTATTAAAGAACATTTCAGATAACCATTAGTACAAACTGACTTCAATGTTGCCACCTATTTTTTGGATGCTTAATAGCCTCTAAAGTGTGGATGGAGCTAGCTGAAGTGTTGTGACTTTAAATCAGATGCAAAACATTGGATCTGTGAGAAAAGGCATATGGGGTGCTAAATGTGTTTAGCTCCACAGCGATGTGAGGCCTCTTTGGAAGCTCAGACATTCTATGTGTTTTCAGGATGGCATATGGTGCGGTATGCAAAAGTTGTAGCGATCCATCTTCTCGTTGGTCAAGTCTTGGGAGTAACTGTGCCCCACTCGCCACCTACAGTAGTTTAGAGCAGTCGCTATCGACTCTGGTGACTAGACCAGCAAGAGTTACAATGGATGGGGCTTGATCAATGATGAGGAACCGATCTGAGCATGGATGATACCTTTGGTTTTCCTAGCATGGTTTACTTTGCATAGCCTTGGACGTGGTGTCCTGTGTGACATGGGCTATGTTTCTTTTATATACAAACTTTGAAACTCCGATGGGTGTTTTTGGTAGGGGTGTTGGATGTGGCCATTGATCTGTTGGTATGTAACAAACCTGAAATGTTATTATGGTCCTGAATGTAATGCTGATGGACCAGGGTAAGCCGCTAGAATTCTAAGAAAACTTCAATGTTGCCACAAAATCAAATGACTGGTCACTGGTGTTGCTTGAAATATATAATTAAGCATAGCCAAAGGGGGATATCTTTTCCTGGCACAACATATCCCCATTAGCAGTGAGCAGCAACGTAAAATTATCCCTACCAAACTTGCACTCAAAACGCAAGAAGCACTACATTCAGTGAATTCCATCACATATTATGCTACCATCAGTTACCAATCCCAGAGGCACCAGCTCTCAGACTAGCACACTAACCAAACTCACCAAACTCTGTAGCAAAATAAACCACCTCTGTCCACAATGGCATCTTTAGTATAGCATTTCACGCAGTTACTGCAACTTAAATATCTACACACTTAGTGAGACTGCAAAGACTGAAGCCCCACACAAAGAAAGAGAGAGCCAGAAGGAGGGGCGGAGGATAGGGTCGGCGAACATACATGTGACAGCGAGAGCCAGAAGGAGGGGGGCAGAGGAACAGAGCAGCGCGGTCACCATGCGATGATGAACCTCTCCTGCTCCTGCTTCCCCTTCCCTTCTCTCCTCACATAGCCGCATGGAGATGGGGAACTCAAACCCTAGCCCTGACGACCTACGGAAAGGCGGCGGCGGTGGAGGAGCTCCCGAGAGCGACCCCCACGTCGATGTCGGTGAGTTCGGTGGTTGAGGTCGGAGATGGAGCGCCGAGCCGGTAGAGCTCAAACCCTAGCCTCGATGGACTGCGGAAAGGTGACGGTTGGGGAACAGGAGACGGCAACGGTTGTAGGCGGAGGATGGAGGAGGTCAGAGAAGGCGGTTGGGGAACGGAGACGACGGCGGCGGCAATGGGGCGGAGGAGAAAAAAATCGGCAGCCTATCGACGTCCGAGAGGAAGAAAGCACCCAGGTCATTTCGGCCTCCCGCGACCTCTTTCTTATATATCACAGATCATTTCTAGGGGCGGTTCCTGAGCCAGCCGCCCCTACAAATAGATTTTTAGGGGTGGTTCCTGATCTAGCCGCCCCTACAAATGAATTTATAGGGGCGGTTTCTGAGTAAGTCACCCCTAAATATAATTTCCAATTTATTTTAATTAATAATTTTGTAATTCATATAATACTTTTTTGATTATTCTATATATGTATAAATAAATATAAATATAAACAATTTCATGATATATATATAGATATAATTTTATATCAAATTTTGAAATTCAAACATTTTCAACTTTAAACAATATTTTGAAAGAGTAAATGATTTCAGATGAAAAACTCATGAATACCAAAGTTGTAGAACTCATCAATATGTACAACTTTTATTTTGATCATATTTTCATTTGACCAAATTGGACAGTTGAAATTTTGAATTTCAATAAATGGCAACTTCAAATAAGATTTTGAAACCTTAAATGATTTCAACAATAAAAGTCATGAACATAAAAGTTGTTGAACTCATCACTACCTACAACTTTTATTTTGGTCACTTCTTCATATGACAAAGTATTAGTAAACATTGTTCATAAATTCATGTATGACTCACAGTTTCATGAACTATACGAGAAACATGTTGATTTATGAACAATGTTTACTATCACTTTGTCAGATGAAGAAATGATCAAAATAAAAGTTGTAGAACTTGATGAGTTATACAATTTTGGTATTCATCACTTTTTCAGCTGAAATAATTTAATGGTTGAAAATCTCATTCGAACTTGTCATTTTTTTAAATTTGAAAATTTAAAGTGCTCAAACTTTATCAAATGAAAAGAATGCCCAAATCAATACACTAACTTGATAGGGAAAGAATTTAGAAAATTTTAGGAAAAAATCATCACATTTGGAGTTAGTATGAGGGAGAAAGACTAGTTACAAATTTTACCCAGAGATTAAAAAGAAAAATCACAACTGTTCATGATGATCAATAATGAACAAGTGTGATTTCTCTTTTTAATCTGTGGCTGAAACTTGTAACTAGTTTTTCTCCCTCATACTAACTCCAAATGTGATGGTTTTTTCCTAAAATTTTCTAAAATCATGCTCTATCATTTTACTCTAGTCATCTATCTTTGTCACTAATTTTGAACAATTCAAATTTAAAATTTCAAAAAATGACAGCTTCCAATCTGATTTTCAAACACTAAATGATTTCAGCTATAAAGGTGATGAATATAAAAGTTGTATAACTCATCAAGATCTCCTACTTTTATTTTGGTCATTTCTTCATTTCATAAAGTGTTAAGTGATTTCATAAAGTTTTAGTAGTAATAGAGTGGAGGTTCAAATAGAGTCATCTGGATGTTGCAAAGGGTAGTCTCACACACATGCATAAATATAGTCTCACACACATACAAAAATATATAGTCTCACACACATTCATAAATATATAGTCTCACACGCATGCATAAATGAAGTCTTACAAACACACACTTACACAAACACTCCACGTTCAACAACTAGCTAGCCCGCTGTAACGACTTTCTCTTTGACACCTTTTTGTTCCCATGACATTATGTCTTTGGGGAGGTTCTTTTCCACAATACTGATCTTCTTAGGAAAGTCTGTGAATAGCGGCATCTCATCGTAGTTATTGTAAGCTTCAACATCGTCCACGCCATCAACTCCAATAATGTGTTGTTTCCTAGAGGCAACCACGTGCTTTGTCTTCTTCTTCAGGGGGAGGTTACTTTAGTGGGTCAGACATATAGAAAACTTGTGCGACACGTGAAGCGAGCACCAAGGGTCATCTTAGTAGCCACCGTTATATCCCTTCCATAGTCAAGTTCCCATATCTCTTCAATGATGCCAAAGTATTGGATCTTTCGCCCCAATCCATCGAGAGCCTCTATTCGAACATCATTGTTTTGGTTCACATATTTACTATCCTTTGCGTGGGTATAGTACGTATATCCATTGATGTCATAAGCATTCCAAGATGTCACTTGTCTCGATGGTCCCTCCGCCAACCTACTGATGGTAATAGAGTCTATGGTTTCTCCAGACAGTATGTTTTGGTCCTTCAACCATGTAGTTAGTCGTTGCTTGTGTTGTTTCAAGACCCAATCATCCGAACGACCATTTCTCTCCGCTATAATGATAGCCAAGTGTTCATCAATGTACGGTTGCATCAGTTGTGTACTCTGCAAGACACTATAATGCGTCTGACTCACCTCTTTGTAATCATGGTCGATGAACACTTTTCTACCACTGGTGCTCTTCCTAGTCAGCCTACCCTTGTGACGAGAATTGGGTTTACCAATCACTTTCTATACTTTTAGGTACTCTTGACAGCACTCGATGACTTCTTCAGTACTGTAACTCTCTATCATGGAGCCCTCTAGATATGCTCGATTATGCACGTATCGACTTAGAACCGACATGAACCGCTCGTAGGACCACATTTCATGCAAGTAGCAAGGGCCCAGCACTAGTATCTGATGAACCATGTGAATCATGAGATGTGACATTATATCAAAAAAGCAGGAGGTAAACACATCTCCAATTAGTTTTGTGTCTCCACCACAAATTCATGTAGGTCACTCAGCTCTTGCTTGCCAATCGTCTTCTATGAGATCTTCGAAAAGAAGTAGCACATGCGGGTGATGGCCATTTTCAAGAACTCTAGGCTTTATAGCCCTGATTGCAATAGGTAGAAACACTGTCAGCATCACATGGCAATCGTGATCCTTACAATGTGTTATTGACAAGTCCTTCATCGACACTAGCTTCTTTACATTTGCTGAAAACCCAGTTGAGACTTTGATCCCCCTCAGGAAAGTGCATATAGCTCTCTTCTCGTCTGGTGTTAGGTTGAAGCACGCCGTGGGCAGAGTGTATTTTCCATTAGCCTCAGGTACCGAGTGAAGCTGTGGCATCACGTTTAGCTACACCATGTCTTTCTGTGCTTTCAGACCATCCTTTGACTTGCCTGTGTCCATCAAGGTAGCAATGAGACTCTCAAGGACATTCTTCTGCACGTGCATAGCATCAATGGCATGGGGGACCTCTAAGTCTGGCCAATAAGGCAGATACTGAAAGAAGATCGATTGTTTCTTGAAAGATACATCTTTGACGGGAGGTGTGCTTCTATCTCTGTTCGTCCCATCCGGATTCTTCTTTCCATGGATGACGTGTATGTTTTTCACCATTCTGTACATGTGTTCTCCGTTATGACGTCTCTCCGAAGGGGGTTCAATCTCCAAGGCGTTGTCATAAAATCTAAAGAACAATTTGCTGCGGTACTTGTGACTTATCTTTAAGAAGCGTTGGTTCCTTAGGTAAACTATCTTCTTGGATGCATCCTAGGTACACCCATGTAGTACCATCCAAGCAAACCAAGCATCCTGTCTTTCCTTTAATATTTCTAGACAAAGCAAATAGCACGAGATAATCATTGGTAGTAACAAATATTATTGCTCTACATATGAAGTCCTCCTTTCGAAACTGCATCGTACATCTGCTCCCCATGCCTCCATAGCCTCTCCATTTCTTACATCAAAGGCTCGAGGAACACGTCTATATCAATACCTGGTTGTTTAGGGCCAGAAATAAGAATAGTGAGGAGAAGGTACTTTCTCTTCTGACACAACCATGTTGGGATGTTATACATGGTCAAGATCACTGGCCATGTGCTGTGGTCGCTCATCCTCTCATTGAAGGGATTCATTCCATCGGTGCTCAAGCCAAATCATACATTCCTTAGTCATCACTGAATTCTTTGTGCTTCTCATCAAACCTTTGCCACTAACTACAATTAGCCGGGTGTGCAATTTTATCATCATCCACCTTGTGCTCATCATCCCACCATGTCATGAGTGCGGCTTCTTTAGAGTTTAGGAAGATACGTCTCAAGCGGTCAGTCACTGGCAGGTACCATATTACCAAGGTAGGAATTCTTCTCTACTTTGCATCGTTGCCTAATGGAGTTTCCTCTAGGGACTGAGATTCTTGTACCACCTTTTTTGTACCCTTCTTATTCCTCTTTTTTCTGGTGGAGGGTTCGTCCCCACCGTAAAGGTCATTGTTCTTGTACCGGCTGGCCTCACACCGGGGACATTTATCCAGTGACTTGAACGTTTTGCCATGAAAAAGTATACAGTGGTTGGGGCATGCATGGATTTTTTCAACCCCCATTGTCAATGGACTTATGACTTTCTTCGCTTGGTATGTGTTGGCGGGAACTAAATTTGGTTGTGGCAGCACCCATGACAGGAGATGCAATAGATCATTGAAACTACAGTCTGACCAGCCATACTTAGCCTTCAGGATGAGCAGCTCAAGCACAAAACATAGCAATGTCCAATGTGTCGGACAGCCCTTTTCAACACCATACATAGTCTCCTTCGATGCTTTTGTCACCCTTTCCGAATTTTCTAGACCTTTCGGGCTATTTAGTAAAATCTCTGGTCTAAGGGCTCGAATCATGTCCTCCAAATCGTCTTCATCCTCGACACGTGCTCTACCATCATTATTAGCACCACCTTCGTCGTTACCATCCCAACCACCAGCATCACCACCTTGTTCATTGCCAAACTCGAAATCCATTCGTGCATCAAGCTCTGCTGAATATTGGGACAGGGATTCTATGGTTTCGTCGTCGTACTCCTCCTTATCCTCGTCGTTAACAATAACCGTTTCACCATGATGAATCCATACTGTGTAGTCCTCAATAAATCCTCGCATAATCAAATGTGATCTGATGATAGATACATTTGTCCATGCCATACGGTTCTTGCAATCTTTACAGGGGTAAATAATTGTATCCTTATTCTCTTTTAATATCGTTGCATGCTTCTTTGCGGCTTCAATAAATTTATCCACCTCTTCACAGAAACTTGCCTTGAACCTTAACGAACCATACATCCAAGAGTTCTTGTACTCCATCTTTTACAACAACAACAAAACAAACTATTAAAGGACTACTTATTCAGATATATATAAAAATGAATCAAATTAATAATTACTTGAGAATAATTGTATATACTTCAGATATATATGAATATAAATCTAATATAATTACATGAAGCATACAAACACACCATGGTAGAGGAAAATTAAATAATGGCCCATTTATCTATAAATAATTAAAATACTATATTTATTGATTACAATAAACAATTTCAAAGACAACAATTAGCAACAATTATACTTTACCCAATATCTTTCATACAAACCCTAGTCCAATTTCATCAAACATAAATTTACAAAAACGAAATTAATAAAAAAACCAAACCCTAGATCTAGATCCACATGCACATGAAACATCCGTAAAACTAACTAATTGTTCACTAAAATCAAGAAACATGGACCAAATAAGGGTATAATCTTGTTTTCCTCCCTAATTTACCCTAGTACATTTAAAACTTGGGTCTAATTTGCTTCTTAAGTAGCTCAAGCACCTTAGAAGAGAGAGAAAAACAAAACTCTAATTACTCACTAACCAACCATTAAAACTTCAAAAAAGTGTGGAATAGCATTTTCTTACCTTCTACAACCTCTCCACCAAAGGATTTGAGACCAAAACCTTCCCCCCTTAGTAGAACAATTTTTGGGAGGTACCCAAGGCCTCCCCACCTTTCTTTCACGGGTTGGAGTGAGTGACCCGAGGAGGAAGAAGGTACTGCAGCTGTATTATATGTGGGTCATTTGTAGGGGCGGCTCAATCACCAGCCGTCCCTACAAATAGCAACTCCAGGGGCGGCTGATGATTGAGTCACCCCTATAAATTAGACCCCATTTGTAGGGGCGGCTCGTATCACCAGCCGCCCCTACTGTTCCATTTGTAGGGGCGGCTGGTGTCTGGGCACCCGAGTACGTCACTGTAGGGGCGGCTCCATCACCAGCTGCCCCTACAAAAAATTCAAACCGTTGCTAAAAATCGTTTTTTACGTAGTGACTGCAATCATATATCTCACATGACCCGATAATGAATACATCATAATCATAAAACCATACATAATAGGTAGAGATGAAGTCAATACAAACCAAGTGTCATAAAGTTCATACAAACATAATTATTACACATGATAGTCTTGTTACTACAAACTAAGTAGAGCACACACACTACTGGTTCTTGCGTTGCATGAGATACTCTGTGTAGTAAATATCTCTGATTGTGTAACTGAAAGGATCTAGATGGCTAGAGGAGGTGATTAGGACAAAGTGATTAGTATGAAATAACAACATAATAACCACTATTGCCTAGCCTACTCACCACGAGCAAGCCTACTGCAGAAGTCTAGTAGCAAGGAAAGTAAACAACTCTAGAGCACACAACCATGCTACCAAAAGCACACTAAAAACAACTAACCGAGCTAGCAAAGGTAAAGCAACTACTAGAGCTAAACTACTCGGCTACAAGAACTACAACTAAGCAAGAAACAACTACACAAGCTACGTACGTACAAGAAGATAAACGCAGGTGTAGATGATCAAACCACCGCCGGGCTGTAATAATACCCCGTGTCTTATGGGCTATTAATTAAATGAACTAATGATCATGTTAAATAAATATTTTTGGTAAAATCTAATTTGTGTGTTGTTTCGTTAGACAAAAGAAAAAAGAAGTGAGCCTAGCTAAACTGGTTGGGTGAGAGGTGTGGCAATGCACCCAACCACCCAGGTTTAAGTCTCGCCTTGACTGAATTTGGGTGCCTATTTCTCTTCTTAATTAATGAAAAACCATCTAATTTCTCCTAGGTTGGATCCAACAAAAGAAAATTAAATTAGCTTGCATATGCATATCGACGTCCACTTATTAGTGAATAAATAAGTAGAATCGTATACGCACATGTGTTTCTTAGTTTCCGTGTGTACAGGTGAAGTCGTAGAGTGCTTGATGATAGCTTAAAATAAGCCGCGCGTTGGTGCGGGATTTTCCTAGGAATAAAATTATCGTATAGTTACATGTAAAAGATACGCTACCAAAGCTAGGTAAGCCAATGGAAGATTCAAATAAAATTCTTAGGGGCCTTTTGGTTCCTTCAATTTTGGAGGAATTGAAATCTACTTAATAGATTAAACTATTTGGCTTGGAATTTAGCATTCCACAACTTTCCAAGTTCACGTATAAGCCATCTCAAATTCATAGGGTTGGAGATTGAAATTGATTTTATAATCACCATGCTATGTTTCTACTATTCAACTCGCTTCCCTATAGTAGAAATGCAACATGTAAGTATCTCCCTTATATGGCTAACAATAATATACAAATATATTCTATATAGAACCATATTAGCTTAATTAATTTATGCATAAATTATAATTATTAGAATAAATTTAATTCTAAAGATCCAAACGGTATCACATCGAATTATGTGAGAACATGAAGGCCAAACGAATGGTATGATCTGAAAGCCTTGTATATTGGTATACTGAAAATAGTAATTGCATATATAGTGGGAGATGTTGTAACATTTATTGGAGGATGATGTGGCACTTAGTGGGGTATGATATGTGGATAGCTCATGGGTAGAGATCGAAAAGATAGGGGGTTCGCTTTTACGCTTTTATAAAAGATATAGATAAAATGTATGTATGTGTGAATAGCTGCAAATAGGCTGGCATGCACGAACACATGGTTCCATAGCATCGATGATTGGCTAAAATGGTCATTGGGCCCCAGCTATCATAGAGCCTCATTGGTTAGATATATTCTATTATTAGTTCATTACGTAAAGGAGTTGATAGGATCAAACAATGCAAGTCGTGTGTTGCCCAAGCGGCTGCCAGCGCCAGGTAGAGCTAGATAGCTTTCCCATTCACCAGCTTTAGAGGAAAATTTATTTAACTGGACGATCTTATCCGATTGCTGCCTAGAAGTAAAGATGGCAACGGGGTCGTGATATCCGATACCCGATGGGTATTTGATCCATTAGGAAACGGGGATGAGATTATATCTTTACCCGTGGACATCTAAATGGGTAAGAATCCATCCCCGACGGGTATAGCGGGTACGGGAACGTTCCCTGTTTACCCGTCCCCGTTACCCGTTGGGAAACCCGACTATTTGAGCTGTCATGCGAGTATTAGGCCCAAAGAAGCTCAACATAGTTATTTTGGTCCAAATCTGAATAATCATATATATAGTTTGTGTGTTCTAGGAACCCTAGTTTAATTTTTTCTCACCATCTCCACCAGCAGCACAAGAACGCCTGCCTCACGAGCGCTCGTGCCCCTCGCTTCATCAGTTCGGTCTCTCTGCCACCTTTGCTCGTCCTCCTCGCAACCTCGCTCCTTTTCCTCGGCATTTCCGAGACTCCGACACTTATACCCGAGTGGTGAAGAAACATCTCCGATTACAAAGCTGCGACTCCAAGTATCCTTATTTATCGGGTGTGCAGTATCCGTCGGGTATCTGTTATCCCAACCGATGACCGATGCCCGACGGGTACGGGGTAGAGGCTCCTTGAGTCTACCAAGCTGATCCACTCACACAGGACGACCCTGAAGACCTATAAATAGGACCCTGAGACTGTCTTCAACAACCGCGACCCAAAATACAAGACTCATTCGTCATTTGGGTAGCACTACAGGCAAAGGATTCGATACTTGTTTTTGGTCTTCTCCAACAACAATACTCAAAAGATAATCCCTTATGTAAATGGGTCTCAAGAAGAGAGGATACTCGGATTTAGATTATGTCTCTCCCAGCACCTAAAATGAATCTCTGTTTGAGGCTATAGATATTGTATTGGACACCTATTTTAGGTTTGAGTTTCGCAATAGATCTTTCGTTAGAGACAACATGAGCCGCTGGAGCTTGGCACACACAGACGGAGTAGGAGCTCGTGACACACAAAGCAGCTCCCTTCGAAATGCTTTCATAAAGATGAAATAAAGTATCCATGTTCGACTATTGATTTCACATAAATATGAAATGCATTATGACATCTACAATAATGTCCATCAATACTCGATCCATTTAGTATCCATATAAATTTGACCCATTTTCACCAATACTTGCCAAGGCCTATTACTCCATTGTACATATTTGTATGGTGTCTTACCTATATCTTATATCTAACACTATCGATGTTCGACTATCACTACGTAGAATATGATTTGTAGGGGCGGCTTCAGAGGCTCTGTAGGGGTGGTTTGCTCAGCCGCCTCTACGCAAGGGTCTCTACAAATCATGTATTTATAGGGGCGGTTTCCAGATTGCCCCTACAAATCGATTTGTAGGGGTAGCTGGATATTAAGCCGCCCTGCAAATCAATTTCCGGAAATCACGAAAAAAGTGGCAAAAAAATAGCAACTTTTTTTAATCCAAGAAGGTCCCCACAGCCAGCCACACCACCCACTCTATCGGAGTAGCATTTTTTCATGATTTTTGCATACTTTGCGTCGAGCAGGATTCGAACCCGCAACATCTCCCTCGTGCACAAACTACTCTACCACTGCACCTCACGTTTACTTATGTGTACAATCCATTTCGGTTCCCCACATATTATACAAAACTGAGCATAAATTGATTGTTTGAGGCCCTAAACTAATTCAAATGAAAAAGTTGTCAACTACAAAGTTTTATAATTTTTCGAGATCCACAACTTTCATTTTGGTAGTTTCTCCATCCAAGGTCACTTATAAAATTTGAATTTTAAATTTGAGAAATTCGAATGTAGTTTTCCATAACAAGATGATTTCAAATGAGAAAGTTATCAACTACAAAGTGTCATAACTTTTTAAGATCTACAACTTTCATTTCAAATTTCAAATTTTTAGAAATTCAAATGTAGTTTTCCTTGACAAGATGATTTCAAATTAAAAAGTTGTCAACTACAAAGTTTTATAACTTTTCGAGATCTACAACTTTCATTTTGGTTGTTTCTCCATCTGAGGTTATTTACAAAATTTGAACTTTAGTGCTTAATTTTTAATACTCGGCGTCTATTTGTAGGGGCGGTTTAATATTGAGCCGCCCAAATTTAATTTATAGGGGTGGCTGGATATAGAACCGCCCCTACAAATTGGTCTATTTGTAGGGACAGCTGATAATACTGACCGCCCCTACAAATCCATTTGTAAGGACGGCTCATTTGGCAACCATTTGTAGGGACGGCTCAATATAGAGTCGGCCCTACAAAGAAAGGGAGGCGTTGCCACAAATAATTTTTGTAGTAGTGTATGATTCCGTAAAGATGAAATAAAGTATCCCTATCCGACTATTGACTTCATATAAATATGGAATACATTATGAAATCTGCAATATCCATCAATACTCGATCCACTTAGTATCCATCTAACATTATGAAATCTGCAATATCCATCAATACTCGATCCACTTAGTATCCATCTAACTCTTATCCATTTTCACCAATACTTGTGGAGGCCTATTACTCCCTTGTATTTGCATGGTTTTTGAAAGCCCTAGTTTGGTTTTGGATAATTGTCAAAACCTATGGACTAATCCTTGAGCTAAGCGTGTAGACAAGAGATGACGTTCCAAAGCCAAGTGGTGGAGCTAGATGATGGTCATGGTAATGGTGATGACCAAAAGAGATGATCAAGTGCTCCAACTTGGAAAAGAAGAAAGAGAAAAACAAAAACCAAATGTTGATCAAGGCAAAGGTATTAAATAGGTTTTTATTTTGGCACTCAAGACACCATAGACAGTGTGAGTGTATTTAGGATCTATAGCCATACTATAAAGAGGGGAAATCTTTGGCTAAGCGGTTATCGAGTGCCACTAGGTGAAGTGATTCATGCATATGCATTTAGTTCTTTAGGGACCTAGTGTGCTAACAATTGACCCTTGAAAATGCTAACACACGGGCACATGAGTTGTACACATTGTGGTTAGCAACTTGGAAGCAAGGGTGAAATGTTTGAGGAGATAGAAAAAAGAAAAGGAGGTGAAGGTACATAGCTGGACTCTAGCTAGGAGGGACCGGACCCTCCCTGACCACGTCCGGTCACTCAGCATAGAAGAGGCACAGGTCTCGGTCAATGACCAAACGCCGAAGAGGTGGCATGACCGGATGTCGGGGGAACACCATTCCCGCGTCCGGTCAGTGTGACATGGCACGGTGAACTGAGAGCGAGTGAGGACCGGACGCTGGGCGCGTTAGGTCATCTCTGACCGGATGCGTCTAGTCAAGAAAAACCCACTCTAGACTCTTGCGGGAAACGACCGGACTCCACTTGATGGAGCGTCAGATCACTTGTGCATCATGTTCAGTGCGAGTGCTGCTGGTGCGAGGGAGTGCTAACCGGACTCTGGCCTGGCGCGTTTGTTCCTAGAGCGACGTGTCCGGTCATCACTTAATCCACGTGCGTGAAGTCTACTAACTGCTAGAGATGAACGAGCGAGGTTAAATGTGGTGCCACGCGGTCACCATAGAAAGACCGGATGCAGCCGACCGGATGCTAGGGTGCATCCGGTCAGTGAGACCGGTCGTGTCTGTGAGCTCCCAATGACTCTTTGAGCCTTAGGGCCTCTATAAATAGACTTGGGGCACCTTGTTCTCACTATCGTGCACATTTTTCATAAGTGATACATCCTTATGAGCCTAAGCAAACACCTCCCACTCATCTCCACCATTGATTCATCATCAAAGTGAGATTGGGAGTGATTCCTAGTGTATTTGCTTGAGTGATTCCATCTAGTGGCACTTGGGGATCGTTGTGGCAGCGGATTTCTTGTTACTCTTAGCATTTGCCGACTCCTAGATGGCTTGGAGCAGCGGAGGAGCATTGTCATGAATTGGTGATTGTTCGTGGCCATCTTCTGGTGATTGTGAGGGGTCTTGTACCTTCCCCGGTGGAGAGTCAAAAGATAACTCTAGTGGATTGCTCATGTCATAGAGCTACCTCACTTGTGGGTAGGTTCTTGCGGTGCCCAAGTGGTGGGCTAGGTGTGTGATACCTATTAGTCGCCGAACCACCAAGTGTTGGTCGACACAACGGGGACATAGCTTGCTGGCAAGCAAGTAAACCTCGGGATAAATCTTGGTGTCATCTCTTGGTATTCATATTGTAATTGATTGTCTCTTGCTGGCATTGGTAACACTCTATCACTTGTATTACATTCATACTCATGTAGTGGTAGTTGTAGTTTGAGTACAGTAGCTCTTTTGCTAGTTAGTTGAGTAGCGAGCTTAGCTTCTTGATATTTGTTAGCTAGAACAACCAGTGTAAATTAGTGACATAGATCTTGAGTGCACCTAGAGATCATAGCAACTAGAATTGTTGGTATAGGTGGCTTGCAACTGTTGTAGTGCTAGAGCAAAATTGCATTTCACCATTTAGGTTACTAACCCTTTGCTCTAGTGTATTTGTAGAGATTTTTATAGGGCTATTCACCCCCCCCCTCTAGCCATTTTGGACCTTTCAAGTGATATCGGAACCATGATCACCATTTGATTAAGGCTTAACAAACTTCAGTGTCAAAAATGGCTCAAGTTGTGTTCAACCATATTGGGGGCAAACCGCCGCACTTTGATGACACGTGCTATGATTGTTGGAAGAGAAAGATGAAGATGTATTTGGGTTCAATCAATGATCAAGTGTGGGATGTGACCGAGAGTGATTATGTGATTCTTGATCCCACCAATCTCACCAATGTTGACAAAGCAAACAAGCAATGCAACACAATGGCTCTCAACACCATCTACAATGCAATTGATTCAAAGGTAGTTTGAGCAAATCAAGGATTGTGAGAGGGCAAGTGAAGCATGAAAGAGATTAGAGGAAACCTATGAGGGGATACCGGCGGTCAAGAGTGCCAAGCTGTATATTCTCAAGGACAAGTTGACAAGCTTCAAGACTAAGGATGATGAGAGTATTCTAGAGATGTTCCAAGGCCCCAAGTTATTGTGAATGATTTGAAGACATTGGGTGAGAAAATAAATGATGATGATGTCTCCTACCGGTTCTTGATGGGCCTACCTCCAAGGTTTGAGACATTGAGATTGATCATCATTAGAGGATTGAAGGACATAACCCCTAACCAAGTACTAGGTGATGTCATAACACAAGACACATACCGTGTGGAAAGAGAGGGGGTCAACCAAGATGAGAAGGATAAAGACAAGAAGAAGAAAAGTGTAGCATTCAAGGCTAGCACATCATTCAAGAGCAAGGACAAAGCAAAGAAAGAAGAATCAAGTGATAATGAAGATGCTAGTGACATTGATGATGAACCCATGGCTCTCTTTGTGCGCAAGTTTGGCAAGTTCATAAAGAAGAAGGGATATGGTACAAGAAAGAGAAGAGACAACAACAAGTGCAAAGACTATGTGAGAAGATGCTACAAGTGCAAGAGCAAGGATCACATTGTAGCGGATTGTCCCTATAATAGTAACAATAATGAGGATGAGAAGAAGGAGAAGAAGGAAAATAAAGAAAAAAAGGAGAAGAAGATGACCTTCCAAAATAAGAAGAAAGGTGACGGCTATGTGGTGACATGGGATAGTGATGCATCATCGGAGGATATTGATTCTAGTGATGATAACAAGAAGTCCAAGAATAAGGCACTTGTAAGCATTGCTATCAACAACAAGCTTTCTCTCTTTGACACTCCATTGACTTGTCTCGTGGAAAAGCCCACCAAGGTAAAATATGATATGAGTGATAATAATGATTGTGAAAGTGATGATTGTAGGAGTGATGATGATGATAAGGAGTACTCAAAGGAGGAGCTTATGTACATGTTGGAGCAAGTTCATACTTGCTTTGAGATGAAGAGAAATGAGTGCAAAGAATTGCGCAAGAGGGTTAAATCTCTTGAGCAATCCTTTGATGAGCTCAAAACCACTCATGAGAGGCTAATGGAAGCCCAGGAAAAGATTGGCAAAGTTCACTCTAAGCTTGAAAAGGCTCACTCCTCTAGTCTTTGAGCAAGCCAAGAAGGAGGTCATTGTGACTTGTGATGTGGGCTCTACTTGTGATCTAATTAATGAATCTTTCTTTAAGCCTCTCATTGTTACCTCCACTAACCCCTCTTGTAGCACTTCCACTTCTACTTTACCGTTGAGCGATGGTTTCACTTGTGATGCCTCACTAATGGTGGAAAATAAAACCCTCAAGAAGGAGGTGAATGAGCTCAATCGTGCCTTAGGCAATGCCTATGGTGGAGATACCTGCTTGCTAAAGTGCTTGGGTAGTCAAAAGTTTTCTCTCAACAAAGAGGGATTAGGTAATACCCCAAGAAAGGTAAGGCAGCCTTTGCTACTCCCAAAGCTTGCTTTGTGGAGAGCAATGGTCGGTTTTGCAATAGATGCAAGCAAGTTGGGCATGTAGAGCAATATTGCAAGAACAAGAACAAAGATGCTAATGTATCATCAATTAAGTTTGATTCTTGTTATTTTCTTACCAAGGGTGACAATGGTAGTGAAGGCTAAGTTCATTGGTGCACCTATTGTGGACTCAAAGAAAGCTATTTAGGTACCAAAGAGTTTAGTGACTAACCTGCAAGGACTCAAACAAGTTTGGGTACCTAAAAAGAATTGATCTTCTTTGGAAGGTCAATTACAAAGCCTAGGAAGGCATTGGGTGCTTGATAGTGGGTGCACATAACACATGGCCGGTGATTCAAGAATGTTTAATTCAATCAATACAAATGATAGCAATGGGGTTGGTGGTATAACATTTGGTGATAATGGCAAAGTCAAGGTCAAAGGGCTTGGTAAGATTGCAATATCCAATGACTTGAGCATATCCAATGTGTTGCTAGTAGAGAGCTTGAACTTTAACTTATTGTCGGTAGCACAACTTTGTGATCTTGGTTTTAAGTGCATATTTGGTGTGGATGATGTAGAGATCATAAGTGTAGATGGCTCTAATTTGATATTCAAAGGGTTTAGATATGAGAATCTATACTTAGTTGATTTTAATGCTAGTGAAGCTCAATTGTCAACATGTTTGCTTACTAAGTCTAGCATGGGTTGGTTATGGCATAGAAGGCTTGGTCATGTTGGAATAAAACAATTGAATAAATTGATTAAGCATGATCTAGTAAGGGGCTTGAAAGATGTCACACTTGAGAAGGATAAGCTATGTAGTGCATGTCAAGCCGGAAAATAAGTTGGTAACACACACCCTAAGAAGAGCATGATGAGCACATCTAAGGCATTTGAGTTATTGCACATGGATTTGTTTGGGCCAACAACATACACTAGTATTGGTGAAAACAAATATAAATTTGTGATAGTGGATGATTTCACAAGATACGCATGGGTCTTCTTTCTTGTTGATAAGAGTGATAGGTTTGCTACATTCAAAACTTCATCAAGAGAATACATAATTGTTTGAGACAACCATCAAGAAAGTAAGAAGTCACAATGGTAGTGAATTCAAGAACACTAGAATTGATGAGTTATTTGATGAGTTTGGAATTAGACATCATTTCTCGACCAAGTACACTCTACAATCAAATGGCCTTGTTGAGAGGAAGAATAGAACACTCATTGATATGTCAAGATTTATGCTTAGTGAGTACAATGTGAGTCATTTCTTTTGGGCCGAAGCAATCAATATGGCTTGCTACTATAGCAACCAGCCTCTATTGTCACCCCATGATGGAAAAGACACCATATGAGCTATTGAATAGAAGAAAGCCCAACATTGCATACTTTAGAGTCTTTGGTTGCAAATGCTACATTTTGAAGAAATGCACTAGATTGAGCAAATTTGAGAAGAAATGTGATGAAGGGTTCTTACTTGGATACTCCACTATAAGCAAGGCCTATAGAGTTTGGAATTTGGCAAGTGGTACTCTTGAGGAGGTTCATGATGTTGAATTTGATGAAACCAAGGGTTTCCAAGATGAAGATGATAATCTAGATGCTGTGAGAGGCACTCATTTTGTCAATGCAATGGAGAACATAGACATTGGTGATATAAGGCCTAAAGAGGTGATTGATGTTGAAGATGATAAGAATCAAGTGCTCTCTAACTCAAATGTGCACGCTAGTGGTTCTCATGATCAAAATCAAGCTAGTACAAGTGGTGCTCAAGTGCAAGATCAACAACAAGTGGCTAGTTTATCATCTTAACCAAATGTTCAACCAAGTGCAAGCAATGAAGTTCAAGTGCTCCAACCGACAAATGTTGCAAGAGATCATCCATTGGACTCTATAATTGGTGATATCTCAAGAGGTGTGCAAACAAGGTCAAGATTGACATCATTTTGTGAGCATTTCTCATTTATGTCATCCATTGAACCAAAGAAGATAGATGAAGCTTTGAAGGATGTTGGTTGTGTC
This sequence comes from Miscanthus floridulus, assembly GCF_019320115.1. Taxonomy (NCBI): domain Eukaryota; kingdom Viridiplantae; phylum Streptophyta; class Magnoliopsida; order Poales; family Poaceae; genus Miscanthus; species Miscanthus floridulus. The sequence continues at coordinate 29,886,670 of NC_089592.1, read as the reverse complement.
AATGCTATAGCATGAAGAGCTAAACAATTTCACAAGAAATCAAGTATGGGAATTAGTTGAGAGGCCTAAGGATCATAATGTGATTGGAACCAAGTGGGTCTTTTGGAACAAGCAAGATCGAGATTGGAAAGTTGTAAGGAACAAAGCAAGATTGGTAGCACAAGACTATACACAAGTTGAAGCTCTTGACTTTGGTGAAACATATGCTCCGGTTGCAAAATTGGAAGCAATTAGGATCTTGTTAGCTTATGCTTGTGCCCACAACATTAAGTTATACCAAATGGATGTGAAGAGTGCAATTCTCAATGGGTACATCAATGAGCTTGTGTATGTTGAGCAACAGCCTAGGTTTTGAAGATGAGAAGAAGTCCAACCATGTTTACAAGTTGAAGAAGGCTTTGTATGGATTGAAGCAAGCACCAAGAGCATGGTATGAGAGGTTGAGGGATTTCCTACTCTCTAAGGGATTTAAGATGGGCAAGGTTGACACCACTCTCTTCACCAAGAAGATAGGCAATGACTTGTTTATGTTGCAAATATATGTGGATGATATCATATAGGATCAACCAATCAAGATTTTTGTGAGAAGTTTGGAAAGATGATGGCAAATGAGTTTGAAATGTCCATGATTGGAGAGATTCATTACTTCCTTGGTCTTCAAATCAAGCAAATGAAGAATGTCATATTTGTGAGTCAAGGCAAGTACATCAAAGACATGTTCAAGAAGTTTAGAATGAATGATACAAAGGCAATTAGTACACCTATGGGGACAAATGGAAACTTGGATAGTGATGCTAGTGGCAACATGGTGGATCAAAAGATGTATCGGTCTATGATTGGAAGCCTACTCTATGTGACCACATCAAGGCCGAATGTGATGTTTAGTGTATGCATGTGTGCTCGATTTCAAGCCTCACCAAGAGAGAGTCATTTGAAAGCAACAAAGAGAATATTGAGGTATTTGAAGCATTACACAAAATATTGGATTGTGGTATCCTAAAGGAGCTAGATTTGAGTTGATTGGATATTCGGTCTCCGATTATGCGAGATGGAAAGTTGAGAGAAAGGGCACATCGGGCTCATGTCAACTATTGGGAAGATCACTTGTATCTTGGTCATCAAAGAAGCAAAATAGTGTAGCACTTTCAACCGCTAAAGCAGGAGTATATTTTGGCCGGTAGTTGTTGTGCTCAATTACTTTGGATGAAGGCTACTTTGAGTAACTTTGAAATCAAGTTCAAACAAGTACCATTGCTATGTGAAAATGAGAGTGATGTGAAGCTCACCAACAACCTGGTTCAACATTCAAGAACAAAGCACATAGATGTCTGTCATCATTTCATAAGAGATCATCAACAAAAAGGGGACATTTGCATTGAGAGTGTAGGCACCGATGATCAACTTGCCGATATTTTCACCAAGCCACTTGATGAGAAGAGGTTTTGCAAGCTAAGGAATGAATTGAAACATACTTGACTTCTCAAATATGTGCTGAATGCACCCCCACATATATTACATGGCTCTCCTTCGAGCAAAGCAAGGTAAAATTGATTGACATGTCATTCATCCTTTGCTAGGGACTTGTTTAGTGCATCTAGTCATTCCTCACATGTCTTAGGCTTATTCATGAAAATCAAATAAATTTGGTGCTTGTATGGTACCACTATTGCTTTTATGCTTAACATGATCAGTGGTAGCATATGATATGTTTGTGGGCTTGTGAACCTAGTGTTTAATCTAGAAAATGAGCTATAAGTGTTTAACTCAACATTGTCAACATAACCCTTGAAATGAGGTGTGAAGAAGGTTGCCATTGGATCAAACCGAGTTAAATATGTTTGGTGCATGATCTTGATTGAACCAAATATGGGAAAATGATCCTCACTTAACATGGTCTCACTCTGACCTATCTAAAATTTAAGCTCACCTTTTGTGTTATTTAATAACAAAAGGGGAGAGAAATTCCCAAAGATATTAAAAGGGGAGAGAATTACAAAGATAGAAAGGGAATTGACAAAGGAAGGGGATCAATTAAAATTTGAAGCACACAAGTAGGGGGAGCAAGCTCATAAACTTGTATGTTGCATTTGAATGTGCATTACCTATGTTTGCTAGCATGGCACAAGTTTTAAAATTCCATATCCATGCTTGTGTGGTGTATGCTAGATTATAGAAAATGATTGATGAAATGAACAACTAGTATGCAAAGGATGATAGCTAGATATTCACATGCTTTATCAAGTGGTACTAGAGTATTGCTTATAATGTTGATCTCATGAGGTATCTAGTGTTTGTGTTTTCCAAGTGGTATCTAGTTAACCATGGTGCTAAGGATGGTGTTCAAATGGCAACTCCGATTGGTATCACGCTTCAAAGGTCCATTCTTTACACCTTAGCATCATTTGGTAGTCATTACTCACCCACACTTCTTATCTATGCATATGTGCAAGCTTTCAAATCCAAACTCTTAGCACATATGTAGGGGGAGGTAATGCTACCAATTTAGGTTTATGAAACTTGTCCATATTCTTTACAAATGGTAAAATGCTTGGGCAAGCAACATGAATCCAAAAAGATTTTATTTAATATCTTTGTGAAAAGGTTGTCATCAATTACCAAAAAGGAAGAGATTGAAAGCCCTAGTTTGGTTTTGGATAATTGATGAAACCTATGGACTAATCCTTGAGCTAATTGTGTAGACAAGAGAGGATGGTCCAAAGCCAAGTGGTGGAGCTAGATGATGGTCACGGTAGTGGTGATGACCAAAAGATATGATCATGTGCTCCAACTTGGAAAAGAAGAAAGAGAAAAACAAAAACCAAGTGTTGATCAAGGTAAAGGTATCAAATAGATTTTTGTTTTGGCACTCAAGACACCATAGAGGGTGTGAGTGTATTTAGGATCAATAGCTGTACTATAAAGAGGGAAAATCTTTGGCTAAGCGGTTATCGAGTGCCACTAGATGAAGTGATTCATGCATATGCATTTAGGAACCTAGTGTGCTAACAATTGACCCTTGAAAATGCTTTGAAATATGCTAACACACGGGCACATGAGTTGTACAAATTGTGGTTAGCAACTTGGAAGTAAGGGTGAAGTGTTTGAGGAGATAGAAATAGAAAAGTAGGCGAAGGTACACGATCGGACTCTAGCTAGGAGGGACCGGACCCTCCCTGACTGTGTCCGGTCACTCAACGCAGAAGAGGCGTAAGTCTTGGTCAATGACTAGGATGCTGAAGAGGTGGCACGACTGGACGCCAGGGAAACACTGTTCTCGTGTCCGATTAGTGTGACATGGCGCAAGTGAATTGAGAGCAAGTGAGGATCGAACACTGGGCGTGTTAGGTCGTCTCTAACCAGACACGTCGAGTCAAGAAAATCCCTCTCTAGACCCTTACTAGGAATGACCGGACTCCACTTGATGGAGCATCTGGTCACTTGTGTGTCGCATTCCGGTGCGAGTGCTGCTGGTGCATGGGAGTACTGACCGGACTCTGGCCTGGCATGTCTATTCCTAGAGCAAAGCGTCCGGTCATCACTTAATCAACGTGCCCAAAGTCTACTGACCATTGGAGATGAACGGGCGAGGTTAAATGCGGTGCCACGCGGCGACCATTAGCTGTCCAGACGCACCCGACCGGACACTAGGGTGCGTCTAGTTAGTGAGTCCAGGTCGTGTCTGTGAGCTCCCTGTGGCTCTTTGAGCCTTGGGGCTCTATAAATAGACTTGTGGCGCCTCCCACTCATCTCCATCATTGACTCATCATCAAAGTAAGATTGGGAGTGATTTCTAGTGCATTTGCTTGAGTGATTACATCTAGTGGCACTTGGGGATCATTGTGGCTACGGATTTCTTGTTACTCTTGGCATTTGCCGACGCCTAGATGGCTTGGAGCAGTGGAGGAGCATTGACACGAGTTGGTGATTGTTCGTGGGCATTTCCCAGTGATTGTGAGGGGTCTTGTACCTTCCCCGGCGGAGAGCCGAAAGGTAACTCTAGTGAATTGCTCGTGTCATTGAGCTACCTCACTTGTGGGTAGGTTCTTGCGGTGCCCAAGTGGTGGGCTAGGTGTGTGATACCTATTAGCCGTCAAACCACCAAGTGTTGGGTGACACAACGGAGACATAGCTTGCCGGCGAACAAGTGAACCTCGGGATAAATCTTGGTGTCATCTCTTGGTATTCATATTGTAATTGATTATCTCTTGTCGACATTGGTAACACTCTATCACTTGTATTACATTCATACCCACTTGTGTAGTGGTAGTTGTAGTTTGAGTAGAGTAGCTCTCTTGCTAGTTAGTTGAGTAGCCAGCTTAGCTTCTTGATATTTGTTAGCTAGCACAGCTAGTGTAAATTAGTGACATAGCTCTTCAGTGCACCTAGATATCATAGCAACTAGAATTGTTGGTATAGGTGTCTTGCAACCCTTGTAGCACTAGAGCAAAATTGCATTTTGCCATTTAGGTTACTAACCCTTTGCTCTAGTGTATTTGTAAAGATTTTTGTAGACTATTCACCCCCCTCTAGCCATTTAGGACCTTTCAGCTTCTTGTCTACATCTAACACTATCAATGTTCGATTGTGATTCCATTAAGATGAAATAAAGTACTCCCTTCGATTTCCTAGAGAATGTCATTTTGAGGTTGTCTTAAGTCAAACATTTTTAACTTTAACTACAAATAAATTCTTTTGGGTTAAGTTTGAAAATATGAAAGTGATATAAGTAGATTCATCTCGAAATATAGTTTTATAAAAGTATATATTGACTATATTTTATAAATATTTTATAGCTAAAAAGTAGTGGTTAATGTTATTTTTTTGAGACCGTGTCGCTGTCCAAAATGACAACTTTTAGTAAACCAGAGGGAATATTTGTGTCCAACTATTGACTTCATGTAAATATGAAATGCATTATTATGAGATCTGTAGTATCCATCAATACTCGGACCATTTATATCTACCTAACCCTGATCCATTTTCACCGATACTTGCTGGGGCCTATGGTTGATATGTGGCCCACACCCAAGATGGGGTATTACTGGGCCAGTCGGCCTGATCTAGGAGGATAGGACCTATTTGGTTCCATGGCTATCCCCTAAGCAAGTTTCTTGGAGCCAACTTGAGTCTATTTGGTTGGTTGAACAAGCCTCCTAGTCAGGTCCCAGCAAGCCATCCCAAGGATCTTATCCTGGCTCTAGAAAAACGTAGAGCTAGGCTCTGGCCAGCCTTCGCACTGAGTCGCTAAAAACCCTAGTTTAATTTTGGATAATTGATAAAACCTATGGACTAATCCTAAGTGCTAAGTGTGTATAGAAGAGAGGATAGTCCATTCCAAATGGTGGAGCAAGAGGAAGATCATGGGGGATTGCGATGACCAAAAGATGATCAAGTGCTTAACATGGAAAAGAAGAAAGAGAAAAACAAAACCCTATGGAGATCAAGACAAAGGTATTGCTTAGGATTTTGGTTTTGGTGATCAAGACACTAGAGAGTGTGATCACATTTAGAATCGATAGCCGTACTATAAAGAGGGAAAATCTTTGGCCAAACAGTTTATCGAGTTCCACTAGGTGACATGATTCTTGCATATGCATTTAGGAACCTAGTGTGCTAACGTTGACCCTTGTAAAATGCTTTAAAAATGTTAACCCACGTGCATACAAGTTCTAGATTTTGTGGTTAGTAAGTTGAAAGCAAGGGCGAAGTGGTTGTGGACTTAGAAAAAGAAAAGGGGGCGAAGGCAGAGGACTGGACTGCTGGCTTTGTCCTGACCGTACACTGCCTAGCTGAGTCCGGTCAATTATAGCAGTGGAGGTGTTGCTGGCCTGAGAGCAAAGAAGAGAGACCGGACGCTGGCCTTAGACGTGCGCGGTGCATTCAGTTAGTGTTTTTTGAGGAGGCGGTGCTAGACTGGTGATCGAACGTAGGAGCCAACGAGCGATCGGACGTGCAGGGCACGCATCAGATCAAGTGCTGACATACGCTGGCATCAAATCGTAGGCATGCGGAGAAGAGCGCTGTGTGGACCGAACACAGGGGCGCATCAGCTCACCTTGGACCTGACTGTGTCCGGTCATTGTTTTTCTATTCTAGGACCTCTCTGTTGTTGATCGGACACTACGCGGCCTAAGTCCTGGTCAGTTTGAGGGTCGTGTCCGGTCATCACTTAACAGCGCCGACTCTGAGTTTTAACCATTGGGATCTAGCAGCTGAGGTTTGAAGGAAGGACACGTGGCAGGCATCGGTGGACCGGACGCGGGAGTGCATCCGATCAGGTGAGTTCGATCACGCTTACAAGGTCCAACAACTCTTTGAGCTCTTGGGCTCTATTTAAAGGGGTTGGCCGGCTTGGGGCTCACTCTCTTGGTACTTTGACATACTTGACATCCATGTGATCCTAAGCAAACATCTCCCACTCATCTCCATCATTGATTCATCATCATAGTGAGATTGGTCGTGATTCCAAGTGTATTTGCTTGAGTGATTACATCTAGTGGCACTTGGGGATCGTTGTGGCTACGGATTTCTTGTTTCTCTTGGTGGTTGCCACCACCTAGAAGGCTTGGAACAGCGAAGGAGCTTCGGCACATGTTGGTGATTGTTTGTGGCCGGCTCTAGTGATTGTGAGGGGTCTTGCACCTTTCCTGGCGAAGAGCCACAAGATAGCTCTAGTAAATTGTTTGTGTCATTGAGTTACCTCACTTGTGGGTAAGTTTTTACGGTGTCCAATTGTTGGACGAGATTCGTGCAACACCTCTTAGCCACTGAACCACCAAGTGTTGATACAACGGGGACTAGCGTGCCGGCAAGCACGTGAACCTCGGAAGAAAAATCATGTGTTATTCTTATAATTGGATTTCTCCTGGTGATTGGTTATCATCATAGTGTGATTGGTTTATTCCTCTACATGACGGTATTATCACCCTACTCACTTCATTACTTTCTTGCAAACTAGTTATAGTAAGCTCTTTAGTGTAGCTAGAATTGAGAGCTTATTTGGTAGCTTAGTTTCACCTAGTGGAGCTCTTTAGTGTAGCCTTGTTAAGAGCTCTTAGTGAGTAGTGACTTCGCTCTTGAGTGTGCCTAGTGATCATAGCAACTTGAATTATTGGGATAGGTGGCTTGCAATCCTTGTAGAGCTAGAGCAAATTGCATTACCCCATTTATTATACTAATCAATTGTTCTTGTGCTTTGTAGAGTTTTTAAATAGGCTATTCAACCCTATTTAGTCATATTAGGACCTTTCATTCGCCTCACCTCCCTTTGGTGAGATCTGTCGGTGCTCCTCCCCACATGGAGCTCGCACACGCGCCGCCTCCCCAAGAACCGCACATGGCTATGGCTCGGCACCTTCGACATCGTTGAGGATGCGGTGCTCGCCTACGACAAGGCCACCTTCCACCTCAACGGCGACATGGCGCACCTCAACTTCCTGTCCCTCCACCGCGACGATGCACACTTCGCTGGCCCACTCCATGCCTCTGTGGACGCCAAACTCACTGCCATCTGCTAGTCCCTGGCAGGGTCCAAGAACGGCTCCTATGGCGACGAGTCGACCGCAGCCCCGTCGGACTTCCCCAAGTGCTCGCTGTCTACGGAGGGAGAGGAGGAGTCGTGGAGCTCACACATGCATCTTGGGAGCATGCGGTGTCGGTCGAAGATAGGTAGTGTGCTGTGAGAGGTGCGCTCTCCACGTGTTCGACGAATTGCCTCAAAGGTGGTGAAGTTACATGCACAGAGAAGAAGTGACTAGCTCTATCCAAGCCAAACCACCTAACCAAACAAACTAGTTTCTACTCGGATGTAAATAGTGTAAGCAACCAAATAAGTTCATCTTGACTTGCTAGAGGCAGATTTGGGCTATCTAGTCTTAGATTCTAGCCAGGCTAGAAGTAAGCTAGGGAACCAAACACACCTGTAGAGGTCTAAGTTTGCAGCCTTCTTTGTTTTTCATCCTTTGGTCTTTGGTTAATATCTCGCCTAAACGATTTATTATGGCATTTCTTCCCTTGGCTCAAAGGTGTTGACATGGGCAGCTAGCTAGCGGCTTGTGTTAAGCCGTTGGGGTGCTGTGACTGTTGTGATTCTACGAAAGTCGGAAGCGAGCCGCGTAAAATTGCAATGCAAGAAAAGGCAGTGGGGGTGCTGTGAACTATGATGCTCATCGGTCGGTCGTCGAGGAAGGAGGCGAGGGAAGACGTCCGTGATCGTGATCACGGTCACCCAAGTCGCTGGATGCCGAGGAAGACGCCCGGCCCGGGTTCCTTGGTTAGTTACTCCCTAGGTTTACTTCCTATCACATTCAAATATTTAGATATATGTACGAAATATTAAATATAGATTAAAAATAACTAATTGCATATATTATGCCTAATTTATGAGACTGAATTTTTTAAGCATAATCAGTTCATGATTTGATAATATGGTGCTATAGTAAATATGTGCTAATGATGGATTGATCAGACTTAATAAATTTATCTCGCGGATTACTGAGGACTTTTATAGTTTATTTTATTATTACTATCCGAATACTCTCATTTGACATCTCGATATAATAGCCAATGTGATATTCCTAAACTTTACTCTATTAATTTAAAGGCTTCCACGAAATTTCGACAAACTAGGTCTTATTTGTTTTGCTTGAAAAATCATGACTAAAAATAATGTTCGCTTATTTATTACGAGAGAAAAATATTATTCTTCACCGACTCATATACCAAACGAACACAGACTCTACGGCATTGCAAACAGAAATAGACCACGCGAGGCGGTGGCCGGTAAGCTACCAGGGTGTCTCGTCTCGGTTCCCGCGATGGTGTGATTTGCACGTCAACCGAGGTGACGCGTGGTCGGCGAGCGACAGCCGACAGGCACAAGCGCCGGTCAAGAGCGGTCGGGCAGGCTGAAACTCAAAACGAGACAGCTTTCTCCTGCCCCGGCTTCCCCGGCCATCAATTGTATCACAGTCTGCTGAAACACCCTAAAATTTGCTTGTTTTTAAAATAGCTTAAAATAATTTATTTATTCATTTTTGTGAGCATTTGAAACTTATAAAAAAACTTAGAAAATATAGGGCTAAGCAACATTGTGGTGCATTCATGTTAGTGCATTTGTATTTTTGTAATGAGTGGTTTTGGTCTAAATTCAAAACGTTTCAAAGTGTTTTTGAAAATGATTCAAGATGGTGTTGAAATAAAAAGAAAAGAAAAAGAAAACCTCACCCTCTCACTCCATTCGGCCCGCCGGCCTGCCCCGCTTTCCTCTCGCAGGCCAGTCGGCCCGTTCCTGCTCCCCTCTCTTCCGTAGCGGCCCAGCTGCCCTCGTCTCCCGCGGCCTGCTCATCTCCCTACTCAGCGCGGCCCAGCTTCACCGCCCGACATAGCCGCATCGCCCGTGCCTCTTCCCCTCTCTCCCACGCCTCTCCTGTCGCTGACTTGTGGGACCCGCCTGTCAGCGTCCTCTCGTCTTCTACCTTGCACCGTGTCCATGCCGGACTCCGCCGCCGCGAGAGTCCGTTGTCGCCCCAGCGTCGTCCGATGCCGTGCGCGCCAAGCTTTACTGCCTCTTAAATAGTAGCCCGCACCGTGCCACCTCCCATCAATGTCACCGAAGCCACCTCGCCTCGTCCGGAGCTTGTAGCCGCCAAGCTGCAACCCTAGATGTTGCCACCGCCGAGCCCCCAGCCATCTCCGTCCGCTCCAAGTCACCGAGATCCATCTTGATGAGTTCGTCTTGATCCCCTCTTGCTCCATGTGCTATCAATTCGTCGAATCGTGGACCATAGGCCCTTCTCTAAGAAAGCTGGTGAGGTCAAGCCGTGCCCGACCATGGCACCGCCACCAGGATCACCACTGGTCGTTTCTCTCTCTCTCTCTCTCACCTCTCTCCCCGATCTAATCCAAGCCGTCTAGATTCGATCCAACGGCTTAGATCGGCTGATACCAGTTTCGGCTAGTAATTTTGCTAAAGAGCCCCTGCAGTTTCATGTAATAGAACCTACATTCCAAATCGTATTTCCATAATACGTTTTTTCTTTTGAAAACGTAATTGCTTCAGTTAGATCCAAAATACGATTTCATCTATTTACCGTTTTGCCACTATTTTCTTTAGGCCATAACTTCTCAGTTTTAACTCCGATTTGATCCATTCAAGTTGCGTTAGATTCATAATTGAGTAATCCTACATATTCAAGCTGCTGTTAAATATATTTTCAACTTTTAAAATTTGAGGTTAGATTTAATTTATTATTTTATTGAAGGAAATCTTGATTAATTCATAATTTCTTCGTTATAGCTCTGATTAGAGTGTTTTTTATGCCTGTGTGATCGTAGTAATGTGTAGAACATCTTTAAAACCTTTTTACTTGCTATTTATTATGTTTGGTGTACTGTTCTAATTTAGTTCTATTGTTTGCTTCATGTATGATTGCATGGATGTTTGTGTGGTGCTTTATGATCATGTCTAGTCGGTGAGCTTTGTGTTATTGATATAAAAGAAGTTGGTGATCTAGAAGAAGTCCTTTGGAGGTTACAATTCAATAGAAGAAGGGTCTGAGTTGAAGGCAAGTATAGCATGGGATCTTCCTTGTTGTCCCATTCACCTTAATATCATTTTAATCCTATGCATGTGTCTACCTTGGTAACCATAGTAAATTTTCCTAGCTATTTGATATCTTGGATTCCTTGTCACCTATGGGGTATTGCATTGGGTAGTATGATGCTAGTGCTCAATCAAAGCCATAATCTTGTAACTTGACTAATGGTATATGCAACAAACATTAAAAGATGATTTTTAGCAATATGGAACAAGGGGCTAGAGCATTGGGCTATTATTATAGTGCTCTAGATTCCTCTCCCTAAGGCCTTATCTGTAAGTGATCATCCGGGACTTATAGTACAACTGTGAGGGCTACATAGCTCTGGCTTTAGTCAAGTGTCAGGACCTTTTCTAGCTTGTTAGTGGTTATCTTTTTGGCGCAAGAAGGACTTGCCGAGATGGGTATAGGACAACCTCTACTCTTATGTGTATAGCCATGAAGGAATTGTGCCATTCGATAGGGGGTTCCTATATCTGCTTGCTAAGTGAATCTTAGCGGCCCTAACTTGTTAGACGAACCTTTGAACGACTTCATAGTGTACCCTGCCTACTCACCTTGGAAGTGTTTTAGGAGTAATTAACCCGGGCATATGGGTATCACGACACAGTGAAAGTGTACAACCTCTGTAGAGTGTAAAACTGGTATATCAGTCGTTCTCATTATCACGAGTGGTCTTGGAACCCTTATGGAATAGATGATGAACACTGATGATACTGATGATAAAGATGCTCACTAATGATTATTGTTTATGCTATTCATTATTCATGTTTACCTGATCATGTGTTTACATGAGCTTGTGAATAAACTTGCTGCCACCCAATTGCTAAAAGATGACTCACTAAAAGCTAATCGTAGTTAAACCAGTGTCAGCCTTTTGAACCTTAAGAAACTCATGTTATATTTGTTGAGTATGACATGTACTTATGCTTTCTTTACTTTTTAAATCTTTGGAAAATCCCGGATGGATACCATATTGCTAGAGTTTGGAGGAATTAGGCTTGTGATCAACAAGTCAGTTGCCTCTGTGGAATTGGAGTCTTCACCCGAAGATCGGAGTTGTCTTTCCGTTGTTTGCTATTTAAGGTTATATCCTTTATACTAAGTACGTTATGTATTGAGCATTGTCTTTCGATATTACCCTTATTTGTAGCTATATGTGAGATTTGACTTCCTAGGCTCACATATGGTGCGTATCTGGTTTTATTCTTAAAACCGGGTGCTACAAAGTAGTATCCGAGCAATGCAGACAGTAGGATGCAAGCCTAGTAGAAACTGGTCATTCTAAGGTTTAGAAGTTGCTACAAAAACCCTTGCTCTATGAACATTGACATTTTCTTCTCTACTATATCTCTACCCTTGCTATTCATCTCTACCTTGGTGCTTATTTTAAAGTCTTTGTTCTCATCTTCACTCCTGAAGCGACCTGATTTCCACGAAGGGAAAACCACAGAGTCAAAGTGTAATAAGACCGTTGTAGATCATATTACCCAAATTTCTAGTCGAATACCACAACCATACAACGATAATATCAAAGTACAAATAGTGCGGAATTACATAATTTATTACATCGCCGTATTGGCGAAATCAAAAGTAGCATTCATTTAGAACAGCTTGAAGATAAGATCGCCAAACTTGAGCGTAGGCACGAACCCCTCAATCATCAAACTCCTCGGAGCTATACTCCTCAGTAGAACCTGTGTGTCCAAAATTTATCAGTACGATTTGTACTGGCCACTCCCACCCTATGAGCATTACTTTGTGGAAATTGGATGCAAATTGGATATAATCAAAAGGAACCTATAAGGCTAGGGTTTCCTATGTTTTAGCATGTCAAGTATATAATAATAGTTGGTCAAGTTTTAACACCATCCCCACACACATTCCACCCCATTCCCTTTCCAGAGCTAGGTTTCGATCCTGGGATCGATATACCATCATCCACACCATCACCATACCATCGCTCAGTCGACAGGCCAACTCCCTCTTGGCACTATCTCAAGGCCCGTAGCCCCTGGCTATGTCCGACACTCTCTCACGGGGGAAGAAGAGAATGACTCATCTCACTATCTAGTTTAAGCGAAACCCAGGAAAGGTCCATAGCCGACAAGTCAGCACATGTATCGATCGATCAACCATACACTCTGCAGAGGTTTTACATAACCACAAGATCCGCCTTCCTTGCTGACCATCGTCAACTGAGCTGATTCCGACCGCTTGCTAGCCTAGGATAATGCCACTCTACCATTCAGCCATGGTACACCCCAAGTCTAATCTGGGGTGGCTGAAACTGTGAGTCATGAGCTAGGTCCACAAGGTCTCCATGAAGTCTTGGAAGGGTGTGGGGGAATCCTCCGTGCCCTGTACCTCCTTACACTGTTCGCTATCAACCTAGCAGTAGTGTCAATATCCTACCAAGTAGTCCGGCCGTCCCGCACCATATAGGGCGAGTGGTACGTAAGGCTTCCCGATGAATCTAAGTACTAGTAAGTCCTTAGGGATGACCAAGCCAGAATATCTTCATTAGGGTTTCCATTTACCGTGCCACCACAGCACCTCCATCCCGAGCTCCTCCCATCACAGGTTCACACCCAGGACCACCTCATATACCATTTACCCACCACAGGTATCCATTTCCAAGGGTGCCTAGGTAGCACCCCATGGCAAGACTTACCCTAGGCTCGTCGTATACTCCAACTTGGTCGACACAACCCTCACCCTCCACACACCCAAGTCACACACGCAGCATTCTCCCCATAGTCTAGATAACACCAGTTTCCACCACGCATTTAATGTAGTATAAGCATAGTAGAAGTATAAGTAATGAAATATAGCAGTAAGCGTGTGTCTAGCCTAATAGCAGGGTATGCAGGGGTAAGGTTGCATCAAGGTAAAGGCCATCAAGTAAGCATACTACCATGCAAGTCCTATCATAGTATGATTATAGCAGTAAAGTAAAGCAATAGCAGTTCTATATTAGCCATGCATAATAGGTGCTACGAGATTGGGTGGGATGTGGCACCTTTAGTGTAGTCATCTCCATACTCCTCACGGTACTCACGATCTTCGTCCGTCTGGTTCTCCTCCGAGTCTGCATACGTTCGAATTATAGTCGCGTTAGCGACGTCTATAGAATAGCACAAAGAAGCAATGAAAATTTAAAGGAGCCAAATACACTCAAACATAGGTTCATTGCGTAGAGTTCGATTTTAGATGAATTTTGGTCCTGGTTTTGTATTTTTTTGAGGTCGTAAGAATTAGTTATGAATTTCCGAAGTTTAATTCATCTCTGAAAATGGAAAAGGCTGGATTAATCCTAGGCTGACACGTGTCACGCTGTGACTGGTCCACGTGGCATGCTGACATCAGCATGACATCATCATCTTGATCCTGAGCTGACAGGTGGGGGGGTCCTGCTGACGTCAGCATGACGTCATCAACGTCATCCGTTCCGACGGGTGGGGCCAGGGCCTCTTCGGTCACTGACCTGTGGGTCCGATCAGAGTCAACATCAAGTCAATGGGCGAGTCATTGGTCAACGGGTCATGGTCACTGACAGGTGGGGCCAGAGCTGCTGTCGTCAGCAGCTGATGTCATCATGATGTCAGCATGATGTCACCTCGGCTGTGTTGTTACTGACAGGTGGGACCCGCGTGATGTCGTCATGACATCAGCATGATGTCACTTACTGACAAGTGGGTCTGGAGTCTCTGTGTCGCTGACATGTGGGGCTAGGTCAACCATCAATGTTGACCAGTCAACGGTCAACCAGGTTGGGTCTCGACTGGGCTTTGGTGGGCATGGATAGGGCTGGATTTGGGTTGGGCCGGCCCACCACGTGGCATGCTGTGGCGCTGCCACGTCGTAGCCAAGGGCCCCCACTAGGCTGCGTCTACCATTCGGCCCACACTGCGTGGTTCACAGTGGACTCATGTTCATGGTCCATGGACCGTTGGCTAGTCTTCGATGGACCGAGTCCACCCTTCTTCCCTTTGTCTTAGCCTACATGCACCAAGTGTAGGCGCGTGCGGCCAGCGAGGGGAGCCCTCTACTTCCATCCCCAGCGTGTTCCCGCCGGTGGTGTGCTCACCAGCGAGCTCCTACGGCGGCGTTGGCGTCCAATTAAGGTGGGGAAAAGCTTCACCAGGCCTCGGTGAACATGGTGGTGGGGTCTAGGTGGTGGCCAGGGCTTCCCAAGGCGTTGGCCATGGTGGTCGGTGGCTTGGTCGTGGCGGTGCTCGCCGGCGGGGCAGCTAGGGGCTGTTCCAGCAGGGTCCGGGTGCCCCGTTCCCATTCATACGGCTAGCGGGCGACAGGGTAATGTGTCGACGATGACCTTTGGGCGTGGCGGAGTCCGCGCGCAGTGATGGTGCATGGCGGAACTCCGACCAAGGTCCGGTGCTCGTGGCCAGGACACTGTGGCCGGCTAACGGGGTCTCGGTCTACACGGCTACCCTCCAGGCATCACGGTGGTGCTACGACTACATCCTAGTCCGGTGAGGCGGCCGGGTGCATCAGTGGTGGCCGTGCCATGATGGCGGTGTCGGGAGCGTGGTGTGCGCGTGCTCTGCTATGGCGTCCAAGGGCTGGGAGGAGGTCTTAGCCAAAAGACTGACCGAGCGGTGCTGACGATGTTCAGTGGTGGCGTGGTGGCGAGGCGCGTTGTTGGGGTAGGCGTGTGGGGCAGTGCTCCGGCTTCGGTGATCGACGCCTCCGAGCTCTCTCTGCTCGCCTCCCCTCTTTCGAACTCCTTCTCGGCCCTCTTCTCTCGGTGTGGTGTGGGCTGCTAGGCCACCAAGCGATGGCGGTGGCTAAGGAATCCCTAGGGCTCTGGGCGTTGCTTTATAGCCCCCGATGCCCAAGCTCCATCCATGGTGGATGGGACAGACGGCTAGTGATGCGTCGAGGGCATCGAACGGTGTCGCGGGCGTGGGTGGTAGGCACGGAGGTTGCGTGGGCGCGGCGCCAAGGGAGCAGGGCTAGACGATTCGCGTGACCCTGGGCCCGCGCCTATCATTTTGGTCGGGTCTCGATCGGAGGGGGTGCCAGCGTGGGGAGGAAGACGACACTGTGGCGGGGTGCGGCTGACGCATGGGGTCCAGTGGCAGTGGCAGCAAGCGAAGCGGGGAGGCACGCGGGCGTGAGCAGCACGCTGCCTGGCTGGCTTGCTGGGCTGGCCGCGCGAGTTGGGCCGTGCACGCAAGCTGGGCTGGCTGGCTACTGCTGCGCGCTAGCGGGCCAAGCAGACCGAGCTAGTAGCGGGCCTTTTCCCTTTCTTTCCCTTTTTCTATTTTTATTTTTCTTCTCCTTTATTTAAATTCAAATTTGATTTTGGAATTTGAATTCATAATTGGTGTACCTTATACATTGGAGTTTTTGGTATGAGGTCCACAACATTCTTTTATATATATATATTTGGAATTTATTGAGCTATTTTGTATAACAAAATAAGTGTAGTTTTGTTATACAAAAAAATGGAAATAGTTTTTTCTTTAAGCATTTATTCTTTGGTTTGATTAATAATTACTTTATGGTTTATTTCTTTTTAGGAGTTGTTAGGCATTACATAAAACAAATGAAAATCCAAATCACCATTTGAGTTAACAGTGTATGCTATGTTTCATTTGTCAGTATTTAAATAAACATGATTAACAAATGACATGCCATGCTCATGAAATTGTTTAGTTGGTTTACAACTAATGCAACACCTAGGGTTGGCTCCTACAGATGTCACTCAACATTGCATGGGGTAACAACAAAAATTTTGTGGTTGTGATTTTTGGTGTGTGGATTTTTTTGGGTTGTTACAACTCCTTGATTCGATATGCTTTTAGAACTGTTCCTCACCACCCTCTTACGTAATCTGAAGATGAGTCTTAGGATTGTTACCCCTAGTACAATGAGGGTGATAGTATCACAAGTTGAGTCAATGATTGAATTGTGCACCTTTATTGTTTGTTTGAGTTGTCATTATGCTTGTGCTTGTTTTGAATCTTTGTAATGATTGCAATGATCTTATTGGGTGTTCCCACAATTTCATTTAGTTCATAGGCCTAAGGTATAAGGATTAATTAAATAAATAGTTGGGTTTTGGTTATCTCCTGTTTCCTCTATCCTGCCTTTCAGAGTAGCCTGCACTCTTCGGCTTATATCTCTGATTTTGGACAATTAGAAATCATGAGAAAATTATGGACAATAGTAGACTTCAATATCTTTCTACGACCACAAGAATCACCCTGATAGCTATTTTGGATATGGAGTTATGAAAACCACAAGATGGTGCACCTGTGTTGTCTGAAGCCTAGAATAGTTTCTATTGTGCACTGTTTTTGACTATAAGTTGTGGTGGATTTGATAAACTTTCCAATGGTATAAGCTACAACTTCATTGGATTAATAGAATGAGAGTTACGGCTGTTTTACTGTGTTGCTGTTTTTCATCCCACGAGGAATTTCAGATTTCTTGACCTTGCCCATACACAAGAGTATCATTGGGATGTCAGAATGTCTTGATACTAGTTCGCTCATCTGAAAGGAGGTGCAATCTGTCCTTTTTGTGTCCCCTAGTTGATCTTTTCTTATGGGGGGTAGCCAAGTTGAAGAAGTTGCGAGATGAAGTTTCATATGTTCTAGTTTTTCATTTGGAAGCATCAATTATCTCTATGATGGTTGTGTAACACCTCGGGTGTTTAAATATTAAAATCTGACATGTCATCATATGCATTGCAAAGCATTTGGCATTTGGTGAAACTTTGAGATGCATACGCTAAAACAAGTTTATATTTATGTGGTATGTGTTGCATTGTATTGTTTGACTCAAGTTCAATGTTTGTTTGGATTTTGAATTTTTCCAGAAAACCCTGCTTTTCAACATTTAAACCCTACCCTAAAAATCCATTTCAAAATCTAAGCATATTTTGGGGTTGGGCCCAAAAGCAAAAGTGTAGAGCTTGGCAAGTTATACAAAGTTTGTTTTTGGAGTTTTTCAAGTTGTTTAGAAAATTTTTGAGTAAATCAAAAAGGCGTAATTCGATAAATTTCCCTATTCAAATTCAAAAGTTCATTTCAAAATCTAGACCGAATTAGGAGACGGTTATAAAAGCAAAGTTGTAGAACTTTTGATTTTGAACAACTTTTATTTTTGGAGATTTTTGAGTTGTTGCAAAAATTTGGGAGTAATTTGAGTTTCAAACTAGAGGGCAATTTTGTAAATTCGATGAACAGTACTCACCGCTCAAGCTACACCGGCGGCGACCTTTGGTTTGCTTCCAGGCGCGGTCGTGGCCATCTTTGGCATCGCGCTGGCGCGGTGAAGGCCACATCGCAGCTTCCTTGCGCTTCTGAGCTGCTCTATTTAGCCCAGGCCGTCGCCGTTGGCCCTGTTCTCTTGCTCTGTTTTCCCGACGCCACCGCCATAGCTCCGGTGAGCCCGCACCGTCTCCCTAGCGCCGTGGTCATCTTGGTAAAGGCCGTTCCAGTTCTGTCTTTCTCTTGCGCATCCACCCAGCCAACTGAGGTCAGTTGATTTCACCGGGAACTCACTGACTACGCTCTTCTTCCTCGCGGCCGGCAGAGTCCCCGTCGAGCGAGCGCCGTCGTGGCCAGTACTCTACGGTGAGCTTCTGATCTCGGGAAGCATTGTTTCAGCTTCTCCATGATGCCATGGTGCTTAATATCTTGTTGATTGCTTGTTTTGTCCACCACAGCCACTAGAACACCGCCGTCGCCATTGCTCGCACCGCTGTGATCGCTGTGAACGCCGCCCTGCTTCACCGTTGCTTCTCCGGCCTTAATTCTTGCTTGAACGTGTTCGTGGTGAGCTACTGGACCTTCCCATGCCCTCTGTTTCCCTGTTTTCGGCTTCGTTTTGTCAGCGTAGCACTGCCGTGCCACCGCATCCGCCATGGCCGACGTTGAGCTAGCATAGGACCGTTATCGGATCAAGTAGGGACGTCAATAGATGCGCCTAGTCTTGGTGAACGTTTTGGTACCTTGGCCATCGCCATTGGACTCACCGTCGGCGAGTTATCTCCGGTCAGAGCCGTCGCTGCCGTGGTCAACGTCGGAGGTTGAAGATGACATGTGGGATCCATTGTCAGTGACTCAGCGTTCAAATGGATTTTTCTATTTTCAGATTTGAATGAATAGTGTCTGTTTTTGTTATTTTTGTGTAGATTTATTTAGAGCCCCAAAAAATTATAAAAATTTTTGAGTGACTTCTCTGTGAGGTATAGTATTTAAGAAAAATATGAAATAATGTTTTTCAGTAATTTTTAAATGTGATAAAAATTGCTCAATTTATTCATAAATGGATTTCCATGATTTTTCTAGGCTTATTTATTTATCCAAAAATTATGAAATTTGTTTTGCCACTTAGTTAACATGTAATGAACCTGTACTAAAATTTTGAGCTCAATCAGAATAAGTTGATTTATTTCATAATTTTGAATTAAATAATTAATTCATAAAAGCAAATAGTAACCTTTAATGATTTAGGTTTTTGTTTGGACTTTTGGATTGAGTGATGACCTCGGGTCATTTGTTGTTAATGATCCTTGGCAGTTGATATATGTGTTACGAAAAAGATTTAGTTTGTTTGACTTGCAACTATACCGCGAAGGAAAGTTGTATTCAAATTATTAATTTTGCATCCATCATCGAGCATCATATTTCGTATTCCGCATCATGTTAAACATGGCATTGTTATTACGTGTAGTGAACGAAGGTGAAAACGTGGTAGTTAATCAAGCTGTTGAAGAGGTTAATCCGTCTGTTGAGGTCGGATTGAATACTTGTGTAACGTCGCAGGAATCGGACTTTTCCGTCAACGAAGGCAAGCCCCGGATGCATACAACCCTACCTTGTGTTTTACAAATTAATTTTGCTTTTGCTTTCCATTACTGCATTAAGTGATTAAGGGTCAAGTAAAAGCCTAATTGGTGCATTACCACCCTTGTTATTCCATATTCACCATTTTATCAGTTTTAAACTCGTATATGCCTAGTTTTGCTTAGCTATGCGTAGAACGATGAAAGTCGGGTGATTACCTGCCACCTGCAAGTTTTAAATGGAACATTGGTTAATTATGTTAGCATGTGATATGGGAATGTAGAGTAATAAATCTAGACTGGGCGGACTCGGTGTGTGTGAGCCACAAGACATGGAGGTCTTGTGAGCGGGTTCTTTCCGCCTATGTCGATTAAGGCACGTCCGTTGTTGAATTGTATGAGGTGAGAATTTGTAGTACTAACCACATACTCCGGTAAGCCTGAACTTGGCAATTCTATTACGAGAATGGCTACTCGCGCACTGGGAGTGGAGAGATGGCGGGAATAGCGTGTACCCACGTGGCCATGGGCTAGAATGGTGGAGTACTGTGTTCTTGGGTGGCGCGGACCTGTTCTTGTTTTAGA
Organism: Miscanthus floridulus; assembly: GCF_019320115.1. NCBI lineage: Eukaryota > Viridiplantae > Streptophyta > Magnoliopsida > Poales > Poaceae > Miscanthus > Miscanthus floridulus. Next base: position 29,866,660 of record NC_089592.1, on the reverse strand, counting down.
GGATCCGAGGGTAGGTTGGTATATGGAGGTTAGGGACCTGCATATGTCATGTGGTCTGGAATTCCCAGCTGGGTTTATAATCGGTTCGAATCGTTGTTGCTCCTCGGTTATGGAGACTCAACTCACTGTTCGTCATCGTAGAATTAATAACCGGAACTTGAATAAGGCTTGAGAAGGTGCTGAATATGAAGTTTCATGATCTCAGTGCGGATCGTGTTAGCTTTGTATATAATTCTTGAGAAGTTTTCTATATAAAGAATGTTGTTAAAAGAGCTTTTACGCAAAAGAACTTTGATCATTGTTAAAGCTATACCTTGAATCCCTGAGCCTGCATTACTGAGTTTATCAGTTAATACTTCGGATAAGTCTTGTTGAGTACTTTTGTACTCAGGGTTCGTTGATCCCTTGTTGCAGGTGAGCCTCATGAGCAGATCTATTTTGGATCATGCTGCATGACTATCGTTCGTTCTGACGACGAGAAGTAAATGTGTGATCCTTGGGCAGGATGTTTATTTGGTGTGCTATGTGTATATTAATTATGCCACTCCACTACTACTATGGTTTGTAATAATTATCATCGAACTTAGTTGGTAAGGTTTAAAATAACTGGTTTGTAAGCTATGTTATCGTAAGACTTCTGCTGTTTTTACTCTGGTTTTGATATTTGAATAAATATTGTAATACTGCAATGACTCTGTAATGTGATCGTGCTCAGAAATCGTGGATGATTCGGGGTTCCCCGAGGGCACCCGACAGTCTTTTTAAGTTTATGGAAACATATGCATAGCTGCCAAAGGTCGCCGAACAGTGACAGGTGCATGTGGGCCCTATAACTTAGGAGGTTCTGCCACAGAATGGTATCAGAGCGATCGTTACAAGGTTTTGTTGTATTGTTTTACAAAAACTTCAAAATGATTTGGATGACTAAATTTAACTTGGTAATTTAGTCCAAATTGCTTCTGACTTATCTTATTTCTTTCTCACCATTCCCTATTTGATTAAAAAGGTTTTTGTGTGGTGGAGTAGTAATTATACTATGCCCTATATAAAAATAAATGTTGTTTATGTGCATTATAAACTTTGATGTTTTTGTTCGTAAGAACGATTCATGCATCAGGAATAATTCACTCGTTACTTCCTTCACCTCTTAGTCTAGAGTTAAGCAGTGAGTCTGGTTTGAGGAATGTAAACCATCTTAGCTACTTTTTAGATTTTGATCTACTGGTCTTACTTGGATTAAATTGGCTTCCTACAGTATGGCTCGTGCTAAGATGACGCCCCGTAAGTCCACCAGACCCAAAGGAGTTCCTCGTCACCAACTTGCCCCTAGAAATGATGGTGCTAGCAGTAGCAGTACTAGGCCTGATCCCCAGGCAGAGATACTGAGGGTTTCTATGGAGTTAGCACAATCTACGAGAGATAGGGCTTTGGATGTTATACAAATAGGAGAATTACAGGGTCAATTGAGGCAGCTCACCACCGCGCATAGGAACTGCGAAAGCATGTTAGTTCGTACGGTGGAAGAAAGAAATGAAGCTTGGCACAGGGAAAATATAGCTAGAGCTAGAACTCATGAGCTAGAATTCTATGTAGAAGATTTAGAAGAACATAATACATATCTACATGAGGAAGTTCATAGGCTTAGCAATCTACTAAATCCGAATCATGAGCCTCAAGCTGATGCCATGGACCCCGGTGTCATCCTTGCCGATGATGATGAATCGGGAGAGGAAGAAGAAGAAGATCCTGAAGAATTAGTAATGATCGATGAAAGTGATGATGAAGGCGGTAATAATTCCGGAATGGATACCGAGCCTGAAGTTTGAAGAAATTGAGGAAAAGAGTAGAGTTGTATAATAGTAGCTCTAGTTAAGTTAAGTAGTTTTGTTCTCGTACTCGTGGGTTTGTTTGTACATGAGTAAACTCTTTGTAATGTGTCTAGAGTAAGCTTTGGTACAATTCAATAAAGACATGTGAATAAAGTTTGGTTTGTTATGAGCAGATGCGTCGTACGCGGGGTTCGTATATTCCTAGAACTTCACAAGATGAGGATGGTATTCCAGATCCGCCACCTATTCTAACCAATTTAGCTGATGCTATAACTGCACTTGTCAATGTGACGGCTGAAAATTCTCGTTTGCTTCATGAGATGGCCCAGAGTAATCAGAATCAGATGTATGGAAACCGTGGACGCCACCATAACCGACAAGAGGCTACATATGTTGATTTCACAGACACAAGACCCCCAGTGTTCACCAAGGCAGATGAACCATTGGAGGCTGATGACTGGCTTCGAACCATGGAGCAGAAATTTGACCTTATCCCATGCACGGAGTATCAGAAACCTACGTTTGCCGCCCAACAACTTAGAGGAGCAGCAAGTGCTTGGTGGGCAAACTTAGTGGCTATGCAACCTGCTGGTATTCCAATAACCTGGGCTGAGTTCCGTACTGCCTTCAGAGCCCATTATATCCCTAAAGGAGTGATGGCTATGAAGCTAGATGAATTCCTTGCTTTGAAACAAGGAGATCAAACCGTGATGCAGTATGTGGGAAGATTTAATCATCTGTCCCAATATGCATCCGAACATGTCAATGCTGATGCCAAGAAGAGGTGGTTTATGAGAGGCCTGAATACCAAGTTGCAGACTATGATGACCACTTGCACTAATGTTACTTATCATGAGGCAGTAAATATTGCAATTGCTTCAGAATCAAAGTATCGGCAGCATAAGGAGCTCAAAAAGAAAAAGAGTGTGCCGTCTGGATCTTTTGGGGGAAATCCGAAGAGGCAGAGGGTGATTTATCATCTAGTACATCATAATCGTCCTCCTTATCGTCCGCTGCAGTTCCAAGCTGGGCAACAGTCAAATGTCCATCCTGCTATAACCTATCCGAGTTCACAGTCAACCAATGCTCCTGGTGGCAATGCTCCAACATCCCAGGGTCACAACTATCCGTGTTACAATTGTGGAAGAACTGGTCATTTCTCCAGGGAATGTCCATATCCTAGGCAGGCTAATCAAAATTATCAGAAGGCCCCTACTAATCAACAACAGGGTCAGGCACCAAACAAGAACCCCAATCAGAATGCTCAGAAGGGCAAAGATGAGAGGAAGACAGGACGGGTGTTCTATATTCAAGCTGGAGAAATTCCAGAAGGGGAGCTAGTGATGATGGGTATGTTTCCTGTTGCCAAACACCCTGCAGTTATACTTTTTGATTCTGGCGCATCGCATTCATTCATCAATGGAACATTTGTCGTGAAGCATGAAATTTCAATTGGGGCAACAAAGGAAAGTTTCTTTATACAGTCGCTCGGGGGACGTCTATGTACTAAGGAAATGGCATACCAGGTACCCATAAACCTGGGTGGGCATATTTTTCTCACTACCATGATTATCCTTAAGGATCAGGATATAGATGTAATCTTGGGAATGAATTGGATGTATCAGCATAAGGCTGTTATAGATATTTTGAATAGGACTTTAAGAGTAAGTTTGCCTGATAGTAATTCTCAACTTCTTATCCAACTTCCAACCCTAAGAAGATCAGTGGGCAAGATTTGTGCAACTGCTGTTAAAGAGATTAGAGATATTCCGGTAGTGTGTGAATTTCCGGATGTGTTTCCTGAAGATTTACCCGGTCTACCACCTGATAGGGATGTACAGTTCAATATAGAGTTACAACCTGGAACAGCTCCGATTTCTCAGAGAGCTTATAGGATGCCACCTAAGGAATTGGCGGAGTTGAAGACTCAGTTACAAGAATTGATTGAGAAAGGGTTTATCCAACCTAGTTCCTCACCTTGGGGATGTTCGGCAATTTTTGTGAAAAAGAAAGATGAGACCCTGAGGTTATGTGTTGACTATCATCCGTTGAATGAAGTGACCATCAAGAATAAATATCCATTACCTCAGATAGATCTGCTTTTTGATCAATTGGCCAGAGCCAAAGTTTTCTCCAAGATAGATTTGAGATCAGGATATCACCAAATCAAGATAAAGCCTGAAGATATTCCCAAAACGGCGTTTACCACAAGATATGGATTATATGAATACTTGGTAATGTCTTTTGGTTTAACAAATGCTCCAGCTCATTTCATGTATCTAATGAACTCAGTATTCATGCCTGAGCTAGACAGGTTTGTAGTGGTGTTTATTGATGACATTTTAGTATATTCCAAGAATAAGAAAGAACATACGGAACATCTCAGAATTGTTCTGACCCGTTTGAGAGAACATCAACTATATGCCAAGTTCAGCAAGTGTGATTTTTGGCTTAAGGAAGTGCAATTTCTTGGACATGTCTTGTCAGCCGAAGGAGTTGCAGTTGATCCAAACAAAGTGAAGGATGTGCTTGATTGGAAACCGCCAACCACAGTTCATCAAGTTCGGAGTTTTCTGGGTTTGGCGGGATATTACCGCCGGTTTATTCCAGATTTCTCAAAAATATCAAAGTCCATAACTGAATTATTGAAGAACCAAGTCAAGTTTGTCTGGTCATCAGATTGTGAGGAGGCTTTCCAGACTTTGAAGAGACTGTTAACCACTGCACCAGTATTAGCCCAACCTGACATCGAGAAGCCGTTTGATGTTTATTGTGATGCTTCAGGTATTGATATTGGATGTGTATTGATGCAAGAAGGTCGAGTCATTGCTTATGCATCCCGGCAACTTAAGCAACATGAAGAACACTATCCGACCCATGACTTGGAGTTAGCAGCTGTGGTTCATGCTCTAAAGATTTGGCGGCATTCCCTGCTTGGTAATACATGTCATATGTATACAGACCACAAAAGCTTAAAGTACATCTTTACTCAGTCAGAGTTGAACATGCAACAAAGAAGATGGTTAGAACTGATTAAGGATTATGATTTGGAAGTACATTATCACCCTGGAAAAGCAAATGTGGTTGCAGATGCCCTCAGTCGCAAAGGTTATTGCAATTGTCTAACGGTGAGAACATTGAGTTTGAATTTATGTCAAGAAATGGAGAAGTTGAATATAGAAGTAATTCAACAAGGAAGTTTGACCAACATAATTGTTGAAGCCACTATTCGAGATCAAGTTATTGTTGCTCAGAAGGAAAACAAGGGTATAGCCCATATTAAGGAAAGAATCAAGAATGGAAAAGCGGAATGCTTTAGCATTGACAATGAAGATGTGTTGTGGTTCAAGGATCGCCTGGTGGTACCAAAAGTTCCTGAGTTACGGCAGTCAATTCTAGATGAGGCACATGCTACTAGGTTATCTATCCATCCAGGAAGCAACAAGATGTACCATGACTTGAAGCAAAGATTTTGGTGGACTAAAATGAAAATAGAGATTGCCAGATATATAGCAAAGTGTGATACGTGTCAAAAGGTGAAAGCTATACATTTGAGGTCTGCTGGTGAGTTACAACCATTGCCTATTCCATCTTGGAAGTGGGAGGACATAAGTATGGATTTTATTGTTGGTCTACCCAAGACATCAAAAGGATTTGACTCAGTATGGGTTATTGTAGATCGACTCACTAAGTCAGCGCATTTTCTTCTAGTCAAGACAATATATCCTACGATCCAATATGCCAAAATGTACTTAGCAAGAATCATGAGTCTCCATGGAGTACCCAAAACTATTGTGTCAGATAGGAGTACACAGTTTGTCTCCAACTTTTGGAAACAATTGCATTCTTCATTGGGTACTAAACTTCTATATAGTACAGCTTATCATCTGCAGACTGATGGACAGACTAAAAGGGTTAATCAAATACTTGAAGATATGTTAAGGTGTTGTGTCCTTAACTATTCCAATAAGTGGGACGAATGCTTACCTTTGGCCGAGTTCTCATACAACAATAGTTATCAAGAAAGCATTAGAATGGCTCCATTTGAAGCACTCTATGGTCGTAGATGCAGAACATCATTGAGTTGGTCTGAACCTGGAGAAAGAAGATTCTTTGGAGTTGACCTTGTGAAAGAAACAGAAGACAAGGTTAGGCAAATACAGAGAAATTTGAAGATAGCTCAATCCCGACAAAAGAGTTATGCGGATAGAAGACGGAGACCATTGGTATTTACCAAATGAGATTTTGTATATCTGAAAGTATCACCAATGAAGGGAGTTATCCGTTTTGGTGTTAAAGGAAAGTTGGCACCTCGATATATTGGACCATATTAAATTTTGGAAAGGTATGGAAAAGTGGCATATCGCTTGCAATTACCTGAACATCTTGCAGCTGTGCATGATGTGTTCCATGTTTCTCAATTGAAGAAGTGTCTCCGAGTGCCTGAACAGAATGTTGAAGTTGAAGGAGTGGAACTAGAACCGGATTTAACTTATTCCAAATATCCTATCCGATTGTTAGATCAGAAAGATCGTGTTACTCGAAGACGGACAATCAAGTTCTATAAAATACAATGGAATTAACATTCAGAAGAGGAAGCTACTTGGGAATCAGAAGACTACTTGTTAGAAAAGTTTCTAGAATTTCTAGCGTCAATATAGAATAGAATAATGTTAGTTGAGCTCGGTTGCTACATGTTGTGTTTTGTAAAGTAACCTCGGCGGTTTTATGGATAGAGTTTGTATGTGTTCTCGCGACACATTTCTTTTTCCATTACTTACCCTATGGCTTTGAATCTCGGGGCGAGATTTCTTTTAGGGGGAAGGATTGTAATACCTCGGGTGTTTAAATATTAAAATCTGACATGTCATCATATGCATTGCAAAGCATTTGGCATTTGGTGAAACTTTGAGATGCATACGCTAAAACAAGTTTATATTTATGTGGTATGTGTTGCATTGTATTGTTTGACTCAAGTTCAATGTTTGTTTGGATTTTGAATTTTTCCAGAAAACCCCGCTTTTCAACATTTAAACCCTACCCTGAAAATCCATTTCAAAATCTAAGCATATTTTGGGGTTGGGCCCAAAAGCAAAAGTGTAGAGCTTGGCAAGTTATACAAAGTTTGTTTTTGGAGTTTTTCAAGTTGTTTAGAAAATTTTTGAGTAAATCAAAAAGGCGTAATTCGGTAAATTTCCCTATTCAAATTCAAAAGTTCATTTCAAAATCTAGACCGAATTAGGAGATGGTTATAAAAGAAAAGTTGTAGAACTTTTGATTTTGAACAACTTTTATTTTTGGAGATTTTTGAGTTGTTGCAAAAATTTGGGAGTAATTTGAGTTTCAAACTGGAGGGCAATTTTGTAAATTCGATGAACAGTACTCACCGCTCAAGCTACACCGGCGGCGACCTTCGGTTTGCTTCCAGGCGCGGTCGTGGCCGTCTTTGGCGTCGCGCTAGCGCGGTGAAGGCCACAACGCAGCTTCCTTGCGCTTCTGAGCTGCTCTATTTAGCCCAGGCCGTCGCCGTTGGCCCCGTTCTCTTGCTCTGTTTTCCCGACGCCACCGCCATAGCTCCGGCGAGCCCGCACCGTCTCCCTAGCGCCGTGGTCATCTTGGTAAAGGCCATTCTAGTTCTGTCTTTCTCTTGCGCATCCACCCAGCCAACTGAGGTCGGCTGATTTCGCCGGGAACTCGCTGACCACGCTCTTCTTCCTCGCGGCCGACAGAGTCCCCGTCGAGCGAGCGCCGTCGTGGCCAGTACTCTACGGTGAGCTTCTGATCTCGGGAAGCATTGTTTTAGCTTCTTCATGATGCCGTGGCGCTTAATATCTTGTTGATTGCTCGTTTTGTCCACCACAGCCACTGGAACACCGCCGTCGCCATTGCTCGCACCGCCGTGATCGCTGTGAACGCCGCCCCGCTTCACCGTTGCTTCTCCGGCCTTAATTCTTGCTTGAACGTGTTCGTGGTGAGCTACTGGACCTTCCCATGCCCTCTGTTTCCCCATTTTCAGCTTCGTTTTGTCGGCGTAGCACTGCCGTGCCACCGCATCCGCCATGGCCGACGTTGAGCTAGCATAGGACCGTTATCGGATCAAGTAGGGACGTCAATAGATGCGCCTAGTCTTGGTGAACGTTTTGGTACCTTGGCCATCGCCATTGGACTCACCATCGGCGAGTTATCTCTGGTCAGAGCTGTCGCTGCCGTGGTCAACGTCGGAGGTTGAAGATGACATGTGGGACCCGTTGTCAGTGACTCAGCGTTCAAATGGATTTTTCTATTTTCAGATTTGAATGAATAGTGTCTGTTTTTGTTATTTTTGTGTAGATTTATTTAGAGCTCCAAAAAATTATAAAATTTTTTGAGTGACTTCTCTGTGAGGTATAGTATTTAAGAAAAATATGAAATAATGTTTTTCAGTAATTTTTAAATGTGATAAAAATTGCTCAATTTATTCATAAATGGATTTCCATGATTTTTCTAGGCTTATTTATTTATCCAAAAATTATAAAATTTGTTTTGCCACTTAGTTAACATGTAATGAACATGTACTAAAATTTTGAGCTCAATCAGAATAAGTTGATTTATTTCATAATTTTGAATTAAATAATTAATTCATAAAAGCAAATAGTAACCTTTAATGATTTAGGTTTTTGTTTGGACTTTTGGATTGAGTGATGACCTCGGGTCATTTGTTGTTAATGATCCTTGGCAGTTGATATATGTGTTACGAAAAAGATTTAGTTTGTTTGACTTGCAACTGTACCGCGAAGAAAAGTTGTATTCAAATTATTAATTTTGCATCCATCATCGAGCATCATATTTCGTATTCCGCATCATGTTAAACATGGCATTGTTATTACGTGTAGTGAACGAAGGTGAAAACGTGGTAGTTAATCAAGCTGTTGAAGAGGTTAATCCGTCTGTTGAGGTCGGATTGAATACTTGTGTAACGTCGCAGGAATCGGACTTTTCCGTCAACGAAGGCAAGCCCCGGATGCATACAACCCTACCTTGTGTTTTACAAATTAATTTTGCTTTTGCTTTCCATTACTGCATTAAGTGATTAAGGGTTAAGTAAAAGCCTAATTGGTGCATTACCACCCTTGTTATTCCATATTTACCATTTTATCAGTTTTAAACTCGTATATGCCTAGTTTTGCTTAGCTATACGTAGAACGATGAAAGTCGGGTGACTACCTGCCACTTGCAAGTTTTAAATGGAACATTGGTTAATTATGTTAGCATGTGATATGGGAATGTGGAGTAATAAATCTAGACTGGGCGGACTCAGTGTGTGTGAGCCACAAGACATGGAGGTCTTGTGAGCGGGTTCTTTCCGCCTGTGTCGATTAAGGCACGTCCGTTGTTGAATTGTATGAGGTGAGAATTTGTAGTACTAACCACATACTCCGATAAGCCTGAACTTGGCAATTCAATTATGAGAATGGCTACTCACGCACTAGGAGTGGAGAGATGGCAGGAATAGCGTGTACCCACGTGGCCATGGGCTGGAATGGTGGAGTACTGTGTTCTCGGGTGGCACGGACCCGTTCTTGTTTTAGAGGATCCGAGGGTAGGTTGGTATATGGAGGTCAGGGACCTACATATGTTGTGTGGTCTGGAATTCCTAGCTGGGTTTATAATCGATTCGAATCATCGTTGCTCCTCAGTTATGGAGACTCAACTCCCTATTCGTCATCGTAGAATTAATAACCGGAACTTGAATAAGGCTTGAGAAGGTGCTGAATATGAAGTTTCATGATCTCAGTGCGGATCGTGTTAGCTTTTTATATAATTCTTAAGAAGTTTTCTATATAAAGAATGTTGTTAAAAGAGCTTTTACGCAAAAGAACTTTGATCATTGTTAAAGCTATACCTTGAATCCCTGAGCCTGCATTACTGAGTTTATCAGTTAATACTTTAGATAAGTCTTGTTGAGTACTTTTGTACTCAGGGTTCGTTGATCCCTTGTTGCAGGTGAGCCTCATGAGCAGATCTGTTTTGGATCGTGCTGCATGACTATCGTTCGTTCTGATGATGAGAAGTAAATGTGTGATCGTTGGGCAGGATGTTTATTTGGTGTGCTATGTGTATATTAATTATGCCACTCCACTACTACTATGGTTTGTAATAATTATCATCGAACTTAGTTGGTAAGGTTTAAAACAACTGGTTTGTAAGCTATGTTATCGTAAGACTTCCACTGTTTTTACTCTGGTTTTGATATTTGAATAAATGTTGTAATACTGCAATGACTCTGTAACGTGATCCTGCTTGGAAATCATGGATGATTCGGGGTTCCCCGAGGACACCCGACAGTCTTTTTAAGTTTATGGAAACATATGCATAGCTGCCAAAGGTCGCCGGACAGTGACAGGTGCATGTGGGCCCTATAACTTAGGAGGTTCTGCCACAGGTTACTACTAGGAGAAGTGCTTCGCATGATGACCGAAGGAATCCTGCCAATTCTAATCCACCGCCACCTAATCCCCCATCTATAGAGCAAGCTTTGATCACACAGACTCAGTTATTATAGACTATTACTCAAAGTGTGTTGAACAACCCGCATCAAGCACCACGTATTGACAAGCGTGGTGAATTTATGAAGGGACCCCCACCAACATTCTCTTATACAAGCGAACCACTAGAAGCTGATGTCTGGCTTAGAGCTATGGAGAGACAACTTGACATAGCTCAGTGTGATAACCATGAGAAGGTGCTTTTTGCGTCCATCCAACTCCAAGGCACAGCACAAGACTGGTGGGAGTCTTACCAGTATGGATGTCCCAACAATGCTGGACATATCACGTGGAAGGAGTTTAGAGAAAGCTTTAGGTCGTACCACATTCCCACATGTGTGGTAGAACTCAAGCCAGATGAGTTCCAGGCTCTCAAGCAAGGATCTATGACAGTGTGTGAGTATCGTGACATGTTCACTCAGTTATCACGCTATGCTCCAGAAGAAGTGGATAATGATGCTAATAAATAGAAATGCTTTTTGAAAGGACAGAATGATGGAGTTCAATTGCAGTTGATGACTATTGTGTATCCTAATTTCAAAACATTGGTGGACAAGGGCAATTGTAATTGAGAACAAGCATCGAGAGATGGAAGAGAAGAAGAGAAAGAGTGACCTTCAATGCCAGTTAAGAAACACTCATCGTCGTTTTGCTACACAAGCAGAATATCAGTCACACCCTATGAATCTGCTTGGGAGTATAGATCAGGATCAGTATCAGCACCCCAATGATGAAGTGCAGCATTTTAGCTCTCAAGAGCCATGTTTGTCACCTCCTACTATCACCTTGATGAAGACAAATACTTCTACGAGTGAGAAAGATTATGATTGTGGTGAGATTGAATGCTATAAGAATGATTGTCTTGAGAAGTTTGCTGAGAGCAATCAAAGCCAGAGTCAACAGTTGCAGGAGTCAAAATAGAATGTCCATAAGGAGCAAGTGCAAGGAAATAAGTTAAAGCGAAACTACATTCAAGGTAGGTTGAACAATGTGGATATGATTACCACTCATGGAGCTAAGGAGGTCGTTTATGGTTGATTGCAGTAAGCTCAAGCATTGCCAAGGTTTTCTTTGACCCTAGTGCATCACATTTGTTCATATCTATAGAATATGTAGAAGCTCATAAGATAACTATGCTTCTGATGAGGAAACCTCTAATAGTTAACTCTCTAGGAGGAGAAAAGAAGGCAAACCGCATATGCCCAAAAGTTAGTCATAACATAAAAGGGGAGAACTTCGTGGCAAACCTTATAGTTTTGGAGTTAATGGACATTGATGTTATCCTTGGAAAGGGATGTTTATCTGCTTGTAAAGGAGTGATTAAGTATGCCCAACATTTGGTGCTTCTAACAACACCGTCAGGAGAAAGAATTGAGTATGAGGGTATTCAACCTACACCTGAGGAATATGAGAATGACCTACAAGAAAGTGTGTCCTGTGAGGATAGTAAAGTGGACTGTGAGTTTTTAGATGTTAGTGTAGAGGAACAAACACCTTTGGAGGAGATCAATAAGATAGATGATCACACCTATGCAAACTATCCAACTAAGAAGAGTCTGAATGCTCAAGGTGCCATATGAAGTTTAGTTATGCTCTCTAGCTCTCACTTGGAAGAATGGGATAATTTGATAAGAAAGGTGGTACCCAGAGGATGTATATCACTTAAGGGCTTCATCATCTAGAGTAAGTATCCTTTGCTTGGTTGATATGTTATTGGATCATCTACGATGAATTGATGTATTCATCCATATGGCTCTGCAATTCAAACTATCCTTAGCTGGGAGTCCAATCTTCAACATACCCAAGACAAGTAGGCATTGATGACATAGGAATGAGATATTTAATAACTATGGATGGTTCTATGGAGTCTCAGGAAATCCTAATGATAAACTAAGCATGACAAGAAGGTTTGGATTGAAGAAAGTTAATGATGTGATTGGAACCCACTCAAAGATGTGAGAGAAACTCTGAGTTTTTAATAATGAGGTTTGGTTAGAGGTTCAAGGGAGATTTATCCAAGACCATCAAGATATTGATACTGTTACTAGAGAAGGTTTTAAGTTCATTTGGATCAAGACACCTTAGCTAAGTATTTGAAGGTGTAAAAAAGAGAGAGGTTGAAGTAAAACCTAAGTATTAGATTTGCCAGATCTAGACAAGAGCTTTATATCCACTAGGATGCACCCTATCAAGGTGTGGGATGTGTCCTTATGCAAGAATAAAAAGTAGAGGCTTATGCAAGAAAACATGAGATAGAACATCTGACGTATGATCTAGAGTTATCCATTGTGAAGCATGGAGGTACTATCTACTTGGACGTAAAAGTGATACTAGGTGAGTCATAAGAATCTAAAGGACATCTTCACTAAGATGGTTTTGAGCTTGTGACATCATTGTTGGATTGAAGCAATCAAGGTTTTATGATGTTAGGATCTTGGGATTAGTTGGCAAGTTACTTGGAGCAAGTTTAATAGGTATGCAAAGTAAACAAGAATCCCAAGGCGGAGTATCCATATCTCTTTTAATTACCATCTGTCGGTGTTTCAAGTAGTAAACACCAACTAGTAAATTTGTATTTATTACGCATTGGGCCCGGATGGTGTGCTAAAAGACACAAGGTTTATATTGGTTCGGGCAGAATGTCCCTACGTCCAGTTTGCGGCTACTGCTCGTGTTATTAGCACTAAAAGGTTCATAGTAGGGGGTACAAATGGGCGAGAGAGGGACAGGTCCCAAGTCTCTGATGGAAAGGTTAAAAGGATGCTAAGAGCTTGGTTGCTGCTTAGCTGTGTGTTATGTGGTGTGTGTTGTGTTCTATTGATCAGTCCCCTTAGTGGGGTGCCCTACCTTCCCTTTTATAGACTAAAGGGGGAGCATGGATTACAGATGGAAGAAAGAAGAAAACCAGAGGCAAAGAAGGTCCTTCGAAGGTGCTGGGTCTTCCTTTTCCTCTGAGTGAGCCTCACTGACACGATAGATGGTGATAGGGATAGCACGTTCGCTAATCCTGATAGGGCCATGCTTTGGCTTTGTTCAGCAAGTGGTCATGTCCCATCCTATCCCTACAGGTGGCACGACACACCAGGGTACTGAACCTATGACCCTATGGGGAGCAAACAGCATAGAGGCCCCATGTTTGCTACTGTAGATGACATGAGTTTCCTCCTTGACCGTAGCAGGTTGTCGTATGTTTCCATCAAGATTTGTGTCCGAGGGCAAATGCCAGGTGCCCATAACACTGTAAGACAAATGTTGGTGCCCACAACACTTTTTGGGTTTTGACTATGCCTTGAAGGTCTTAAAGCCCCATCTGGTCATATCCTGATGATACTTTCCTATAGGCGTGTAGGGTATGGTCCTTTGTACTATGGTTGACTTGAGTGCCCCACCTTATCTGTATGTGTAGTTATGAAGGAGCAGCGCATAGACATCAGGCGAGGCAGAGCCAGCCCCCGGACGTTGGGCAAGGCTGAGCCAGCCCCCGGATGTCAGGTAAGGCGGAGCTAGCCCCCGAATGTCGGGCGAGGCGGAGCCAGCCCCCAGACATCGGGCAAGGCAGAGCCAGCCCCCAGCCTACCCTAGACGTCGGGTGAGGTAGAGCCTGCCCCAAATGTTGGGCACAGCAGAGCTAGTCCCTAAACGTCAGGCAAGGCAGAGCCTACCCCCAGACGTCGAGCGAGGCAGAGCCAACCTTTGGAGGTCAAACAAAATGGAGTTAACCTTTGGTCATCGGACAAGAGGTGTAGTCATGTTCTTGCCTGTTTGGAAGCATCAATGTTTGATGGTTATTAGCTCTTCCTCTTTACGTACCCTAGTATTCGGTCCTCAATAGTAGCCCCTGAGCCCTCGGGTGATTCGGATCACCCGGGGGGTGATTTGACTTGCTAGAGGGTGCACACGAGCGCACCTGACGGGTGTAACCCCCGAGCCCCCAGGTGATTCAGACAGAATCGCTCGGGGGGTGATTCATCTTGCTAGAGGGTGCACGCGAGTGCACTCGATGGGTGTAGCCCTGAGCCCTAGGGTGATTTGGATAGAATCGCCCGAGGGGTGATTCATCTTGCCAGAGGGTGCGCGCTAGCACACCTGTTGGGTGTAGTCCCTGAGCCCCCGTGTGATTTGGATAGAATCGCCCGGGGGGTGATTCGGACCCTTCATGGGTATGGTTGTGAGATTCGAGGGTTTGTTGACTAGATAGCTTAAATAGGACCCTAGTATCCCATTTACGAAGACTCGTCCAGGGTCAGCCCGGCTCAGACTCGATCATGGGCCAAGACTCTCATGAAGCTTTGTGCGCCTGAGTTTTGGCTAATCGTGGGCCGAGACTCCTATGAAGCTTGTGCACCTGAGTTTTGGCCGATCGTGGGCCCCTCTTTTGTCATAAGGGTGTAGGGACGGTCATCGAAACTGTTGATGGGCCTGCCCTCGAACTCCTAGGCTTGGCCGGGCTGAAGGAACGCTTTTTGACTTATATCTTTCTGTTGGTAAAGAGTCCTGGTCTGCCCAGAGAGGCAAAACATTTGGCGTGACTTTGGAGGGAAAGGATAGGGATTGGAGGCGCATATCCCACGTGGTGATGTGGTGGCGAATCATGGTAGGCGCTGAGATCCAGTCGGATGGTTGCCTTCTTCGCATTCATCACCCCTATAAAACCAAAGGGTTTGCCCCTAGGGTTTCGTACATTGCCTCCTTGCCTTTGCATCTACAACCTCCACCACCAATCGCCTAAGCTTCCTGCATCCGCATCTTAGCCACCATCAAGTTCGCATCCTCCCACCCCAATCATTCAATGGAGCCACGGTGCAAATCCGACATCACCCTTCAGTGCCTGGAGGGCCTCGTTTGTTGTGGCCCTCTTTGCACATAGAGTGCCCCTGAGGAGTGGCGGCTTCTCGGTGATGAGGATGTGTCATCACCACCCAAAGGCTATGTTGTGTCCTTTGCTCACTTCCATGAGCGGGGATTCGCCACCCCTGCCCACAAGTTCCTTTGGGGGTTGCTACATTACTACAAGGTGGAGCTACAACACCTTAATCCCAATGGGATCCAACACATTGTGGCATTCATTGCCCTTTGTGAGTGGTTCCTGGGGATTAGTCCCCATTTTGACCTATGGCGGTACTTCTTCACCATCACCCTCCTGAAGAAGTGGGAGAAGAGGCTAGAGCTAAATGTGCTGATGGGATGTGCTGGCATCTAGCTTCGCAACAACCGCGTCAATGAGTATCTGCCGATGTGTCTGTTGACCTCCAACAAGGGGTGGCATTCGCATTGGTTCTACGTTAAGAATGACACCGCCAACCCCTTGCCGGAGTTCACCTAGCGCCTCATCAAAGAGGTCTTAGAATCATGGAGGAGGTGGGGAGTCCTAGAGAAAGATAAGAAGAGAATCTAGGACCACCTCACCGCCATCTGTATTCTGAAGGAGGGGTGTGATGGGGTCAGGGATCATTGGTGCCTACCATATGAGGAGAGTGGCACCACTAATGAGGCGTGTGCTTCCCCTGCACATGATGGCGCTCAGGGCATCATTTGATGGGACGACACTCGCTGAGGGAGCGCTCTCCCCCTCTGATGTGGCGCGGCGCATCAAGGAGGTGATGGAGCCTCCTCGAGACGACGCCAGCACCATCCTTTGACTTCAGTGTATCTGGTGTTGGGGCACCCTCCAATGTGGCCAGAACTGGGGTTCATTGCCTTCAAAAGTTTTCTTCCCTTGTGTCCCTCTTTTCTTTTATTGGACTCCTGACCCCTTGATGCTGATATCGGGATGGGGAAACTAGCCGAGGAACCTCACCCTCATGGATCATCTAGCTTCGCTGCTGAAAGATCCACTCATGACGGCGGTGAATTGTGCCGTGGCTGAGTGGTAGAGGAAGGCAAAGGAGGATGAGAGGAGAAAGAAGCAGTAGAAAATATGTGTGCGGGAGCGCAGAGAGGAGACAGACAGTGATGACGATGATGAGGAGTAGGAGGAGGAGGAAGATGAGGTAGTTGCCGACATTGAGTGGGACGACCTGGTGAACAAGGATACAGTCATAGGTGTACACTCATCTATGCAGGGGCCTTTCCCATTCCATGCAGGGGAAAGCATGTCCGAGGGGCCGGTGGATATGGGCTGAACCGTCAGCCTACCCTAGGAGATAGCAAGAGTGAGAGGGTCTATCACCGCGCCCGAGGTGCTAGCATAAGGGGGTGACCCCGCCGCCGCACCTCAAGAGCCATTAGTGGTGGGCGGATCTACCGCCGCACCAATGTGCTGGTGGAGGGGGCGGTTCCCCTGCCATGCCCCTGAACACAAGGTAGGCAGACCCCTCCACCTAGGAGCAGCGGGTGGGCTCAAAACGATCCTGCCCCAATGAGGTGGAGCAGGGACCTAGGGGTTCATGCCCCAAACATCTCCACCGCCCAACAACACCAATTTAAGTCATTGATTGCTCTATTTTCACCTATTTTCTTTGCGACTTACGCCTTATGTTTCCTGCATCATCGGGAGACAGGTCAGATGGTGCTCTTCTTTAGCGCTAGAGCCCAAGAAAAGCATCACCATTCAGGCAAGGCAGGGGCCATCGCCTTACATCGCTCTCATTTTGGGTGAGAGCGGAGCCAATGTTAGAGCCATGTCGGCCGGTCAGGCGCCACCCGTGGTGGTACCCGTGCCCTCGATGGGTCAAGCAGTCGATGAGGCTGAGGGGTGCCCTCAGAGGTTGCTGAGCACCGGGTGATAGAAGCGATTCCGCTGCCGACGTCGGAGCGGGCGGAGCTGCTGGCCGTACTCATTGCGTCGACCATGGCGGGTGTGGCGTAGCCGAACGAGGTCCTGCTGGCGAAGGCAAAGGTGATGGTGGCTATGATGGATGGGTCATAGCCAGAAGCTGCAGTGGCGATGCTCGAGGCAGCAGCACATCCCGTGCTACTGGTGGACCAAGAGATGATGCCCGTCGTGGGAAGGACGGAGGGGGTCAAGGCCGAGGGACCCCTAGTTACCGCGGTGGTTGTCAAGGAGATCGACAGGGAGTTGTCCCTAGTCCTAACATCGAAGGGCACCCACCCGCCCACACGGGATGAGCCCTTGCTTTGCTGGGTGAGTCCACAGGACCCATCGTCGGAACTCTTCACCCTCGACGATGCCGTTGAGGGCACAGAGCGGGAGAGTCTTAACGACGGGTGCCCTACAAGGAGAGTCTTAACGAGGATGGCCATGCTAGAAGCTCTAAACTAGGATAGGGGTGCCCTACAAGATGTCATTGTTCCTACCAGCCAGGTATTCACTTAGTCCTGCCTCTCGCCCTCTTCTTTCTTCATCTATTTTTGTGTTCTGATCACTGTCTTTTTCATTCTTATTGCTCGCAGCTGGGAGAAATCTTGGTTCCTTCATGAACATAAGGACGACTGGGACTGCCTCATCAATGAGGCATGGCTGCATAGGGACGTGACCACCTAGCTCTAACAGAGGGTGGCCGAGTTGACTCCCCTTGCCCTAGAGGCGGATAATCTTTGACGGCGGGAGGCCAAGGCCCACCGAGACACAGAGGACACCAAGAAGTCTTTTGAGTAACTATCAGAGATGGCATGGCGGGATGAGGATGAGACTGCCAGAGTGTGGAAGGAGTGGGACAAGCTGCTCTAGTAGAATGCTGAGACCCACCAGCGGATCATCGACCTCCTAGCCAAGGCTAAGAAGGAGCGGGAGTTTAGGCTAGGGGCCGAGGAGAGGTCCACGGCCCTAGAGTAGAGGGCAAAACTAGACACCAAGGCGGTCGCCCGGTTGTGCAAGGAGCGAGATGAGCTTTAGTAGACTACGGAGAGGCTCTACTCGGAGCATGGTGTGGCCCACAGGGAGCATGACCAGGCCATCTAAGAGAGCGACAAGGTGCAATAGAGTATCAGCTCCCTCTAGGATGAGCTTGGAACCACAAACGCCTAGAAGCTAGAGGCCGAGGGTGTCGCTGGCAAACTGGCCTTGCATCTTGCCAATGCAAGGAGTCTTCTTCAAGCGGAGAGCGATGAGCTCGATGTCCTGAAGGTTGCCCTTGGCATAGTCTATGACAACCTATAGGTGGTACAGGCGGAGGGGACCAGCTCGCTCATGACTCGTGTCGTGGATATCATGGTGCGGGTGCACCAACTAGAAGGAAGCTCTTCACTTAGGAATCACCCAAGCCTTCTCTATCACCCGCTCGCATTACGATGAAAGCATCGACTTGGAGGCGATGAGCCTTGGTTTTGCGCTTGGCTACGAAGCCTCCAAGCTAGATGAAATAGATGCAGCAGTGGCTCCTCTTGTGGAAACCCTAGCAAGCAAAGTTGAGGACCTAGTTCTCCCCCAGAGGGGATACTTAGTCGAATAGGTCTGATGGACGTTATCTATAATCTATGGACAAGTGTTGGCCTTTTGTTTCTTAAAAACATATTCATAATTTTCATTTCGTTAAAAAAATCATAATTTTGTTTCATTTGATTGAACTTGCCTTCTTGCCTTTTTGCATTCGAAAAAGGGGCTCATGCAATCCGACCCTTCCGTTCATTAAGATTGTAGGGCCTGAGGTGTGTCAGAGGGAAACTTTGATTATGCTGGTGAGCAAAGTTACCATAGCCATCGGGGCGTGGGTTTTTTGCAGTCTGACCAGGCACGCTTAGTTATTCGTTCCCACAAACCTTGCCACTAACCTTAACGTGAGAGAGAGGTCCGACACAATGACTGTTTCAAAAAAAGGTTGTTTTATACCTTTATCAGCCCCTGAGTGAGATCTAACCCCTTGCGGTTGCTGGGGTTGAATGTTACTGAAGACCAAAGAGAGGATAGCAAAACTACTCTTGTATTCGCACGTACCCCTTCCTTAAGATTTTAGCTATCGTTCTGCGACCGTGCGTTTGGTCTCCTTGTAAGTCTAACTTTCCTCGAGCCCTCGTGCATAGCAGAGGTTTCGTCAAGGGTTGACTTATTTTTGTGATCGTCGCCCCATCTGTGGTTTCTACAACTAGAGGGGTTGAGTTAGCATCACTTGCCTCGATGGCTTGAGTGACCCGCTTGGTGAGCTCGCTAACGGGGATGTTTGGATGGAATCCGGTTCCATCACCTATGATGGGATCGGCAAAGCCCTCGGGGGGGCATTCCATTGCTCCTTAACCTACCTTCCAATAGATTCCCCCTCAATGGGGATTCTATGGGCTCGGCTAGAGGCTAGATCGAACAAGAAGGTTGAGACAGCCTTGTCCACTTCTACGTGGGATGGGCACAAGCCGCTGAGGATCATCTGCTTTTTCCCCTAGCTTTGTTTAATGCGAGGCAGCCTCGGGCCCATTACGGGCAGCCTTCAAACCTCGCCCTATCGATCTAGGATTAGGCGACTCAAGCCCTTGAGCCCCTTGGGGTCTGATAGGGGTTGGCCATGTTTCGTGCATCACCTCGTCCTCGGCTTCCACGACCAGAGGGGCTGAGCTAACGACACTTGCCTAGATGGCTCGAGTGTCACGCTCAATGAGCTCGCTAACAGGCATGTTCAAGTGGAATCTGGGTCTGTCATCCACTGATAGGGATGGTAGAGCCCTCATGTGGCATTCCACTATTTCTTAACCCACTCTCCAGTAGATGCCCGAGCCATTTTATAGGCTCAGGTGGCCCATTGGCCTCTCCCTGTCCGCTTTTGAGCGGGGTCGAGCAAGGCCACTAGGGCTCATCTCGGTTTTTCTCCCCTAGCTCTATTTGATGTGAGGCAGCCTCGAGCCCTTCGTGGGTTGGCCTTCGAACCTTGGTCTATCACCATTCATATCGAACAAGACGAGTACCACTTCATGACGCAACACAAAGCGTTGCGATGCAGCAATCGTATGTGCAATGTTTGGATGTATGCGATGATTGAATGAATGAACATAAAGAAATAGCGGGGGTCAGTGATGTTACGTCGATGGCATGAGTGTCGGGTTCTGGGAGCTCTTACTAGATATGTCTATGTGGGGTTTGGGTCCAACGTTCATGATGGGGCCAGTGTAAAGTGCACGAGCATCCTAGTTTTCCGTTTTTGTCTCTTGGTAGTGATCCAAGCAGTTCAATCGGTTTGGGCAACTTGATAGCTTTTTCTTGATGGAAATTCTACATGTAGGCCCATCTGAACCCTTCTTGAGAAGGTGGATGCTAAAGCTTAGAGTGCAGAGACAAAGACTTTGATTACGCTAGTGAACAAAAACGCCATAGCTGCCGGGGCGTAGGGTTCGAGCAGTTTGCCTAGTTTTACTCAAAGTTTATGCCCACACACAGTGCCTCCAATTTTTAAACATAAGGAGGGGTCAGGCAAAGAGAAATGGCTAGCAAGTTGACTCTCTTGCTGGCCCCCGATCGATGTCCGATCCCCTGCCATTGCTGGGGTTGGAGGCCCAGCGACGAATTTAATATGTAATGTAAGCAAGTAAGGGTGCGTATCTCTCGGTGGTGGTTTTGAGCCGTTCGATCGACCTATTTCTCGACAGTGGCCAAGCCATCCAATCGACTTGTGTTTCCTGTTGAGACAAGATTTTTCTACAGGAGTAGAGGATGAGAGTATCCCGCATGAGAATTTAGTTGGGCAAATAAGATAAGCGACGAACTTGTGCGAAAATGGACAAGTTCTTTGTTATAGCAGACAACTTTTTTGCTCTTCTCCCTCTTTTTTGCAAAAGGGGTTTAGGTTGCAAAAGGGGTTTAGTGCATTCTGACCCTTCCCATAGTTAAGGTCATAAAAGCTTGGAGTGCGGGTGAGCTAGCTCTGATCACGCTGGTGACCAAAGGCACCATAGCCGCTAGGGCGTAGGTGCCTCGTAGTATGCCCAGTTTTACTCAGAGCTTGTTCCCGAACTTCTAGCTCTTAGGGTTTACTGTGAGAAAGGAGGGTAGGCACAAAAATGTTCGTTGGATAAATGTACTCATACCAGCCCCTGGGTGAGGCCCGACCCCTCACACTTGCAGGGCTCAGGTGTCACAAAATATCAGGGATTTCAATGACAAAACTGATAAGAGAAAGTATGCATTTATTTAGGGGTAAAAGCGATGTAGCTGCTCAATGTTTTAGGCATTGGTGAAGACCTCACCGTCGATGGTTTTTCAGCTTATAGGCACCAGGCTAGAGTACTTCTGCAATGATGTAAGGCCCCTCCCAGAACGAGGAGAGCTTGTGGCGGTCCTTGTTGCTCTACACGAGGCGGAGAACCAGGTCCTCAACGTTGAAGGCTCGGTCCCGCACCCATTGGTTGTGGTACCATCACAACACCTGCTGGTATTTGGCCGAGCAGAGGAGGGTGACATCATGAGCTTTGTCCAGCTGGTCTGTGGCGTCCTCGTGGGATGCCTTGGCTCCCTATTCATCATATGCCCTAATCCTTGGTGCTCAATAATCGAGGTCGATTGGGAGGATGGCCTCGGAACCATAGACCATGAAGGAGGGTGTGTAGCCGATGGCTCTAGAGTACCACGGGGAGCTCAGCGACCCACCGTGCACCAAACTTGTTCAACTAGTTGATGATCCTAGGGTTGAGGCCCTATAGGACCATGTTGTTTGTGCGCTCGACTTGCCCGTTTGTTTAGGGGTGCGTGACGGTGGC
This sequence comes from Miscanthus floridulus, assembly GCF_019320115.1. NCBI lineage: Eukaryota > Viridiplantae > Streptophyta > Magnoliopsida > Poales > Poaceae > Miscanthus > Miscanthus floridulus. The sequence continues at coordinate 29,844,732 of NC_089592.1, read as the reverse complement.
CCAATCGACCCAGATGTAGTATTCATCATAGAATCAAAGGAACTTTTTTCTGGTGAACTACATACCATTGTCCATGAAGATGGAGTTCAGAACTCCGAAGCGATGGATGATGTCGAGAAAGAACAGCATGGCTTGCTTGAATTTGATCGTGGAGATCATCTGGAGTGCTTGGGCCGGGAGGTTAGTCTGCTGGGCATAGTACTGACACCCTTCGTAGGTGCGCACAATCTGCTCGGCATCGGCTACTGTAGTGGGCCAATAGAAGCCCTATCAGAATGCGTTTCCGACCAGGGTTCTAGGCATGACATGGTGACCATAGACCCCACCGTGGATATCGCTCAGCAAATACTTCCCCTATTCGATGGGGATGCAACGCTATAGGATCCAAGTGTGGCTTCACTTGTAGAGTTCGCCCTCCACAAGAACAAAGGACTTGTCATGACATGTGAGCCATCGAGCTTCTATCTTTTCCATCGGCAGTGTCAAGGTGGAGGTAGTCGAGGTAGAGTACCCTACAATCGACCAGAGGTTCAAGTTCTATCGTTGGGTCTTCTTCGAGCTCCATGACTTCGGGGCTAGACAGAGCCAACAGTTGGTCTGCTCCCAAGGCTGAATCGGGGGGGACCATCATCAGCCTATTCGGACCCCTCGTAGCAGACCAAGGGCTTGTGTTGGTCATTAGCAAAGACACCCATTGGCACTGGCTCTTGGCCGGATGCCGCCTTCGCAAGTGCATTAGCCGCCTCGTTGAGGCGCCTCAGGATGTGATTGAGCTCGAGGCCGTCGAACTTGTCTTCCAATCGTCGAACTTCTCGGTAGTATGTATCCATCTTGGCATTGTGGTAGCTTAACTCCTTCATGACTTGATCGATGACTAGCTAGGGAGTCTCCCTGAACGTCGAGACATCGGACGCCCAACTTGATGGCAATGCGTAGGCCGTTGATGAGCTCCTCATATTTGGCCACATTGTTTGAGGAGGGGAAATGGACATGAACCATGTACCTTATGCGTACCCTAAGGGGCGACACAAAGGCTAGTCCTATGCCAATGCCCTTCTTCATCAGTGATCTATCGAAGTACATCGTCCAGTACTCTTGATCGATGACCACCGGTGGCATTTGGACCTCAGTCCATTCCACAATGAAATCAGCTAACACCTAGGACTTGATGGCCGTCTGAGGGGCATATGTAATGCCTTGATCCATTAGCTCGAGTGCCCATTTTGTGGTTCTCCCTATGGCATCCTGGCTTTGGACGACCTCACCAAGGGGGAAGGATGTCACAATCGTAACCGGGTGTGATTCGAAGTAGTGTCGTAGCTTCCTCTTTGTGATGAGGACGGTGTACAGGCGCTTCTGGATAATATGAGATCTATTAGGATATGTATGATCCCAAGATTCCTATAATCAGTTATTACTTTTTGGATTATCTCTTAGATCTAACCGACTTGTAACCCTGCCTCCCGAACTATATAAGGTGGGTAGGGACCCCCTCTAAAATTATGGCATATCATACGATAGCTAATACAAACCAACAGACCACAGGAGTAGGGTATTATGTCATACTAATGGCCTGAACCTGTCTAACTCGTGTGTCTCTGTTGCTTTCTTATTCTTGATCTCACGCTCCTCTACCGATCAATCTACCTTCATGGGATACCCCTTAGAGGACTACCGACGATATTCTATCGACAGTTGGTGCGCCAAGTAGGGGTGTGCGTGCTGTTTCCTTGTTGAACAAGATGGCTTTTTCCATAGGCTCTTCGTCTCTTCCTCAGCCTGGCCAGATCTTCACATGGTCGGATCCATCTCATGGGTCATCAATGGTGATGGAGTTGGAGAGCTCCTCAAGCCGGAGCAGATTGTTTCTACACCAGCCACCCCTGCACCTGCAATTGTAGATCCGATCTCGGAGGTGATTTCGAGGTCTCTTTTGGCAACAACTCACCGTTCGCTTCCTCGCTACCAGAGGAGGCCGATCAACAACGACGATCTAATCGAATCCATCGATTGGGTCAGACTGAAGCTCGCCGATTGTCTCTCCATTGCTAAATTAGCACTAGACACTCTGGTTCAACGCCGACCATCCTTCGATCTAGATCTATCAGAGGGTGCTTGAGAAACTACAAGGGCTATGGCCCTACCCTTCGGATTCTCCAACACCGTTGCCGCTTACCAGCATGCCCTAAGGGGCAAACTCGCCGACCAAATCGCCGTCCAGCTTCCGCCAGCTGTCAACACGCTACACTTAGGCCAGAGCCCTGGGGCACACCTTCAAACCATCCTAGAAGAGACTCCAGGCTCTAAGTCTCAGGGCTCTACAGAGACCCTCGCTGAAACCTTCTCCAATCAATTTCTCCTTCCACCCTTCTAGGGTGGTGCAATCTTCAACGTTAGCATCGACAGCCCTCCTCGGAATGGCAAAACCGAGGAGGAGCGCACTGCTTAGGAAAACTAAAACATCAACCACGCGCAGCGGTGAGAAAATGAGGCAGCCATCGCAAGGGCCAAGGCTGCTCGAAATAATTGGCTTGACTCTCAAGGAAGACCGCTCTCACTCTACCATGACCTTGACGAAGAATTTCTCTGCGTCGACGGCCACGATGTCTTCAAGACTCTAAGCGCCAATTTGGTAGTAGCCACCAACGAGCTCGCTCGTTTCCCTCAAATGCCCGAGCTTGCCAAGATCACCGCCATGCTTAAAGAGGCTCACTGTTAGGTCAATGAGATCCATGAGGATCAGAGACCTTCATGCTCTACGAGCACAATTCACCGATCAGCTGCGCTAAGGTCCAATCGCCGCCCAAGTCAAAGTCATTTCGCCGACCAGTCATTACCTCTCCAAGGGGGACCCGGGGGGCATCACGCTGAACACCATCGCCAACATGACTAGGAGGTCAAACATGATGCTAGAGTACATCTTAGCAACCTCCGGAATGCACGGCGGCATATCGAGCACCATCGCTTTGGTCACCATGAAGATGAAGTACGTCGCCGCTAGGATTATGAAAGGGAGTACGGCAACCCGGACTCAGCCCTTGAGCCTATCCCTGACCACAACACTGCAGATTATGGTGTCAACAATCCAGAGGGGCCTCTGACTTTCACAAGGGCACTCCAAATGCTTCGATGGCCCCATGGTTTTAAGATCACCGGGGTTGAGCCCTATGAAGGAAGAATGAACCCGACTCAGTGGCTATAGGCTTATGCCACTGCCGTCTATGCCATGGGAGGAGACACCAGCGTTATGGCAAATTATCTCCCCATCATGCTCACGCCACCCGCCATGAGCTGGTTCACCAGCCTTGTGCCGAACTCCATCGGCTCGTGGGAAGAGTTGAAGAAAGTCTTCACCGACAACTATATAGCCACGTGTACTCGACCCGGCATGAAGCATGATCTCAGCCGCATCAACCAGAAGCCATCCAAGCTCCTCCGTAGCTACATCTGGCATTTCTCTGAGATGAGGAACTCTATCCCCAACATCATGGAAGCTGAAGTCATCATCGCCTTTATCCGAGGACTCCACCATCATGAGCTTCACTCCAAATTCAACCATAAGCCATCGACCGGTATCAGCGAAAATGATAACTACCACCAACCAGTACGCTGATGCAGAGGAAGCTAAGGTGTGCTTCAATGAGGATGTAGGCACTCAGTGACCACCTCACCGATACGACGAATCGCCCTAACGACCGACGTTACAATGAATGCCACCCCGACAACCGCAGCTATCATGGTGATAGCGGGCGTGATCGAACTAGAAGGACACAGGCTTGGCCAAAATCGCCGCCGCCGGCCAGAACACATCTTCACCGCTGCTAGTCAACCTTGCACCAAGCGTAACTATGACGAGCAGTACCAAAAGATACTCGATGGCCCGTGCCCTCTTCATAAGAACGCCAAACACAAGATGAAGGACTACATTGGTCTAGCTATGGAGTTCTAGGACAAGAGGCTCGACGATGACGCCAACAATGGAATAGGAGGTTGCCGACCACCTGGGAACAACAACAATGCCTTTTAGGACCATGATAAGGTGGTCATCACCATCTCGAGGGCCTCGCCTCCACTGAGAGTCAAAGGGAATGGAAGCTTGCCACTCGATGAGTGCTTGTCATTGCTTCAGAAGAAACTACCGCTGACCCCAGCTATCGCCCATGGTCTGAGATCCCCATCACCTTTAGCATGGCCAACCAGTGGGCAGACATACCATATACAGGGCGTTTCCCGCTCATCCTCGATGCAACCGTCTAGAAGGTGCTATTCAGAAAAGTCCTTGTTGATGGTGGCTATGCTTTGAAACTACTCTTCGCCGGAGCCCTAAGGGAGTTGGGCCTCGTGATATCAGATCTCACACCCTCGGACTCCTCCTTCTGGGGTGTGGTACCTGGAAGGGCATCTAGGCCACTTGGACTAGATCACCCTACCTAGTACAGTTCAGGCATGGCAAGCAACTACCACATCGAGCATATCAACTTCTACTGTCAGTCGACTTCGACACCGCCTACGATGCCATACTTGGTCAGCCAGCTCTGGCCAAATTCATGGCCATGCCACACTACGCGTATCTAGGTGTTGAAGATGCCTTCGCCTATAGGAGTCCTGGCTCTATGGGCCAACCTTTCCGTCACCTACGCCTGCGAGACAGAGAGTCTCGCTCTCACCGAAGCCACCGACCTCTCCATCCAGATGGCTAGCATGGTCGCCGAAGCCAAGACAGTACCCTCTGATGATATGGAGATTCTAGAGCCTAGAGCTTCCCCGCGCCTCTGCCAAGTCCAAGGAAATCAAGGAGGTCAGCCTCGGCCTCAATGATGCCTCCAAGACCAGTGAAGATTGGGGCCCACCTTGACCCCTAAATACGAAAGCGCGCTCATCTCCTTCCTACGTGCCAACACTGATGTGTTTGCTTGGAACCCTGCGGACATGCTAGGGGTACCATGGGAGAAGATCGAGCACTCCTTGAATGTCTCACCGACCGCCAAACCAATCAAGAAGAAACTTCGCCCATTCGCTGCCAGACAAGAAGGAGGCTATTAGGGTAGAAATAAAACGACTCTTAGCTACCGGGTTTATAAAAGAAGTGTATCATCCAGATTGGTTAGCAAACCCTGTTCTCATTCGAAAAAGAATAAAGAATGGAGAATGTGCGTTGATTATACTGATCTTAACAAACACTGCCCTAAAGACCCCTTCGGCTTGCCTCGGATAGACAAGGTTGTAGACTCTACTACCGGCTGTGAACTACTCTCTTTCCTTGACTGTTACTCCGGCTATCATCAGATCTCCCTCAAGGAAAAAGACTAGATAAAGACATCATTCATTACACCTTTTGGTGCATACTGCTACAAAACTATGTCCTTTGGACTCAAGAATGCTGGGGCTACCTATCAAAGGGCCATTTAGACGTGCCTCGACCAGCAGATCAGCCACAACGTCGAAGCCTACATCGACGACATAGTCGTCAAAACCAAGACAGCCTGACAACCATATCATCGACCTCGAAGAAACCTTCGCCAATTTGAACAAGTACCGATGGAAGTTGAACCCTTCAAAGTGCATCTTTGGAGTTCCATCCGGTATACTGCTGGGCTAAATCGTCAGTGCTCAAGGCATCGAGCCTAATCCGGACAAGATCTCCGCCATCACCAATATGAAACAGCCAATGTGTGTTAAGGATATACAAAAGCTTACAGGTTGCATGGCTGCTTTAAGACACTTCATATCATGCCTCGGCAAAAAAGGATTACCTTTCTTCAAGCTCCTCAAAGCCTCCGAGCACTTTTCCTGGTCGGAGGAGGTAGACTCAGCTTTCGAGCAGCTCAAGTTGTTCTTGACAAAGACACCGATCATGACAGCGCCAAGGACAGATGAGACTCTTCTCATATACATCGCCGCCACTTCTCTCGTCATGAGTACAACTATCATTGTCGAATGCGAGAAAGCCAGGCATGCTTATAGGGTGCAACAGTCCGGTCTACTTTATCAGTGAAGTACTCAATGAGCCAAGAACTCATTATCCTTAGGTACAAAAGCTGTTATACGCAATTCTAATTATGTCGCACAAGCTCCGGCATTACTTCGAATACTACAAGATCGCCGTGGTCACTGAGTTCCCCCTAGGGGACATTCTTTGCAACAAAGAAGCCAATGGCTGCATCATCAAATGGGCTATTGTGCTCAGCACCTATTCCATTGAATTCAGAAGCAGACCTACCATTAAATCACAGGCGCTCGCCGACTTCATCGCTGAATGGACCGAGATCCAAGAGCCCATCGCCGCTTCTTGCCCTAAGCACTAGGTGATGTACTTTGACGGCACCCTTAACATCAATGGTGCAGGTGCGGGCATTTTGTTCATTACGCCGACCAAGGATAAGCTATGTTATGTTCTTCAAATACACTTCCTAGCCTCCAATAATGCTGCAGAATACAAAGCATGTCTCCATGGTCTTCATATAGCCGTCGTGCTCGGCGTCAAATGCCTTATGGTGTACGGAGACTCTGCACTGGTTATCAACCAGCTCAACAAAGACTGGTCCTATTCCAGCGAGAAGATGGATGCTTACTGCGCTGAAATCAGGAAGCTTGAAGGAAAATTCTATGGCATCGAGTATCACCATGTGGTACATGACCAAAATCAACTCGCCGACCAACTATCCAAGCTCGGTTCTTCTCGCGCCATGATTCTGTCAGGGGGTTTTTGTTTAGGATCTCCTGGCGCCATCCATCAAAGAAGATAAGGAAGTTAAAGAAGTTCCCCCTACCGAGCAGTTGGTACTTACGGTACCTTCGCCGGTCACACGTAGACAAGACTGAAACTGAATGCCTGGTTCATCGAAGCAAGCTTTATGTGTTGGTGGATGGCAGCTTGATGAGGAAAAGTGACAAGGAAGGGATACTACAGAAATACATCACCCAAGAGGAGGGAGCGAAGTTGCTTCTTGAAATTCACTCTATTTCCTGTGGCAACCATGCGGCCTCAAGAACATTGGTCGACAAGGCCTTTCGAGCTGGTTTTTATTGGCCCACAACCATCACTGATGTAGAAGATCTCGTCCGATGATGTGAAGGATGCCAATTCTTCGCTAAGCAAATACACGTGCCTGCGCAAGAGGTTGCAAACCATCCTAGCTTCCTAGGCCCTTTGCATGCTAGGGACTGGACATGATTAGGCCTTTCAAGCCAGCACCAGGTGGTTTCTGGCACATGTATGTCGCCATTGACAAGTTCTCCAAGTAGATTGAATATAAACCGCTTGTCTCGGCTACGGCAAAGAAGGCAGTTGAGCTCTTTAAAGATATCATCCATAGATTTGGTCTACCAAACAGCATCATCACCGATCTCAGAGCTACATTCACTAGACATCACTTCTGGGACTTCTACGAAGACTGATGCATCTCCGTCAAATATGTTTCTGTTGCCCATCCAAGAGCCAACGGTCAAGTCGAACGGGTGAATGGTATGATCCTTGATGCTTTGAAAAAATGATTGTATTAGAAAGAAGAAAAGCACTCGAGCAGATGGCTCAAGGAGCTTCCTAGCTATAGTCTGGGGACTACGTACTCAAGCTAGTCGTAGCACCGGCATGACTCCATACTTTTTGGTCTATGACTTAGAAGCTGTACTACCAGCGAACATTGCTTTCCTGAGCACCTAGAGTGAAAAACTATGATGAAGAGCAAGCCGAGGTTGTTTGGTCTAAGGACGTCGAGCATGTCGAGGAAGAGCGTCTAGTCACCTGTGTCTATATAGCTAAGTATCTAGAAGGCTTGCAGAGGTACTACAATTGAAACATCAAAGGTCGTTCATTTACTATTGGCGATCTTGTCCTCTGCAGAAAACAAAAGACTGACGGTTTGCACAAGCTCTCTTCCCCCTAGGAAGGGCCTTATATCAGTCAAAGAGGTTACCCGACCAGGTTCTTATCGCTTACATGACTTAGAAGGAGTCGATGTTCCCAACCCGTGGCACATCCAACACCTTATACATTTCTATCCTTGAAACACTGTAGATATGTACTCTACAAATTCATATTCACTAATGTTTTTTGGTCTCCATAACTTGTCTCTGTTTTGTCTTTATTGTGGATTAACAACCACTTATGGTCGCCGAGATATATACTACTTCATAACGAACTCCAATACGAAATCGCCGAACACGTTTTCTCCAAATCACAGAGCACGTTTTCTCCAAATCGCCAAGCATGTTTTCTCCAAATCGCCGAACACATTTTCTCCAAATCACCGAGCACGTTTTCTCCAAATCGCCGAGCATGTTTTCTCCAAATCACCGAACACGTTTTCTCCAAATCGCCAAGCATGTTTTCTCCAAATTGCCGAACACGTTTTCTTCAAATCGCCAAACATGTTTTCTCCAAATTGGCGAACATGTTTTCTCCAAATCACCGAACACGATTTCCCCAAATCGCCGAAAATGCTTTCTTTTTTCTGATCTCTTCGGAGACGACCCAGTCTCCGATTTCTCACTACATGTGCTATGGGCTCCGTGCTCTGCGTTATGGGTGGTCGGCTGCAGTCCCTTGGTCACACCTGTTTTTCCTACATGTCTACGAGCTCCGCGCTCGATGTTATGGACTATGGGTTAGCCAAGGCCGAGAGTTCAACACAGGACTACTTGCTCGTACTCCGCCTATACGATCTATATCTCCAAGTTATTTCGATAACTGCCGAGCAGTACACATTCCACTTTTTTCCTTTCTATGGAGAAGACCTAGTCTCTGATCTCTCCCTACACGTGCTACGGGCTCCGCGCTCTACGTCATGGGTGGTCGGCTACGTTTCCTTGGTCATGCCTGTTCTTCCTACATGTGCATGGGCTCCGCGCTCGACATCATGAACTATGGGCTAGCTGAGGCCATGGGGGTTAGTAGCGAACTAACTGCACGGACTCCACTTATACTCTATATAAATATTTTATGGTCCTAATTACAAAGATTTTTTTCAACAAAATACAATCTTACTGCATACACATGCACTTTATAACAGTTATCATCCGTAAAAGCATTTTCCATGCTTTCACGCATTCTAACTATATTGTCCAGAAATTACAGATGATATCTACCAAGGAGATCATTGTGCTTCGCCACTGCCGTCAGTCTCTCCGAATAGGTCTATATCGCCGGCCAACTTTTCCTGTCGCGTCTTCCACCTCATCCTCCAGCCGCTGGGTCTCTGCTTCGCTCAGCCCCTCGGCGTACCTGCCTCCTATCGCCTCAAGGTCAGTGGCTAGATAGTGGGACCGAACAACAGCAAGGGTGTGGGTAGCAGGCGGTAACAACAGCGTCGCTAGTTGAAGCTCTTGAAGCTTTCCCACGCCATCTTGCATCTTTCGATAATGATGTCTGGGCGTGGCGGCCTGCCGTCGGGCTGAGGACCAGTTTCTGGTTCGACACAGGCAAGCACTGGGTTGATTCCAGCAACTACAGCATCAATTTTGTTCTTCTAGGACCGAGCTTCTTGCTCCAGCACATCGAATTGTGCCTTGACCCTCTAACGGTAGTCTACATGCATTTTGAAGATCCATCAGGGAAGACAATTACCTCAGCAGAAAACCCGACCGTGGGGCACTCACCGTCCAGCTCCTCGGTCAGTTTGTTCGCTCATTCCATCTCCTTCGCTTTCTCCTCTTAGAGTTGCTCGAGGGCCTGGTGCAGTTGACTAAGCTTCGTGTCTTGTTCTACAAGTACATCATTCATCACCGAAGGTAATCGTATCCAGCTATGTGAGGAATTTTTCTAGATCGAACGTACCTCTCTTCTCCTCTGAGATTTTTTGTAGCTTTTCCAATTGCTTGGAAGCATCTTTAAGTTGTGTAGAGGCAGTGATTAGCTGCTCGGACTTGCTCCGAAGTTGTTCTTTTGCAGTCGCCAGTTGTTCAGAAAGGACCCCATTCTGGTATTCTAGGTCCCGCACGTTGGACTCGGCAAGGTCTCGCTTGCGCTGGGCCCTTTGAATATTCTTCTCCGAAAGGTACATCGCATCCTTGAGTTTTTGTTCTCCTCGGTGAGGGGCTCCATCCTCTTTATCAACTGGTAACGGTGCTCGACAGTTCGAGTTATCCCCTAGAAATGCACAATGCCAATGACAGAAGGAAACAAACAATGACAACGAAGACTTTTTGGGATTCAGTATCAACCTCGATTTGTTTTACTACTCCGCTGAGGGTGGATTTCAGCCTCCTCATTTCTCTAGGGGTGTCTTCTTCCTCGACAACTACCACTTCATCACCGCGCTTGCGAAGGATTCGACAGATTGGGTTCGAGGCTCATCACGAACGATCTCCTCGACCTCGTCCTCCTCTTCCGCAGCAGTAGGGGTCACCGCAGGGGGGCTCTATGGCTGAATAGTGGGTCCAAGCATGACATGCGACCCCTTAGGGGGCACCGTTAGCTCCTTGGGCACCCCTGGTCTCGCCGACCTATACTCTTCTGCCTCGCTGGCTACTACAGTTTTAGCTTCCGAGGGTCCAGCGCTACCCAATGTTGCTTCGGGCATTGTTGCCGAGCCAGCCTCTACTGATGCTGGTCCCTCAATGTCTCTAGCTCCACCAGCAGCGATTGTAGTTTGTTCTGCCGATCACCGAGCACTAGGGGATCCTGACATAGGGGTGGCAGGCACTACCTCCTCCTTGGGATCAGCTCGAGACTGCTTGTCAGTCTATGCGGGTGATTTTGGATCCTCCATGTGCCTTGTGCTGCATCAGACCATTTGGTCAATCACCCAAAAAACTAAGATCAAATAACAAGACAACAACAATGCGAGGTTACTTACCGTTTGGTCTGCCGGTGTGCTTTTTTGAATCAGTGAGGCCTGTTCGAGCCCTCGGGTGTGGCTGTGGGGTCGACCTCCATGTTATCGGGTGGAGGTCTGTCCTCCTCTATAGTTGGCCTCTGCTCCACTTGTTGTTCCAGTGTTTGCTCTGCCTATACCACTGAGTTTAGCTCCGTCTGATGCTCAGGGACTCCTGTTGCTTGCTCCGTGGGGGTTTTCGTTGCCTTGCTGCTCGAGGAATTCAGTCGCTTCCCCTTGGTTGCTCCTCTACACATGTTCTACGTGAAGTTGCTTGCACGCTCAGGGGAGGGGGAACTGTATTTTCGTCGTCATCAGACCACTCCATCACCATGGCCCTCCGCGGATGGCTAGTCTAGTCGCCACCAAGTGATATACCACCCGGTTTGTGGGGAGCGGCCATCGTCGTTTTCCTCTTCTTCCAGGCTGGCTCGTCTACCACTGCCCATTTTCCCCGAGATTTCTTTGATAACGGGGGGGGGGGGGACGTGTCGTATGGTCAACATCCGAATCTCTGGATTCTGATGAGATACCATCGGAACTTTCTTTACGGTTTTCTGTTGGTCGGACAGTCTACCGCTGGTGGCCATTTAGCTCTTGGCACGTCAGAAAAATATATTGCTCTGTCCTATGAACGGATCTTTGCATAAGTAAGTCAGTTCCCTGCTCGGCAAATCAACATTTGAATAATGCAGGACAAGATTATTACCTGAGGAGGTGGGTTGGTACAGTTGAAGGCCTTTGTTTCTTTTGGCCAGCTAAATGAGGTGCTGGAGGTGAATGGTTCTATGGCGTGGCCTATTACTTCTTTCCTTGATAGCCTGTTCAGGTCTCTCCCGGGTTCTGTTGTCATCACCCTTGTAGTCAAAAGCAGGGTAGGCCCTTTCCTTGCAAGGCTGGACACGGCGTACTATGAAGCTTGCTGCCACAAGTTCACCTCTCAACTCCACACTTTGAATCAAGTTGAAGTGCGGGAGAATCCCAAGAAATGCTTCACAGAAGTGAATAAAGATTGAAATGTGCAGTATGGTGTTCGGATGGAGATTGCACAGACTAATCGACCAAAATACCAACAGATCTCATAGGAATAGACGAACAGGAAACCCCAATCCACGCTAGAAATAATCTTCAAAGACTACAACTTCATCGGTGTTAGGCATTAGAAAGGGCTCACCACTAGCTAGCCGCCATCCAGCGGTGATGCGGTCAGGAAGCACACCCGCCGTCACCATCCTTTTGAGCTCCGCTTCTCTAGTGCGCGATGGCGTCCACTCTTCGTTGCGACTGGCTCTGCTTCCTGCCTTCTTTGGGCTTGTTTTCTTTGGGTTCACGGCTCACCTCTTCGGTGCCATCACTCAGATCTGGATGAGGTATGGCATCAGCAAAGTATGTGGCTACGAATCTAGAGATGTGGTGGCTGAGGTGGAAGATGAAATGACTGAAGTGGCAAAGGTGTGAGAATGGGGGTGGCGGTACTGTTATAAAGCACTCTCCCCACTTTTAAGACTCAAGGGTTTTTGGGAAACCGTTCCCACGATCTATGCCGCTTCAAATTCTCCGATCCGGCTTAATGGGCCATTACCAAGATTTTCGCGCAACCTCAGCCCACATCGCTCGTTTGTTGCTTCCTTCAGTTGCTCCTCGCCAAAATATCACCGACTTCTCCGCCATTTATTAAGGCTCAGTAACTGACACTGTACAGCCTTTACTACAATTTTTTCACCACGGTTTGATTGGTCTGGTATATCCACTTGCGGCTCAGGGACTAGCTGACTACTCGGCTAGTCGTCTATTATTTCTTCTACTTTGGACCCTAGCACCACTGTGACTACGTCACCTACTGTCAGGCTCGGGGACTAAGTGGGCACACTTCACCTTGTGGTGAATGTGTTTCGTCTTGTTTTAGAGCTACTGCCCGGGGACTGGCTGACTACTCAGCTGGTCATATGTTATTTCTTCTACTTTGGACCCTGGCACCACATGACTACGCCATCTACTGTCAAGCTCGAGGACTAAGTGGGCACACTTCACCTTGCGGTGAATGTGCTTGATTATTCTAGGAGACTCCGTTACTTTGGAAATCGAAGAAGATTATCTCCGTTCCTCATGGTTGGACTCTAAGTGGGCACACTTGGTCCACTAAGAGGAAATTTTCAATTCTAGACTTGAGCTCCTTACACCCTTATGGCAATCCGTGCTTGGGGCATGCTACTCGGCGATGGTCCATGCTGCTCGGCTATGATGCACTGCTGCTCCCCAACTGCTCACAGCTGCTCGGTGACTCATCACTGGTGGTCGGACCATGAGTTGGACTGCTCGGCTTTAGTTCACACCTGCTCGGACAAGCTCAAGATGGCGTTGCACAACAAGTACAAGGCGCTTGGGGACTAGCTGTGGGGGGTACGACCCTGGATACCCATGATAGATCACATGGGCTATGCCCCTAGGGGTGGCCTAGCCCACAAGAAGAAGCCTTGCGAGGCACGACTCTGCTTGACGCCTTCCGCAAGACATCGGGAAGATATCCTAAAGATAATATGAGATCTGTTAGGATATGTATGATCCTAAGATTCCTGTAATAAGTTATTACTTTCTGGTTATCTCTTAGATCTAACCGACTTGTAACCCTGCCTCTTGGACTCTATAAGGCAGGCAGGGACCCCCTCTAAAATCACGGCATATCATACGATAGCTAATACAAACCAATAGACCACATGAGTAGGGTATTACATCATACTGATGGCCTAAACCTGTCTAACTCGTGTGTCTCAGTTGCTTTCTTGTTCTTGATCTCACGCTCCTCTACCGATCAATCTACCTTCGTGGGATACCCCTCGGAGGACTGCCAACGATATTCTATCAACAGACGGCCATGAACTTCATGTAGCATGGACGTCCAAGGATGGCATGGAAGGTTATGAGGAACCCAACCACCTCGAAGGTGAGGGTTTCTATCCTATAATTGGACTGGATCCCCAAAGGTAACGGGCAGATCGATCTGCCCGAGTGGTATGGCCTGCTTTCTAGGCACGATGCCGTGGAAAGGTGCTTGGGTTAGGGGCGGACGCATGCCTGATCGATGCCCATTTTGTCGAGCGTCTTGGCATACATGATGTTGAGGCCTGCTGCCTCCATCCATCAATATTTTGGTGAGCCACTTCATGCTAATGATCAGGTCGACCATGAGCGGATATCTCCCTAGATGAGGGACGCTCTCTGGGTGGTTCGGTACATTTGAAGGTTATGGCGGAACTCTGACCATCGGAGGAAGGCTGGTGTAACCGGTTTGGTCAGTATAGACCTCGTGGCGCACGACCTTCTGATGGTGTTTGGAGTCGTATGCCAGCCGATCCTCTGAAGATCATGAGGTAACCGTCTGGTGTTGGAAAGCAACCATCCTTCTCCTCAGCGTTGTCCGCGGTGGGGTTAGGGTCCTTCCTGTGCTCCCCTTTGTTGGAGCCCCTAGACAAGAACCATCACATAAGCCTGCAGTACTTGTATAGATGTTTGACCAGGAAGGCATGGTTTAGGCATGGCCCCTCTAGTAATTTTTTGAAATGGTTTGGAGTGCCCTCTACAGGCTTTCGACCACCCTTGCGGTTAGCAGTGGCCACGAGCTGAGCCCTCACGCTATTGCTTCTTGTTCTTCTTTTTGGCAGAACGATTGGATGTGCCTTCGCTGGCATCCTTGTCCTACCTTACCTTACCATCAAGGCGATCGAAGATTGCTCTGACTGCTTCTTTGCCTGAGGCATGGCTGGTGGTGATGTCCAGTAGTTCCATGGTGGTTCACAGGCCCTTGTGTCCTAGCTATGAACCAGAGATTCGTAGGCTGGTCTCCGATAGGAAGGCTCCTATAACATTGGCATTGGCGACATTAGGAAGCTTGTTGCACTGCCAGGAGAAGCGCCAGATGTACCCATAGAGGGTCTCACCAGTCTTCTATCGGTAGTTCTTCAGGTCCCATGGGTTCCCAGGGTGCTTGTATGTGCCCTGGAAGTTCCCCACAAAGATCTCCTTTAGATCCGCCCAAATCTAGATTGCGTTGGATGGTAGGTGTTCCAACCACTCTCGTGCCGAATCGCCTAAGAACAGTGGAAGGTTGCGGATAATGAAGTCAGTCATTATCCGCACCACCAGCTAGGTAGGCAAGCCGATAGTCTTCGAGCCATAATTCGGGGTTTGTTTCCCTAGAGTACTTTAGAATATTGGTCGGTGGTTAGTACCTCAGGTGGGAAAGCAGCATTGAGCATGTGATGGCCAAAGGCCTAAGGGCCCAGGTAGGCCTGGGGCTCAGGCTTTGGTCCTCGCTACTGTCATAGCGTCTACCGCGATGAGGATGATAGCCATGGTGGGCTCCATCTCTTGGGTCACTATAGGTACATCTGCGGGCATCGAGGGTGCTGCGTGTGTCATGGTTGCGGCCCAGACGCTGATGTGTAGGGACCACGGCGCGCTTCCTGCCGCCCTGTGGTGCTTGGTGGACCTAACGCATCCCTACCAGGCCATTTGGAGAGCATTCATTGGCTGACATCGAGCTCACGTCGCTGAGACAATGAACTTTCTGCCTGCTGCGCTGCTGCACGCTTCGAGTAGCATGTGAATCTCATGGTGGTCCCAATGGTCCTCAGGCATCGCTGGCCTCTAGAAGGCCATGGAGTAGGGCACTATAGCGGTGATGTTTTGGCTTGCTTGGGTGAAGCGAGGGAGGGCTTCATCATCTATGATGATCCTTCGGTTCATGTCACAGGCCATGGCGCATGTGCGCCCAGCGTCTCCATGGCGTTTGATCTCCCAATCGAGCTCCATGCATTCCTGCTCGAGCTAGAGTCACGCTTCCTCGATCTCCTAGTGTCAGGCTTTCAGCTGCTCCACCCTCATGCGAAGGTGGGGCTGTTGTCTCCCCCTTAGCCTTATCACCAAGGTTGTTCACCTAGGGTAGCCTTCTCCTCAGAGACACTTTCGACGTGTCCCTTGGGGGTACCCATCATGAAGCATTCCCAGGAGGGGTGATGGCTCCCCCTGCTAGAGTCAGAGCCAGAGGGAGACCCCTGCTCCTCTTGTGAGGTGGTCAGTGGAGAGATTCCGTGATGTGTTCAATCATCCCCATGAACTTGTTGTTCACAGGGCAATGGGATCATGTGTTGTGCCACAAGGTGGCTAGCGGTCCCCATGGCGTTGCGGAGACCGAATGGAAGCACTGTCGAGGCGCTCCATGCATGGTGTTCCAGGAGAGAGGGTGAGGCGGCACAAGGTCCTCTCTAGACTGGCTAGGGGTCCTAGGGAGATGCCAAGCTAGTGCTTAAGCCTCCCATAGTTGAGGCCGATGGAGGGGAGAGGTTGGATGGTGGCGTGAACCAACGCTGACTCTCCTCCCACCGTGACGATGAAGGCTAGGTCACCGAAGCGTACGTGTGCACCCGAGACCCAGCTAATTCCATGGCTAGCCATCCAGTGGCCTAATGTTAACTGTCAAAACACGCTAAAGGTTCCCTACCTGGCGTGCACCAACTATCGGTGTTTCGAGTAAACACCAACTAGTAAATTTGTATTTATTGTGCATTGGGCCTGGATGGTGTGTTAAAAGACACAAGATTTATACTAGTTCGAAGCAGAATGTCCCTACGTCTAGTTTATGGCTGTTGCTTGTGTTATTAGCACTGAAAGGTTCATAGTAGGGGGTACAAATGTTCAAGAGAGGGACATGTCCCAAGTATCTAATGGAAAGGTCAAAAGGACGCTAAAAGCTTGGTTGCTGCTTAGTTATGTGTTATGTGGTGCGTGTTGTGTTCTATCGATCGGTCCCCTTAGTAGGGTGCCCTGCCTTCCCTTTTATAGACTAAGGGGGAGTAGGGAATACAGATGGGAGAAAGATGAAAAACCAGAGGCAAAGAAGGTCCTTCGAAGGTGCTGGGTCTTCTTGATAGCAAATTCGCTAATCCTGATAGGGCCATGCTCTGGCTTCATTCAGCAAGTGGTCATGTTCCATCCCATCCCTACGAGTGGCGTGACACACCAGGGTGATGAACCATGACCCTACGGGGAGCAGATAGTGTAGAGGACCCATGTTTGTTACTATAGATGACATGAGTTTCCTCCTAGACCGTAGCGGTTGTCGTATGTTTTTGGTAGGATTCGTGTCCGAGGGCAAATGCCAGAGCCCATAACACTGTAAGACAAATGTTGGCACCCACAACACTGTTTGGGTTCTGACATGCCTAGAAGGTCTTAAAGCCCCTATCTAGTCATATCCTAACGGTACTTTACTGCAGACGTGTAGGGTATGGTCCTCAGTACTACAGTTGACTTGAGTGCCCCTGCCTTATCTGGATGCATAGTTATGAAGGAGCAGCGCATAGATGTCGGGTGAGGCAGAGCTATCCCTCGAATGTTGAGTGAGGTGGAGCCAGCCCTCAGACATCGAGCGAGGTGGAGCTAGCCCCCGGACATCAGGCGAGGCGGAGCCATCCCCTAGAAGTTGGGCGAGGCAGAGCCAGCCCCCAGACATCGGGCGAGGTGGAGTCAGCCCTCGGTACGTCGGGCGAGGCAGGAGCCTAGCCCCCAGCCTACCCTAGACGTCAGGAGAGGCGGAGCCAGCCCCAGACGTTGGGCAAGGCGGAGCCTACCCCCAGACAGTCGGGCGAGGCAGAGCCAACCTTTGGAGGTCGGATGAAATGGAATTAACCCTTGGTCATCGGACAAGAGGTGTAGTCACGTTCTTACCTGTTCGAAAGCATCAACATTTGATGGTTATTAGCTCTTCCTCTTTGGGTACCCTAGTATTCGGTCCCCGACACCATCGTCCAAATCTCAAGAACAAGATTCATCTTAAGGGGGTACAATTGTAACACCCTAAAATTTGCATGTTTTTAAAATAGCTTAAAATGATTTATTTATTCATTTTTGTGAGCATTTAAAACTTAGAAAAATAAAAAGAACTTTATTAAAATTAAAATCAAATATAAGGCTAAGCAATATGTTTTACTAAAATTTGGGAAGAGGAATACGAGAACTCGAAGCTCCCTAAGATCATGTCATCAAGGAATCGATTGAATAAAAGTCGATATCAGCTGGTTCAAATACAGCACTAGAATCGGCTCTCTTCTAATGACGTCAGTAGATAACGACAATTTGCTATGGTTGGTGTCGGGGAAAACATATCAGACTCTACAAAAAGAGAAAGATTAGGGTCCAAGTTATCTTAAATTAGGAATGTTTTATTTTATACCAAAGATTGTAATGAGTCGTACTTGAGTAGGATTCATGCTTAGATTCCGAGTATAAATATTGGACCCTAGCCATTATAATGGATATCCAATCAATCAGATACAAATTACTTTTTTGGCTCTGTGCCAACCCTTAGGAGTAGGAGTAGTGTAGATCTCGACGAGTTCTTTAACAAGTAGAGCTGCATCGGCCCGGTCGACCTCCGGCTTGTCTGTAAGTATCGTCATGGCTTATACTTCTATTTGTATGGCTGCATCGGTCTGGCCAACCTCCATTGTGAACTCTAGTATAAGCTAGTTATCAACTCTTATCTAGTTCAAGTATGGCTGCATCGATCCGGTTGACCTCCACTGCTCGAATTAGATTAAAGTCAAGTTATCGGCTCTACCTAAGGGTGGCGTCCTTCAGGTAGATTCATTAAGTTACCGATCTTGCTGATGTTTTTATTGTCGTTAGTTTGCAGCAACATCAATCTGCCTGGTCGAGATCGATTTAGATCGGCCTTATATCCTTATAGTTTGTTACAATACGATGTTTCTTACTCTGAGCGATGGGTTATGTTTCATTGGTTGTTTTTACTTTGATTTTGATCATGCATAGTATGTGGTTAAGGCATGTATGATCTTGAAGAAGTTTGCTGGCTAGTTAAATCTAATCTACGGTCTGCTATTATGGTTGTAACGATCCGATCAATCCCCACTAATAGCACTTTAGATTGGGGGATGCTAGTTGGTAGATTTGTTCTCAATCGGGCATGACCTTAATTGTTTGCTATGCCTACATCGACTAAATAGCCGGTCGCCTATGCTTTAATGCCTACAGCGTGTTTACATGATTCTATTAAACATGAATAGATATGTTTACTTTAAAGGTTTGATTTGTTGTCTTTATCATGGCTGCATCGATCTGATCGAACCCCACTGTTAGAGATAGTAGGTTAAGCCTGATGAGTCCATAGGTTTGTCCATGTGAAATAGTCGATTGTTCACACGTTGTGGTCCCTTTTCACCCGAATCGGCTATTTTAGCCGATTCATCCGAACCTTCATGTATAGCATGTCTTTCAGAAATCCTATTGAAGTATAGATGTTTCTATGGATTCTTCGGTTTTAGTTTGTTATTATCATCATAGCTACCATCGATCTGGTTGAACCTCACTAATCGTTTGGAGGATCATTTATATTAGACAGTCATTTATTTGCATGCTATATCCTTTCTCGTTAGATTCATCAGCTCAACGCTTTATACTGATAATATCTACCAAGCTGATGATCTCACTTACATCTACGTGTACTGTATCTATCAACATAAAATCAATCGCTACCCATGAGCTTTACAGCCCATAACAGTTGATTTATGTGCGTATCGGCTATTTAGTCGATTTTCCCGTCTAGCTGCTCCTAAAGCGGCACACTTAGAACTATCTAGGCAAAGACCAGCAGGTTTCATCTTAAATTACTGCTAAACTTTCTCTCCTTGTCAATTGCAGGGTTAAATTGACTGGCACATCTCAAGAGGAATACACAGGATCGGTTACCCCTGCGTTGAAGCCAAGTGGATCTCTAGGCTCGTCCTAAACAGATCCTTCCCGCTTGCTGTGTGTCGACACATTTTTGTGCTGACACAACATTGTTGTGCATTCATGCCGGTGCATTTGTATTTTTGTAATGAGTGGTTTTGGTCTAAATTCAAAATGTTTCAAAGTGTTTTTGAAAATGATTCAAGATGGTTTTGAAATAAAAGAAAAGGAAAAACAAAACCTCACCCTCTCTCTCCATTCGGCCCGACGGCTAGCCCTTGCTTTCCTCTTGCAGCCAGTCATCCTGTTCCCGCTCCCCTCTCTTCCGCAGCAGCCCAGCTGTCATCGTCTCCCATGGCCTGCTCCGTCTGCCTACTCCGCGCGTCCTAGCTTCATCGCGCAGCACAGCTGTGTCGCCTAAGCCGCTTCCCCTCTCTCTCATGCTTCTCCTATCGCTGACTTGTGGAACCTGCCTATCAGCATCCTCTCCATCTTCTACCTTGCACCGTGTTCGTGCTAGACTCCGCCACCGCGAGAGTCCGCTGCCGCCCCGGCGTTGTCCGATGCCATGCGCGCCAAGATTCCCCGCCTCTTAAATAGTAGCACACACCGTGCTGCCTCCCATCAAGTCGCCAAACCCGCCTCGCCTCATCCCGAGCTCGCAGCCGCTGAGCCGCAACCCTATACGCTGCTACCGCTGAGCCACTTACCATCTCCATCTGCTCCAAGTCACCAAAATCCATCTTGGTGAGTTTGTCTTGGTCCCCTCTTGCTCCTTGTGCTCTCAGTTCATCGAATCATGGACCGTAGGCCCTTCTCTAAGAATGTCGGCTGAGGTCAAGCTGTGCTCGGCCATGGCACCACCGCCAGGATCACCATTAGTCATTTCTCTCTCTCTCCCTCTCACCTCTCTCCCTAATCTAATCTAGGCCGACCAGATTCGATCCAACGGCTCAGATCGGTCGATACCGGTTTGGCCGGTATTTTTGCTAAAGAGCCCCTGCAGTTATGCATAATAGAACCCACAGTCCAAAGCGTATTTCTAGAATACGTTTTCTTCTTTTGAAAAAGTAATTGATTCGGTTAGATCCAAAATACGCTTTTATCTATTTACAGTTTTACCACTATTTTCTTTAGGCCATAACTTCTCCGTTTTAACTCTGATTTGATCCATTCAAGTTGTGTTAGATTCGTAATTGAGTAATCTACATCTTTAGGCTACTGTTAAATATATTTTCAACTTTTGAAATTTGAGGTTAGATTTAATTTATTATTTTATTAAAGGAAATCTTGATTAATTCATAATTTTTTCGTTATAGCTCCGATTATAGTGTTTTTCATGCCTGTGTGATCGTAGTAATGTGTAGAACATCTTTAAAAACATTTTACTTGCTATTTATTATGTTTGGTGTACTGTTCTAATTTAGTTCTATTGTTTGCTTCATGTATGATTGCATGGATGTTTGTATGGTGCTTTATGATCATGTCCAGTCAGTGAGCTTTGCGTTGGTGATATAAAAGAAGTTGGTGATCCAGAAGAACTCCTTTGGAGGTTACAATTCAATAGAGGAAGAGTCTGAGTTTAAGGCAAGTATAGCATGGGATCTTTCTTGTTGTCCTATTCACCTTAATATCATTTTAATCGTATGCATGTGTCTACCTTGGTAACCATACTAAATTTTCCTAGCTATTTGATATCTTGGATTCCTTGTCACCTATGGGGTATTGCATTGGGTAGTATGATGCTAGTGCTCAACCAAAGCCATGATCTTGTAACTTGACTAATGGTATATGCAACAAACATTAAAAGATGCTTTTTAGCAACATAGAACAAGGGGGCAAGAGCATTGGGCTATTATTATGGTGCTCTAGATTCCTCTCCCTAAGGACTTATCTGTAAGTGATCATCCAGGACTTATAGTACAACAGTGAGGGCTACATGGCTCTAGCTTTAGTCAAGTATGAGGACCTTTTCTAGCTTGTTAGTGGTTACCTTTTTGGCGCAAGAAGGACTTGCCGAGATGGGTATAGGACAGCCTCTACTCTTATGTGTATAGTCATGAAGGAATTGTGTCATTCGATAGGGGGTTCCTATATCTGCTTGCTAAGTGAATCTTAGTGGCCCTAACTTGTTAGATGAACCTTTGAAAGGCTTCATAGTGTACCCAGTCTGCTCACCTTGGAAGTGTTTTGGGAGTAATTAACCCAGGCATATGGGTATCATGACTCACAGTGAAAGTGTACAACCTCTACAAAGTGTAAAACGGGTATATCAGCCGTGCTCACCAGTCACAAGCGGCCTTAGAACCCTTACGGAATAGATGATGAATGTTGATGATACTGATAATAAAGATGCTCACTAATGATTATTGTTTATGCTATTCATTATTCATGTTTACCTGATCATGTGTTTACATGGGCTTGTGAATAAACTTAGCCTGCCAAGCAGGAGATCAAGAAGCAAACCTGGCCCTTTCTCTATAAATAGTTGCCACCTAATTGCTAAAAGATGACTCACTAAATTCTAATCGCAGTTAAACCAGTGTCAGCCTTTTGAGCCTCATGAACTCCATGTTATATTTGTTGAGTACATCATTTACTTATGCTTGCTTTACTTTTTAAATCTTTGGAAAAATCCCGGATGGATACCAGATTGCTAGAGTTTGGAGGAATTAGGCTTGTGATCAACCAGTCAGTTGTCTCTGTGGAATTGGAGTCTTCACCCGAAGATCGAAGTTGTCTTTTCACTGTTTGCTGTTTAAGGTTATATCCTTTATACTAAGTACGTTATATATTGAGCATTATCTTTCTATATTATCCTTATTTGTAGCTATAAGTGAGATTTGACTTCCTAGGCTCACATATGGTGAGTATCTGGTTTTGTTCTTAAAACCGAGTGCTACATCTACAGTGCTCTACGTCAGCACTAGGAGTAGGAGTAATCAAGTGTTGGGGCGATCGTGCCCTTTTTTTGCTTGTTGCGTCTTGCGTGGTCAAACACACTCCCACAACATAGTAGGGCTTATTTGGCATAGCTCAACTTCACTAGTAAAACTATCTTTTTTAGAAAATAGCTTCATAAGTAACTTTCTAGGTGAAGTTGAGCTATTTTGAAAAAATTGTTTGGCTAAATAGCTTCACCAACAGCTTCATGCATGGATGAGAGAGAGAAATGAGGGAGAGAGCTAGGATAAGCTACTTTTTTTAGCTTCATCCCAACTCATGTCTTCGTGAGAGGGGGAGAAAAACAACTTCATGGGTGAAGCTATTTTGGAAATGAGTGTTTCATAAATAAAATAGCTCATGAAGCTATTGTGAGCTATGCCAAATAGCCCTGTAGTATAAGTATTGTGGGGGTCATGACCCCGGATACCCATGGCAGACCACATGGGCTGCGCCCCCAAGGGTGGCCCAACCCACAAGATGAAACCTTGTAGGGCACAACGCTACTCGGTGCCTCCCGCAAGACACCAGGAAGATATCCTAAAGATACTACGAGATCTGTTAGGATACGTATGATCCCATGATGTCTGTAATTTGTTATTACTTTTTGGTTATCTCCTAGATCTAACCGACTTGTAACCTTGCCTCTCAGACTATATAAGGTGGGCAGGGACCCCCTCTATCGATGGAATATCGTCGGCAGCCCTCCGAGGCGTATCCCATGAAGGTAGATTGATCGGCAGGGAAGTGTGAGATCAAGAACAAGAAGGCAATAGAGATACACGAGTTAGATAGGTTTAGGCCGTTAGTATGATGTAATACCCTACTCTTGTGGTCTGTTGGTTTGTATTAGCTATCGTATGATATTGTGTGAGTTTGGAGGGGGTCCCTTCCCGCCTTATATAGTCTGAGGAGCAGGGTTACAAGTCGGTTAGATCTGAAAGATAATCAGAAAGTAATAACTGATTACAGGAATCTTAGAATCATAAATATCCTAATAGATCTCATAGTATCTTCAAGATATCTTCTAGATGTCTTGCGGGAGGCACCGAGCAGAGTCATGCCCCGCAAGGCTTGATCATGTGGGCTAGGCCACCCCTAAGGATGTAGCCCATGTGGTCTACCATGGGTATCCGGGGTCGTACCCCCACAGCTAGTCCCTAAGCACCTTGTACCAGTTATGCAATGCCGTCTTGAGCTTGTCTGAGCAGGTGCGAACACGACAAAGCAGTCAAACTCATGGTCCGACCATCATGATGACTTGCTTGAGTAGCGTGAACTGTCGCTGAGCAGTGTGAACCGAACACGGCTTGCCATAAGGGTGTAAGGAGCTCAAGTTCATAATCAAAAATTTCTTCGCAGTGGACCAAGTGTGCCCACTTAGAGTCTGACCATGAGAAAAGGAGATAACCTTCTTCATCTTCAAGAGACACGGAGTCTTCCAGAATAAAGCAAGCACATTCACTGCTAGGTGAAGTGTGCCCACTTAGTCCCCAAGCCTGACAGTAGATGACGTAGTCATGTGGTGCTAGGGTCCAAAGTAGAAGAAAAATAAAAGACCAGCCGAGCAGGCAGCCTAGTCCCCAAGTATAGCCCCGAAAAGCACATTCACTGCAAAGGTGAAGTGTGCCCACTTAGTCCCCGAGCCTGACAATAGGTGACGTGGTCACATGGTGCTAGGGCCAGAAACAGCAGTCAACTTGGAGAAAAAAGAATCACAGAGAAAACACCGAAGTATCGGCTGTACAGTAATAATTACTAAGCCATAACGATTGGCGGAGATGTCGGTGAGCATTCGGTGAGCCGCAACAAATTATAGAGATAAATCAGCAATATGGGCTAGGGCTGTGCAAAGGCCTAGGTAATGGCCCACCTTGCTGTTACAGAGAATTCAGGATGGCATAAATTGTGGGAACGGTTCCCCAAAAACCCTTGAATGCGAAAGGGTAGGGGAAAGTGCTTTATAACAGTGCCACCGCATCCCGCGTTCCCACCTTTGCCATTTTGTCTTCCTCCTTAGCCCTCACATTTCTAGATTCGCATCCACACTTGCTTCCACTGCCAAACCCTAATCAGATCTAAGAGATGGCGCCAAAGAAAGGAGCTACCAAATCGAAGAAGACGAGTCCCAAGAAGGCGAGCGCCGAAACCCAGCGCGATGAAGAATGGGTGTCGTCACGAACGGGAGAAGCGGAGCTCAACAGATTGGTGGAAGCTAACATTCTTCCTGACCGCGCTACCGCCGGATGGCGGCCGGCCCTCGGTGAGCCCTTCCCAACACCTCACACTGATGAAGTGGTGGTATTCGAGGATTACTTCTAGCGTGGGTTGGGATTTCCTGTTCATCCATTCCTGAAGGATTTGCTAGAACTTTGGGTGGTTAGTCTATGCAATCTCCACCCAAATACTATTTTACACATCTCTATCTTTATCCATTTTTGTGAGGCATATTCGGAATCCTCCCCCCACTTCAACCTCTTATGTTGCCTGTTCTGGCTGAAGAAGAGAGGCGGCGGTGGTTCCAAGGTGGTCGGCGGAGTATACCTTCAGCTGTGCAATGGAATGGCGGGGGAGTACATAAATATGCCGCTGAACACGTCACTAAAGAACTAGAACGCCAGGTGGTTCTACATGAGACAGAGCCACCCGGTCGTCCACTGCAACACCGACCACATCCTAGAGAGCCAGAGGAGCTGGTCGGAGATGCCAAATAGCGCTGATATGGAGCAAGTGAGGGAGCTCCTTAGCTTAATACAGGGTGTGAAGACCAATGGCGGATTAGTGGCGACGAGCTTTATAGTGCGCCGCGTTCAACCCAAAAATTATGAAAAATTTTGTGTGACCTCTCTGTGATGTATATTATTTAGGAAAAAATATGAAATGTTGTTTTTCAATACTTTTTGAATGTGATAAAAATTGCTCAATTAATTATTAAATGGGTTTCCATTATTTTTCTAGGCTTAATTAATTATCCAAAAATTATGAAAATTGTTTTGCCACTTAGTTATCATGTGATGAAACTTTACAAAAATTTTGAGCTCAATTGGAACAAGTTGATTTATTTCATAATTTTTAATTAAATAATTAATTCATAAAAGCAAATAGTAACCTTTAATGACTTAGGTTTTTGTTTGAATTTTTGGATTAAGTGATGACCTTGGGTCATTAGTTGGTAATGATCCTTGGCAATTGAAATAAGTGTTATGAAAAAGGTTTAGTTAGTCTTGACTTGTAACTGTACCGTGAAGGAAAGTTGTATTCAAGTTTTCAACTTTCACATCCATCATCAAGCATCATGTTTTATATCTCGCATCATGTTAAACATGGCATTATTACTACGTGTAGTGAACGAGGGTGTGCATGTGGTAGTTAATCAAATTGCAGAGGAAGTTAATCCGTCTGTTGAGGTCGGATCTGATATCAGTGGGATGACTCTAGGAACCTGACTTTTTTGCCAACCAAGGCAAGCCCCAGATGCATTTAAACCTACCTTGTGTTTTACAATTTTTTATCGCTTTTGCTTTTATATACTGCATTAAGTGATTAGGAGTAAGTAAAAACATAATTGGTGCATTACCAACCTTGTCTTTCCATATCTACCTTGTTACCAGTTTTACTTCGTAAATGCCTAGTTATGCTTAGCCATGCTTAGACAGATAAAAGTCGAGTGATTACCTGTCACCCACTGAGTTTTAAATGGATACTTGGTTATGTTTGATCACTTATGTTATCATGAGATATGAGCATGTGGAATAATAAATCTAGATCGGGCAGACTCGGTGTGTGAGAGCCACAAGACATGGAGGTCTTGTGAGCGGGTTCTTTCTGCCTATGTCGATTAAGAACCGTCCGTTGTTGAACTGTGTGAGATGAGACTTTGTAGTACTAATCACATACTCTGGTAAGCCTTAACTTGGCGATTCTATTATGAGAATGGCTACTCACACACTAGGAGTGGAGAGATGGCGGGAATAGCGTGTACCCACGTGTCAATGGGCTGGATTGGTGGAGTACTGTATTCTCGGGTGGCGCGGACCCATTCTTGTTTTAGGGGACCTGAGGGTAGGTTGGTATATATAGGTTGAGGACCTGCATATGTTGTGTGGTCTAGAATCCCCAACTGGGTTTTAATCGGTTCGAATCATCGTTGCTCCTCGGTTATGGAGACTCAACTCTCTGTTCATCATCGTAGTTTAATAACTAGAACTCAAGTAAGGGTTGAGAAAGAGTTTGATATGAGGTTCATGATCTCATTATGGATCATGCCAGATTCATATGTGGTTCTTATAAAGTTTTATATATTGAAGTAAAGAATTTTGTTAAAGAGCTTTTACTGCAAAAGAACTTTGACTATTGCTTAAGCCATACCTTGAATTCCTGAGCCTGCATTCCTGAGTCTTCTCAGTTTTTATTCTGGTTAAGTCTTGTTGAGTACTTTTGTACTCAGGGTTTGTTGACCCTTATTGCAAGTGAGCCTCATGAGCAGGTTTGTTTTGGACCGTGCTGCATGACTGTTGTTCAGGTCGATGACGATAAGTGAATGTGTGATCCTTGGGCAGGATACTTATTTTGTGTGTTTGTATTATGTTACTAATGTCACTCCACTACTACTATGGTTTGTAATAATTATCAAACTTAGGTTTGTAAGGTTTGAAACAACTGGTTTGTAAACTAAGTTATTGTAAGACTTCCACTATTTTACTCTGATGTAGATATTTGAATAAATATTGTAATACTGTAATGACTCTGTAATGTGATCCTGCTCAGAAATTGTGGATGATTCGGGGTTCCTCGAGGACACCCGATAGACTTCTTAAGTTATCCGGGAACATATGCACAGTCGTCAGAGGTCATTGGATAGTGACAGGTGCATGTGGGCCCTATAATTTAGGAGGTTTTGCCATAGAATGGTATCAGAGCGATCGTTACAAAGTCTTTGTTGTATTGTTTTACAAAAACTTCAAAATGATTTGGGACAAATATATATAACTTGTTAATTTCATCCAAATTGCTTCCGGCTTGTCTTATTTCATTCTCACCATTCCTTATTTGATTAAAAAGGCTTTGTGTGGTGGAGTAGTAATCTTATTATGCCCTATATAATAACAACTATTGTTTTTGTACCTTATAAGCTTTGATGTTTTTGTTCGTAAGAACGATTCATGCATCATGATTAATCCACTTGTTACTTACTTTCCCTCTTAGTCTAGGAGTTAAGTAGTGAGTCTAGGTTAAATAGTGTAATTCATCCTGGCTGCTATTAAGACTTGTATTAGATTGTGTTATTTGGATTAACCTTGCTTCTTACAGTATGGCTCGTACCAAGGTAACACCTCATAAGTCCGTCGGACCCAAAGGTGTTCCTCATCACCAGCTTGCCCCTAGGAATGACGGTGCTAGCAGTAGCAGCTCTAGGCCCGATCCCCAGGCAGAGATATAGAGGCTTACAACAGAGTTAGCACATGCTACTAGAGATAGGGCTGTGGATGCTATCCATATGGGTGAGTTACGGAATAAATTGAGGTGTCTCACCACCGCTCACAAGAACTATGAACGTATGTTAGTACGTATGGTGGAAGGAAGGAATGAAGCTTGGCATAGAGAAGATGTAGCTAGAGCTAGAGCTCATGAGCTAGAATTCTATGTAGAAGACTTAGAAGAACATAATACTACTTTGCATGAAGAAGTCCATAGGTCGAGCAACCTCCTGGATCCAAATCATCAACCTCAAGCTAATGCAATGGACCCTGGTGTCATCATTGCTGATAATGATGAACTTGAAGAGGAAGAAGAAGAAGATCCTAGAAGAATTAGTGATGGTCGATGAAAGTGATAATGAAGGCATAAATGTTTCTAGGAATGGATACCGATCACGAGGTTTGATGTGGTCGAGGAGAAGAGTAGAGTTGTAAAATAGTGAGATCTAGTTAAGTTAAGTAGTCTTGTTTAGGTGCGGCATTGTGCTTAAATAAGTGAACCTAATGTAATGCATTGTAGTAAGCTCCTTTTATCGTTTAATAAAGGCTTGTGAGTAAAGTTTGGTTTGTTATGAACAGATGCGTCAGTACGTGGGGTTTGCATATTCCTGCTACTTCACAAGATGAAGATGGTATTCTGGATCCACCACTAGTTCCACCAAATCTGACTGATGCTATCACCACCCTTGTCAATGTGACTGTTGAAAATGCTCGATTGCTTCGAGAGATAGCTCAGAGTAATCAGAATATGGTGCAAGGAAACCAGTGGTCGCAATCATAATAGGCGGGAGGCTACGTATGTTGATTTTACATATACAAGACCACCAGTGTTCACCAAGGCCGATGAACCACTGGAGGCTGATGATTGGCTTCAGGACCATGGAGCAGAAATTTGATCTTATTCCATGCACGGAGATGCAGAAACCTGTGTTTGCTGCCTAGCAACTTAGAGGTGCAGCAGGTGCTTAGGTGAGCAAACCTAGTGGCTATGCAACCAGCTGGCATTCCAATAACTTGGGCTGAGTTCCGTACTGCCTTCCGAGCCCATTATATTCCAGAAGGAGTGATGGCCATGAAGCTAGATGAGTTCCTTGCTTTGAAGCAAGGGGATCAAACGGTTATGCAGTATGTGGGAAAGTTTAATCATCTTTCATAGTATGCATCTAAACATGTCAATATAGATGCCAAGAAAAAGAAATTGTTCATGGGAGGTCTGAATACCAAATTACAGATAATGATGACTACCTATACCAATGTCACTTATCATGAGGCAGTGAATATTGTAATTGCTTCTGAGGAAAAGTATCGGCGGCATAAAGAGATCAAGAAGAAAAAGAGTGTGCCATCTGGATCTTTTGGTGGAAATCAAAAGAGGCTAAAGATAATCTATCCAGTCAACCATTATCGTCCTCCTTATCATCCGCCACAGTTCCAAGCCGGGCAACAATCAAATGTTCGTCCTACCACAACTTACCAGAATCCACAATAGACAAATGCACCTAGTGTCCATGCTCCAACATCCCAGGGTCACAATTATCCATGTTACAATTGTGGAAGGTCCGGCCATTTCTCCAGGGAATGTCCGTATCCCAAACAGTATAATTCAAATTCTCAAAAGGCTCTTGCCAATCAACAACAAGGTCAAGCATAGAACAAGAACAACAATTAGAATGCTCAGAAGGGCAAAGATGAAAGGAAGACAGGACGGGTTTTCTATATTCAAGTTGGGGAAATTCCGGAAGGGGAGCCAGTGATGATGGGTATGTTTCCTGTCGCTGATCACCCTGCTGTTATGCTTTTTGATTCTAGTGCATCTCATTCATTCATTAATAGAACCTTTGTCGTAAAGCATGAAATTCCAATTGGGGAAACAATGGAAAATTTCTTTATACAGTCGCCCAGGGGATGTCTGTGTACTAAGGAAATGGTATATCAGGTACCCATAAACCTAGGTGGGCATATTTTTCCCACTACCATGATTATTCTCAAGGATCAGGATATAGATGTGATCTTGGGAATGAATTGGATCTATCAGCATAAGGCTGTTATAGATGCTTTGAATAGGACATTAAGGGTGAGTTTGCCTGATAGTAATTCTCAGCTTCTTATCAAACTTCCAACCCTAAGGAGATCAGTGGGAAGAGTTTGTGCAACTTCTGTCAAGGAGATTAGAGATATCCCTATAGTTTGTGAATTCCCTGATGTTTTTCCTGAGGATTTACTTGGTCTACCACTAGATAGGGATGTTTAGTTTAACATAGAGTTAAAACCTAGAACAGCTTCGATCTCTTAGAGAGCTTATAGGATGCCTCCCAAGGAACTAGCCTGAGTTGAAGACTCAGTTGTAAGAGCTGATTGATAAAGGATTTATCCAACCTAGTTCATCACCTTGGGGTTGTCCTGCAATTTTTGTGAAGAAGAAAGATGAGACCTTGAGGTTATGTGTCGACTATCGTCCAGTTGAATGAAGTGACCATTAAGTATAAGTATCCCTTACCTCGGATAGACTTGCTTTTTGATCAACTGGCTGGAGCCAAAGTTTTCTCCAAGATTGATTTGAGGTCAGGTTATCACCAAATCAAGATTAAGCCTGAAGATATCCCCAAAATGACATTTACCACAAGATATGGATTATATGAATACCTGGTAATGTCTTTTGGTTTGACGAATGCCCCTAGCTCATTTCATGTATCTGATGAATTCTGTATTCATGCCTGAGTTAGACAAGTTTGTAGTGGTCTTCATTGATGACATCTTAGTATATTCTAAGAACAAGAAGGAACATGCAGAATACATCAGAATTGTCCTGACCCACTTGAGAGAACATCAACTATATGCCAAGTTCAGTAAGTGTGACTTTTGGCTTAAGGAAGTACAGTTTCTTGGACATGTCTTGTTAGCTGAAGGAGTTGCAGTTGATCCAAGCAAAGTTAAGGATGTGCTTGATTGGAAACCACCAACCACTGTTCATCAGGTTCGGAGTTTTCTAGGAATGGTGGGGTATTACCAGTTGTTTTATCCTAGATTTCTCTAGAGTATCCAAGTCCATCACTAGGTTGTTGAAGAACCAAGCCAAGTTTGTCTGCTCATCTGATTGTGAAGAAGGTTTCTAGACTTTGAAGAGACTGTTAACCACTAGCACCAGTATTAGCCCAATCTGATATCGAGAAGTCATTTGACGTCTATTATGATGCTTCGGGTATTGGTATTAGATGTGTATTGATCCAAGAAGGCCTGAGTCATTGCCTATGCTTCCAGACAACTCAAGCAACATGAAGAACATTATCCAACTCATGATTTGGAGTTAGCAGCAATTGTCCATGCTCTAAAGATTTAGCGGCATTACCTGCTTGGTAATACGCGCCATATTTATACAGACCACAAGAGTTTAAAGTATATGTTTACTCAGTCAGAATTGAACATGCGACAAAGAAGATGGTTAGAAATGATTAAAGATTATGACTTGGAGGTATATTACCATCCTAGAAAAAGTAAATGTGGTTGCAGATGCCCTTAGTCGAAAGAGTCATTGCAATTGTCTGGCAGTAAAAGCAATAGATTTGACTTTATGCCAAGAGATGGAAAAGTTGAGTATAGTGGTAATTCAACAAGGTAGTTTGACCAATATAAATATTGAAGCCACTAGTCGAGACTAGATTATTGCTGCTCAGAAAGAAAACAAGGGTATAGCCCATATCAAAGAAAGAATCAGGAATGGGAAAGCGGAATGCTTCAAAGTAGATGATGAAGGTGTGTTATGGTTCAAGAATCGCTTAGTGGTACCAAAGGTTCCTAAGTTGCGACAGTCAATTCTTGAAGAGGCACATGCTACTAGGTTATCTATTCATCTGGGAAGTAATAAGATGTACCATGACTTGAAACAAAGGTTTTGGTGGACCAAAATGAAGATAGAAATTGCCCGGTATATAGCAAAGTGTGATACTTGTCAAAAGGTGAAAGCTATACATTTGAGGTCTACTGGAGAGTTACAGCCATTACCTATTCTAGCTTGGAAGTGGGAGGACATTAGTATGGACTTTATCATTGGTCTACCCAAGACATCTAAAGGTTTTGATTCAATATGGGTTATTGTAGATCGACTAACTAAGTCAGCACATTTTCTTCTAGTCTAGAGTACATATCCCACTATCCGATATGCCAAGATGTATTTAGCTAGAATTGTGAGTTTACATGGGGTACCAAAGACCATAGTGTCAGATAGAGGTACATAGTTTGTCTCTAGCTTTTGGAAACACTTGCATGCTTCGTTGGGTACCAAACTCCTATATAGTACAACTTATCATCCATGAACTGATGGTCAGACTGAAAGAGTAAATCAAGTACTAGAAGATATGTTAAGATGTTGTGTTCTTAACTATTCCAATAAGTGGGATGAATATTTGTCTTTGGCTGAGTTCTCATACAATAATAGTTATCAAGAGAGTATTAGAATGGCTCCATTTGAAGCACTTTATGGTCATAGATGCAGAACATCGCTGAGTTGGTCTGAACCCTGGGGAAAGAAGGTTCTTTGGAGTTGACCTTGTGAAAGAAATAGAAGACATGGTTAGGCAAATACAAAGTAATTTGAAGATATCTCAGTCCTGACAAAAGAGTTATGCAGATAAACGACATAGACCATTGGTGTTTAACAAGGGAGATTTTGTATATCTGAAGGTATCACCAATGAAGGGGGTTACCCGTTTTGGTGTTAAAGGCAAGTTGGCACCTCGATATATTGGACCATTTCAAATTTTAGAAAGGTATGGAAAAGTGGCATATCGCTTGAAATTACCAGGAACAAATGCATAGCCATCAGAGGTCATTGGACAGTGATAGGTGCATGTGGGTCCTATAATTTAGGAGGTTCTGCCACAAGGCGGCCCTGCCTGAGGTGTCGAAGAGCGTGGTTGGACACGCTATCTGACGATCGAGCCCCAAGGTGGTGCATCCAGCTATGGTGGAGGAGGACGAGGTGGAAGAGATCGAGCGTACTGAACCTCGACCCCAATCTTTCTAAATCCTCCACAAGCGTGTCGATGAGGTGGTGGTTGTCGAGGAGGAAGACACCACCAGGGATATGAGGAGACTGAAGTCCGCCATTGCCGGCATGATGAAACAAACTTATGCAATATCATATGATAGCCAATACAATCCAATAGACCACAGGAGTAGGGTATTACGTCATACTGGCAGCCTGAACCTATCTAACTTGTATGTCTCTGTTGCCTTCTTGTTCTTGATTACACGCATATTTGCCGATCAATCTATCTTTATGGGATACCACTCGGAGGACTGCCGATGATATTCTATCGACAGTTGGCATGCCAGGTAGGGGTGTGAGTGTTGTTTCTATATCGAACAAGATGGTACGTTCTGCAGGCTCTTCGTCCCTCCCACAGCTTGGCTAGATCTTTATGGTTGGATCGATCTCATGGATCATCAACGCTAATAGAGTCAGAGAGCTCATCGAGCCAGTGTAGATCAATTCTACGCCAATGAAAGGTCCTAATGGCTAGAGGGGGTGAATAGCCTATTAAAAAATCTACAACAACTCTTAACAAACCGGTTAGACAATTATGAGGCAAAGCAAGTGTTGCGCTAGCCTACTCAAAATGCAAGCCACCTACCACAATTCTAGTTTAGATAATATATTTTCACACAATAGCTATGACACTACTCTATGTTAGTGTGCTCTCAAAGGCTAACTAAAGAGCCACACTAACCAAGCAAGCAAGCTCTCACAACTAACTACACTAAAGAGCTTGTCAACTAGTTTGCGGTAAAGTAAAGAGAGTGATCAAGAAGGTTATACCTCCGTGTAGATGGATGAACCAATTAATCACAAGGATGAATAACAATGAAGACCAATCACCTCAGAATCAATGATGAACACAATGATTTTTTACCGAGGTTCACTTGCTTGCCGGCAAGCTAGTCCTCATTGTGGCGATTCACTCACTTGGAGGTTCACGCGCTAATTGGCTTCACGCGCCAAACCCTCAATAGGGTGCCACACAACCAACACAAGATGAGGAACACACAAGCCACAAGCAATCCACTAGAGTACCTTTTGGTGCTCCGCTGGGGAAAGGTCAAGAACCCCTCACAATCACCACGATTGGAGCCGAAGACAATCACCACTCTCCGCTCGACGATCCTCACTGCTCCAAGTCATCTAGGTGGTGGCAACCACCAAGAGTAACAAGTGAATCCCGCAGCAAAACAGGAACACCAAGTGCCTCTAGATGCAAACACTCAAGTAATGCACTTGGATTCTCTCCCAATTTCACAAAGATGATGAATCAATGATGAAGATGAGTGGGAGGGCTTTGGCTAAGCTCACAAGGTTGTTATGTCAATACAAATGGCCAAAAGACTAAGCTTGAGCCAGTTGTGGGGCTTAAATAGAAGCCCCCATGAAATAGAGTCGTCGTACCCCTTTATTGGGCACAACACGGGGTTATCGTACGCTCCAGTCATGCGATGCGTGCCACGTGTCCCTCTCTTCAAATGTTGATCACCCAATCTCAACAGTCAAGTGACGAACAGACACAGCAGCTCAAAGTGACTGGACGCTGAACCCCAGCGTTCGGTCGTTTCCAGTAAGTATCTAGAGATGACTTTTCTCAACCGAATGCGTCCAGTCAAGCTCGACTGAACACACCCAGTGTCTGGTCACTCGGTGACTCCTCTGTCCACTGCCACATCAGCAAGACTGGATGCACCCTATCAGCATTCGATCATTGAGTGACCCAGCATTCGGTCAAAGACCGACGCTACGCGCCCTCTGCTGCCACAGACCGGATGGGCCGATCCAACCGAGACCAGCATCCGGTCACTTATAATGACCTCTGTCTTTTCTGTCTAGGGCGCCGGTGGCACCGTCAGACTATCCGTACTCTATGGGTAGACACTCTGCCGGTGAAGTTCCTAACCCTTGCTCAAATGTGCCAACCACTAAGTGTATCACCTTGTGCACATGTGTTAGCATATTTTCACAAATGGTTTCAAGGGTGTTAGCACTCCACTAGATCCTAAATACATATGCAATGAGTTAGAGCATCTAGCGGCACTTTGATGACCACATTTTGATCGAGTTTCACCCCTCTTAATAGTATGGCTAGCAAACCTAAATGTGATCACACTCTCTAAGTGTCTTGATCACCAAAACAAAATAGCTCCTACCATTTATACCTTTGCCTTGAGCCTTTTGTTTTTCTCTTTCTTCTTTTCAAGTCCAAGCACTTGATCATCATCATGTCATGATCTTCATTTGCTTCACCACTTGGAATGTGCTACCTATGTCATGATCACTTGATAAACTAGGTTAGCACTTAGGGTTTCATCAATTCACCAAAACCAAACTAGAGCTTTCAATCTTCCCCTTTTTGGTAATTGATGACAACCCTTTCACAAAGATATGAATTCAAATTCAATTGAATCCATATTGCTTGTCCAAGCATATTTACCATGTGTAAAAGGATATGGACAAGTTTCATGAACCTCAAATGGTAGCAATTGCTCCCCCTACATATGTGCTAAGAGTTTGGATTGTAGCTTGCACATATGCTTAGATAGGAAATATAGGAGACAATGTCTACCCAATGATGCTAAGGTATAAAAGATGGACCTTTGAAGCATGATACCAATCGGAGTGCACTATTATACCATCCTTAGCACCATGGTTAGCTCGATAACACTTGGAAACACTTTGGAAATGAAATCACTAGATAACCTATGCATGCTAGATTTTCATTTCATCATTCAAACCTACAACTAGCATACACCATACAAGCATGAATATTGAAATTTAAAACTTGTGCCATGCAAGCAAAACATATAAAATGCACATTCAAATGCACCATACAAGTTCATGAGCTTGCTCCCCCTACTTGTGTGCTCAAAGTTTTAATTGATCCCTTTCCTTTGTCATATTTCCCCCCCTATATCAAATTCTCCCTTTTGTTGTCTTTTCACTATTTTTGTACACTATTTCTCCCCCTTTGTCATCAATGACCACAAAGGTTCAAAATGTAGATAGGTTGAGATTATCAATGTCAATCAATGGGGTGAGGATCATTTTCCCAAATTTGGTCCAATCTAGATCATTTACCAAAGATATTTAACTCGGTTTGATCCAAGGACAAGCTTCTTCACACCTCCAAATAAGGGTTATCTTGTACCATATTGAGTTAAACACTTAGAGCTCATTTTATAGATTAAACACTAGGTTTACAAGCCCACAAACATGTCATATGCTATAATCATCAAATTCATTTGATTTTCATGAATGAGCCTATTAAATGTGAAAGATGTCTAGATGCACAAACCATGTCCTTAGCAAGGACATATGCCATGCCAATCAACTTTTACCTTGGATTACTCAAAGGAGAGGCATGTCATATGAGTTGGGGGTGCATCAACACATATTTGAGAAATCCAATATGTTCAACTCATTCCTTAGCATGCAAAACCTTTTCTCATCCAATGGCTTGGTGAATATATCAGCAAGTTGATCTTTGGTGCCTACACTCTCAAGGCAAATGTCCCCTTTTTGTTGGTGATCTCTTATGAAATGGTGGCGGATATCAATGTCCTTTGTTCTTGCATATTGAACCAGATTATTGGTCATCTTAATTGCAATCTCATTGTCACATAGCAATGGCACTTTCTTCAACTTGATTCCAAAATCACTCAAAGTGGCCTTCATCCAAAGTACTTGTGCACAACAACTACCGGCGGATATGTATTCGGCTTCGGCGGTTGATAATGCAACACTATTTTGCTTCTTTGATGACCATGAAACAAGTGATCTTCCCAACAATTGACATGTGCCCAAGGTGATCTTCCTTTCAACCTTACATCCCGCATAATCTGAGTCAGAGTAACCAACTAGCTCAAACTTAGCTCCTTTGGGATACCACAAACCAACATTTGGTGTATGTTTCAAGTACCTCAATATTCTCTTTGTAGCCTTCAAATGACTTTCTCTTGGTGAGGCTTGAAATCTTGCACACATGCATACACTAAACATGACATCCGGCCTTGATGCGGTCACATAGAGTAGGCTTCTAATCATAGACCGATACAATTTTGATCCACCATATTTCCACTTGCATCACTATCCAAGTGGCCATTTGTTCCCATTGGTGTACTAATGGCTTTGCTATCACTCATGCCAAACTTCTTGATCATGTCTTTGATATACTTACCTTGACTCACAAAAGTACCATTCTTCAATTGCTTGATTTGAAGACCAAGGAAGTAACTTAACTCTCCAATCATGGACATATCAAACTCATTAGCCATCATCTTTCCAAACTCATCACAAAAGTCTTGATTGGTTGATCCAAATATGATGTCATCAACATAGATTTACAACACAAATAAATATTTACCAATCTTCTTGATGAAAAGAGTGGTGTCAACCTTGCCCATCATGAACCCTTTAGAGAGTAGGAAGTCCCTTAATCTCTCATACCATGCTCTAGGTGCTTGCTTCAAGCCATACAATGCCTTCTTCAACTTGTACACATGGTTGGGTTTCTTGTCATCTTCAAAACCGGGAGGTTGCTCAACAAATAGTTCTTCATTGATGTAACCATTGAGAAATGCACTCTTAACATCCATTTGATAGAGCTTGATGTTGTGGGCACAAGCATAGGCTAGCAAGATTCTAATTGCTTCCAATCTAGCAATCGGGGCATATGTTTCTCTAAAGTCAAGACCTTCAACTTGTGTATAGCCTTGTGCTACTAATCTTGCTGTGTTCCTTACCACTATCCCATCTTGATCTTGCTTGTTTCTAAAGACTCATTTGGTTCCAATCACATTGTGTCCTTTTGGTCTCTCTACTAATTCCCATACTTGATTTCTTATGAAGTTATTCAATTCTTCATGCATAGCATTCACCCAATCAACATCCTTCAATGCTTCATCTATCTTCTTTGGTTCAATGGATGACACAAATGAGAAATGCTCACAAAATGAAGCCAATCTTGATCTTGTTTGCACACCTCTAGAAATATCACCAATGATAGTGTCCAATGGATGATCCCTTGCAATATTGGTTGATAGGAGGATTGGAACTTGATTGCTTGCACTTGCTTGATCATTGGGTTGAGATGATGTACTAGCCACTTTATCTTGTTCATTATTATGAGAGCCACTTGTACTAACTTGATTTGTATCATCTTGCACATTTGAGTTAGAGAGCACTTGCACTTGATCATCTTCATCATCATTCACTTGCCTAGGCCTCAATTCACCAACATCCATGTTCTTCATGGCATTTGAAAGTTGAATGCCTCTAACATCTTCCAAGTTCCCATTGTCTACTTGTGAACCCTTGGTTTCATCAAATTCAACATCATGAACTTCCTCAAGAGTACCACTTTCTAAATTTCAAACTCTATATGCTTTGCTTGTAGTGGAGTAGCCAAGTAGGAATCCTTCATCACATTTCTTATCAAACTTGCACAATCTAGTGCCTTTCTTCAAAATATAGCATTTGCAACCAAAGACCCAAAAATATGCAATGTTGGGCTTTCTACCATTCAAGAGCTCATATGGTGTCTTCTCTTTCAACGGGTGACAATAGAGGCGGTTGCAACAATAGCAAGCCATGTTGATAGCTTCGGCCCAAAAAGATTGACTCATATTGTATTCACTAAGCATAGACCTTGTCATATCAATGAGTGTTCTATTCTTTCTCTCAACAAGGCCATTTGATTGTGGAGTGTACTTAGCCGAGAATTGATGTCTAATTCTAAATTCATAACACAACTCATCAATTCTAGTGTTCTTGAACTCACTACCATTGTCACTTCTAACTCTCTTGATGGTTGTTTCAAACTCGTTGTGAATGCCCTTGACAAATAATTTGAATGTTGCGAACACATCACTTTTGTCAACTAGAAAGAATACCCATGTGTCTCTAGTATAATCATCCACTATCACAAAGCCATATTTATTTCCACCAATGCTAGTGTATTGTGTTGGCCCAAACAAATCCATGTGCAATAACTCAAATGCTTTACTAGTGTTCATCATGTTTTTCTTGGGATGGGTGTTTCCAACTTGTTTTCTGGCTTGACAAGAGCTACAAAGCTTATCCTTTTCAAATACAACATCTTTCAAGCCTCTAACCAAGTCATGCTTAACCAATCTATTCAATTGTTTCATTCCAACATGACCAAGCCTTCTATGTCATAACCAACCCATACTAGATTTAGTGAACAAGCATGTAGATAATCTAGCTTCACTAGCATTGAAATCAACCAAGTATAGATTCTCATATCTAAAGCCTTTGAAGATCAAGTTAGAGCCATCTACACTTATGATCTCTACATCATCTACCCCAAATATGCATTTGAATCCAAGATCACACAGTTGAGCCATGGATAGCAAATTGAAGTTTAAGCTCTCTACTAGCAACACATTGGATATGCTCATGTCATTGGATATTGCAATCTTATCAAGCCATTTGACCTTGCCTTTGCCATTATCATCAAATGTAATACTATCATAACCATCATTGCCATTGGTGTTGATTGAGTTGAACATTCTTGCATCACCGGTCATGTGTTGAGTGCACCCACTATAAAGAACTCAATGCATTCCTCTAGCTTTGTAATTGACCTACAAAAGAAGATCAATTCTTTTTAGGTACCCAAACTTGCTTGGGTCCTTGAAGGTTAGTTACTAAGCTCTTTGGTACCCAAATGGCTTTCTTCTTTGAGCCCATCCATGGTTTACCAATGAACTTAGCCTTTACACCATTTGCACCCACATAGAAAGAATTAATCTTAATGGAGGATGCATTAGCTTTTTTACTCTTGCTCTTGCAATCATGCTCTTTATGACCAACTTGCTTGCAACTAGTGCAAAACTGATCATTGTTCTTCACAAAACTAGTCTTGTGAGGAGCAAAGGCCGCCTTGCCTTTCTTGGGGATATAGCACAATCCCTCTTTGTAGAGAGAAGCTCTTTGGCTACCCAAGCACATAAGCAAGCGGTCCTCACCACCATAGGCCTTAGCTAAGATGTGAGTGAGCTTATTGACCTCCTTCTTGAGGTTCTCATTCTCAACCATTAGTGAGGCATCACAAGTGAAACCATCACTACTAGATGAGGTGGAAGTAGAAGTACTACAAGAAGGGTTAGTGGGAGCAACAATGATAGGCATAGATAATGATTCAACAATTATATCACACGTTAAGCCTACATTGCAAGTTTCAACATGCTTCTTTTTATTTTCCTCATTAAGCAAAGAGGAATGAGCTTTTTCAAGCTTCTTGTGAGCCTTGTCAAGCTTCTCATGGGCTTCCTCTAGACTCTCATGAGTTGCTTTGAGCTCATCAAGGGCTTGCTTAAGGGCTTTTACCTCCTTATACAAGCTCTTGCATTCCCTTCTCTTAATGTCAAAGTGTTCTTTAGCATCTTCTAGCATATTAAATAATTCATCTTTAGTAGGTTCATCATCATCACTATCACTATCATTTTCATTTTCATTACCATGTTCTTCATCACTTCCATCATCACAAATTTGTACCTTAGTGGCCTTAGCCATGAAGCATGATAGAGTGTCGAAGAGAGAAGGCTTCTCATTGATTGCAATGTTTGCAAGTGCCTTCTTCTTGGTGGTCTTGTCATCATCACTATCATCATCATCATCACTTGAGGAAGAATCACTATCCCAAGTGACCACATATGAACCACCCTTCTTCTTCTTGAAGGTCATCTTGTCCTTCTTCTCTTTCTTTTCCTTCTTGTCCTTCTTGTTCTTCTTGTTGTCGTCATCATTGTCACTATTGTATGGACATTGAGCAACAAGATGATCTTTGCTTCCACATTTGAAGCACCTTCTTGACTCTTCCTTGTTCTTGGATGAAGATTTCTTTCTTCTAGCATGGTACCCTTTCTTCATCATGAACTTGCCAAATTTCTTAACAAAGAGAGACATCTTATCATCATCATCATCCCATGAGCCATCATCTTCACTTGATGTTTCTTGCTTTGCCTTGCCCTTGGATGATGTGGCTTTGAATGCCACACTCTTCTTCTTCTCATCTTTCTTCTCCTTCTTTTCTTCCTTCTCATCATCATCCCTATATGTATCATCGGTCATTATATCTCCCAACACTTTGTTTGGTGTCATGGTGTCCAAACCACTCCTCACTAGAATAGTGACCAATGTGCCAAATCTTGAAGGTAAGCATCTTAAGAACTTGTGGGAGAAGTCCTTGTCCTTCACCTCTTCTCCAAGTGCTTTGAGATCATTGACAAGCACTTGAAGCCTATGAAACATCTCTAGCACACTCTCATCCTCCTTCATCTTGAAGCTTGCAAACTTCTCTTTGAGAATGTATGCCTTTGCACCCTTCATGGCTTGAGTGCCCTCAAAAGATTCTCCCAACTTCTTCCAATCCTCATGAGCCATCTCAATATTCTTGATTTGCTCAAATGTTCTCTCATCAATTGCATCATGAATGGCACTTAGAGCAATGTCATTACTTTGGAGAAGCACTTCTTCGGCCGCGGTGGGATTCTCTGGATCACCAATCTCAATTTTGGTTTCTACCACCTTCCACACTTTTCTATTGATTGACTTGATGTGTGTGGTCATCTTTGATTTCCAATATGGATAATTTGTGCCATCAAATTGGGGTGGCTTCTTGGTGTTGTTGATTTGAGCTATTTTTACATGGAAGATTGTTAAGCCTCAAATCACGGTGACCTCGGCTCTGATACCACTTGAAAGGTCCTAATGGCTAGAGGGGGGAATAGCCTATTAAAAAAATCTACAACTCTTAACAAACCGGTTAGACAATTATGAGGCGAAGCAAGTGTTGCGCTAGCCTACTAAAATAGCAAGCCACCTACCACAATTCAAGTTTTTACAGTATCTATCCACACAATAGCGATGACACTATACTAAGTTAGTGTGCTTTCAAAAGCTAACTAAAGAGCCACACTAACCAAACTAACAAGCTCTCACAACTAGCTACACTAAAGAGCTTGACAACTAGTTTGTAGTAATGTAAAGTGAGTGAGCAAGATGTTTATACCGCCATGTTGAGGAAGGAGCCAAACAATCACAAGAATGAATACCAATAAAGACCAATCACCTCAGAATCAAATGATGAACACAATGATTTTTTTACCAAGGTTCACTTGCTTGCCGGCAAGCTACTCCTTGTTGTGGCGATTCACTCACTTGGAGGTTCACACGCTAATTGGCATCACTACGCCAAACCCTCAATAGGGTGCCGCACAACCAACATATGATGAGGATCACACAAGCCACGAGCAATTCACTAGAGTACCTTTTGGCTCTCCGCCTGAGGAAAGGTCAAGAACCCCTCACAATCACCACGATCGGAGCCAGAGACAATCACCACCCTCTGCTCGACGATCCTCACTGCTCCAAGCCGTCTAGGTGGCGGCAACTACCCAGAGTAACAAGCGAATCCCATAGCGAAACACGAACACCAAGTGCCTCTAGATGCAAACACTCGAGCAATGCACTTGGATTCTCTCCCAATCTCACAAAGATGATGAATCAATGATGGAGATGAGTGGGAGGGCTTTGGCTAAGCTCACAAGGTTGTTATGTCAATATAAATGGACAAAAGAGTGAGCTTGAGCCGGCTATGGGGCTTAAATAGAAGCCCTCATAAAATAGAGCCATTGTACCCCTTTACTAGGGCACAACACGGGGTGACCGGATGCTCTGATCATATCGACCGGATGCTAGGTCCTCAGCATCCGGTCACGCGATGCATGCCACATGTCCCCTCTCTTCAAAAGTTGATCGCCCAATCTCAATGGTCAAGTGATGACCTAGACACAGTAGCTTAAAGTGATCGGGCGCTGAACCCCAGCATCTAGTCGTTTCCAGTAAGTATCCAAAGATGACTTTTCATGATCGAACGCGTCCGGTCAAGCTCGACCGGACACACCCAGCGTCTGGTCACTCGGCGACTCCTCTATCCACTGCCACGTTAGTAAGACCAAACGCACCTTGTTAGCATTCGGCCAAAGACTGACGCTGCGCGCCCTCTGCTGCCACTGACCAGACGGGCCGGTCCAATGGAGACCAGCATCTGGTCACTTACAGTGACCTCCATCTTTTCTAGTCTAGGGTGCCGGTGGTACCATTGGACTATCCGCACTCTATGGGCGGACACTCCTGCCGGTGAAGTTCCTAACCCTTGCTCAAATGTGCCAACCACCAAGTGCACCACCTTATGCACATGTGTTAGCATATTTTCACAAATGTTTTCAAGGGTGTTAGCACTCCACTAGATCCTAAATACATAAGCAATGAGTTAGAGCATCTAGCGGCAC
This sequence comes from Miscanthus floridulus, assembly GCF_019320115.1. NCBI lineage: Eukaryota > Viridiplantae > Streptophyta > Magnoliopsida > Poales > Poaceae > Miscanthus > Miscanthus floridulus. Next base: position 29,801,399 of record NC_089592.1, on the reverse strand, counting down.
TTTGATGACCGCATTTCGATACGAGTTTCATCCGTCTTAATAGTATGGCTATCAAACCTAAATGTGATCACACTCTCTAAGTGTCTTGATCACCAAAACAAAATAGCAGCCTACCATTTATACCTTTGCCTTGAGCCTTTTGTTTTTCTCTTTCTTCTTTTCAAGTCCAAGCAATTGATCATCATCATGTCATGATCTTCATTTGCTTCACCACATGAAATGTGCTATCTATGTCATGATCACTTGATAAACTAGGTTAGCACTTAGGGTTTCATCAATTCACCAAAACCAAACTAGAGCTTTCAGCCGATCAGCACAACACCTGTGACTGCAGATCTGATTTCGGAACCACCTCCGAGGTTGTCTTCATCAACAACTCACCGCCCGCTTCCCCACTACCAGAGGAGGCAAATCAATAATGACGATCTAATCGCATCCATCGATCAGGTTGGTCAGAAGTTCATCGATTGTCCTCTCCATCAGCAAAATCAGCTCTGGACACTCTGGTTCAGCACCGACCAACCTCTAATCTAGATCTGTTGGAGGCTGCTCGGGAAACTCTAGGGGTTGTGGCTCTGCCCTTCGAGCTCACCAACTGTCGCCTGCCACTTATCAAGAGGCTCTACAGGGCAAATTTGCCGACCAGGTTGGAGATGTCCATCCCCTCGCCGACTAGATCGCCGACCAGCTCCCATCGGCTATCAACATGCTACACGTCGGCCGATGCCCCAGAGCGTCTGATGTAGACTAGGCCCGATCTTCCAAAAGGTATGATAGCATCGATTGGTGGAGACTCGACATTCATGATCTAGGCTTTGAACCAAGACTGATTTAGGACCCCCACAACTGTTACACCACTGCTCCAGTTGGTTATCAATCACGCGAACACGTGATTGACCTCACCAAGAAGGCTTTCCTGCAAGCAAATCAAGAACACAAGAAAGAACGGGATGAACGCAATCTAAAATTGCAAATAAATATGAGGCTTATGATAACAAGGAGTTTGAGTCTTTATTCGAAAGGAATAATCAGGCATAGGCGAACAAGATCAAGGACTGGGGCCATGGTTCACAGCAAGCAGCCTTAGCGGCACTAGTTGTAGCAAAATGACAGTCTGTTTCATAAGGAAATCAAGAACTAAACAAAACTCAAACCCTAAGGAGAGCGATGGCTGCTATTTATACAGTCTTGGGCGTCACCCCCCTAGACGCGCCCCCTAATGGGTCCAAACACTGATACACAGTCCAATAGACCAAAAGACGGTGTCGCAGCACCCTGGTAGATTCTGGACGCTGACTTGTTTCAACTATTACCATTGATTCCGAATGTCTTTTGACATGAGACCACTTGCATTGGCTTCCTTATCAAATTAGCTTTCCAACCATATGTGGATCGTCGAAAATAGAATCCGGATGCATCCTGGGTGACCAGTTTAAGGCAGACTGGTCCTGGAGGCCTAGGTAAACTCGAACTTGAGTTGCTTTGGGCCTCCACCCTCGAGGATTTGAACCGAATTAGCCTCGGACCTCCTTACTGACTTGGACACCCTTGCTGGACTCCTACCCCTCCATACCATGTACCAAACATGGTCATATGCATGGGTGTCATGTCCTCATCATCCTCCCCTTCTTGACGAAAAGTCGTCCTTGGCGTCGATTGTGCTTGAAACTGATCCTGCACAACATAAAGGAGAATGGAGTTGCAAAGACAAAGGGAACTAAAATAATTGTGAGAAGGAACGTGACCATGTTTCCAAGTTTCTAGCATGTCATCTCGCATAAAAATTTCAGCAAGCATGTAGACTCCACGATCCGAATGCACACGATGTATGTCAACACTATCCTGTAAAAGATTAGAACTAACCAAAGACAATGTAGGAATAGATGGTCTAGCAAACATAAGTAGCAACCAACAATGCTCCCCTTCTTGGAAGTGAACTTGTTTCTTTGAGGAACATGAGAAAATGTTTGTATTATTATGGCTACCCTCTAAACGATCATAATCTTGTACAACAAAAGGAGAATTCATATTACTACGAATATATACTCGATGTATCATATATTGTCCCTTGTTGTTATATTTGCCAATAACATGTTATATTTGTTTAGAAAACCAAGGCAAATCAGCATATTTAAAAAGGCTATCCTCCAAACAATCTAGGTTACACAAAACATCAAATTCAATGTAACCCAAAGTATGTAAAGAAGACAACAGTTTGAACTCATCAGATTTAGTAGCAATATGAATAATATGTTTATTTTCAGCACAAGTGAGTGGTTCCAAAACATGTAAAACTGAAGCATCATCAACCAATTCATCTTTATCACAAGGAACTTCAAGCAAATTATCATGGGACAGAGATAAATCAAGAGAGGGTTCCACTAACAATTGCTCTATGATAGCATAGTTTGTGAAAAAATTTAGTATATTAAAACAATTCTCACCTTCCATGGGTGTAGCACCATGGGCATTACCTGTGTTCTTAGCAGTAGTAATAGGTGCATTGTGAAGTGATGGTTCTGAATTTGCATATGAGGTTGTGAGCTCCTCATTTTCTCCCATGTCATCCTCTCGCTTATGTATATTATCATGCAGAAGGTTAGTCATAGCAAGAGGAATAACAACAAACTCTTCCTCTAAATGGTGCACCTCATCATATGAAGTCAAAACAGGAGGTGGGTTAACAAAGGTTTCTCGCATAAGAAGTTTCATATCATTCCAAGTTTGAGGTTTATCAGAAGGATCTAAAGACTCCCACCAAGATAAAGCAGAATGTCGCAAAACACTAGCTATATTTTTTACCTTCCTCCTTGGACACATAAAGCGAGTAGCAAATATGTTATCTATGGCAATTTTCCACTCCATGTACTCATCAGCACCTATACCATCATAAGCCGGTGGATACGAATAACCTATCATTGTTAGAAGACAGCAAAAGACAACACAAAAGTATTATCCCTACCAACTACTTAGGTTGTGGACAAGGAAAAATAAGGCACTCAACTCTCAAGCGTCTTACCATAGTCTTACAAGTGTTCTTACCAAAGCAATAGGCGGTGCAATCGGTCGGTCACTATGATACCGTTGTAGCTTGAGTGTAACAGTTGCAAGGCGAACCTATACTTGATTAGAAGAAAGTGGAGCTTGGACAGGCACAATATAGTAGCAAGGAATAGCAATAATTTAATTCAGAAATTGCAAGATTGAAAAGTAGTCCCAAGCTAGTCTATATCGCTGGCCTAAACTCGTCCTGGACCTAGTTCAAGCAAGTAATACAATACAACTCAGCACAAGGACTCAAAAGGATGCAAGCACTTCTAAACTTTTTTTCACTTTCTTTTTCTTTCCTTCTTTATTTTTTCTCTCTTTTTTTAGGTGCGGCTTTTTTCCTTCTTTTGGTTTTTCCACCTCTCTGCCTTTAACTCTTTCTTTTTTTACTCAGAAAAGTGCTGCAAAAATAATTGTAAATAAAAATATCAAGAAGCTGCACTTAAGCGTGATCTAAACTCTCGGCCAGCAAAGCAATATCAGCAGTAGGACTGCCTAGGCATGGACACCCTGACAGGAACTTTCCTTTTGGATTAGCACAAGGAAAAACCAAAGAGATGCCCAACCAGGATCACAACTAACCAACAGTAGAAAATCTTGTGTGCATATTATTTCCAAAGGAGACTATAACTGCCAATTAATGATTTCCTTTCTTTCTAACTGTGCACAAGAATAATCCACCAGCAACAACTGTGGAGATCAGATGAGATATCCTTTTTAAATGTGGAAATAAGGATGAGGATAAAGATTTGTACTATATGTCTCTCTCAATTTGACTTATTCTTTTCCCTCAATTTGCTCACGTAACAACCAACAGGGATGCAAGATTTGGCAAAAAGGAACAAACTATCACCACACTGTAAGACAAGACATGACACTAGACCAAGAACAAGATCAGAACACAACGAACACTAAGACGCGACAAGGGACGACAGTTCAATAAAGCAAACTGAAATTAAAAAAATTGCAAAGGCACAATGAGGCTATAGGACGAGGAATATGTGGCGGTGTTTTTTTTGGCTTTTTGTGGACGATAGGTAATGCAAAAATAGTAACAATATAAAAGGGAAAACAAAGTTATACCTAACGAGGAACAAGGTCTCTGATACCACTTGATGTAGACTAGGCCCGATCTTCTGAAAGGTATGATAGCGTTGATTGGTGGAGACTCGACGTTCACGATCTAGGCTTTGAACCAAGACTAATTCAGACCCCCGCAACCATTACATCACTACTCCATTGGTTATCAACCACGCGAACGTGATTGACCTCACTGAGAAGACTTTCCTGCAAGCGAATCAAGAACATAAGCAAGAACGGGATGAACACAATCTGAAATTGCAAATAAATATGAGGCTTATAATAACAAGAAGGAGTTCAAGTCTTTATTCAAAAGGACTAATCACCATAGGCGAACAAGATCAAGAACTGGAGCCCTGGTTCACAGCAAGCAGCCTTGGTGGCACAGTTGCAGCAAAACGACGTCTATTTCATGAGAAAATCAAGAACTAAACAAAACCCAAACCCTAAGGAGAGCGGCGGCTGCTATTTATATAGTCTTGGGCGTCACCCCCCTGGACGTGCCCCCTAATCGGCCCAAACATGATATATGATCCAACGGACCAAAAGACGGTGTCACAGCACCCTGGCAGATTATGGATGTTGATTTGTTTCAATGATTCCTATTGATTCCAAAGGTCTTTTGACGTGAGACCACTTGTATTGGCTTCCTTATCAAATTATCTTTCCAACCATATGTGGATCGTCGAAAATGGAGTCTAGATGCATCCTGGGTGACCAGTTTAAGGCAGATTGGTCCTGGAGGCCGAGGTAGACTCGAACTTGAGTTGCTTTGGGCCTCCACCTCAGGGATTCGAACTGAATTAGCCTCGGACCTCCTTCTTGACTTGGACACCCTTGCTGGCCTCCTACCCCTCCATACCATGTGCCAAACATGGTCATATGCATGGGTGTCATGTCCTCATTAGCGTCCCTCCAAACCATCTTGGAGGAGAATCCAAACTCCGAGTCCTAGGGCTCTATAGAGACTGTCGCCGAAGCCACCACTGAACAACTTCCTCTCCTTCCTTTCCATGGTGGCGCAATCTTCAACGTCTACGTCGATAGCCCCCGTGGGAAGGGGAAACTGAGGAGGACCGCACCACCCGCATCAATAGGAACATCAATCATGCGCAGCGCTGAGCAAACGAGGCTACCCTTGTGATGGCTGAGGCTAAGCTTGACTTGCAAGAAAGGCTATGCCAACTCCACCACAACCACGATAATGAATTTGTCCATGTTATGGCCACGACATCTACAAGACCCCAAGTGCTAACCTGGCCATGGCCACCAACAAGCTCATCCGGCTCCCACAGACACCAGAGGTCGCCAAGGTCACTACCATGCTTAAAGCGGCACACTGCCAGGTCAACGAGATCTGCTAGGATCAGAGACCTTCATACTCCACAAGCTCGATTCGCTAATCAGCCATGCCAAGATCTGATCGCCGCCCCCAAGTCATTTCATCAACCAGCACCACGACGATAGACAACCCCTCCAGGGGGGAGCTAGGGGCAACCGCATCGAACACCTTCGCCAACATGACTAGGAGGTTGACCAGGACGTCCGAGTGCACCTCAATAATCTCTAAGACGCACAATGATATATCAATGAGCACCGCTTTGGTCACCATGAGGAAGAAGTACGCCGCCGTTAAGAGTATGAGCAAGAGTTCGGTAACCCAGACTCAGCTCTCAAGCCGCTCAACGTCGGCAACGCTATAGATCACAGCGCCAACAACCCTGAAGGGCCCCCAGCATTCACGAGGGCACTCCAAACACTCTAGTGGCCCCATGGTTTCAAAATCACTGGGGTTTAGCCCTACGAGGGAAGGATGAACCCCACATAGTGGCTATAGGCTTACGCCACTGTTGTATGCACCACCGGAGGAGATACTAGTGTCATGGTGAACTATCATCCTATCATGCTCATGCCAACCGCCATGAATTGGTTCACAAGCCTTGCCCTGGACTCCATCGCATCCTAGGAAGAGCTGAAAAAGGTCTTCGCCAACAACTACATGGCAATGTGTACTCATCCATGCACCAAGCATGATTTGAACCGCATCTATTAGAAGCTGTCCAAGCTCCTCCATAGCTACGTCAGACGCTTTTTTGAGATGAGGAATTATATTCCCAACATCACAGAAGCTAAGGTCATCACCACCTTCATTCGAGGTCTCCATCACCATGATCTTCGCTCAAAGTTCAACCGCAAGCCGCCTATGGGGATTGGCGAGATGATTTTGACCGCCAACCAGTATGCCAACACCGAAGAAGCCAAAGTGCGATCCTGGGTGACCAGTTTAAGGCAGATTGGTCCTGGAGGCCGAGGTAGACTCGAACTTGAGTTGCTTTGGGCCTCCACCTCAGGGATTCGAACTGAATTAGCCTCGGACCTCCTTCTTGACTTGGACACCCTTGCTGGCCTCCTACCCCTCCATACCATGTGCCAAACATGGTCATATGCATGGGTGTCATGTCCTCATTAGCGTCCCTCCAAACCATCTTGGAGGAGAATCCAAACTCCGAGTCCTAGGGCTCTATAGAGACTGTCGCCGAAGCCACCACTGAACAACTTCCTCTCCTTCCTTTCCATGGTGGCGCAATCTTCAACGTCTACGTCGATAGCCCCCGTGGGAAGGGGAAACTGAGGAGGACCGCACCACCCGCATCAATAGGAACATCAATCATGCGCAGCGCTGAGCAAACGAGGCTACCCTTGTGATGGCTGAGGCTAAGCTTGACTTGCAAGAAAGGCTATGCCAACTCCACCACAACCACGATAATGAATTTGTCCATGTTATGGCCACGACATCTACAAGACCCCAAGTGCTAACCTGGCCATGGCCACCAACAAGCTCATCCGGCTCCCACAGACACCAGAGGTCGCCAAGGTCACTACCATGCTTAAAGCGGCACACTGCCAGGTCAACGAGATCTGCTAGGATCAGAGACCTTCATACTCCACAAGCTCGATTCGCTAATCAGCCATGCCAAGATCTGATCGCCGCCCCCAAGTCATTTCATCAACCAGCACCACGACGATAGACAACCCCTCCAGGGGGGAGCTAGGGGCAACCGCATCGAACACCTTCGCCAACATGACTAGGAGGTTGACCAGGACGTCCGAGTGCACCTCAATAATCTCTAAGACGCACAATGATATATCAATGAGCACCGCTTTGGTCACCATGAGGAAGAAGTACGCCGCCGTTAAGAGTATGAGCAAGAGTTCGGTAACCCAGACTCAGCTCTCAAGCCGCTCAACGTCGGCAACGCTATAGATCACAGCGCCAACAACCCTGAAGGGCCCCCAGCATTCACGAGGGCACTCCAAACACTCTAGTGGCCCCATGGTTTCAAAATCACTGGGGTTTAGCCCTACGAGGGAAGGATGAACCCCACATAGTGGCTATAGGCTTACGCCACTGTTGTATGCACCACCGGAGGAGATACTAGTGTCATGGTGAACTATCATCCTATCATGCTCATGCCAACCGCCATGAATTGGTTCACAAGCCTTGCCCTGGACTCCATCGCATCCTAGGAAGAGCTGAAAAAGGTCTTCGCCAACAACTACATGGCAATGTGTACTCATCCATGCACCAAGCATGATTTGAACCGCATCTATTAGAAGCTGTCCAAGCTCCTCCATAGCTACGTCAGACGCTTTTTTGAGATGAGGAATTATATTCCCAACATCACAGAAGCTAAGGTCATCACCACCTTCATTCGAGGTCTCCATCACCATGATCTTCGCTCAAAGTTCAACCGCAAGCCGCCTATGGGGATTGGCGAGATGATTTTGACCGCCAACCAGTATGCCAACACCGAAGAAGCCAAAGTGCGCTTTAATGAGGATGCGGGCACTAATCGCCCAACTCACCGCAGCGACAATCACCCCGACGACCAGCGCCACAATGACCACCGCTACGACGACTGCAAACACCATCAGGATAGTGGCCATGATCTGCCAGAAGGATCCAAGTCTGGTCAATATTGCCGCCGCCGACCAGACCATATCATTGCCGTTGTCAATGAACCTCATGCCAAGGACAACTATGATGAACAATACAAGAAGATCCTCAATGGCCCATGCCCTCTCCACAAGAACGCCAAGCATAAGATGAAGGACTACCTCGGCTTGGCTAAGGAGTTCTAGGCTAAAAAGCTAGACGATGATAGCAATGATGGAGCTGGAGGCCACCGATGACCTAGGGGTAACAACAATGCCTTTTAGGATCACAACAAGGTGGTTGCCACCATCTTTGGGGGCCTCGCCTCCACCAAGAGTAGAAGAGAATGGAAACAAACTGCCCACCGGGTGCTCGTCGTCAATACGAAAGCCGCCACCGCCAACCCTAGCAATTGTCCTTGGTCTGAGGTCCCCATCACCTTCAGTAGGGCCAACTAGTGGGTGAACATCACCTACATAGGGCGTTTCCCCCTCATCCTTCATGCAACCATCCAGAAAGTGCTTTTTAGAAAAGTGCTCGTCGATGGTGGGAGTGCTCTAAACCTCCTCTTCGCCGAAGCCCTAAAGGAGTTAGGCCTTGGGATAATAGATCTCACACCCTTCGACTCCTCCTTTGGGTGTGTGGTACCTGGCAGGGCATCCAAACCGCTTAGAGAGATCACCCTACTAGTACAGTTCACCACGGCAAGCAACTACCGCGTCGAGCACATCAACTTCTATGTCACCGACTTCAACACCGCCTATCACACCATACTTGGTTGGCCAGCTCTGGCCAAGTTCATGGCCGTACCGCACTACTCTGATCTAGTGTTGAAGATGTCTTCTCCTGTAGGAGACCTGCCCCTATGGGCCAACCTCTCCATTGCCTACGCCTACGAGACAGAGAGTCTCACCCTCACTGATGCCACCAACCTCTCCATCTAGATGGCTAGTGTGGTCATCGACGCCAAGACGGTGCCCACCGATGACCTAGAGATCCCATTGCTAGAGCCTCCTCGCACCTCCACCAAGTCCAAAGAAACCAAGGAAGTCGGCCTCGGCCTCGACGACCCCTCCAAGATAGTGAAGATTGGGGGCTCACCTCGACCCCAAATAGGAAAGCATGCTTGTCTCCTTCCTACGTGCCAATGCCGACATGTTTGCTTGGAAACCTATAGACATGTCGGGGGTACCACGGGAGAAGATTGAGCACTCCTTGAATGTCTCGCCGACTGCCAAACCGATCAAGCAAAAACTCTGACGATTCACGCTAGACAAGAAGGAGACTATTAGGGTAGAAATAAAATGGCTCCTAGCTGCCAGATTCATAAAAGAAGTGTATTATCCTGAGTGGTGAGAAAACCATGTTCTCGTGTAAAAAAGAATAAAGAATGGAGAATGTGCATTGATTACACTGATCTTAACAAACACTGCCCTAAAGACCCCTTCAGTCTGCCTCGGATAGACGATGTTGTAGACTCCATCGCTGGCTTCGAACTGCTCTCCTTCCTCAACTTTTACTCTAGCTATCACCAGATTTCCCTCAAGGAAGAAGACTAGATCAAGATGTCGTTCATCATGTCTTTTGGTGTGTACTGCTATACCACCATGTCATTCGGACTCAAGAACGCTGGGGCGACCTACCAAAGGGCCATCTAGATGTGCCTCGATCAACAGATAGGCCACAACATCAAAGCTTACATCAACGATGTGGTCGTCAAGTCCAAGACCACCGATGCTCTCATCACCGACCTCAAAGAAACATTCATCAACCTAAAAAGGTATCGATGGAAGCTGAACCCTTCAAAGTGCATCTTTAGAGTTACGTCCGTCATACTCCTGGGCTACATCATCAATGCCCGTGGCATCGAACCCAATCTCGACAAGGTCTCCACCATCACCAATATGAAACGTCCGATCTACACAAAGGACATATAGAAGCTTATAGGTTGCATGGTTGCTATAAGCCACTTTATATCATGCCTCAGCGAAAAGGGACTACCATTCTTTAAACTCCTCAAGGCCTCCGAGCGCTTCTCCTAGTTGAAGGAGGCAAATACAGCTTTCGAGCAGCTCAAGTTATTTCTAATAAAGCCTCTGATCATGATGGCGCCTCGACCAGATGAAACTCTACTGATCTACATCACCGCCACTTCTCGCGTCGTTAGCACAACTATCGTCATCGAACGCGAGGAGGTCGGGCATGCCTATAAGGTGCAATGTCCGGTCTACTTCATCAGCGAGGTCCTTAATAAGCCCAAAATTCGTTATCCTCAAGTTCAGAAACTGCTATATGCTATTATGATCATGTCACACAAGCTTTGCCACTACTTTGAGTATTACAAGATCGCCGTGGTCACTGAGTTCCCTCTTGCGGACATTCTCCACAACAAAGAGGCCAACGGCCGCATCATCAAGTGGGTTGTCGAGCTCAGCACTTACTCCATTGAATTCAGAAGCAGGCCTACCATCAATTCATAGGCGCTCACTGATTTAGTTGCTGAGTGGTCCCAGATCCAAGAGCCCATCGCCGCTACTTGCCCTGAGCACTGGGTGATGTACTTCAATGGTGCCCTCAACATCAACGATGCTGGTGTGGGCATTCTGTTCATTACGCCGACCAAGGATAAGCTCCGATATGTTCTCCGAATACTTTTTCGGCCTCCAACAACGCCGTCGAATATGAAGCATGTCTCTAGGACTCTGTATAGCCGTTGAGCTCAGTGTCAAATGCCTCATGGTATACGGAGACTCCACGCTGGTCATCAACCAGCTCAACAAAGACTGGTCCTGCTCTAGTGAAAAGATGGATGCATATTGTGCCAAAATCAGGAAGATTGAAGGAAAATTCTACGGTATCGAGTACCACCACGTGGTACAAGATCAAAATCAGCTCACCGACCACCTATCCAAGATAGGCTCTTCTCACGCTGCGATTCCACCTAGGGTCTTCATTCAAGATCTTTTGATGCCATCCATTAAGGAAGAGAAGGAAGTTCAAGAAATTCCCCCTGCCAAGCAGCTGGTACTTATAGTACCTTCGCCGGCCGCCGATTGGAGGGAATAGTTCATCAAGTACCTCACCAGCGCTGAAGTACTCACCGACAAGACTGAAACCGAATGCCTAATCCGTCGAAGCAAGCATTACGTGCTGGTGGACAGGAACTTGATGAGGAAAAGTGTCAAGGAAGAGATACTATAGAAATGCATCACCCAAGAAGAGGGAGTGAAACTACTTCTCAAAATTCACTCTGGTTCCTGTGGCAACCACGTGGCCTCGAGAAATCTAGTCGACAAAGCTTTTTGAGCTGGATTTTACTGTCCTACGGCCATCTTCGACGTAGAAGACATCATCTGACGTTGTGAAGGATGTTAATTCTTCTCCAAGCAAATCCATGTGCCGGCACAAGAACTGCAGACCATCCCAGCTTCTTGGACTTTTACTTGCTGGGGACTAGACATGATCGGGCCTTTCAAGCTAGCGCCAGGTGGTTTCTGGTATGTATACATCACCATCGACAAGTTCTCCAAGTGGATCGAATACAAACCGCTTGTTTCAGCTACTGCAAAGAAAGCAGTCGAGCTCTTCAAAGATATCATCCATAGATTCGGTCTCCTGAACAGCATTATCATCGACCTCGGTACTACATTTACTGGTCATCATTTTTGGGACTTCTACGAAGACCGATGCATCTCCATCAAATATGTTTACATTGCCCATCCTAGAGCCAATGGCCAGGTCAAATGGGCGAACGGCATGATCCTTGATGCCCTCAAAAAGAGGCTATATCAGAAAGAAGAACAGCATCCGGGCAGATGGCTCAAAGAGCTACCAGTTGTGGTCTAGGGACTACGCACTCAAGCTAGTCGTAGCACCGGTGTGTCTCCATATTTTTTGGTCTACGGCTCAGAAGCCATACTACCAGTGAACATTGCCTTTCGAGCACCTAGGGTGGAACATTATGATGAAGAGCAAGCCACAGCTGTTCGGACAGAGGACGTCGACAGGGTCGAGGATGAATGCCTGATCACCTGCGTCCGCATAGCCAAATACCTAGAAGGCCTGCGGAGATACTACAACCGCAACATCAAAGGTCGTTAATTTGTTGTCGGCGACCTCATTCTCCATAGAAAAAAGAAAACCGAAGGGATGCACAAGCTCTCCTCCCCTAGGAAGGGCCTTACATGGTCAAAGAGGTTACCCGACTAGGGTCATATCGGCTATGTGACTTGGACGGAATCGATATCCCCAATTCATGGCACATTGAGCACCTTATATGTTTCTATCCTTGAAATGCTCTAGATATGTATTCTCCACTGCATGATGAATAAAGTTTTGGTCACCATAATTTGTCTCCATTATTTCTCCATTATGATTTAATCTCCACTTGTGTTCGCCAGCTCTAAGCTACTCCTTTAACGAACTCCAACACGAGATCGCCATAAATGCTCTACCATGTTTCTCCATATCTCTAAGATAATTCACTGACCGCCGAGCAGCACACGTTCTGTTCTATGCTCTATGGAAAAGACCCAGTCTCCTGATCTCTCCCTACACATGCTATGGGCTCCACGCTCTACGTTATGGGTGGTCGGTTGTGGTTCCTTGGTCACGCCTGTACCTCCTACACGTGCATGGGCTCCATGCTCGACGTTATGGACTATGGGCTAGCCTAAGGCCATGAGTATAATAAAGAACCAACTGCTCGGATGCCACTTATACTACGTATATCTCCAAGTTATTTCGCTAACTGTCGAGCCGCACACGTTCCGCTCTGTTCTCTTTGGGGAAGACCCAGTCTCCGATCCCTCCCTACACATGCTACGGGCTCCACGCTCTACGTTATGGGTGGTCGGCTATGGTTCCTTGGTCACGCCTATTCCTCCTACACGTGCATGGGCTCTACGCTCGATGTTATGGACTGTGGGCTAGCCAAGGCCAAGAGTTCAGTAATGAACTAACTGCTTGGATGCTACTTATACTACGTATAATTGCGTTAGGGTTAACACTACAATGATTTTTTCACCGCAATACTAGCAAACTGCATAAACATGCACATGTCAACATTTATACATATATATAAATGATTGTCTGTGCCCTTGCGCGATTTGACTACCCTCTCTAGTTATTACAGACTTTTCTCCAAGCAGATCATCGGGCTTCGCCATCACCGTCTATCTCGCCGAACAAGTTGACGTCGCCAGCCAGCTTCTTTGCCGCGTCTTCCACCTCATCTTCCAGCTATTGGTGCTCCATTGTGTCCGTCCCTCTGGCGAATCTGGCCCCTATCGCTTGAAGTTCAATGGTAGGGTAATGGGACTGGACCACCGCTAGGGCGTGTGTAATGGCGGTGATGATGGCGTCGCGGTTGAAGCTTTTGAAGTTCTCCCACACCACCTTGCATCTCTCAATGATGGTGTCCGGATGCGACGGTCTGCCTTTGGGCTAGGGAGCCACCTCTAGGTCGACATAGTCAAGCATTGGCTTGATTCTAGCAACTATGACGTTGAGCTTGCTCTGCTAGGTTCTGGCCTCCAGCTCAAGCACATCAAACTACGCCACCCTCTGACGGTAATCTGCATCTTGCTCTACAAGCACAACGGTTGTCAGCAACAATATAACTGTTCAACAATGCAAAGGAAAATTGCTAATATGACATACCTTTTCTCTGCTCGAAGACATTTTGGAGCTGCTCAGACTTTTGCTCCAGCTGCTCGGACACACTCGTCGGCCGCTCAGAGACGGTGACTAGCTGCTCGGACTTGCCCCGCAACTACTCAGACGCCATCGCTAGCTGCTCAGATAGGACGCCCTTCTGGTATTCTAGATCCTACGCATTGGATTCAGTAAGGTCTCACTCACACTAGGCCCTCTAGATGTTCTTCTCCATAAGCTTCATCACCTCATTGAGCTTTTCATTCTCCTCGGCGAGGGGCTCCATCCTCTTGATCAGCTATCGCCGCTGTTCGGCGGTCCGAGCAATACCCTACAAAAAATGACAAGATAATAAAGAACTCAAAATCTCCAATGACAAACTGCAAACATTGATGATGTAATGTTAACCTTGATATGTTTCACCACCATGGAAAGGGTGGACTCTAGCCTCCTAAGCTCCTTGGTGGTGTCCTCCTCCTCAACAACCACCACTTCGTCGCCCCACTTGCGGATGATTCGGACGGCTTGAAGTCGTGATTCCACATGCTCAATCTCTTCCACCTTGTCCTCTTCCTCCGCAGCGGGTGGCGCCACCTCAGGGCTTGGTGGCTGCACTATGCATCTAACTATGCCCTCTAACATCTTGGGGAGCATGGCCAGCTCTTCCTGTTGCATTGGCCTCGCCACCCTAGACTCAGGTGTGGCATTGGCATCTCCAGCATTCGTCGCTGAAGACCCAACGGTTTCCTACCATTGCCCCGAGCATCGCTGCCAACCCGTCCATCGTTGGCGCCAACTGTTCGCCACCGCCAAGTCTGCCAGCAGCGGTGGTTGACTCCTACGTAGGCCGCCATGCGCCTGGGGACTCCGAGATTGGATCTGTCGGCATCTTCTCCACGTCGGGACCAGCCCTCGATTGCTCGCCGGTCTCAACAGATGGATTCAACTCCTCCATATGCCTCGCTCTACATCAGATTAGCTCGTTAGTCGCCACCACGATAAAGATCCGATAGCAAAATAACTCTAAGACAAGGATACTTATGTGTCGGCTTGCCGGTATACTTTTCTGAACTGGCGTTGACTTCTAGAGCCCCTAGGTGTGGCCCTAGGGTCGACTTGCACTCCTTAGGGTGGAGGTCTTGCAGTCTCTGCCAGTCGACCTCTCCTCCGCCCGCCGCTCCGGGACTCCCCTCGCCTGCTGCTTTGAGACTCCCTTCGCTTACTGCTTGGGGACCCCCATCGCCTACTGCTCGGGGACTTCCTCCTTTCCCTTCGATTGCTCCTCCATGCGTGTGTTGCGCGGAGGCACCTTAGAGCTCGGTGGAGGAGCCACTGGCACTTCAGTCGTCATCCGACCACTCAGACATCACCGCACTCCACGTCAGAGTGGTCTGGTCATCCGCCAAACGAGATGTCAGCCCGACTTGCAGGGGACAGCACCCACCATCTTCCTCTTCTTCTAGGTCGGCTCCTCTATCACTGTCCCTCTTCCCTGGACTTTCTTCGACACTAGGGGTACTCTCCGTCCAACCAGCGTCAGCACCTCCGGATTCCGATGAGGCGCTGACAGAACCTTCCTCAGGTTGTGTCGGTGGCCGGGCTTCTAATGCCTGTAGCCAATCACCCCTCAGCATGCCCTGAGAAGTACATCGCTCGTTCCTACTGAATGGATCTTTCCATAAGTGCAGCAGTTCACTGCTCGGCAACCATAAAGGATAAAAAGCATCAGGAACAAAACAATTGGGATGTTTACCTAAGGAGGTGGATTCTTGCAGTTAAAGGGTCTCATCTGCCCTGACATGTGGAATGAGGCAAACGGAGTGAATAGCTCTGCAGCCCGCTCTAGCACATCATCCCTCGATAGCATCTCCATCCTCTCTCGGGTGCCATCGGTGTCGCCCTTGAAGTCATAGCCCACGTGGGCCCTCTCCTTGTAAGGCTAGATGTGGCAAACTATGAAGCTCGCCGCCACCAGTCCACCATTGGTCTTCATGCCATTTATTAGGCCAAGGAGCTCCCTCACTTGCTCCATATCAGCACTGCTTGGCCTCTCCGACCAGCTCTTCTGGCTCTCTGGATGTGGTTGGCATCGCAGCAGATGGCAGGATGGCTTAGCTTCATGTAGAACCACCTAGCATTCCACCCCTTCAGCAACGTGTTCAGTGGCATAGTAAGGTACTCGCCCGCCATTCCATCACGCAGCTGAAGATACACTCCTGCCGACCACCTTGGAACCATTGTCGACTTTCTTCTTCAGCCAGAACATGTGACGAAAGAGGTTGAAGTGGGGAAGGATTCTGAGATACGCCTCACAGAAATGGATGAAGATAGATATGTGCAATATGGTGTTTGGGTGGAGGTTGCACAGACTAACTCTCTAGAACTCTAACAAATCCCTCAAGAATGGATGAACAGGAAATCCTAATCCACGCCAAAAGTAGTCCTCAAATTCTACAGCTTCATCAGTATGAGGCATTGGATAGGGCTCACCAAGGGCTGACCGTCATCCGGCGGTGACGCAGTCAGGAAGAACTCTCGCCTCCACCAATCTGTCGAGCTCCGCCTCCCCCGTATGCAACGACACCCACTCTTCATCATGGCTGACTCCGGCTGCTCGCCTTCTTTGGGTTACCAGCTCCCTTCTTTGGCGTCATCTCTCAGATCTGGTTTGGGGTGATGGTGGAAATGCGGGCGAATATGAATCTAGAGGTACGAGGGCTGAGAAGAAAAATGAAATGGCAAAGTGGCAAAGGTGCGAGCGCAGTTATAAAGCACTCCCCCCGCCTCTCGCATTCGAGGGTTTTTGGAAAACTGCTCCTGGATTTGCGCCTCTCCGAATTCTCCGCAACCGCATGGTGGGCCATTACCTAGGCCTTCGTGCAAATACAGCCTATATCGCTCACTTCTCGCCGCAAGTTGTTACTGCTCACCGAATATTCGCTGACTTCTCTGCCATCTGTTATGGCTCAGTAATTACTACTGTACAGCCATTACTCTAGTTTTTTCTCCATGGTTTGTTTTCTCCAAAATTTCCACTTGTGGCTCGAGGACTACGTCAGCAATACGATTTGGATCCTCACCATACTAGGGACTTTCTTTTGATGACTGCTGTTTTTGACCCTGGCACCATGTGACTACGTCACCTATTGTCAGGCTTAGGGATTAAGTGGGCACACTTCACCTTACGGTGAATGTGCTTTTTTCTCATTTTAGGGCTACACTCGGGGACTAGCTACCTGCTCGGCTGGTCTTCTACTTTTCTCCTACTATGGACCCTAGCACCACATGACTGCATCACCTACTGTCAGGCTCGGAGACTAAGTGGGCACTACTTCACCTCGCGGTGAGTGTGTTTGCTTTAATTTGGAAGACTCCGCGCCTCTTGAAGCTGAAGAAGATTATCTCCCTTTTTTCTCATGGTCAGACTCTAAGTGGGCACACTTGGTCCACTAGCGAAGAAACTTTTAATTCTGAACTTGAGCTCCTTACATCCTTATGGCAAGCCATACTTGGGTCACACTGCTCGGCGACGGTTCACACTGCTCGGCAACGGTTCACGCTGCTCGGTAACTCATCACGGTGGTCGGACCATGAGTTTGACTGCTCGGCTTTGTTCGCACCTGCTCAGGACATGCTCAAGACGGCATTGCACAACGGATACAAGGCGCTCGGGGACTAGCTGTGGGGGGCATGACCCTGGATACCCATGGCAGACCACATGGGCTGCGCCCCTAGGGGTGGCCCAGCCCACAAGACGAAGCCTTATGGGGCACGACGCTGCTCGACGCCTCCCGCAAGACACCGAGAAGATATCCTAAGATACTATGAGATCTGTTAGGATACGTATGATCCCATAATTTTTGTAATATGTTATTACTTTCCGGTTATCTTCCTAGATCTAACCGACTTATAACCCTGCCTCCCGGACTATATAAGGCGGGCAGGGACCCCCTCTAAACTCACGCAATATCATACGATAGCCAATACAATCCAACATACCATAGGAGTAGGGTATTACGTCATACTAACGGCCTAAACCTGTCTAACTCGTGTGTCTCTGTTGTCTTCTTGTTCTCGATTACACGCATCTCTGTCGATAAATCTACCTTCGTGGGATACCCCTCGGAGGACTGCCAATGATATTCTGTCAACAAGTACAGCTTCGACGTTGTTCAAGTCAATAGTATATTTTGGTGCAGAAGCGTTAAATGGAGAGATATGCTCTACATATGTGTAACAAATCCCTTTAGGGTTCGTTTGGATCCTTAGAATTAAATTCATTCTAATAATTACAATTTATGCATAGATTAATTAAGCTAATATAGTTATATATAAAATATATTTATATATTTATTGTTAGGCATATAAGGGACATACTTATATGTTACATTTCTATTGTAGGAAAGTGAGTTGAAGAGTGTGCTATAAGTTGGAGAATAGAATTATAGCATAGTGATCTATAGAATTCATTTCCATCTCCCACCCTATGAATTTGAGATAGGTTTATTTGTGAGCTTGGTAATGTTATGGAATGTCATTCAAGCCAAATAATCTAATCCTATTATGTAGATTTAATTCCTCTAAAATAAAAGGATCCAAACGGTCCCTTATACTTTTATTATCACAAGATACTATGTTTGAAATGGCAATAATTATAATATTTGGTACACTAATAATTATAATATTTGGTACAAGTGTAGCTTGGACGTTGTTAAGCCAAGAGTATATATTGGTGTAGTAGCGTTAAATGGAGAGACATCCACAGTATGTGTAGCAAATCTCTTATACTTTTGTTATCACAAGATACTATGTTTGAAATGACAATAATTCTAAGTTGGTGTGAATATCTAAATGGCAATAAATATAAGGTACATCATTAAACTAGAACACTTATAGACCAGAAGATTTACACTGAAGCTCTGTTCGGCAGGACTTATTGCTGCTACGACTGATTTGTAGGGCTAATTTATTGTGAAAAAAAAATATTGTTCGATGACTGAAAAAGCAGGGCTGATTCTGGCTTATAAGCTCAAACGAACAGAGCCTCAGAACAAGCTCAAAGACAAGCATATCATAATTGTCGTTCAAAAGTTTGTATCAATTAAGCATTATGAAAACTACAATAACAATTACCAAAAAGTTCATGTGCTACCTCCTGTGGCACCGACCACAAGTAAGGAAAAAATCAGCATAGGAAAAATATTTGGTACAAGTGTAGCTTGGACGTTGCTCAAATCAAGACTCCTCCTATTACTAGCGTTAATAAATGAAGAGATGTCATCTGCATATGTGTAGCAAATCTCTTACACTTTTGTTATCACAAGATACTATGGCTCTATTCGGCATGACTTATTGCTGATGCGGCTGATTTATAGGGTTGATTTGTTGGGAGAGAAAAATATTATTCCATAGCTAAAAAAAGTAGGACTGATTCTGGCTTATAAGCTCAAGCGAACAGAGCCTGTATTTGAAATAGCAATAATTATAGTTGGTGTGAATATCTAAACGACAATAAATATGTGTTATATCATCGAAACTAGAACATTTATAGACCAGAAGATTTATACTGAGAGCAAGCTCAAAGACGAGCACATCGTAACTGTCGTTCAGAAGTTTGTATCACGGTGAAGACAAAACAAAATGTGCAATTTTTCTTTGTATGTCTTTCATCTCGCAATCTTTTTTACTTCCTTCGGAGCTTTTGATGGTGTTCTCTTTCTAGTCGGCTGTACTTTTCCTTCGCTAGAAAGGTTTTTAACCGTTGAGGCAGCCAAAACATCAATAAAGCTCATTATTTATTTGAATAGTACTCCGTGCCATTGTCAATCCGTTCGCTGGTCTGAAACGTGGTCTGAAACTGACTGAAAAATACTATTTCGGCTGAATTGTTGTGAAAGAAAAACACTGTTTCAGCTGAAAAAAGAAATCAAACAAGCCGAATATAGGGTAAGCCGAACAGAGCCACATGTCTCTCCTCTTTAGCTAAGACTAGCTGTACTTGGGTCCTGTTTAGCAGAGCTCAATCATCAACTGCTGAAGTTGTTTGGAGTCATTTTGTGTCAAATGAGGGAAAAACAAACGACACTATCTAAGAGACCCTTTTAAACTTACTGAGACAAAGAATTGGTGGAGAGTGGAGCTTAAAATAGTAGCTTCACTCATCTCCACTAGGCCCCAACGAAGGTAGACGCTCGATTTGCCCCCAACCCGCTGCTGTCTGGAGTTGCCGGGGCGGCTCAGCCGCCACCAGGCGTAGGTGTGGCCGTTGGAGAAAGCATGGTCAGGCGCGAGGGTGTTGGAACTCAGAAGACCAATAGAGAAGAAAAGAAGTGAGAGGAGCAAAGGTATTATAGACATTTTTTACATTTGAATCTATTATGAGGGCTTGTTTTGCCAAACAGTCTTTGTAGAGCTGAAAAATAAAAGGACTTTAGTGATGAAGAGGAGCTACGCGAAACAGAGTTTTAATTAAATTTAGAACCATGATCACACGTAGACATTGGAGTAGTTGCTTCTTGGTTCTTGCTCGGCACTTTGGCAGTGCCAGGAGCATAGGAGTACTACTAGCTTTTGACCTACCGTGAACAGTGCGGTGGCAGTAGACGAGACTCAATTACTGTTGACTAGATAGAGCTAGGGTGTCCCCAGACGTCCTCAGACACCAACAGAGCAGCATGCAGTGGACTAGTGCATTCTGCAGTGCAGGGGACTCGCCGGACTGCCGGACGGAGTGGGCGTCTGGTCTGGCCGGTGGCCGTCTCAGGTTCTGGCAACAAGAATCTAAAAAAAAAAAGATTCTGGCAACAAGAATCAGCCCTTGTTTAGTTGGCAAAATTTGGAATTTGGGGCGACTGTAGCACCTTCGTTTTTATTTAATAAATAGTGTCCAAACATTGACTAATTAGGCTTAAAACGTTTGTCTCGCAATTTCCCACCAAACTGTATAATTAGTTTTTCTTTTCGTTTACATTTAATGCTCCATGCATGGGCCGCAAACATTCGATGTGACAGGTACTGTAGCAACTTTTTGGACTTTGGGGTCCAACTAAACAGCGTCACCCAAGCAGCAGCGGAAGGAGAAATCGTCAGCTGATATGATGTGCCAACCTGTAGTTGACCGGCAACAATGCGAGCCTGCGGTGCTGTTCGAATCCCATGAGATTCTAAAAGTCTGCTTAAAAAGAATCATAACAGTTTCAAGATTTTAAGAATCTACTGTATAGTTTAAAATTGTTTTAGAATCTACGAGTAGACCGTTTAGAGGACATATTAGAATTCTAAAATATTTGTTATCCGAATTATCAGAATCTCATGGCATTCAAACGGGGTCTACATACAGAAGTCGACTCAGCGAGTTCACCATCCTTCACAAACGCTCATGTCCCTCGTCTCGGGGACGCCTACATGAATCCAGCGAACAACTTCTCAAAAAAATGAGTGAACACTTCAAATTCGGTACAGAGTGAAACGACCCCGATTTCCGTGAAGGGAAATCCACAGCGTCGAAGTGTAATAAGACCATTAAAGATCTTATTACCCGGATTTCAGTCGAATATCACATCCATACAACGATAATATCAGAGTACAAATAGTGCAGAATTACATAATTTATTACATCGCCGCATTGACGGAATCAAAAGTAACATTCATTTGGAACAGCTTGAAGAAAGGATCGCCAAACTCGAGCGTAGGTACGAACCCCTCATCCATCAAACTCCTCGGAGCTATACTCCTCAGCAGAACCTGTGTGCCAAAATTTATCAGTACGATTTGTACTGGCCACTCCCAACCCTATGAGCATTGCTTTGTGGAAATTGGATGCAAGTTGGATATAATCAAAGGAACCTATATGGCTAGGGTTTCCTATGCATTAGCATATCAAGTACATAATAGTAGTTGGTCAAGTTTTAACACCATTACCACTCTCATTCCACCCCATTCCCATTCTAGAGCCAGGTTTCGATCCAGGGATCGATTACACCACCATATCCACATCCATCACCATACCATAACCATACCATCGCTCAGTCGACAGATCAACTCCCTCTCGGCACTATCTCAAGACCCGTAGCCCCTGGCTACGACCGAACACTCACTCCCAGGGGAAGTAGAGAAGGACTCATCTCACTATCTAGTTTAAGCGAAACCCAGGAAAGGTCCATAGCCGACAAGTCGGCACATGTATCGATCGATCAACCATACACTCTGCAGAGGTTTTACATAACCACAAGATCCACCTTCCTCGCTGATCGTCGTCAACTAGGCTGATTCCGGTCCGCTTGCTAGCCTAGGATAATGCCACTCTACCATTCAGCCCTGGTTCACCCCAAGTCAAGTCTGGGGTGGCTGAAACTGTGAGTCATGAGCCGGGTCCACAAGGTCTCCATGAAGTCTCGGAAGGGTGTGGGGGGAATCTTCCGCGCCCCAGTACCTCCTTACACTATCCGCTATCAACCTAGCAGTAGTAGCAATATCCTACTAAGTAGTCCAGCCTGTCTCGCACCTATATAGGGCGAGTGGTACGTAAGGCTTCCCGATGAATCTGAGTACTAGTAAGTCCTTAGGGACGACCAAGCCAGAATGTCTTCATCAGGGTTTCCATTTATCGTGCCATCACAGCACCTCCATCCTGGGCTCCTCCCATTACAGGTTCACACCCAGGACCACCTCATATACCATTTACCCACCATAGGTATCCATTCCAGGGGTGCCCAGGTAGCATCCCATAGCAAGACTTGCCCCAGGCTCGTCGTATACTCCAACTTGGTCGACACAACCCTCACCCTCCACACACCCAAGTCACACACTGCAGCACTCTCCCCATAGTCCAGATAACACCAGTTTCCACCACGCATCAATGTAGTGCAAGCGTAGTAGAAGTAATAAGCAATGAAATATAATAGCAAGCGTGTGACTAGCCTAACAGCAGGGTGAGCAGGGATAAGGTTGCGTCAAGGTAAAGGCCATCAAGAAAGCATACTACCATGCAAGTCCTACCATAGTGTGATCACAACAATAAAGTAAAGCACTAGCATTTCTATTTTAGCCATGCGTAATAGGTGCTACGAGATTGGGTGGGATGTGGCACCTTCAGTGTAGTCGTCTCCGTTCTCCTCACGGTACTCACGGTCCTCGTCTGTCTGGTTCTCCTCTGAGTCTGCAACGATCGCATTATAGTCGCGTTAGCGACGTCTATAGAATGGCACAAAGAAGCAATGAAAATTCAAACGAGTCAAATGCACTCAAACATGGGTTCATTGCGTAGAGCTTGATTTTGATGAATTTTAGGCTCTGGTTTCGTATTTTTCTGAGGTCATATGAATTAGTTATGAATTTTCGAAGATTAAATCCATTTCTGAAAATGAAAAAGGCTGAATTAATCCTAGGGCCGACACGTGTACACGCTGTGACTGGTCCACGTGGCATGCTGACATCAGCATGACATCATCATGACATTATTGTCTCGGTTCTGATCTGACAGGTGGGGTCCAGCTGCCATCATCATGACGGCAGCATGACGTCATCAGTCCGGCAGGTGGGACCAGGGCTCTCGGGTCACTGACAGGTGGGTCCAGAGTGGTTGTGCCACTGACATGTGGGGCTAGGTCAACGGTCAACATTGACCAATCAACGGTCAATACGGGTCGGGTTCAAACTGGGCCTGAACAGGGCTGGATTTGGGCCGGGCTGACCCGGACACGTGGCGTGCTGTGGAGCTGCCACATGGCGCAGTTGGGCTCTTACTAGGGCTTCGTTTCCTGGCTGTGGGCGTGAGCGCGGCTCACGGTGGACCCAAGTTCACGGTCCATGGACCCAAAGCAGGGTCCATGGTGGACCGAGTCCATTGCCATTTCCCCTCGGCTCGGCTCACGTGCACCAAGTGCAGGCGCGGGCTGCTCAACTCGCCCTTTCTCCTCTGTTTCTTCCACGGCGCGCTCCTCGCCAGCGACGTGCTCACCGGCGAGCTTCCGCAACAGTTCAGGCATCCAATTGAGGTGGGGAAAAACCTCCCCATGCCATGGTGACTGCAATGGTGGGGTTAGGGCGACGGATGGTGCTTCCTAAGTCACTAGTCACAGCGAACGGCGGCTCGAGCACAACCGGCAGTGCGGGGATGGCACGGGTGCAGCGGCATTGGCCGGTTCTATGGCTGCGCGTGGGCAGTCACAATGCTCCAACGGGCATGTTGGGTAGGTCGAGGGGTCCTCCAGGGCCTTCGGTGGCTTTGGCCACGGCGGCGGTCTTTCGATCACGTCGGCGGCGTCAGTGTGGGGGCTATGGCCTCGAAGGGGCATCACAGTGGGGAGTGTAGGCTCCTACGGATCTATGTGGACGCGGTGAGGATGTCTAGATCTCAGGGCAGGACTTCCGATTTCCAGGTGGCCGGTAGGGTCTTTCCGGCGGCCACAGCGACCTAGTGACGATGGCGAGGCGCGCGGGTCACTACGGGGCTCTAGGGGGGTGGTCATGGCATGCACGTGTGTTACCCATGGCTTCAGTGAATAGGACGGGTGAGTCAAAGAGGCGCCAGGCGCTCCCCATAGTGCTGGCCATGGTGGTCGGTGCTCTGGCCGGTGGTCTGGTGCTCAGACCGGCAGTCGAGTGCTCGGACCGGTGGTCTGGTGCTCGGACTGGTGGTTCGGTGCTCGGATTGGTGGTCCGATGCTTGGACTGGTGGTCTGGTGCTCGGACTGGTGGTCTGGTGCTCAGAGGTGGCTGCGCCATGGCGGCGGCGTGAGCGTGGCATGCGTGCTCGGCTACGGCGACCGTGGGACTTAGAGAGGCCTACAGTGTCCAAAGGCTCGGGGGTGGTCACGAATGTGCGCGTGAGTGTGCTGTGCTTGTGTGCCTAGAGACCGGGGATGGTCTTAGCCTACGCGCTCATGGTATGGAGCGCCATGGCCGAAGTAGCAAGGTCCGGCTGGCAAGCAGGGGAAGAATCGGGGGCTCACCGTGGGTGCTGTGGAAGAAAGGATGGTGGTGCAGTGACGAGTTGCGGCCGTGTAGCTCCGAAAGAAGTGTCAGTGCAGTGTCGTCCACTCCGGACTTGATCCGCGGCGGTGCTCCGAACTCCGGCGTGCTCCCGATCCTCCTCCCGGCAGTGGCTCCATTCTCCTCTCTCGAACTCCTCCTTAGCCTTCTATTGTCGGTGTGAAGTGGTTGGCCACCAAGTGGCGGCGGGGCGATGGGACGAGCGCTAGGGCAACCGGGTCCGAGGGGCTCTTATAGCCGAGCTCGGCCATGGAGCCCGGCGTTCGATGGCTAGAGATTGAGGAGGATCGGAGGCAGTGCATCTCATCCAATGGCCGTGCGTGGTTGCAGTGGGCGCGGCGCCAAGGGGACAAGGCCATGCCCCGGGCGTGACCCCTGGCCCGCCCTGCCACCACTGTCGGGCGATGGTCGCATAGGCGGTTGAGGCATGGGTGAGGAGACGACACTGTAGATGGGGGTGGCTGACATGCGGGGTCCAGCGGGCAGTGGCTGCGAGCGAGGCAGTGGCTGCGTGGGCGTGGGCGTCATGCTGGGCCGGCTCGTGGGCCACGCGCGCGCTAGGAAGACAGGAAGGGTTGGCAGGCCGGTTGGGTTGGCTGGCTGGCGCGGGCCGAGCAGGCCGAGGTGGCTTGCGAGGCCTACATCCCTTCTCTATTTTGTTTTTCTTTCCTTCTTCTCTATTTGAATTCCATTTTGATTTTTAAATTGGTTTCCAAATTGGTGCACCATATTCATTGGAGTTGTTAAGCATATCATAACTCAAATGGAAATCCAAATCACATTTTTAATCAATCAAGGTATGCAACACTTTATTTGTTATCATTTAAATAAACACAATTAACAAATGGCATGCCATGCTTATGTGTTAACTTGGGTTGGGGTTAGACCTAATGCATCTCTTAGGTTGGGTTAATATACATGACACTCATCATCACATGGAAGTTCTAGGAAAAATTTTGTAGTTGGTATTTTTAGTGTGTGGATTTTTGGGTTGTTACAGTCCTACCCCCTTAACAGAATCTTGTCCCCGAGATTAAAGCGTAACGTATTCTTCGAAGAGGTAAGGATATCAGTAGCCGGAAGGTCAGACTCCTCCCATGTTGCTTCTCTCTCTGTGTGATTGCTCCATTGGATCTTGCACATAGGAATAGTCTTGCTTCAGGTCTCTTTGGTGTCTCTGCCCAGAATTCTGATAGGATGTTCTTTATACTCAAGTATATCTTGAATGTCAAGTGTATCAGTTAGAATTACTTCATCGGGCACTCTCAAACACTTGCGTAGCTGCGAGACATGGAATACAGGATGTATACCCATCAATTCCTCGGGTAGCTCAAGTTTGTAGGCGAGCTTTCCAATCCTCTTACAAATCTTGTATGGGCCAACAAATCTAGGGGCAAGCTTCCCTTTCACATGGAATCTGACAGTTCCACGTAACGGGGAATACCTTGAGATAGACGAAATCTCCCACATTGAACTCAAGTTCTCTTCTCCTTTTGTCCGCATAGCTCTTGTATCGACTTTGAACAATTCTCAAATTTTCCTTTACTTGCGCAACTCCTTCTTCTGCATCTTGAATCTTAGTGGAGTCAAAGAACGTTCTTTCTCCTGGTTGGGACCACATCAAAGGTGTCTTACAAGGTCTGCCATACAGAGCTTCAAAGGGCGACATCTTGATACTAGCTTGGTAGCTGTTGTTATAAGAGAACTCTGCATAGGGTAGGCATTTCTCCCAATCAGAGCCATAACTCAGTACACTAGCGCGAAGCATGTCTTCTAAGATCTGATTTACTCGTTCTGTCTGTCCTATCTGTCTGTGGGTGATAAGCGGTATTGAAATCAAGTTTGGTTCTAATGGACTTGTGCAGAGCTTCCCAGAATTAGGACACAAACTGAGGACCACGATCAGATACAATGCTAGAGGGAGCTCCATGCAACCTGAGAATATGCTCAACATATAGATCTGCTAATTTTTTGGCATTGGTCTTGGTCTTAACTGGTACAAAGTGAGCAATCTTGGTCAAACAATCAACAATCACCCAGATGGAATCATTGCCTTTCTGAGAGCGGGGCAATCCAACTATGAAATCCATGGATATGTTCTCCCATTTCCACTCGGGAACGTCAAGAGGCTTTAGCAATCATGCAGGCCTTTGATGTTCAGCCTTGACTCTATTGCAGGTGTCACAACTGTGCCACATGTCCTGCAATGTCTGTCTTCATACCTTTCCACCAAAAGTGTTTCTTCAAGTCTTGATACATTTTTGAACCTCCAGGGTGAATACAGTACTTGGAATCGTGAGCTTCTGACAGAATTTCCTCTTGTAGTGCTGGGTCAGAAGGAACACAGATTCTGTCCTTGAACCAGATGGTTCCTTATTCATCTTCATGGTGGTTGGTCTTGTAGCCTAATTTCATCAGACCATGAAGATATTCGATCTCTTCACAACTTTTCTGAGCTTGACGGATGCGATCTATAAGATCATACCGTATGCGGAGCTCATTCAACAAGCCATGCGGTAGTATCTCAAGTTGAAAATCATCAATCTCTTCTTCGAGCTCAGGTGGTATGGATTCAGTGATCAAAGTGTGACAGTAACTCTTGCGACTGAGAGCATCTGCGACTACATTAGCTTTTCCTCGGATGATAGTGAATTCCAGATCATAATCCTTGATCAATTCTAGCCATCGGTGTTGCCTCATATTCAGATCTTCCTGAGTGAAAAAGTATTTCAAGCTCTTGTGATCCGTATAGATATCACACTTGTTGTCTATCAAGTAGTGTCTCTAGATCTTCAAGGCATGCACAACTGCTGCTAACTCAAGATCATGGGTTGGGTAACGGTTCTTGTGTTCTTTCAACTGTTTAGACACATATGCTATCACTCTCCCATCTTGCATCAGTACACATCCAAGTCCTTGACGGGACGCATCACAATAGACTACGAAATCCTTGCTGATATCAGGCAATGCTAGCACAGGAGTTGTGGTAAGCTTAGTTTTAGTTCCTGGAAGCTTTGCTCACACGTGGGCGTCCATTTCAAACTCCTTAGTCTTCTTTAGAAGGTTGGTCATTGGACTGGGCTATCTTGGAGAAGTTCTCAATGAATCGGCGATAATATCCAGCCAATCTCAAGAAACTTCTTATTTCTGTCACATTACGGGGTTGATCCCATTCTTTCATGGCTTCAATTTTGTCTAGGTCAACTGCGACACCTTCCACTGATAGTACATGGCCTAAGAAGGCAACTTCCTGTAGCCAAAATTCGCATTTGCTGAACTTTGCGTAGAGCTGATGTTGGGCTAGTTTCTCAAGCACCGTTCTCAGATGATGTTCGTGTTCTACAGCAGTGGATGAATAGACAAGGATGTCATCAATGAATACCACCACGAACTTATCCAGATCATCCATGAAAACCTTATTCATCATGTTCATGAAGTATGCAGGGAGCATTCGTGAGTCCAAAGGACACCACGGTGAACTCAAACTGACCATACCTAGTCACAAAAGCTGTCTTCAGGGATGTCACTCTCTCGAATCTTCATCTGGTGATAGCCGGATCTGAGATCAATCTTGGAGAAATACTTGGCACCTCGAAGCTGATCTAACAGATCATCAATCCTTAGGCAGGGGGTACTTGTTCTTGATGGTGACGGCGTTCAAGTTCCAGGTAATCAATGCACATTCTCATTGAGCCATCCTTCTTCTTAACAAACAGAACAGGGGATCCCCTAGGGTGAAGCACTGGGTCTGATATATCCCTTCGAGATGAGCTCATCAAGCTGTTTCTTGAGCTCAGTCAGTTCATCAACTAACATGCGATAGGGATCTCTTGGCAATGGGTCCTGTTCCCAGCAAAAGATCAATGATGAACTCTACATTACGGTCTGGTGGCATACCCGGTAATTCTTCAGGGAATACATCAGGATAGTCTCTGACCACTAGCACATCATGAACTGTCTTCTCCTCTTTTTGCTGATTCTGAACTAGCTTTAAGGGCACACAGGATAGAGGTGGACTTTCTGGACTGGGGTTCACATCTAATGACTTGGCCTGATGGGTGAGTCACTTGGACATATCTAGGTGAACATGATATGATACCTCGGTGAATGGTTAACCAATCCATACCTAAGATGACATCTAGGTTGGTGGAAGGTAGCAAGGTTAGGTCGGCTTTAAAGGTAAGACCCTCAATGGTAAGACTCACTCCCTTACAGATATGGGTGCATTTTAGGTCTCCTAAAGGTGAGCTAGTGATGATAGGCTCTTCACGTGGGGTTACAGGTAGGTCATGCTCTCGTGCAAACTTGGATGATATGTAAGAACAAGTTGCTCTAGAGTCAAATAGAACTAATGCAGTATTGCCATTAACTAAAAACATACCGTACACCACGTCAGGGACAGCCCGTGCTTCCTTGGCGTCCAGATGGTTGAGACGACCACGGGCAGCAGATCCCTTGAACTGAGACTTCTGAGTAGCCAAGTTCGGTGGGCACTCAGCGGCCTTGTGACCTGGTTGGCCACAAGCAAAGTAGGTGAAAGGCGTACCGCCTATAGGGGTTGGTGCGGGTGCCTTCTAGTTTCCCGTGCTTGGTGTAGAGCGGTTCTGTGCTAGGCGTTCATTCGCTGAGCGGGGATGGTTGAAACGGTCCTGAGTGTTGCGGTCCTGAGCATAACGGTCCCGGGTGTAACGATCCTGAGCAGGGCAGGAGTATTTGGTGGTGTAGCCTCCCCTACCCCTACTCGATCCGGGGTTGTCTTCCCAGTTGTGGCGAGACCGTTCCCTAGATGGTGCATCTCTACAGAACCTCTTGCGATCACGACCACGGAGAGACTCCTCAGGCTTATGCTTCCTCTCCCTATACTCTTCTCCAGCTTCAGCACGATCCTTCTCAATCTGGATGCAGCGATCCACCAGAGCACGCAATGTGTTGCTCTCAATACCGCCAAACTTCAACTTGATGTGCGGGTTAAGTCCCTTGTGGTAATAGTACAGCTTCTCCTTCTCAGAGTTCACAACATAGGGAGGTGCATAGCGTAGTAGGTTGGTGAAACAAGTAGTGTACTCAGTCACCCTGTCCTTTCCCATCTTGATGTTGCGGAACTCCTCAGCTTTGGCCTCCATGATACCCTTGGGAATGTGATACTCAGTGAATGCTTCGGTGAACTCATCCCACGAGAGGTTGGCAGGGTCCTCATGGGAATCACTAAAACTGTCCCACCAGGCGCGTGCTGCACCTATGAGTTGGTGTGCGGCTGCTCCAACACACTCATCGTCGGATGAAAGTACTGAGGTCAAGCTTCTTCTCCATCTCCTTGAGCCAGTCATCGGCTACAAGCGGGTCAGGGTCAGGTGCCATCATAGGTAGGTGGCCTTAGCTTTAGAAATCCCTCTAGCTTCCTTTGGAAGTCATACTGCTAGTCTCCCTAGCGACTGGTTTGCTCCTTCAACAAGAGCTGCAAGAAGCTGGGTCTGTTGTGCCATCACTTCTGCCAGGTTTGGTGGTGGTGGTGGAGGAATGTTCTCCTTAAGTGGCGGAGTATTCTCCAGGTGGAAGGGTATCCCTCCACGTCCACGGCCATGGCCACGGCCACGGTTGTTGCCACCACGTCCCCCATTTGGTTCAACTGGTTTAGGGGTGGGCGCACGTCCACGATTCATCAGGCTGATTAGATCGGCGGTTCGGCATCTGCAACACGGATCATAGAGAATTTAGTGCTTGTGCCATAAGTGCTTATATTTCAATATGATTATGTGATTTTGACGATTTAAAGAAAAATATTTATGCTATCCAACACTCATTACAAAGAAGCAATAAGATCCATAAGATGCAATAAGATCCAAAACATTCATTACATGGGTTTTATTACATAGCATCATCTCCTAGTAGCTACACTTGAAGACGTGCGAGAATCATACTACGCATAATGTCTCATAATACATCTCATAAGGGGTACATCATGGGGTACAACTTATGAAAGCTACTGACATGACTCATGACCACGCAGGGTCATCTACTCTAACTCATATACCATAGCTGGGATACGACTGTTCTCGATCTCGATCTCCTCGTCAGACTTGTGAAGTCGGGACACGTACTTCAAGGCCTCGGCGAGCTCCTTAGTAGGCTTGGCTCCAGGTAGGGTAGGGCAGGCATCTAGGTTGAGGAGAGTCAGGGGCTAACTCAAACTCCTCTACCCTAGGCTTCGTCTTGCTGTGAATCTCCTTGGGTAGTTGATCCCACATACCCCTCATCTCCCTAAGGCGCTTCCTGTCAGACTTCTGCCAAGCCTACCATGTCCTTTCACACTTGTCCTATAGGTACTCAGTCTACCTGAGTGCCTCGATCAGGTGACCCTGGTTGCGAACGGCCTTCTTCCTGAACTCCTCTAGCTCTTGAGTCATGGTCTTATTTCGAGATTGGATCTTTAGCATATCAATCCCCTTGGATCTCTCTCTGTCCCCTCTGTGGCTAAACTCGGCCTTCTTGTCATCCAACTCACTCTGCAACTCCAAGACCTTGCTATCAAGGTAGCAGTTCCTGTTGCCTAGGTCGGCTTGCTTTGTCCTATAAGTCAGTGACCTTTGCTCTATGGACTTCCTCATGATGGTTGAGCTCGTCCTGTAGCTTGGCAACTATCCCTAGTAGACTAGCTCGCTCCTATGCTCCCTGCTAGTCTCGCTCCTGGTACTCCCACCGAAGGGCCTGGTCCTAAAGTCTTCTCTTGCTTCAGCTGGGTCACGTACCTATCCTGCTCTAGTAGGTGAATAGCTGAGACACGAAGGCATTTATCCTCCTCGGCAAGGATAACTCTATCGGCTGTGAAACTCTGCTCACTGGGAGTAAGGCTGAGGTCGAGGGCCTAGGGGAAGTAGACGGAACTCGGTCATCTTCAGGTGCTCATAGTGGTCCCTCATCACTCTACGAAGTGCCTTATGTGAGATAGCTCGCAGTCCCTCCTCGACTGTGTCCTCTATAGTCAACTCGGTGGAAGCTAGGACGGAAGGTAAGGTAGTACTAGCTGAGAACTCGACTGAGGTGACAATCGGTCCTTCGATTCCTCCTTCCTGAGCTAGCTTCCCGGTGCAGGTGACCTTGACAAGCTCGTCGGGGACACCTAACGTGACGAGAACTCGGCAGAGGGTCTGTGCAAAACCCCCAAGCTCACATAGGTCAAAGGTAAGCTTGGCGTGGTCTAGTGGTAGCGGTCCTCGAGGCGGCCAGTCGACATTCGTTGCCATCTGCATGTTTTAAGGAACAGGGGTTAGCAGGTCCATAATAGATAAGCCTTGCATAAAAGTAAATGCAGGGTCGGTATATAACCAAAAGAAGGACTGTCCACGTCCTATTCTATCGTCCATTTCTAAGGGTTTCGTCCTAAGGTCAAGTATAGCTCTGATACCAACTAAAACGACCCCGATTTCCATGAAGGGAAATCCACAGCGTCGAAGTGTAATAAGACCGTTAAAGATCTTATTACCTGGATTCCAATCGAATATCACATCCATACAACAATAATATCAGAGTACAAATAGTGCGGAATTACATAATTTATTACATCGCCGCATTGGTAGAATCAAAAGTAGCATTCATTTGGAACAGCTTGAAGAAAGGATCGCCAAACTCGAGCGTAGGCACAAACCCCTCATCCGTCAAACTCCTCGGAGCTATACTCCTCAGCAGAACCTGTGTGCCAAAATTTATCAGTACGATTTGTACTGGCCACTCACAACCCTATGAGCATTGCTTTGTGGAAATTGGATGCAAGTTGGATATAATCAAAGGAACCTATATGGCTGGGGTTTCCTATGCATTAGCATATCAAGTACATAATAGTAGTTGGTCAAGTTTTAACACCATTACCACTCTCATTCCACCGCATTCCCATTCCAGAGCTAGGTTTCGATCCAGGGATCGATTACACCACCATCTCCATGCCATCACCATACCATAACCATACCATCGCTCAGTCGATAGGCCAACTCCCTCTCGACACTATCTCAAGGCCCGTAGCCCCTGGCTATGACCGAACACTCACTCCCAGGGGAAGGAGAGAAGGACTCATCTCACTATCTAGTTTAAGCAAAACCTAGGAAAGGTCCATAGCCGACAAGTTAGCACATGTATCGATCGATCAACCATACAGGGCGAGTGGTACATAAGGCTTCCCGGTGAATCTGAGTACTAGTAAGTCCTTAGGGACGACCAAGCCAGAATGTCTTCATCAGGGTTTCCATTTATCGTGCCACCACAGCACCTCCATCCTGGGCTCCTCCCATTACAGGTTCACACCTAGGACCACCTCATATACCATTTACCCACCACAGGTATCCATTCTAGGGGTGCCCAGGTAGCATCTCATAGCAAGACTTGCCCTAGGCTCGTCGTATACTCCAACTTGGTCGACACAACCCTCACCCTCCACACACCCAAGTCACACACGTAGCACTCTCCCCATAGTCTAGATAACACCAGTTTCCACCACGCATCAATGTAGTGCAAGCATAGTAGAAGTAATAAGCAATGAAATATAATAGCAAGCGTGTGACTAGCCTAATAGCAGGGTGAGCAGGGATAAGGTTGCGTCAAGGTAAAGGCCATCAAGAAAGCATACTACCATGCAAGTCCTACCATAGTGTGATCACAACAATAAAGTAAAGCACTAGCATTTCTGTTTTAGCCATGCGTAATAGGTGCTATGAGATTGGGTGGGATGTGGCACCTTCAGTGTAGTCGTCTCCGTTCTCCCTCACAGTACTCATGGTCCTCGTCTGTCTGGTTCTCTTCTGAGTCTACAACGATCGCATTATAGTCGCGTTAGCGACGTCTATAGAATGGCACAAAGAAGCAATGAAAATTCAAACGAGTCAAATGCACTCAAACATGGGTTCATTGCGTAGAGCTTGATTTTGATGAATTTTGGCCCTGGTTTCGTATTTTCCTGAGGTCATATGAATTAGTTATGAATTTCCGAAGATTAAATCCATTTCTGAAAATGAAAAAGGCTGAATTAATCCTGGGCCTCCACGTGTCACGCTGTGACTGGTCCACGTGGCATGCTGACGTCAGCATGACATCATCATGATGTCATCGTCTCGGTTCCGATCTGACAGGTGGGGTCCAGTTGCCATCATCATGACGTCAACATGACATCATCAGTCCGGCAGGTGGGACTAGGGCTTTCGGGTCACTGACATGTGGGTCTAGAGTGGCTATGCCACTGACATGTGATGCTAGGTCAACGGTCAATGTTGATTAGTCAATGGTCATATGGGCCAGGTTCAAACTGGGCCTGAACAGGGCTGGATTTGGGCTGGTCTGGGCCGGGCTGACCCAGACACATGGCGTGATGTGGAGCTGCCACATGGCACAGTTGGGCTCTTACTGGGCTTCGTTTCCTGGCTATGGGCGTGAGCGCGGCTCACGGTGGACCCAAGTTCACGGTCCATGGACCCAAAGCAGGGTCCATGGTGGACCGAGTCCATTGCCATTTCCCCCTCGGCTCGGCTCACGTGCACCGAGTGCAGGCGTGGGCAGCTCAACTCACCCTTTCTCCTCTGTTTCTTCCATGGCGCGCTCCCACCGGTGACGTGCTCACCGTGAGCTTCCACAATGGTTCAGGCATCCAATTGAGGTGGGGAAAAACCTCCCCATGCCATGGTGACTGCAACGGTGGGGTCAGGGTGACGGATGGTGCTTCCTAAGTCACTGGCCACGGCGAACGGCGGCTCGAGCACAACTGGCGTGCGGGGATGGCGCGGGCGCAACGACATTGGCCGGTTCTGTGGTGCGCGTGGGCGTCACAATGCTCCAACGGGCATGTTGGGCAGGTCGAGGGGTCCTCCAGGGCCTCTAGTGGCTTTGGCCACGGCAGTGGTCTTCCGATCACATCGGCGGCGTTGGTGTGGGGGCTATGGCCTTGGAGGGGCGTCACAGTGGGGAGTGTAGGCTCCTACTGATCCATGTGGACGCGGCGAGGGCATCTGATCTCAGGGCAGGACTTCTAGATTCGGGTGGCCGGTAGGGGTCGGCTTTCTGTTGGCCATAGCGCCTGGTGACGACGGCGAGGCGCGCGGTCCACGACGGGGCTCCAGCGGGGTGGTCATGGCGTGCACGTGAGTTACCCATGGCTTCAGCGAACAAGACGGGCAAGTCAAAGAGGCACCAAGTGCTCCCCGTAGTGCTGGCCACGGTGGTCGATGCTCTGGCCGGTGGTCTAGTGCTCGGACCAACGGTCGGGTGCTCGGACCGGTCGTCTGGTGCTCGAACTTGTGGTCTGGTGCTCGGACTAGTGGTCTGGTGCTCAGAGGTGGCTGCGTCATGGCGGCGGCGTGAGCGTGGCATGCATGCTCGGCTACGGTGACCGTGGGACTTAGAGAGGCCTACAATGTCCAAAGGCTCAGGGGTGGTCGCGACGTGCACGTGAGTGTGTTGTGCTTGTGTGCCTATAGACCGGGGATGGTCTTGGCCTACGCGCTCACGGTATGGAGTGCCATGGCCGAAGTAGCAAGGTCCGACGGTGAGCAGGGGAAGAATCGGGGGCTCACCGTGGGTGCTGTGGAAGAAAGGATGGCGGTGCAGTGACGAGTTCCGGCCGTGTAGCTCTGGAAGCAGTGCCGTGCAGTGTCGTCCGCTCTGGCTTGATCCGCGACGGTGCTCCGAACTCTGGTGTGCTCCCGGTCCTCCTCCCGGCAGTGGCTCCGTTCTCCTCTCTCGAACTCCTCCTCAGCCTTCTACTCTCGGTGTGAAGTGGTTGGCCACCAAGTGGCGGTGGGGCGATGGGACGAGCGCTAGGGCAACTGGGTCCGGGGGCTCTTATAGCCGAGCTCGGCCATGGAGCCCGACGTTCGACGGCTGGAGATTGAGGAGGATCGGAGGCGTGCATCTCATCCAACGGTCGTGCGTGGTTGCGTGGGCGCGGCGCCAAGGGGACAAGGCCATGCCCCGGGCGTGACCCCTGGCCCGCCCTGCCACCACTGTCGGGCGACGGTCACGTAGGCAGTTGAGGCGTGGGTGAGGAAGACGACACTGTAGATGGGGGTGGCTGACATGCAGGGTCCAGCGGGCAGTGGCTGCGAGTGAGGCAGTGGCTGCGCGGGCGTGGGCGTCGCGCTGGGCCGGCTCGTGGGCCCCGCGCGCGCTTGGAAGATGGGAAGGGTTGGCAGGCCGGTTGGGTTGGCTGGCTGGCGCGGGCCGAGCAGGCCGAGGTGGCTTGCGAGGCCTACATCCCTTCTCTATTTTGTTTTTCTTTCCTTCTTCTCTATTTGAATTCCATTTTGATTTTTAAATTGGTTTCCAAATTGGTGCACCATATTCATTGGAGTTGTTAAGCATATCATAACTCAAATGGAAATCCAAATCACATTTTTAATCAATCAAGGTATGCAACATTTTATTTGTTATCATTTAAATAAACACAATTAACAAATGACATGCCATGCTTATGTGTTAACTTGGGTTGGGGTTAGACCTAATGCATCTCTTAGGTTGGGTTAATATACATGACACTCATCATCACATGGAAGTTCTAAGAAAAATTTTGTAGTTGGTATTTTTAGTGTGTGGATTTTTGGGTTGTTACACAAAGTTGATTTCTTATTTTGGGAACTTTTTTCCAGACAAAACAAAAAGATGTTAAAATCTGCATGCGATCCCAATTGGACCGATAACCAAAATCCAATAATCTCCTACAACTAAAAAGAACAAAGTGTGGACAATGTTTTTGTGCGACAATTGTCTTGGTTCGTCCGTCTACCACCCCATGCGATCGATCCCACCTCCGTGCGACAATCATGGCAGTTGTTGATTTTCCTTGCATGCAGTTGTTGATTTTTATTGCATGTGACCCGCGTGCGGTGGCAATCATGGCAGTTTTCTCCCATGCAAAAGAAAGTGCTCCCTCGCGTGACCATCACGCCTGTTGTGATATAACTTTCTTGCATGCAAAAGAAAACTACTATCAATCAAATCAAATCAAATCAAATCAAATAAGAAATTATTCTCATCAAGAGGTTATGATTTTCCTTCATGCAAAACAACCGAACATGATTATCTACCACGTTGCGGTGGCGGTCGATCCCTGCGGTGGCAGTCGCGCCGCCGACCACCGCCGACTGACGGGAGGTGGCCATTCACTGGCCTCAGCTAGCAAGAGGACAATCTCGCCCTCGCCCGCGTCGTCCAGGAGTTGGCAAGAGGCCAATCTCGCGGGGTCGATTGCGCCCACGCCGGGCACTTCGCTGATTGCTACTGATTCCTCCTGCTTTTTGCAGGAACGGGCATACATGATGCTGCCGGTGGCGAGTACGTGATCTCGAGGCCTTCACGTGCCCCCTGTAGGACATTGAGGAGCTCGACGTTGCCGATAGGCTGATGGCTCTCGTTGAAATCAGTGATTGTGAGTGTACAGACCAGTGTCAAAATTCAGTCAACCTTGATAATCTTTTTTCCTATTTTTGTATGGCGCTTAATCTGCTGTTGTACCATGGCGAGCCATTGAGCAGGATGATGCTGGGGACGATCATGAGGAAGAAGATGATGGGGTTCATACACCGTTGATATTTTCTATCTAATCTTTGCATGACTCGATTGTCACGTGTAATTTTGTACCTTCGGATAGTTTCATAAAAAAATACTAAGATTATTGCTGGTAATAATGCAAACAGGGACTATTTAAGGTAGTGAAATATTTTACCACATCATTTCTCTGAGCTCTAGAATTAATAAGGTGGTAGTATGTACTACTAAATCATAATCTTGAGCTGGTAGCCATAATTGGCTTCTTGCTAGAAAGAGATAGAATGCTAATCGAATTTACATAATCTTGTGATGATGTTCCCACCTCTGCGAACAAGCAGGCATGATAGTTTGGAAGAAACTAGCAGTGACTTGATATTTATCGTTTGTTGGTGAAGTGAAAGCAGCAGCAACTGTTGGATTGTGCAGATAAGCAAGGGAAATGGTTGTTTTGGTCTCCCTATTTTCTTTAGCTCAACAGACTTAATTTATGACTATGGTGCTGGTTATTTATGTATTCCATTAGACATCAATGATTCATTCATGATTTGTTGCCTGTAGATATAAAATAACAATCATACTAATATACATTGCTTTAATATTTGTCTGGTCTTTTCATGTTTAAATGGTGTAAGTTTTGTTCCTTTTTTAGATGAATTTTTTTTCTTTTTTTACTAATAACCCGCAGATGATAAAGCAGTTGAGGGCAGAATCAAGGATGATAGCACTATTGAAGGCAGAGCGCCACCGATGACAAAGCTGTTGAGATAGAGCAAAGAATGATGAGGACATTGAGGACGGAATAAAGGATGATAAGGCCGTTGAATGTTAAGTCACTAATGATAAACCTATTCAGAACAAAGTAACTAATGGTAATGCCATTGAGGACAGAGAGATTGAAGGTAAAACCAGTGAAGAGGCAAAGGAGATCGATATTTGGATGAAACTCTGAAATGTGATCAGATTTGGGGCACTGACTATGGAATTGCTAATACTAAAGAAAACCTAGCTGATAATGGCAACTAAGTTTCGTATGAAAATAATGAGGCTGCTCTTGATGTTTCTCTCTACTCTGTGGTGCTAGAGCATGGTTGTTCATCACATAAGTTTCATACGCTAGCTCCTCATTTATCTAGGATTTACATTCATGCATCAAAATTTTGGTCCTCAGATAGAAAAGCTTCAGTTGCAAAAAATTCAGTTTCTGGGCTTCTGTTTGTTTCAAAATCTCGTGGCAACGATGTTTCAAGGTAAATTATGACTACGCTCTACCGCTTGTTTTCCTTATTGTTGTTAGCATCAATTCTTTTAGATCAAAATTTAAGAAGTAAGAACCTAATTTTGATGTAGGCTGACATTTTGGCTATCGAACACATTTGTCCTGAGAGATCGTTGCATAAACATTTGGTACTTCACGGCACTCAAGTCCATTTAAGGTTTTCAGCACAAATGGTGCAAAGAAGCCTGAGAGGAGTTTCACTACAACACGATAGAAAAGTAACTACAATGGCAAGTATACCCAATATCATGAAGCTGCTAGATGATTGGCGTGAAACTAGCACATTGTAGATGCATTGGTGAAGATGTGGTGGCATATAAAGGTTAACCCTATTACTGTCTTGGCACTTTCCAAAAAGCTAAGTATGGCTCCTATAAAACAGTTATGAGTAAAACCTACTGCAAACTAATTCATTTTTTAGTTTTTTGAAGGATTTTCATTTCACATGCAATGACACCCCACATGCAAACCCATGTAGAAGATTTGTCAACTCCAAAGATTAGGAGGTTGCTAGGGCTTTCTGGGTGATCAGCAAAATAGAAGTTTTTCTATTGATCTCTGGAAAACTACATTTGATTATGCATTCAGTAGAAGTTGTCCTCTTTGTGCTGGTGGACATGAGTGTAGATGTTTACCAGTGTTGGTAAAATTAGTATGCTTTTAGATGCTGATTTTTGTTTCTTTGGTAATGGTATCTTTTACGTGAAGTCATGAAATTTTTTATGTTTATAACAGGTGATGGAGCATTGCGTAGCCCATTTAGATATTGTTATGGTTAATGCCATCCTTCGTGAATCAGAGAATGAGATACCCACGGATACTATATTTGACCCAATTGTGGACTCAAGAGTTCTGTCGATTCTAGCTGGTGACTTAAGCTTTGGATCAGACACACAGCTTAAGAACTCTGTATGTGCTTAAATTATGAAATGCTTGCGATTGCACGATGAACAAACAAACAACCTAGAATAGGGACTATGCATGACACCTCCCTTCACTATTGTTTGTTAACACATGATATATACTTCTGTAGGTTGGGGATTGGTCCAAATGGTTGTCTGATATGTTTATAGTTATCTGTCCAAATCTAATTATCTTGTTCTGAAAGATATTACCTTTGTCTTTTTTCATGCATACTAGGGCCCTTAAACTAATGGTTTATAGTCAAGTTAGAAGGTAAAATACTAATGATTTCTTGAACTTTATAATGGTCTATACAACATGAAGACTTATGTAATATTGGTGTTCCGTACATCATACTTGTAGGTAGTAGTACAACACATGTTCATACATATGTTATCGTAACATTGTTTTTTCCGTTGCAATGCACGTGCATTTACCTATATTTACATATATACTCGAACCTATGTACATGATGGTATGGAGATGCGGCAGGCCTTATTTGTGGATTTATTGGCGCACGAAAGAAATGAATATCGGAGATTTCTTCCTGCCGATATAAAATATTATCTTAGCCGCATCACGGAAAGATTTATTCAGTAGAGCCTATGAGCCTGCGACGTCGCGCTCTCCATGACAGTGTTAAATTCATAAAACTTTGCTTTTTGGATTAAATGTCACTTTAACGTTGGTATTTAATTTTTACATTATTGTTATCTTATCGTGCGATTCGTGTGTTTTTAGTATAAAGTATTAGCTATTCCGTAGCAACGCATGGACACGCTACCTAGTAAAACTCATAAAACCTCAAAGAGCAATATGGACCCCTTGTTGCATGCTTTCGAAATTTTAGATAATTGAATTCGGTATAAATATGGATTACTTTGTGCATACTTCCGTATCCTTATCTCGAACAGATTTTAAACTTTCCAATGCTCAACTTTTCGGTGAACATGTTTAAAAGCAAATGCTTACACATGGTCGTCCATCCCGTCAGGACGCGTGCCTTCCTGGACCTACGAAGCAAACAGGCCCAGCAGCACCTTACGTCTCTTCCATCTTCCATCGCTGAAAATTTTCCCACACACTCGCATCGGTGTCACGACGTGACCACGCATACGCCCGCCTCCACACCGCACCGCACCACATCGTCGGCCGTGTCGCGCCACATCTCCCACGAGCAGACGGTGCTGGATGACTGTGGCTGAGCAGCAGCGACACTACAAAAGTCGTGCTAACAGGCGCGAGCCTGGGCAGCAAGCAGGCATGGGAGAATAGCAGGAGGAGTGACAGGCCGATGTCCTGCAGCGGAGGTGTACGCTGGGTCGAAGCGCCCCTGACCCGAGCTTGCTGGCTACAGCAGTTCCCAACCAGATAGGTCGTGGCTGCTGGCGACGCCGTGTTTCAAGTGTTTTAGGCATTCTAGACTTATGTTTCAAGTGTTTGATCTGGATGTTGCAAAAAGTATATCTGCAATATTGCATACGTTGCAATGACAATATATGCATGTTGTAAGCGTATGTTTTCAATTGTTTCAAGTGTTTTATCTAGATGTTGTAAAAGTAGATCTGGGTGTTGCATGTTGCAAGAGTATGTTTCAAGTGTCTCGTTTTTCATACGTATGTTGCAAGTGTTTCATCTCGATGTTGCATATGTTTTGCAATAGCTATCAGGTGTTTTACAAGTGTTTCAGACGAATGTTATGTGTGTTTCAGCTGTTTCGGATACATGTTATAAGTGTTTTATCTAAATATTACAAAAGTAGATCTGGTACATGTTACAACAGAACCCGTCTACTGCCGCCGCCTGCTATAGCTACTGAGGTGTCGTGATTGCACATGGGAAGCGGAGGGGATGGAAGTAGGGGCGTGAGTGTCCCGGGTGCGTGCATGCGGACGTCCAGACGAGGAAGCATGGAGGTTCCCGCATGCGCGCAGACAGTGGCGGATCTACCAGGGGGGCTGCCGGGGCTCAAGCCCCCCCTACAGCCGGCAAGCCCATGGAACCCCCTAAGCCTCTCCTAAAATTTTTCACCATTGTTGTGCCTTGAGAAGGAGAGGTTGCATGCATGAGATGTGTCTGGAGGTTGAAGAAAGAGCTCTGGTCACGACTTGGGCAAGCCACTTGTATGTTCAGCCCCCTCTATTATATTTTCCTGGATCCGCCACTGTGCACGGACACATGTGAAATGGAGCAGCAGGCGCCGACGCCGGATCGTATGTCCCGGCACTGGCCATGCCGATGTTTAAATTCTCGAAACACAGCTTAACGCTTACGCCGTTCATATATATGACACTTTGGTCTTTTTCACATGAAAAAGAATTTTCCAAAGAAATTACACTCGGACAATGGGTCTCTGGCTGGACACAAAGCCATTGCGGGTCATCCGCTCCATGGTTATTCTCAGCAGCCCGATGTCGACTCGACGAAACTTTCAGCCCCGTTATTCTCAGCAGCACTCGGTTTCTAAATTGCACCCCCACTGAAAAAAGTGTTTCAACTTGTGAAGGCCTTGCCAGAACTGCGAGGAACTCAATGATACTTTGCTTAGTCTGAGAGTCTCGATTTGATACCGCAGGATGTCAGAGATTAATTTCCATGTATAGCATCTGCAAATGGAATGTTACCGTTACATAGATGGATAGTCTGACAGACCCTACTTTGCCAAATTGTCCAGCCAGTTTTTGGCCCTGCCCGTGCAATTTGGCACCCATTTGTTCAAGACCAGATTAGCCGTGCCAAATGCATTGGGTCTCTCCCCTAGTTGTCCAGCAAGCCAAATCCTCAGCCGACCACTGATGTTTTGACTGACACTGAATAAATCTAACAACATGTGGGCCCTCTATGTCACGCTGACTGTTTTGCAATGGCTATCAGGTGTTTTGCAAGTGTTTGTTTGGCTAGTAACACAACTTTGGCTTGGTCACAAACAAACACTAGTTTGTAGCCTCCCAATTTGGCCATGGCCAATATTTGGTTAGGCATCTCAAACCTAATAAGACCCTTTGAGCAGAGCACTATTGTGAATTGTGATGTGTATGCAAGAATATGTAGCATTTTCCAGATCAAATTTGGACTGATCACACGGAAGAACCACTAGATATGCTATGAGAAGTACTTCCAGTACGTTCCTGTCAAATTCATGGTCAAAACTAAAACTTTTGCTCAGTCAAATTTTATTTGCAGAGGGTATTTTTATTTAAAGTGAGGTCTACGAGAAAAAAAAAATACCTCAATTATGTCTTCTACAAAAGATTTCTACTGTTTCACCTCAAATTTCTTATTGAGATTCCTAACTCTATATAAATATGTGTCAAAAGCAGTAGTACAAAAGTTGCATCGCTAGCTCTATCACAAAAAAATAGTTATTCTGTTCTAAGTTAAGAGTTAAGTCTACACAATCTAACATGGAATATTCGATCTCAATAAGAGACGATAACAATTAAAATAATTTGATTGGACACAACCACAAATATGCTTTTGTGGCTAGGACTTTGGAAAATAATTTTTCTCTTCTCCCCTTTTGACAAACGATATGAGATTGCTTATTCATAGACATAGATGGCATATATTTTGTATGTAAAATATTTGCTAAGCTCACTCAAGGAAATCACACTAGCTGTAAAAGAAAAATCCACATACCAAGATCAAAGTGGTCTATTAACATTAAGGTGAAGAAAGGGCAAGCACTTCTGAACAGGTCAGATCCATTCCCTTGGATTTATGCAAGTGTCAAGAAGTTTCCACTCTTCACTCCCTACTTCTGGTTTCTGTAAACAAATGGCATATTAGAAACTTGCCCAAATTTAAGGCACCAGAATGCAAATGGTAAAAATATATATATATATAACAACTTCCTCCATTCAAATGATTCACCATAACACAGTATAATTAAATACTAAATTGCAAATGTGTATTTCAAAACAATCCATTCTTTCACCAATATTCTAGAGCCTTAGAACAGCAAGAACCAAATTCAAACGATTCACAAAACACAGTACAACCAAATACTAAATTGCAAACATGTGTTTCAGAACGATCCAAAAATTACTTTGTTTCGTTGTTCTAGTGCATTAGAACAGCAAGAACCAGACATCTTAGCAATTTTGGGTGAGTAAGATAGCTTCTCAGCTTACATGATCATACTCCCACCGTGCAGTAAGAGGAAGAGAAACAAGGATACTCTTAATCCCCCACCCCACCCCAGGTCTTGAGCCCAAATGTGGTTCCTCGATCATAAACCTTCATGAAAAGCAAGTGTAAGAGGCACAGAAGAGTTGAAAACACCAAGAATAAAATCCTCTGAATGTAAAGGCACTCACAAGGTTAAACTCCACATAGCGTCCTCTACATAGCTGTTGCCATGCTTTGTGCTCCTCAGTAAATAGAGTGTCCTTACGGCATTCTATGATGGGTATATATGCAGGAAGAACTGAGCCTGCACAATCTGCGGAGATGAAAGAAAGGCAACTCAACAGGCGCAACTTCGATCAGCAGTTAGAAGTGATGATTGCCATGCACTCAAGTGATGAATTTATATCAAGATCCCCTTCAATCAACAATACTACAAGAGATTGTATGAGTTATGACACCTGTGGCAAAGCGAAGAAGTGTTTCTTGATCATAGTCATTGAGATCGTCAAAAAATATTCCTCCCACCCCACGTCGTTCACCACGATGCTGCAGTCAAAGACAAATAATCATCTTCATGACTTGTTCTCGAACAGACATACATGATAACTATTGGCCAATATTCAATAAGAAGACCAAGCATAATAACATTTTTTCAGATGACTGAATCAAGTCCACCATGAGGTCTACCATGTGTCAGTGAGAGCTACAAGATATGAAAAAAAAAATCACAAGAATCAGTAGCATCAAACAAACAGCTGGACAAACTAACCTTGATAAAAAAATAGTCATCACACCACTTTTTGAATCTAGGGTAAAAGCTAGGATCATAGTTATCACACACTTGTTTCTGAGCCTAAAAGGATCCAATAAAGCACAAATAAGTTATGCACCAAACATACAGCAACTTAACAAATGCCAACACAACAGTCTTGCACAAGCTGATTTTGGCCAAATTAAAGCATAGACATAACTAGATCTATATTTATGTTCTAAACAAGTGGAGAATAAAGTATTGACATACAGAATGGAAGTGCTTGACATCCTCTTCAATGATATACGAAGGCGTCAGGTCAGTACCACCTCCAAACCACCACTGCCTAGGTGCACCAGGAGCATCTGCAAAGAATGGTGCATCATCCACAATAGTATACGATACTGCGCTAAGTTCAGGAAATGTAACAATTTAGTTGATTTCA
Source organism: Miscanthus floridulus (assembly GCF_019320115.1). Lineage (NCBI taxonomy): Eukaryota > Viridiplantae > Streptophyta > Magnoliopsida > Poales > Poaceae > Miscanthus > Miscanthus floridulus. Next base: position 29,756,662 of record NC_089592.1, on the reverse strand, counting down.
ATTGTCATCACATGTAGTACCTTTAGGTGCTTCTGGTTCGAAATACCGGTAGTTGAAATGCATTGTTGGAGCAAATGGGTTCACTGGATGGATGACCTGACAAGCAAAACAATAACCTAGTATTGAATTTCAAAAGAGAAATCGCACATTTGTTTTCTCCAAATTTTTCCAAAGCAAGAAATTTTCTTAACTTGGATGGTGCTTGTACTGAATTTCTGAACATTTTAAAGATAACATGGGTGACACAGCAAATTGCTGGAAAATGCAAACTTTGAGCACGCTATAATGCTGCGAGCAGGAATCTTACTTACCGAGCCGCAAAGAAGGGCACTGGCCCGGCCTTCTCCCCTCCAGCCGCGGCTTCGGGTCTCGCCGCGCGGTATGCCTCTGGAGGCATCGCTCCATAGACCACAGAGACGTTCACCGCGGCTTTCTCGAATACGCGGCCGCCCTGGAGGACACGGCTAATGCCGCCGCCGCCGCCGCCAGGGCGTGTCCAAGCGTCCTCCCGGAACAGCGCGACGCCGCCGCCGCCGCCGTTGCTTGTGCTGCCCTCGACTGCCTCGAGCTCCGCGCAGACATCCGCCTGCACGCGCCGGATCATGCGCTCGAACCTAGCGCGCGCCGACTCCGGGGACGCCCCCTCCTCACCCCGGAGGAAGGTTGCCGGCGCCGCAGGCTCCGGCGTTTCCCCCTCCATGAAAGTGGTACCGAGGAGAGTTATCTATTCCAGGATTTATTCTTATCCATTCATCATCAACGTTAAAACAGGGCATTATTTCTTACAGTAAAGCCGGCTTTAAATAACAGAACGAATAATTAAATTGATCTGAATCACTACACAAGGGTACAAATGAACTTGCCTTTTACTAGTTCTATTGGAAGGCCGTGGCAGTCCCAACCAGGAACAAAGGACACTTTTATGATTCTGATGAAGCAGCTGCGTACAGAAGAAACAAGAAAGCATAAGCAAAGCTGTGATTCTGAAACACTAACCTACATCAACAGTCATATGAACAGCAGTTAATACTTTGTAGCGATTTACAAAATCTTTGTGGATTTTATTGAGCGCATGGCCCATGTGAAGATCACCATTAGCATACGGACGGCCATCGTGGAGAACAAATGCAGTCTAATCAATCATCCAAACAGAACAAGCAACTAAATCCGATTAACAGATCTATTAAATATTTCAGGTGTACACTTGAAGATATCGACTCACCCCAGTGTACCTTTCAGATACCCTTTTCAGAACCTGATTCTCATCCCAAATGTTGTTTTTCGGGAGATCCACGGTGTGCTTGCTTCGCACCTAGCAAGAGCAAACAAGCCTAACTCAGTTCTACTACTTCGTTTCCGACAATGGAAGCAGGACTGATTGCCAGAGCAGAGCTCAAACCGTCAAATATCAACAAACTGCTTCGCTTTTTTTATTTGGAACAAATCAGATCAAGTATATGGGGATGAAGGTGCTTGCTTAAACTAGATGCTCTTAATCATGGTCTGGCAACCTCTTGTTCAAATACTATCAGTTTCGCTGCTTCTAGGGTGCACCTTGCAATCTTATCTAGCTTCGGTGAACTATGTTTGAATTTTTCTATGTATTGCTCTATAAATAGGAGTGGACATATTCATCAGGGAAGGAAATAGAGATGCCTTTTTATTTCTTAAAATAATGTTTTAGTACCACTATTTTTATTGTTTCTATTGTGAAGTTTCAGTTGATTTCAAAGAAGCTCTGTGTAAGCTTATATGCTTGTGACTGTTCACATAAGCCATATTTAGACCTGTGATATGTATGTAGCATAAACCTTGAAGTACAACTGTACAAGTACAAGGAAACTGGAGGCAAAGTGCTTATGGCTTGGGATCTTCTTCTAGGCAGATAAAGGGTTCCCATTTTGCTTGTCTCCTATAATTTTTCCCTGCTCAATAAAGGGTTCCCATTTTGCTTGTCACCTATAATTTTTCCCTGCTCTACTCAACAAAACCTTCTAATAATAGTATGCTTACATTAGCTTGCGCACGTCACATGAGATTCTGTGTATTCTCCAGAACATTGCAGTTAAAACCTCCTTTTGCCATAATCCTGGATTGCCATTGTAGTTGAAGTCACGTGTGCTGGATGTTTTATGGGCTTATACATATGTGAGTTGAGTTCCTAGTATTTATCTTTATATTCAAGAATACATGGCCGCTTATTTTTTCAGTTGTATGCACTGTTATATATCTGATTTGTGTCTGATGTGTCTGCTTTGTTCCCTTTTACAGGGTACATCCACAAATACAACTCTTTGCAGCCTGATATTTTGTGGCCTGCACTCCAGCCATCTAGTACTTTGGAAGATCGAAGGTAAGCCTGGATAACGAGCCGGCTCGGCTCGTTTGGGCTCGGCTCGTTCTGGCTCGTTAAGATAACGAGCTAGCTCGGCTCAGCTCGTTATCCTAACGAGCCAGAAAGCCAGCTCGGCTCGGCTCGTTAAAAGCTCGAGCTGGCTCGTTAAGCTCGCGAGCCAGGTATAAAAAATACACAAAATATAATATTTGCATTTATCTAAAATTTAAGAATAATAATAATACACAAGAAATGCATCTAGACCAGTTACCAGTCAATTTATAGGGTGTAGACCAGTTACCAGTCAATTGTAAAGTGCAAGACATGAAGTAATACAAAAACTAATACAAGTTTTGATACTTTTTTCCTGGAAGGTTAGCTCGTTTAGCTCACGAGCGGCTCACGAGCTGGCTTGAGTTGGCTCGTTATAGCTAACGAGCTAAAATCTTGGCTCGGCTCGGCTCGTTATCATAACGAGCCGAGCCGAGCCGAGTCGAGCCAGCCACGAGCCGAGCGAGTTAACGAGCTTCGAGTTTTTCGTCCAGCCTTAATCGAAGGTAATAATTGCACTAGGCACAGCAAATATACTGAGTATTTTCACGTTATCCGACAAGCTTCCATATTTGAGCATTTGACAAATGCCAAACATAGGGCCTCTTTGGCACGGCTTATGCCGGTTTCGGCTTCATCTATTTTGCGCAAATCGAGGCACTGTAGGGTGAAGCCGTTTTGTAAGCCGGGGTTAAAATGAACTAGAAGCCAAGAAAAGCTAGTTTTTCTGGCTTCACCTGCTTTGGCTTCACCGGTGAAGCCGTTTTGGATGAGCCGTGCCAAAGGGGGCTATACTCTTGCCTCTGCACACCCAAGGAATGCTTTATTTGTGCACTTTGAGGCTTATTTCTGACAGTGGAAAAATGCTAGTAGTGAATGTCTAGCAGACATGGCTCCAAAGTATCACAGCCATAAGCATGTATAGTTGAATAGTTCTCTTAACATAATGCCACAGAGATTGGCCAGCTGTTGTATTTTTTTTTCTCTCCAGATATCATGATGCCCGTCTTTCTGATCAGCAGATGGCGTTACTTCAGTACCAAAGGGAGAATATTCATCATCTGAGTGATGAGGTACATGGAAAAGCATGATGATAAAGGGAGAATATTCATTATATGAATCTTCAGAGGTTGATGAGAGAGCTAGTCACATCTAGGAAGATAGCTGCCAAGTATGAAAACCTAATAAGAGTCCGTCCTTTTTATGGAGTTTGTTGAAGATGAAGGCAAACTGAAACTTGCTGTTGTCACTAAGAATAGCAAAGCTATGCATTGCTCCTAAATATTAGGTATACATTTCTTTATGAGCATTATTTCCCACAAAGTGAAGCACAAAAAATCAAAAACCTTCTTTTTTAGTAAGGGTGGCAAAACCTCTTAACAACGAATACATATCTGTGGGAAAGTACATCTCTAATTGTCTTTTTCACACTACTAGTGTTGCTTGTACAACTACAACTGCAAAGAAAGGCTACTCCAAACCGCATGACACTTTATCAAGAGCACCAAACTCTAATGCACAAACAAGAAAAACACAATAGTATGAATGTCAAGTCAAGGACTTGAGCTAAGGGACTGAGGCCCAAGTCGGCTTACCCGGTCTGGGGACAACCGATAGAAGGGCCAGGACAACTACCGCCCTAGCCAAGTACAAGTGGGGCGCCCCAAGGGGTGGCCGCTTTCCTTTTCCAACGGTCCTTCCAAACCAATCAGTATCTATCTTTAAGGATTCCTAGAGTTAAAGGTCAGTTTAGATATGACATACTTCCTCTAATTAATGAATAGATAGTAGTTTTGAGTTATAAAGGAAAGAGTTCAAATCCTATAACGACTCTATTCCTAATTGCCTTAGGAGTCAAGAAATTAGGACTATATATATAAAGAGAGTAATGTAATCAGGTTTAATCAAGAAAGAACCGAAGGAATTTCCTGCCTTTTGCCTCCTAGCCTCCCCAGCTACCCTCCGTCTCCCTGTGCCACCGTCACCTCCTATGCCTACAACACCACCAACCTGTGCCTCTCCAGCAACACCTTGCCCTCTCACCTCTTCCCCCTATGACCTCCTCAATTCTCTGCCCACCAACCAAGTTCCTAACAATGAGAAATAGCTAGTCTTGTCCAATTGACAAGATCATATGTCTGTACATTAGCACCACAAAGCCAGTAATGGTGGTCAATTGCCAGATTGATGAAATGGATCCAGGAGAAACAAGGACAAGCATCGATCCTTTACAAACTGAGGTCAATTGCCACCAACATCCCCTTACATAGTGCAGGTTTCTGAACCGTGCAAGTGGTATGCCCAAGAAGTACACAAATTAGCAATTTGTAGATACTGGGTTACGTACACAAATTAGCTAACTTTCTGCCACCCAAAAGGTTCAAGACACCCAGAAATTTCCAGATGCGAGCTTGTCCAACGCACCCACCTCCATAACTGAGTAAAGGAAAAAAGGAAACCTATTAACATCATGACAGGCATTCATCATTCTGAAAATTGTGTAATATTCACTAATTTCTACAAAGCAGTCAAAAGTCAAACAAGGAGACTCACTTACAATGGAAGTACTGTTAGTTTTAAAAAAACATCTCTTTTGGTTCAGCTGTGGGGACTTCTCAAATTATGAATAGGCAGATGTTGTGCCAAGTTATTAGTGTTTCCAACAACAGCTAAGGCAATATGCCTTCTGACAAAAACTAAACAAACCAGCTATCTTGCTAAAATTATATGAAAAAGTAACGTTTTACAAAAAAAATGTACAGAAATAAAATTTTGTAAAAGGTGGAGCACAGAGTTCAGAAATGAAATTGTGTAAAAGGTGGATCACAGAGTTCAAATACCAATGAAATGTATCTGGAAAGGAAAGGGGCAAAGGGTAGGAAGAATCTGATTGTACAATAAATAAATCGACAAGTTCAAAGAGTCAACAGACCATCTAGTACTTGCTCAGTTCATGCATTGTTTGCATGCCTATTAGGCATTGATCAAATAGCTTGGACAAAAGGAATCCATCCACCCAAAATATATTGGTTGTTGTTCCATAAAAAATATATTGCCTTTGCAATGTGTTTATTTTGAGAGTCAAGATAATCTCACTAAAGCAGCATAGTTCCTTGTATTTTCACAATTCATGGTGGTGAGACTTTATGCGTTCAAGTTTGTTGATCAAAAGCTGAAAGTCCAAACCCAACGTGGAAATGGGAGAATTTTCCAAAAAAAAAAAATAGAAAGCATAAAACACTCATTCAACCATTTCAAACAATGAAGGTCAAATTTTACCTGTGCTCCAATCACCACATTACAAGCTACTAGTTTCATCAGTCCTCACTTTCATAGTAAGAACTTGCTCTAATTATGTAGACCTGCACCATTCCCACAACAGAAATTGCTTGGTCAGCATTACAATACTATAGAATTGGACCTTAAGAAAGAGAGATGCTACTGAAACAACATGATGTCACTCACCTTGAACTTTGTCCTCTCAATCAGCTGGAAGACCAAGCAATCTCCATCAACCAGCTTGTGCTGGATGGCGAACCCTCTCCATCCAGCGCTGAGGCCTTTCTTCATCGCGAGGTAGAGCGTGTCGGACTCGTCGTCATCCTCATCCACCAGGGTGATCGTCTCGTCACGCTTGGGCAGGTGCTTCCGGCAGAAATCATTTGGGAGGCCCTGCGATTTCGCAAGCCCATCAAACAAGAATTTACCTCATGGGGGTTGAATAACAATCGAAAACAGCAGGACGTGCCGAACTGAAGCTTCCGCTACTTTACCAGCCAGAAGCCTCCGGTGACATGGGACTGGGTCATGGGCTTGATGAAGATGGGGAACCTGGAGTCCAGCTCCTGCACCAGATCCTCCGCCTTAGAGATGGTGTAGCTCCTCGCCTCATCGGTCGCGTACACCCGGTTGGCCAGATCCTTTCTCCCGTACGTCCTGCCACTCAAGAACGAAGACAAACCAAACCCAAATTAATGATTTACATACAAGTCTTGAGTCCTGACTGATTGACGAGAAGGAATCCAAGCGCGTACCTCCTAATCTTCCTCGCGAAAGCTGGAACCTCCTGCGCAGACAGACACAGATCAAAGACGAAATCCTGGATCAGTTTATTTTCAAAGCCGCGATTTGTTCTAGGAAGTAAGGGGAAAAGATGAAATCTTTCGTGATTTCAATGAGAATAGAAACCCTTTCACACCAACCTCGCGGTACACGGGCTTGTCGGGGAGGTTGGCGACTCGGCCGGACCGCCGTAGTGGCTCCATCACGGCGTCGGCGGCGTCAAGCGGCACCCGCGCCTTCCGCTTCTTGACCTGCAGAAAATCCGATTGGGATAAAGTAAACCCACAGAAAAGAAGGCATCGAGCGACACAAGAAAGAACGCGGCCATCATGGGAAACCGGGACACACCGGCGAGGGCTTGGCGGCGGCGGCGGCCTCTCTGACGGCGGCGGAGAGGTGGTGGAGCTGCAGCTCCTCCAGCTTCCGCTTGTTCGCCTCCACCTGCCTCCGCCGCTGCTCCTCATACGCCGTCGCCTCCGCCATCTCCCTCCTCTCTCTCCTCTGTTCCCCACTTCGATTTCTTTGTGGTGTGGGTAGTTTTCGAAGGCGAACGGAATGGAGGAGCAGAGCAGACGAGGCGGCGGTGCAGAGAAAACGGGAGCTTGGAGAGAGGGTTCGTTCTTCTATTTGCGAAGAACCAGTCCATGAACTGGTTGCGTTCCAGTCCACTACTCCACTAGTAAATGCGGTTGATGGGTACGGACGCCAGGGTCACTTGGTGTATGCACCAGGTCTACGTAGGAAGTAGAAGAAGAAGAAGGTCTCCGAGATTCAAATTTTGAGCTCTGCCGACGAGTTGAGGTTTTGGAAGAAGTGCCGAAGTGGGGAGCACGGGCGGAGTTAGATCCGTGGGGCCCACCTGTCAACTTCACATTATGATGAGAGCGCGTGTTTGTTGATGGCCAAACATAACACAAGTTTATTTTAGATGGCTCTTTAATTTTCTACTACTATCACAATTGTAGCTTTCTACTTGTGTCACAAATACTTCCATATCTTTAACTTTAATGAACCAAGTGAATGAATTGTTATACTTCAATGATAAGTTTAGCAACAAGCTATGGTAAATGCTAATGTTTGGCCATAGACAAACCGCGATCTATGTGTTGTCCTCTCAAATGATAATAGTTGCTTAGTTGTCAAAATAAACGCTCTCCGTATATTGGGTGATAGCATATTTGAAGAAGCGAAGAATCTATTTATTTGTTTACTTCTTGTATAGTATTATAAAGTTCATTAGTCATAATTTACAAGAGAAAAGCAATGGCCGAACATAAGGGGAAATTATTCTAAATGTAAATTAGAGCTTGTTTCATGGTATTTTCTCTATTCTAAATTATACTTCAAGTCGTTTGGAATTTTTTACTCTAGAATAATATATATATCTAGACTAAACGTGTGACAGAAATTATACAGAAAAGTCACAACGACTCACTATTTGATTGGATGGAGTAGTTATTATAGTAGCGCTACGGCAGCAGCAGCGAGAGCTGCTTGCAAGCGCTGTGCAACAATCATAGCCAGCACAACCTTGATTAGGTGAAGCTGGAAAAAAACTGATTAGATCAAAAGATCCTTGCTATCATTGGTCCTGTTCGACTAGTTGAAATTTGGCTACTACTGTTGCTGATGCTGATTTATTGTGAGAGAAAAAATATTATTCCTTCATCGAAAAGTACTAAAAAAATAGGACGATTATCGTAGAAAAAAAGAGAGTAATGTTTGAATATTACTTTCACACACTAGAAGAGATGTGAAAGTACATTAACACGGGGTATCTAGTTTTCAAATTATTGTAACTCTAAAAATTATCTTAGCAACCTTCGTGAGGCGTTGTTTCTGTGCTAATGTGCTATGCATATGCTGCTACCCCCTTCATACAAAAAAGAGTACCATTTGGACAAAAAGAGTATGATGTAAATCAGCCAACTCATTTTCCACCAAGAAGGCCAGCAAAACACAAAGTTCATATGTGCGGGTATAGCCACATATAAGACAACATGGTGAATAAACAGTCTAGGTTTTAAACCAACTTATATTGTTCAGTCTCCACCAGCTTATTATGATAATTATATAAGCTTATTTTAACTTTTCTCTTTATCCTTACAAAAATGCATATGATAAACATTTTTAGCTTATATAATCCATCTTATAGCCATGAAAATGTGAAATTAATCATAAGGCAACTCATATAATCTAGCACTTATAAACTGGATCTATACAAAGTTTCTTTTTTAATTTTAAAATATATGGTATGTCCATTGGACGCACAATTAGAGGGGACTTGCTACTTCTCTTTCTTCAATTTTTGGGTCCATTTCTCTTCTCTTTTTTTTTGTCTCTTTATATATATACTATAAAAGGAGATGCGCTCCCTTCCAACACATAGGTCGATTCAAGTGATTCCAGATTCATTAGATCGATCAAGTTCACTAGTTCACAATCACAGAACCACCAGATTCAAACCTCAAGCACACGCTTGAACACTTAGCTCATAGCGGAGCTCCTGTCGCTCTCGGCCCTTTCGACCGGAGTCGGACCGGACCTCTTGTACCCCCCATCTTTCTCCTTCTCGTTTGTAACCCCACTGTAAACTTTGAGCTCCTGGGCTCAGGAATAAAGTCACCGACCGACTCAAACTGGACGTAGGGCACATTGCCTGAACTAGTATAAACCCTGTGTCATTGAGTGCTAGGCCACCTCCGATCACAACGTATGGTAAAACTATAAATATTTACTTGTTGGTCACTTTCTGCACCGACAGTTGGCGCCGTCCATGGGGAAAACATTGTACATTCAACACTTTTTTGTCATCAGATGGCCCACTTTTCCGCCACCTTCGCCATGGCGGACTCAGGCGATACGACTCGCTTTGGCTCACTAGAGTTTCACGTGCTCCATCCTGTTAGGATGTGGGTTCGACCTGTCTTCGAGCCATCCCAGGTCTTCCTCCTCGGAAGCCTAGACTTCGTCGCCGACCGGCTCAGCATACTACACCTCCACGAGGAGGCACTCATTCTGGCACCCGTCGGAGGGGCACCCCCCATCGACTTCGGGACGCACGACTTCAACAACGAGGCATCTGCGCTTCATTCCGAGCAAACTCTTTGCTCAAACCCCGCTGTAAGTAATGTACATGTTGTTATTTACTTCTATTCTCTATCTTCCGCCGATCACCCTGAGGGACCCCTTTGTCCCTACCGCGACCGCCATATGACCGGTTCCCCTACGGCCTCGCGTCTCCGGCGAACGCGTATGCCCGGGGGCTCCAAAGGATGTCGGCGTCGCCCCCTCTCATGTCTGAATTCATGGGGATGGCGAGTTACGCTCCCACCTATTTCCTCGACCTCATGGATGACGATGTTGAGAGTGACGGCTCTAGCATCGGTGACATAGCACCTAGCTACCGTTTGTCCTAGGAGTGCGTTATGGTGGACGCTCCGGGATAGCCACCGGTGGTAATGGAGTCCTTGCAGACTCACACCCCTCCGAACCCTCGTGCGGAGACCCCCAAGCTCACATGGGAGCATGGCGAGGAACTACGACAACAGTGGCTGCACCAGCCACCAACTGCGCCAGCGCACTCGGCGCACCACACTACGCCCCGTGCGCATAGACCGGCGAGCGGTGCCCGGGGTCGCGCTCGTTGGGTCCAGCGCAACACCATGGACAGGGAGAATGATCCCCACAATTCGCTCAGGCCAATTAGAACATCGCCGCTGCGGCAATGCTTCTGTGTGGCCTGCCCAAGCCGAACGATCCTCGGGAACAGGCGATCCACCACAACCTCTGAGCACTAGGGAGACCACCGCCCTTCAACAAGTGGAGAGCTTTGTATCATGACACCGACCCGCGGCCTCACTCCCCACCAGGGGAATGGGGACGTAGCAGACGAGTCGCTCCACTCGCTCACCGCTACAACCGCCGAGCGTGGCACAAGAGGCCGCATCGGCACCTCGTCTCAACTTGACGACCACTCCACACCGACCGCCTATATACGCGTGGCTCGGGCTGAACCAAGACACACGCAACAGCGATCGGAGTCCTAGCCCTGATGGCCCGGGACCACGGACCTTTGTCCAACACCTCCAATGAACACCGCTCCCGCCACGCTGCAACGGAGGCCGAGGCAAAGGCAAGGCCAAGCGCTAGGATCAGGACGAGGGCCCCTCCACACAGAAGGGGAAAAAGAATAGAAAATATCGCCGCCGACCGGCCAACTCTATGTTGGTCGCCACGGCTGATCACACGGGCAAGCAGCCCCAGTAGGACCCTCCAGGCCACTTCCACAAGCTCATGGAGAACCCGTGCACCAACCATAACTACCCCGTCAAACACCTCTACAAGGATTGCAAGCTCCTTAAGCGCCTTTTGCGATAGGCCGGTGGGCCAAAGGAAGAAAAAGGCGCAGAAGCAGCGGCCGAGAAAGGGGGCGTAGCGGACAAGGATCCGGACGACTGAAGGTTGAAGTGATCCGACCGGACGTCTACTGACTGAAGGACGACAACGACGACATTCTCACCAAATGCTTGGAACAGCTATGTCATTTTTTCTTCCCCTAAATTTCAGTCTTACAATTGTTTACTTAGTGTTTGCACCTATAAGAGCACCCCGACCCGAACACTTTTCGGCCCGGGTCGCTCGGGGGCTCCATGAGGATACACTACTACCTCTCTTTTTCGTTTACTATCATATGGTGAAACTCCTTCTTACCCAAACAAAAGGGTAGTTCGTTCCTTTAATTTGCCTTACGTAGCTTTGCTTTAAAACATTTCGATCAGTCGCACCCCGCCTTTCCCTACAGTTATGAGCAGCTGAGCCTCGCGGAGCCACGCCCCGAGCTCCCAAGGTTGCAGCCTACGGTACAAACAGGCAAGTATGAGAAAGAAAGAATAAAAAACAAAATTATGCTAAGGTAAAAACTAAGGAACGAAAGGGACAAGCTTCCCCAAACGAAGTGACTCCATCACAAAAAACGAAACCGACTGTAGTCATTAAGTACACAAGAACGTTTATACGGAGGCTCCCCCATGAACTTAATCTTTTTACATCTACTAAACTTCTTATACTTTACAAACTATTCGGGTGGCTCGGCGGCATCTGCTGTCGATATGACCGGCGAGGGCACAGGCTGCTCACTCCCCTACGGCAGGCGGGACTTGGAAAACCCAATACAGGATCTCCGCCAGGAGAGACCATCGGGCATCCTAAGTCGATCGAATGGCTTAGAAAAAGACACTGAGAGATAGGTAGGGAGTGAAGGGACGCCCCATATAGGCCATGCTGACTCTGTCACGAACGACGAGCACGGGTCCTGGTCGAACATTTCCGACTGCAACTCTCCAAACCCCGTCACTCGAGTCATCAAGGTAACACTTCTAACCCCCTCTATTTCTTTATAAATCATTTCATACATCCATACGCGCATTCATTCCATATGTCTTTGCCCCCCGGATGATTCGGGCCCTGAACTGCCCAGGGCTCAGGAACTAAGCATTGCACATGCAGCGAAATGCATCACAATGCTCCGTGTTGCATCATGAAGCGGCAGTTGCCTCATTCGACATGAGCAACAACAGAGCCAGGGGAGAAAAACGTAGATGAGCCCTGTGTGGCCCTCACCCAGTCTGGCAGATAGGGTCATCTCAATCTTCTCGTTCGATCCTAAGCCTCTGCCAAGCCCATAAAATCTCCATCAAGGGGAGGCCCTTAGGCCACCCGGGTCGGTCTCCGGAACGACCTAGGCATCTATCGGGTTGCAGATAAAGGAGCAGTGGAATGTCACAAGAGGGCTATGCCGACCCCATCATGAACGATGGACCTAGATTCCACTCGATCATACCCATTAGCGAACTCACCGAGCACGTCACTCGAGCCCGAGCGATCGAGACAAGCGATAAAACTTAGCCCCTTCGGTTGTGAGAAACCGAGGATGGGGTAATGCACACAACTCAAACCAACCCCTACTAAGGCCCAACAAGGCTCGGGGGCTCAAGACACCAAACGCCTGGGTCCACGACACCGAACTCGCCCCATCCGGCTATGCTTTGACTGCGCTCTAAAAACTACCTGGGTCTGCGACAGTGAACTCGCCCTATCCGGCTACGCTTCGACTGTGCTCCAAAAACTACCTGGGTCTGCGACCCCGAACTCGCCCCATCTGGCTACGCTTCGACTGCACACCAAAAATGCTTGGGTCTATGAACCCAAACTCGCACCATCGGGATCCATGACTCTGACTCGTCCAATCCCACGGCGCACACAGACGCCAAGATCAGCAAGCTCCGTATCGACCAATCCCTAAACTAACTACCTCGACTGCACAGGCTGCACCAAGGCCAGGATCCATGACTCCAACTCGCCCTATCCCAAGGCGTGCACCGACGCTAGGACCCACGAGCTCCGTCTTGTCTAATCCCTAAACTAACTACCTCGCCCGATCCCACAACGCGCACCGACGCTAGGATCCACGAGCTATACCTTGCCCAATCCCAAAATAAAAAATGCCTCGGCTGCGCAACGACACCTTGGTTAATAATTCTGTCTTGACTAAAAAAACACGCACGCATGCCCGCTAACAAAAACCCCACAAACGATTCTGCCCAAATCGCCCGGGGGCTCGGGGGCTACACCCACGGGTGCGCTCGCGCGCACCTACCGTCAAGACGAAAAAATCCCCTAGACGATTCTGCCTGAATCGCCCAAGGGCTCGAGGGCTCCTGTCGGGTTCATAAACCCGGGGTCCCTCGTGGACCGACTTCCCAACAAAGGCTCAGCCCAAGCAGACAATGTAACTCATGGGCCGGCCCAAGTATTAGAACAACAGGCTAGAAGGGCAATTCAATCACCGACCAGAAGGTCTGCCCGAGGAGGAACGTCACCCACCTTTTGACTTCGGGCCACCTCTCTGACCGGAGCGCTCGCTTCGGTCTCTAGCCTGCTTCTGGGTGGCCTCTCCAACTGGAAGGCCTGGCCAAAGCACTATTTCTGACTCTGACCCCATGTTTTTGACCGAGGTACGCAAAAACCTTGCTCACTGCTCTTCTCTGACTGGCGCAATCAGAGCCGACTAGGACCAACCGATCGGGGATGCCCGCTCGGTAAGGACTAGGAAATGGACAAAGAAAATAAGGCAGGGCACATAAGTCAAACCTCAATACTGGGCACCATACTCTGTACACCTATAGAAACAGTACTCTACAACCTCCCTGGCACAATAGAGCCCAAATAGTGTTATAGACGCTGACATTTTCCCCTACAGTATTGTGGGCGTCATTAACTCCCATATGGTAAGGCTCCCCCCACATGCCTCTGGGCATCGACAGTGTTGTGGGCATCGACATTTACCGTATCGAGTGAACATGGTGAAACTCCTCACATGCCTCTAGGCATCAATAGTAATAGCAGGTACCGACATCTGCCATACCCAAACGAGACGACGTAACCTCCCACATGCATCTGACATCCAAAAGTGTTGTGGGCACCTACCATCATCCTGTACCTGTTGGCGTGGGCAACAAGGCTTAGAAGCAAACATACTCCTTCCCTCTCACTTGTAAGGCCATCCCCTTCATCTATAAAAGAGGATGCGCTCCCTCCCAACACATAGGTCGATTCAAGTGATTCCAGATTCATTAGATCGATCAAGTTCACTAGTTCACAATCATAGAACCGTCAGGTTCGAACCTCAAGCACACGCTTGAACACTTAGCTCATAGCGGAGATCCTGTCGCTCTTGGCCCTTCCTACTGGAGTCCGACCAGACCTCTTGTACCCCCATCTTTCTCCTTCTCATTTGTAACCCCACTGCAAACTTCGAGCTCCTGGACTCAGGAATAAAGTCACCGACCGACTCAAACTGGACGTAGGGCACGTTGCCTAAACCAGTATAAACCCTGTGTCATTGAGTGCTAGGCCACCTCCGATCACAACGTATGGTAAAACTATAAATATTTACTTATTGGTCACTTTCTGCACCGACAGTTGGCGCCATCAATGGGGAAGACGTTGTACATTCAACACTTTTTTGTCATCGGATGACCCACTTTTCCACCACCTTCGCCATAGCGGACTCAGGCGATATGACTCGCTTTGGCTCACTAGAGTTTCACGCGCTCCATCCTGTTAGGATGTGGGTTCCACCTGTCTTCGAGCCATCCCAGGCCTTCCTCCTCGGAAGCCTAGACTTTGTCGCCGACCGGCTCGGCGTACTACACCTCCACGAGGAGGCACTCATTCTGGCACCCATCGGAGGGGCACCCCCCATCGACTTCGGGATGCATGACTTCAACAACGAGGCATCTGTGCTTCATTCTGAGCAAACTCTCTGCTCAAACCCCGCTGTAAGTAATGTACATGTTGTTATTTACTTACTATTCTCTATCTTCCACCGATCACCCTAAGGGACCCTGTTGTCCCCGCCGCGACTGCCATATGACCGGTTCCCCTATGGCCTCACGTCTCCCACGGACGTGTATGCCCGGGGGCTCCAAAGGATGCCGGCACCGCCCCTCTCATGTCCAAATTCATGGGGATGGCGAGCTACGCTCCCACCTATTTCCTCGACCTCATGGATGACGATGTTGAGAGTGACGGCTCTAGCATCGGTGACATAGCACCTAGCCACCATCTGTCCTAGGAGTATGCTATGGTGGACGCTCTGGGATAGCCACCGGTGGTAACGGAGTCCTTGGAGACTCACACCCCTCCAAACCCTCGTGCGGAGACCCCCGAGCTCACATGGGAGCATGGTGAGGAACTACGACAACAGTGGCTGCACCAGCCACCAACTGCGCCAGCGCACTTGGTGCACCACACTATGCCCCGTGCGCATAGACCGGCGAGTGGCGCTTGGGGTCGCGCCCGTTGGGTCCAGCGCAACACCATGGACAGGGGGAACAATCCCCCACACTTCACTCAGGCCAATCAGAACATTGCCACTGTGGCAATGCTTCTGTGCGGCCTACCCAAGCCAAACGATCCTCGAGAATAGGCGATCCTATCGCTCTTGGCCCTTTCGACCGGAGTCCGACCGGACCTCTTGCACCTGGGCTCAGGAATAAAGTCACCGACCGACTCAAACTGGACATAGGGCACATTGCCTAAACTCGTATAAACCCTGTGTCATTGAGTGCTAGGCCACCTCCGATCACAACGTATGACAAAACTATAAATATTTACTTGTTGGTCACTTTCTGCACCGACATTGCTACAATCCTTCCCCTTTTGCTTCATCTCGCCATGCACGCGTACCCTGTCCTTGTCCGTCTCACCCTGCCCCTCCTTTCCCCGACCCCTCCTCGCTCTGCGCGCGGGCAGGTGAAAGCTCTAGTTTGGTTTTGGTTAATTGATGAATCCCTAAGTGCTAACCTAGTTTATCAAAGTGATTATGAGATAGCTAGCACTACTCCAAGTGATGAAGCAATGGCAAAGATCATGACAATGGTGATGGCATGGTGATGATCAAATGCTTGTACTTGGAAAAGAAGAAAGAGAAAAACAAAAGGCTCAAGGCAAAGGTATAAATAGTAGGAGCCATTTTGTTTCCGTAATTAAGACACTTAGCGAGTGTGATCATATTTAGGTTAGATAGTCATTCTATTAAGTGGGGTGAAACTCGTATTGAAATGCGGTTATCAAAGTGCCACTAGATGCTCTAACTCTTTGCATATGCATTTAGGATCTAGTGGAGTGCTAACACCCTTGAAAGTATTTATGAAAATATGCTAACACATGTGCACAAGGTGATACACTTGGTGGTTGGCACATTTGAGCAAGGGTTAGAAACTTCACCGACGGAGTGTCCACCCGTAGAGTACAGACAGTCTAACGGTGCCACCGGTGCCCTTTATAGAAAAGATAGGGTCTCATAGAGTGGACCGGACGCTGGTCATGTGGTGACCGGATGCTGAGGTCCTGTGTCCGGTCACCCCGTTTTGTGCCCAGTGAAGGGGTACAACGGCTCTATTTCGTGGGGGCTTCTATTTAAGCCCCATGGCCGGCTCAAGCTCACTCTCTTGGCCATTTGCATTGACATAACAACCTTGTGAGCTTAGCCAAAGCCCTTCCACTCATCTCCATCATTGTTTCATCATCATTGTGAGATTGGGAGAGAATCCAAGTGCATTGCTTGAGTAATTGCATCTAGTGGCACTTGGCATTTGTGTTTCGCTACGGGGTTCACTTGTTACTCTTGGTGGTTGCCACCACCTAGACGGCTTAGAGCAGTGAGGATCATTGAGCGGAGGTTGGTGATTATCTCCGGCTCCGATCGTGGTGATTGTGAGGGGTCTTGTGCCTTCCCCGGCGGAGAGCCAAAAGGTAACTCTAGTGGATTGCTCGTGTCATTGAGTTACCTCACTTGAGGGTAGGTTCTTGTGGTGTCCAAGTGTGTGGATGAGGTTCGTACAACACCTCTTAGCCGTCGAACCACCAAGTATTGGTTGACACAATGGGGACTAGTGTGCTGGCAAGCACGTGAACCTCGAGAGAAAAATTGGTTGTCTCTTGCCCTTTGGTATTCTCCCAGTGATTGATTTAGTATTCATCTTATGATTGGTTCACTCCTCTACACGGCGGTATAATCACCCTACTCACTCATTTATATTCTTGCAAACTAGTTGTGGCAAGCTCTTTAGTGTAATTAGAATTGAGAGCTTGCTTTGTTATTTTAAGTTCATCTAGTGGAGCTCTTTAGAGTAGCAAGATTGAGAGATCTTAGTGAGTAGTAACATTGCAAGTTGTGTGCCTAGTAATTATTGCAACTAGAATTGTTGGATAGGTGGCTTGCAACCCTTGTAGAGCTAGAGCAAGTTTGCATTTCGCTATTTGTCATACTAATCAAATTGCTCTAGTTGATTTGTAGATTTTTAAATAGGCTATTCACCCCCTCTAGCCATATTAGGACCTTTCAGCGGGCCTCGGGAGCCGAGAAGAGGACGAGCACATGTCGTCCGCATGATCCCAGGCGCGCCGCGCACCCCATCCACCGGCCCTCGGCTCGCCATGCCCTTCTCCCGGTGCTTGGGCTGTGCCCCATGACTCTCCGAACATACCTTTGAAACACGAAACACTTGCAACATGAAATACTTGAATGCAACATAAGTCTGAAGCAAATAAAATATTTGGAACATACACTTGCAACATGTGTATAAACACATATGTAACATCCAGATAAAACACTTACAATTTGTGATATGAAAACACGTATTGCAACATAAGACTGAAACAATTAAAACATTTTACTACAGTTTACGCATATAATAATTATCCCACCATAAATATTTCATCATAATTGAACCATAGAAGCTGCAGCTATGAATTATTTCAATTAATTATAGAAAAGCATAGATCTAAAGTTATAGCAAAAACTTTGTACTAAAGCATACAATATTATATGTTCATTGTGTAGATCTATTCGCGTGGAGTCTAATAAAATTGGATTTTCTATTTTATGATTTTTTTTCTATGAGTTAATATGATTTTTCAAAGATTCAGTGGAAATAAATAAAAAAAAGGACAAAACCAACGTTACTATAGCAAAACCACCGTCCAAAACCGTTTGGGGGTTATTTGACCAATTTTGGAAAGTTTAGGGATAGAAAATCCGATTTTATAGTTTGGAGGGTGAAGTAGTCCAGACTTAATAGTTGAGGGGTTACATCGACTTTATTTGAAATCTTTCTGTTCCTGCCTCCCTGGGCCTTGAGACTGTAGTCAAGTGGTGCCGTGAATACTGAACACCATTCCTCCAACTGCGCTCGCCTTATCCTCGGTTCCTCACCCAATTCCCGCCATCCGCGGGCCGTGCGCCTCAATCTAGGCACAAAAAACCGAGAACCGAACCGAATTAATCAGAACCAAAACCGAAACCAAAGTAACCAAAACCGAAATATTTGGTCCCAGGTTCGGTTCCAGGTTCCCAGGAACCGAAATTATTACGGTTAATTCGGTTCCAGCACTCGGTTAACCGAATTGACCTGAAATGACCGAACTATGTAAAGGCCCCTAGAATGTAGGCTTGAATATTGCTCTATGCTTGAATATTTGAGAGAACAATAACATATATGTGTTGTACTGTTGTTTTATGCTGCATTATTATTTAAATTGTCTCTTTTGACTGCATGAAAACCAGGCAAAATGCTGCCAAAATTTGCAATTAAATGGGTTGTTTCTTGGTTCCTAAAAAATTTGGTTCCATCAGTTAGAACCGAAACCGAACCGAATTACTCAAAACTGAAATTCCTCGGTTCTGCATTTTCAAAGTTACCAATCGGTCCCTCCTCTTAGATAACCGAATTAGCTGAAGAACCGAAGAACCGAACCGATCGAAAGACTGACCTGCGTCGCCGCCTGATACCCAACAGTAGTGATGGCGGCGAGGGTACCAGCGGTCGATCTCAACCAGCACCTCTCGTCGCCGTTCACCGCATTGCGCTACCGTAGTCCAGGTGCGTGCTTCTCCTTTCTGGTTAATTAATTCGACTCCCAATCCCCATTCCATGCTGCTATTTTTCCTTCCTTGTCTCCACCGCTCTACTTCTCGTAGGTGACACCGCCCTTAAGGCACCAGTCTGTGTAGCATCCAGAATGCCATGGAGACATGCGAAATCGATGAGCATGAGGATCCTCTGCTGGTGCTCAAATCCGCACCTCAAATTTTCTAACAGTCGCATATGTTAGTTGATCTCCACCAATAGGCCCAACAACCTATTGGGCCCTTGGATCTACGTCCTGATCGGGGGCGCCCAACCCTAATATGGTTGGTGGGCCTCTGTCACATAGCACTATAAAGAGAGGTGGGAAGACAGGGCTCGAACTATAAGGTTGACCTGAGCCGCCGTAACCACTGACAGAGAAACACTAATCCGATCTAAAGAAGAGTGCTGCCAACGACGGGAAGCTCCACTGACTCCGCCATCGCCCCAACAGTGCCACCACCAGGACACCATACCTCTGCATCACCATTGGACCTCGTCTCCACCACGCTGTACTCCACCGCACCGAGCTCCCTCGACACCGGCATCCACGAGGCGGTGATGCAACTGTGCCAGGGCAAACTAGATGAACCCTAAGTAAGATGCTTACCCCGATCTACGGTTTAGAGGCACTGTTGTGTCTAACAATAGTATCAGAGCCAAGGTTGCTAGTGTGTAGATCTAGTATAGGGTAAAGCATTGAAAAGAAATTAAAGAAAGAACAAGGGTTCGATCCATTTTGGATTGAAACCCTAACCCTAACTGGGTAAAAGAAAATAGAAAAGAGATCGGGAGGGTGGCGGGCGTCACTGACTGTCGGTCACCACCGCCAACGAGCCAGGGGAAAGGTGTCGCACCGCCGTCTTCGTCGGCGCACGGCAAGAAAAGAACATCGGTGTTCGGATTTGAGAAGAGAATAGAAAGGGGTCTCGGCACTCTGAGTCAAACTCTAACCCTAACCCCAAACCCAAATTGGTTCAACTCCGAAAAGAAAAGAAAGAAGATCCAAAAGAGAAGGGGAAGAGGGGAAGGGACTAGAAACAATTAGAAAAGGAAAGAATGAATTAGATCCTTTTGGATCAGAGCAGACAGAAGGGGTTCCCTAATCCTAACCCTAATTGCGTGAAGCAAAGAACAAAAGAAGAGGGATTCAGCCTAGAGAGAATCAAAGCTGAACCCTAAAACCCGTGAAGAACCTCTAGGAAAGAAGAATAGTGGGTCGGATTTCAAACCCTAACCCTAGATCTAAACCCCAATCCCCAACACCGGTTTGGATAAGAGAAGAAGAATCCAAATTCAAAAGAACAAGGGGACAGGGAAGAAGAGGAAAGGCACCTACCTGCTGTGCGTCGGGCTGACCCTTCGCCGACACAGGAGAAGAAGGCTGAGCCGGGGGAGTTGTTTTGCCCGGGCTCAGCCAAAGGGGCACCATGGTCAGGCCGCTCGACGGCGGAGCGCTCACCCGCTGGGAGCGCGCACGCCAGTGAGGGGGTCGACGACGGCGCTATGGCTGCCCGCTCCACCGTTTCGCTAGCTTGGCTGTGCTCTATTGCTCGTGGGGTTGAGAAAGAGAAAGGAAGAGGAGGAAGGGGAGCCGAACTTGGTCTGGTGGTAGTCTTCCTCACCGGCGCCGACGGCCACCGTGGCCGCCGCCGCTGTCGCCGCTCGGCAAGAGAGAGTGGAAGGGGAGCAGAGTGAAAGATACTAGGGTTTTGGGAGGTAGGCCTACCGCAGGCGGGGTTTTGTTCTCAGTATCCACGTGCGCGACTGTCCGATCGGAATGAACGGCGTAGATCAACCGGGCCAGAATCAGGCCTAGGCGGGTGTGAGCGGGAGGCCGTTTTGCC
The DNA here is from genome assembly GCF_019320115.1 of Miscanthus floridulus. Classification (NCBI taxonomy): domain Eukaryota; kingdom Viridiplantae; phylum Streptophyta; class Magnoliopsida; order Poales; family Poaceae; genus Miscanthus; species Miscanthus floridulus. The sequence continues at coordinate 29,735,891 of NC_089592.1, read as the reverse complement.
AGCCCAGGCCCAGGTTGTGGCCAGGGTGTGGGCAGCGCGCGTGCGTGGGCTGCTGTGGCAGGCCGGGCTGGTACTGTAGCTACAGGTCGGGCCACAATGAACAGTAAATAAAGTACCGAGTTTATTTAATTTTCAGAAGCAGATTTTGATGATATTTGACTACTTTAAATATCTCTGTTAAAATTTAAAGCAACGGGATAATTTTTCAGAGAATATTTGAAAAAGTTTAATGCTTCTAAAAAATAGATAATGAATTTTTTCATGTTTCTGCTGCTAAAGAAATTGTTTATTATCTAGTTATTTTAAACCAACGTGATATTTAATTGGAGAAAAAGATATTTTGACATGATTATGATGTTGTTATTTTTCTGACCAACGTTGTTAATAACAATATTGTAAATCTTAATAATTTTATGCATTAATTCTATTTCAGCCCAACGGTGATGTAGAATTAGTGTATAAGAATAGTTGTAAATTTTAATGATTTTATGCATTAATTCTATTTCTGCCCAACGGTGATGTAGAATTAGTGTATAAGAACAGTTGTAAATCTTAATGATTTTATGCATTAATTCTATTTCTGCCCAACAGTGATGTAGAATTAGTGTATAAGAACAATTGTATGTTTTAATTTTGACCAACGTTGAAACTAAGACATGCAATTGTTGTTATTTTTTATGTTAAGAAAAAGGTTGCCCTAGCCTTCATCTTGTCTAAGGTAGACTGGGTAGTCAGCTCATTGTGTTTCACTGAGCCTGTGGCACCGGTGAGGGAGACAAACGAGGATTATGCCGCTTGGACAAATAAAGAGAGGAATTTTGAATCCAAAAGATGTCCTATGACCTTTGTAACACCCCAAAATTTGCCACTTTTGAAAATAGAGTTAAAATAATTTATTTGTGAATTATTGTGTACATGAAAATATAGGAAAATAAAAAAATTCATTAATTTAAAATTTATCATAAGGTAGAAACGTGTTTGTTGCATTCATGCCGATCGCACCTCATGTTTCAATGTGCAAAATGTGTGTTTTTTATACGTTTAGGAGCCGAATATCTATCTCTAAGAATTTTCCAGCTTCTTTATGGAATTTAGTTCCTACCTCCTTCACCTTAATCTTTATGTTCTAAGTTCCCAACAATATTATTATGAGCTCCAAATACTATATTTGGGTTCATCATGTTCCATAATGTCTCTGGGAATTTTCCTGAATTTTCAGAGCTTTCGGAGTATTTTTCGTGGCTTAAATAATAATTCTAGACTTTTCAAGAATTATTTTATCCATGAAATTCATTAATTCCAAAAATAATAAATTTCTCATTTTTCCCAATGCTCAAAGCCCATGTACAATAGTCCTAATAAATCCTAAAGGCCCATGCATTTATTTACTAATGAGCTTTAATGATTATTTAGGCCCATTAGTAAATGTGGAGGGTGTAACATCAATTAGTATCATATCGCTAGTTGACGTGGATGTGGGGAGTTTTTCTTCCTATATATATCAACCAACTCCTTGGGCAAAGCACACCAAAACTACCGTAAGGGGAGCCCCTAGTTTGAGAAATCCCTCGTGTAGTAAATTATATTTTTCTCCTCTTTCCCTTGCTATCGCCGTTGTCGTCATCGTCGCCGCTGTCCGTGCCACCGATGAGCCGTCCGTTGTGCCAAGCTCCGCGCCGCCTCCGTTTGCTCTGCGCCGCCGCAATCCTTCGCAGTAAGTTCGCCATCTCCTTCTCTATCCTTTCGTGTCTTCTCCATCAAAAACCATGCACCGTAGGGTCATTTTTTAGTTTTGCCGCTGAGCTCCGTCGCCAGCCATGGTGCGCCGCCATGATTTTCCCTGTTCCGGCCGGCCATTGTCGCCTCTTCCACAGCTGATCCAATCTTGGCCGCCCGCGTCTAACCGGACGACCGATATTCATCCATACCCCTTCATCAGGGAATTTTGCAAAAGAGCCCCGATGTTTTCTGAAATCAACCCGCAGACCATAGCGTAATCACATATTACATTTTCTTCTTTCGGAAGGCGTAGTTTCTTCGGTTTAGATCCAAAATACGTTTTCATTTATTTACATATTTGCCACTGATTTTGTTTTAGTAATAACTTCTCCGTTTTAACTCTGATTTGATCCGTTCAACTTGTGTTAGGTTTGTAATTTCATAATCTACATGTTTATACTACTGTTAAGTAGGTTTTCAACTTTTAAAATTCGAGGTTAGATTTAATCTATTATTTTAGTAAAGGAAGTCTTGTTTAAATCATATCTTCTACGTTTCAACTCCGTTTTAGTCCATTCAAGTTATGTTAGATTCATAGCAACGAGATCTACATGTTAGTAACAGTATTTATCATGTCACTAAAACTAGAATTTCATGGTTTGAATCATATCTTAAATAACAATTATACAACTGGATTTTATAAATAAAATATGATTTATTTTACTTTAGTATTATAATTCAAACTTAAATTTGACTTAAATTATATTATCTATACAATATCTTATATACGTTTTTATATAAATAAAACATATGAAGCTAATAATTTTATGAGCAGATCTCTCGGTAGTTGTATCTTTTTAACCATAGCTCCGATTAGAGTGCTTCTCACGACTGTGTGTTCGTAGCAATGCGTAGAATCATGTTTCAAACTCTTTTACTTATTTTTTTATGATTGGTGTACTGTTCTAATTTAGATCTATTATTTGCTTTATGTATGATTGTATGGATGCTTGTGTGGTGCTTTATGATTACGTCCAGTCGGTGAGATATACGTGGTGATCAAGAAGAAGAAGAAGAACGTTGAAGATTAAAGCTTACTGAAGGATCGGTTTTTAAGGCAAGTATAGCATGGGATCATCCTTGTTACCTATTCACCTTTAATCACTTATTTCATATTGCATGTGTCTACCTTGATGCCAATAAGGATATCCTAGATATTTGATATCTTGTACCTTGATACCTATGGGTTATTGCATTGGGTAGTATGAAGCTAGTGCTCAATTAAAGACCATGATCTTGTAACTTGACTAATGTAATACGCAATAAACATTAAAAGATGTTTTTAGCAATATGGAACAAGGGAGCTAGAGCATTGGGTTATTTTTATGGTGCTATAGATTCCTCTCCCTAAGGACTTATCTGTAAGTGATCATCCGGGACTTCCAGTACAGCTGTGAGGGCTATATGGCTCTGGCTTTAGCTCAGTATGAGGACCTTTTCTAGCTTGTTAGTAGTTACCTTTATTGGCGTAAGAATGGCTTGACGAATCAGGTACAGTATGGCCTCTGTCCCCTTGTGTATAGGCTGCGTGTCATTATGCCATCGGGAAGGGAGGCTCTACATCTGTTTGCCGAGTGAATCTAATGGCCCTAACTTGTTAGACGAACCTTTGAAAGGCTTCATAGTGAACCCTGCCGACCTTTCTTGGAAGTGGGTCAAGAGATTAGCTACCTCAGGTGAAAGGGTAAATCATGACTCACAGTAAAAGTGTACAACCTCTGCAGAGTGTAAAACTAGTATATCAGCCGTGCTCACGGTCACGAGCGGCCTTAGAACATTTATGAAATAGATTATCACTAATGGTTAATGATGATGAACAGTGATGATGAAGATGCTCATTAATGATTACTGTTTATACTATTCATTATTTATGCTTACCTGATCATGTGTTTATGGGCTTGTGTATAAGCTTGTTGCTACTCAATTGCTAAAATCATGACTCATTAAAAGCTAATCGTAGTTAAATCAATGTCAGCCTTTTGAGCCTCATGAACCCCATGTTATATTTGTTGAGTACGACATGTACTTACACTTGCTTTATTTTTCAATTATTTGGATAAAAATCTCGGATGGGTACCAGATTGCTAGAGTATGAAGGAATTAGGCTTGTGATCAACCAGTCAGTTGTCCCTGTGGATTGGAGTCTTCGCCTGAGGATCGAAGTTGTCTTTCTGCTATCTATACTCTGAGGTTATATTCTTTATACTAATACGTTATATATTTAAGCATTGTCTATTGATATTACCCTTATTTGTAGCTATATGTGAGATTTGACTTCCTAGGCTCACATATGGTGCGTATCTGGTTTTATTCTTAAAATCGGGTGCTACAACCTTGAGCATAGGAAGTGGATCACTGCCAATAAGAAATGTTTGGCTGTGATAAAGAACACGATTGAGCCTATAATTGTGGGCTCAATCCCAGAGTGTGACACGGTCACCAAGTACCTCGATAAAATAAAGAGTCAGTTCACTAGCTCTTCAAAGACATATGCTACACAGCTGATAAAGCAGCTGGTGATAGAGAGTTACTCTAGAAATAGTGGCATAAGAGAGTTCACGATATATCGTCGAAATTATAACACTGTTGTTTAGACCATATTTCGAGGGGGAGAATAGAAAGACTAGTTAAGAATGATATTCTTCCTCCATTGGAGCTCTCAGATTTAGAACAATGCAGAGAATGCATAAAGGAAAGTATATAAAGAAAATTAAGAAAGATGTCAAACGAAGCGCAAGAATTTTACAGATTATTCACACAGACATATATGGTCCGTTTTCCTATAAAGAGTGTGGATGGTTATGATTCGTTCATAACATTCACAGATGATTACTCCCGTTATGGCTATATTTATTCAATCAAAGAAAGAACAGAAGCATTGGATAAATTTAAGATATTTAAGGCAGAAGTTGAAAACCAACACAATTTAAAGATTAAGATAGTCAGGTCTGACCGTGGGGGGAGTACTACGGTCGGCATACCCCATATGGCCAAGTTCCTGTACCTTTTGCAAGGTTCTTACAGGAGAATAGCATAGTAGCCCAGTATTTTACACCGGGCGAACCTCAGCAGAATAGAATAGTTAAAAGACGCAATCGTACCCTGATGGATATAGTGCGTAGTATGATAAGTTACTCCACCTTACTATTGAGCCTATGGATGGAGGCGTTAAAAACCGCTATTCATATTCTCAATAGAGTACCAAGTAAGTCGGTACCCAAAACACCGTATGAGTTATGGACAGGAAGAGTACCCTCACTAAACCACTTACGTGTGGGGGGGGGGAGTCCTCCTGAGGCTAAAGTATTTAACCCAAACATTGGGAAGCTAGATCCCAAAACAGTAAGTTGACATTTCATTGGCTACCCAAAAAAGTCAAAAGTTTTTTGTTTATACTGTCCAGACAGACATACAAAGTTTACGGAAACGAGACACGTTGTCTTCCTAGAGGATGAAATGATGAGGGGGAGCATGGTAGCTCGAGAAATTGACCTTGAAGAGAAGCAGGTGTATGCGCCCACTCCAATGATTCATGAGCCTTTTTTCTCACTACCTGCTGTCGCTGCACCAACAGTGCAAGATACTGTGGTGCCAGCACCTGTTGTTATTCCGCATGTGGCAACAATGAATGACGATGAGGAACCTGTTCTTCAGGATCCTGTAGAACCTATTGCCACACATGAGGGGGAGCAATAACAGCCTCAAACAGAAGATGCGCCAAATATGGAGGCCCCTAGAAGGTCTTGAAGAGTTAGAAAATCAGCTATTCCTGTTGACTATGAAGTATACAACACTGAAGAATTTTAAATGGAGGATAATCCCACCTCATTTGAAGAAGCCATGAGAAGTGATCATTCATCAAAGTGGCTTGAGGCCATGGAAGATGAAATGAAATCATTGAATGCCAATAAAGTTTGGGACTTAGAGATAATTCCTAAAGGAGCCAAAACAGTAGGCTGTAAATGGGTCTACAAAACAAAACTTGACTCTCAAGGAAATATAGAGAGATATAAAGCATGACTTATGGCAAAAGGTTTTACGCAAAGAGAAGTGATTGATTACAATGAGACCTTTTCTCCAGTCTCATGTAAGGATTCCTTTAGAATCACAATGGCATTAGTGGCACATTGTGATTTAGAGTAACATCAGATGGATGTAAAAACAACATTTCTCAACGGAGACTTAGAGGAAAATGTTTACATGGCACAATTGAATGATTTTATCATGGAAGGAAAAGAACGAATGGGATGCCGCCTAAAGAAATCTATTTATAGATTAAAACAAGCTTTAAGATAGCGGTACTTAAAATTTGATCAGACAATAAGGAATTTTGGATTTAAAGAGAATGTTGAGGACAATTGTGTCTATGCAAAGTTTAAGAATGAGAAGTTTATCTTCCTTATCCTTTATGTGGATGACATCTTACTTGTAGTGATGTCAGTCTACTATTGGAAACAAAGAAGTTTTTGTTCTTAAAATTTGATATGAAAGATCTTGGTGAAGCCTCGTTTGTTCTAGGGATAAAGATTCATCGAGATAGAAGTAAAGGGGTATTAGGACTGTCACAAAAGGCATACAAGAAAGAATCTTAAAGAAATTCAGTATGCACAAATGTAGTCCCTCACCTGCTCCTATAGTCAAGGGCGACAGATATGTAGATTTTCAATGCCCTAGGAACCAATATGAGATCGATCAAATAAAAGCGGTTCCATATGCTTTAGCTGTCGAAAGCTTGCAATATGCTCAAGTATGTACGTGCCCTGACTTGGTATTTGTTACCGGGTTACTTGGCAGATTCCAGAGCAATCCTGGAACAGAACACTAGAAATTAGTAAAGAAAGTCTTACGTTATTTGCAAGGAACGAAAGGCCTCATGATGACGTATAGCAGATCTGATTCACTTCATATAGTGGGATGTTCAGATTCTGATTATGCGGGAGATGATAGAAAATCAATGTCTGGATATGTATTCACTCTCGCAAGGGGAGCTATTTCATGGAAAAACTCAAAGCAAACCGTCACTACATCGTCCATAATGTATGCTGAGTTTGTAGCGTGTTATGAGGCAACGGGGTAGGTGAACTGGCTAAAGAAGTTCATATCCGGTTTAAAGGTGGTTGACGACATCTATAGACCACTTAAGTTATACTGCGATAATAATCCGGCAGTACAGTATGTTCACAACAATAAGTCAAGTGGTGCTGCCAAACACATTGACATAAAGTATTATGTTGTGAAAGATAAAGTCCAGGATCATGTCATAAGTCTTGAGCATATAAGTATCGAAAAGATGCTCGCGGATCCACTTACAAAAGGCTTACCACCCAATGTCTTCAGAGAACATGTAGCTAGCATGGGTTTAAGGGAAAGCCTAAAATTCCTAGATAAAAGAAGACCCAAAGTTAAGTATCTATTTCAGAACAGAGTGGTGTGTTGTAGCTATTAAATCTATCGGTAATTGACCGTGACGATGAAATATGCTATATACGCCAGTCTGTAATGGAATGAACAAAAATAAATGATATAAAATTAAAAGATGGTAGTAAGATCAAGGGGGAGAATGTTAGTTGATCTCCACTAATAGGCCCAACGACCTATTGAGCCCTTAGATCTATGCCCTGATCGGTGGCGCCCAACCCTAATATGGTTGGTGGGCCCCTGTCACACAGCACTATAAAGAGAGATGGGAAGACAGGACTCGAACTATGAGGTTGACCTGAGCCGCCGTAACCACTAACAGAGAAACACTAATCCGATCTAAAGAAGAGTGCTGCCAGCGATGGGAAGCTCCACCGACTCTGTCGTCGCCCCAGCAGTGCCACCACCGGGACGCCGTACCTCTGCATCGCCACTGAACCTCGTCTCCACCACGCTAGACTCCACCGCGCCGAGCTCCCTCGATACCGGCGTCCACGAGGCGGCGACGCAACTACGTCAGGACGAACTAGAGGAACCCTAAGTAAGATGCTTACTCTGATCTACAGTTTAGAGGCACTGCTGTGTGTAACAGCATACACCTGCAATCTGACACGGTCGAACTGAAGTGCCGCACAGGTGCAGGGCTCTGGAGGAGCCAAGAGTAGTGAGCGCGTGTCCTGCAGATCTGGTTCGCTTTCTGTCGAGAAATTTGTGACCCGTGGACAACTGCACATGCTGCAGCCCTCTGTGACGACGGATGAGATCGACAGAGCCGTGCACCAGATGATCGTCGACGCCGGCGCTTACCCCTCCCCACTTGGATACGGGGGCTTCCCGAAGAGCGTGTGCACGTCGGTGAACGAGTGCACCTGCCACGGTATCCCCGACTCACGCGAGCTACAGGTTGAGGCACTTTTTTTCTTCTTCTAAGTTTAGCTTTGATTGTACTCCAGTTAGTCAGAAGCATTTCTTGTCAAACCATAGAGGCAAATTTTGAGCTGAACAGTTACAGTTATGCTTCCTCCCAATGACCTTGCAGGATGGAGACATTATCAACATTGATGTTACTGTCTATTTAACGTATGTGTGCTACCTGCTGTTCTTTTCATCTGCAACCGACGCATATTTTTTTCTCATCGTTGCTCTGTTCTAATGCGATCAATCAATATAGTAATGTTGGCGTCGTAAAGTGACATGAGCTGTTGCTCCAGGGCTACCATGGGGACACCTCAAGAACATACCTGTGTGGAGAAGTCGATGACGCTACTAAGCAACTTGTGAAGGTGTGATTCTTTTGTTGAGCATGGAAGGTGTGATTCTGCATTTCTGCTTTCTATCTGACTACTTCCTTAACATAAATCTTTTCTGGTCTGTACTAGGTCACTGAAGAGTGCATGATGCGCGGCACATCAGCCTGCAAGCATGGTGCTAGTTTCAAGGAACAGAGAATAAGGTCTTGATCTCTCTTATCGAACATATGTGAGCATGAATCTTCTGATGCTTCCTTGACACCCAGATATATATATATATATATATATATATATATATATATATATATATATATATAATCATCTGAATAGAACTTTGATTGCTAAGAACATATTTACCGTATTTTACTGTTGAACTTTTTATTGCGATGAACCTGGTCTTGTCGGCGATTGAGACTCTGCATTGGTTGTTTCAGTGAGCACGCAGAGAAATATGGCTATGGCATCGACCCCTTTGTTGGGCACGGCATTGGGAGGATATTCCATTGCGAACCCATCATATGGCACACCTGTAAGTAATTAAACACATACCGTTTTCTGATCACTGTGGTTAATTTAATTCAGTCAAGCGCGGCCTGAAGACACATCCCTGTGACAGACGATTACGAGCCAGGGTTGATGGTCGCAGGCCAGACATTCACCATCGGTAAGCGTCCGTCCCAAGACCTCTCTCTCTCTCTCTCTCTCCTCTCCTCCCACGATCTTTTATCATCGATTTATCGTTCAGGGAATTGTTTACTGATCACCGAATGGCCACCGACTCCATGCAATGCAATGCAGAGCCAACCCTGTCGATGGGGAGCACGCAGTGCGTGGTGTGGGACGACGGCTGGACGGCTGTGGCGGTGGACGGCAGCCTCAGCGCGCAGTTCGAGCACACCGTGCTGGTCACCAGCGACGGCGCCGAGATCCTAACTGGGTCTCCGTAGCATCACATGAGCTTGGAGGGGCGCTCCGCTGGTGACGGACCTGCAGGCTGCAGCCATGCGGACGCAGTGGTATCTTTTGACAATTTTATTTTACTAGATTGAACTAGCAAACATGCCCGTACGTTGCAACGAGATAACAAAAGACATCAAGATGAGGACTGGAATGTTATATATGTATTTATGTTTTATCCTTTTCATAAAATTTAAAAGCTGGTATAATTAAACGTATGCTGGCCATAACATCCATAATATAAATTAATATTGGTATACAATTACAATGTCTTATTAAGTCTCTATCGAATTAAAATACTAACTCCGATAGTTTTTTCTTCTTCTGTTGCAAGGCACATAAATATTTACTCGTAAATATAACATACCTTTAATTTTCATAATATACATATGTTGGTAGAGTCAAAATATCGAGTTCCAGACCCTGTCACGGATTGCACTGTTGTGTGTATAAGTTCGAGACACATACATGTGTATAGGTTTGGAACACATTTATCTAGATTAAATTAGGTAATAGGTTATTTAAGTTTTCTGCTGATGGTTTGATTACTTGGGCCATTGCCTCATCAGGTTCTAACAAAACCAAAACTCCAACGATAGCTTAGTGATGCAAATGAAAGCTAAGGTTTAAAGAACTGTAATATTATATATTTATTATTTGTTTATATTTTTGTATAAGAACAAGCAGAAAAGAAAAGAAAAGAAAACGGCGTCGGTGCGTGACTCCTTCCCCATGTCGGCGATTCCTTGCCCATCGGCGTCGGCGACTCCTTCCCCGACCGGCGGCAGCATCCTCCCGAAAGCGCCTCAGCGGCAGGCCCTGCGTGTTCCAACGCACGGTCATGGTGGCCACCGACGGCGGCGCGGCCATACGCGCGAGCAACCCCTCCCCATGGTGCATCCTGGGAAAGCACCGATTCGCAGCGCTCCTGGTGCTCCTGGTGCTCCTGGGAAAGCACGAACTTGGGGATCTCGACTAGCGCGGGCATCGCGCTCCGTCACGACTCCATCGCAGCGCTGCTCCAAATCTTGGGCTGATGGTGATGCATTGATGGAGAGCAGAATTCCGTCGCACTGCCACGGCAGGCCCTTGTCCTCGTGCCTAGATTAGATCAGAACGGACGCTCCTGATGGCCGGTTCCGTCAAACATGAGTGTCAAGCCGCGTCCTGCGTGAGCCAAGCTGCAGGTCATGGGCTGGAAAGGCTTCGGCCTTGCTATTGCCGAGTGGGAGTGGGAGTCGGAGTCGGAGAGCATGAGTGTCCAGGGCGGATCATGAAATATTTTAGAGTACTGAATAATACTGTTGCTAGATCTTAAGTCTCAACTCTCTATATTATAGAATTTTGTCTAAAAACTTATGAGGGCCCTATGAAAACTCCACAGGAGGTTCCACTGTTTCGATATGTGTAGGGGGCTTGAGCCCCCCGCCCCACCGTTGGATCCGCCCCTATGAGTGTCTATTCTAATATTTTCATATTCGTTTTTTACTTATATATATATATATATATATATATATAGGTTGGCAGGGTATATGCTGATCTATTAAGAACGTATAGAAGAAAAAAGAAATCAATCTAGGAATTTTATTGGCTTCGGTGTAGTATTTTATAGACAGAAATACGGTTTGAGTTGGCATGAGCAAGTCACGTTCGGATACGATACGACATTGCTCAGCTGTCAGTTTCCAAAACAAATACAATATCGGATACGAACCGTGATAGTTTCTATATTTACGAATTTAGTTAAGAGAGGCCATACCAAAAAGAAAACCAGAAATTTTACCTCTTTATTATTAAATATATATAGTAGAATTATATTTATAGTACTCAGGATCCTAGAAATCTATTTACATTAGGATTCCTACTCCATATTGGTTTAGACGCGAGCTATTCTAACTTATATGAGCACGGGTTATATATACAAGTCCGGATAAAAGAAACTCTCCATTAATCGATAGTTAGAGTGAGACGGACAAAAAAATGGCTGAAAATTTTACCTCTTTATTATTATTAGGTATAGATCTGCGTTGTTATGGGCAAACAGATACTGAAAAATCCATTTATCTTTAGGGATTTATTAGATGGGCATGTAGCCATTCAAGTGTAAGAAAATAACAGAAGTGACTTTCACAGTACAGACAGTATACACCACTTCAATTAGTGTATGTGTATTACAATTTACAACCAAAGATATTTGAGACAAGTCCTATTAGTTATAAGATAATCATTAGCCACTTTTAATGGTGAATCAAACATTATATTAGTCTACTCTATCATTGCCGTCAACAATCTACATTCAGAATAATGTTACTTGAAAAGAGAAGATTCAGAAGTACATGAATCTCTACTACTACTATGAAGTATGAACTACGAAATGTCTCTATCATCAGCCTCAATCGTTTTCATCCTCTTCCCCCGCGGCCCACGATCTGCGATCAAAACCCAGTAACGGGCTCCTCCTCGAGCGTCCACAGATCTGCCCAGCAGCACTGAGGAAACAACAGTGCAAATCATTAAGCACACATGGGCACCATCTTAGGAATTCAGAGCCTATTACCAGTTAGTATTATGTTTGCCCAGACTCGGCACCAAAAGGAAAAAGCCCGTACTACAAAATATGACCAGGACATAAATCAGATCATACATAGGAGTATATACAAGAGGATAAACAGAAAATGTACCAAATAAATCCAAAATAGTGCTGGCTCTAAATTAATTTGTGCCGTCATTCACGGCACGTTAATATTGAGATCGAAAAGGTGCCCCCGCAACGGTAGAAATCGCTTGGCCGAGGGTTTTACCTGTATACTATCAGTGGCTGGTGGAGCTGCGAAAAGACTTAAACGCCTTCGGGCTAGAGAAGCGAGCGGAAAGTTTCATTTACCTCTTATGCCACTCCCTGGCCCAGTGTTTTGGCATCAAACCGAAGATCTAGGAGTGTCAAATCGAATATCTGAGCAGGCCAAATAACATTGAAATGTCCAAATTTCCCAATTATAAACGGCACATACATAAAGTATCAGCTTTCTTCGTTACGTTGATACATTATTGCGAGCAGCCATCTGGTTGGCAAGCAGCCGGAGCACCCACCTGGCCACCTCCCATATCACGACGTTCCCGGCGTGCCTCACGCGGACAGCGCCCCGAGCATTGCCGCCATCTGGCCGCACTCTGTCCTCCCGTGCCATCCTCTCCAGCGCCCTGCCTGCGCGCACGCCGCGATGGCCATGTTTAGCACGACCGCGTCCGGGGCCACCCCGTCCTTGAACATGGTCCGCGACGGCCGTGGTCCGCAGACAGCCATGGAAGCCGAGGAGCAGAAGGCGAAGTCCGCCTCGACACCAAGCTCATGGCCATCGGCAACATCCTGCTGGTGACCGAGAGAGAGACGTTTACCGCTGTGCGTGCTGGCGCTGCTGGTGGAGGTGTCGACAGTGACCTCGGCAGCGGCGGCGACCGGCATGTCCCGACAGGCCAGAGGCGGATACAGCGGCCGGTGGCGACCACAGTGTCGTCGGCGGCGCCCTTGGGTTCCGTGGCGGCTGCGGTGGCACCAGCCCCAGCGCTCCCGTTGCTCCTCCCCGGAGCTCTCCCACCCGTCGAACTGGCCCAGCTCCGGCCGCCATGAACTTGGCGCCGAGCTCTCCCGTTCCTGCTCCCCGGCGTCTCGCACGAGGAGAATCTCGCGGATCCCAGCAGCCGGCGACCCCGCCGCCGAGCTGTGTGCGGAGATCGACGAGCTCGACAATGGCGGCAGCGGCGAGTGTGGGCGCTGGAGCGGGATGGAGGCCATGGGGAGTGGCAAGGCGACAACATCGCACACACGCAGAGCTCTCGCGGTCTTTATAGAGGCAGAGGCCTGCGGGGAGGGCTCGGCCAGGGCGGCCATGGAAGGAATGGTGGCCGGAGATTTCGCAAGAAGAAAAAAATGAAGGGGGAAGAAGGAAGGTGAGGCGGAGTGAGGGCGCGGACATGGCGGGGCGTGCTGATCTCTGTCGGGTTCGAGAGATAGGGCGCGCGGTGGGCTGGGATGCCGGCTCGATGCCGTCTCGCCGTGGACGGAAAGGGAGGTGGCGTCAGCTTGAGGAGGAAGAAGGTGCCGGAGCCGCTGACTGCTTGGCCCCATCGCGCAGAGAGAGAAAGGGGATGATAGAGTTAAAAGAGAAGGGTATTTTGGATAATTTTCCTAGTATGTCCCCACGTATTAAGGCTTGTGAAAACCAAATAGGATGGAGACGGAATGGCTTGGATGAAGAAAAAATTAGGTGGACGGTATCTAATTGCGTTCGAACTTTTTAGTAGCTGGTAAGCAAGAACGATCTTTTTTAATGATACACATGTAAAACCCTCAATTTGGCCTACATAACTCTGTGTATATATATAAGTGTTACCTCATCCGTAAATAAAAAATAATAGAGATTACACTTCTCGATGCTTTAAATAATCTCAAATTTAACTGAATTTATAAAATAATATTTTTATTTATTTATATCTTTAAATAGATTTATTACATAATATTTTATAAGTAGTGCTTGTTACACCTTATAAATATTACCAATTATATATGTGGTTAAATTTTTTAAATCATTTAATTACTTAGAAAACAAGGTTTTAACATTATTTAGGACAGATGGAATTTTGGAAAGGAGGAAGTACGTGCACTCACTCGGTCCAAAATAGAAATCGTACCGTGTGTTTAGTTTCGACGCCATGTGGGATGAGTTGGGCCCATTCCAGTTTTTCGTGTTGGGTTAAATCAACCTCGCGTTTGGTCAGGGGATTGGAGCGTTTGGTGTGTGGGATTAGATGGGTTGGAATGATGTCATTCTAGACACCGTGAGCAGTTGTTAGATATGGGATCTAGCTATTAGCCAACCTTTCATCTTCTTCCACCAACCTTCCAATAGAGCATCGCTGCCCATCCCGCGCTGCCACCACCTCCCACGGCCCAGGCTGGACTCGTGCTGCCGCCAGCTTGTCCCGCGCCACGGCTCGTTCAGATCTCGTCGCGCACCACCATGGCCAGGGGCCGAAGCTCGCCCCGCACATCCGGCCGTCGCGCCCTGCCCTGCGCTGCCTTGCTCCGCGCCCAACCTATGCCCTTGAGCTCGCTCGCGCCCGCCACCACCGCCCCGAGCGCCCGCGTCGTCGCCACCTCCCTGAGCACCCACGCTGACTAGTCGCCTGGAGTAGAACGCGCGTGGATGTGAGTCGAGCTCGTCCCCTCGAATCGGAGGGACCATTCGAACTGTCATCTGATGGTATATTCCCTCTAGTGTTCGATCTAAATCCACACAGCTCCTCAACCGAACGCAGCTCCATCGGGATCGAACCCGAGATATCCAGTTCAACCGAGACACGGTTAATGTCCCAACCAGTATACATGTACATGGACTCAAGCTGAACTGGTTCCTTAGCCTAGCTCCAACAGTCGATACCTAAATCAGCGACCTATACCTGGATTTGAGCTCTGCATAGTAAATAGGTCGTCTACCCAAAACCTTTCTTCTCCAACAACCCGCCTCCCTCCCCGCCTCGCCGTTGTCGTTGGTCCCATATCGCCGTCGACCTCCCTCCCTCCACGCAGATCCGACGAGCGCCGCCCGCCTCCCTCCCAGCCAAGCTCCACCTACTTCTGTGGCAGAACCGCCCGAAATAATACGCTTATGGAGGTGCTCGCCTTCCACCAGACACTAAGCACCCTGAAAGCAAGCTACAGCGGGCGGTATCCGCCGGGCACACCCCAAGGGAGAACCTGAAAGATCCACATTTTTCCTAAGGATCCAATAATGAGAACGAGTTATAATACCAGTTCATTTCATACATCAGAGTTTCTTAAAAAAAAGTACATTATTACATTACCAAATGTCAGAGTACAGAATAATAAACAGCGGTGTGTTTATTTATCATCTTTCATCTTGCAGTTCTTACTACGATGCTAGAGTTAAGACAAGCCGTACCGACTCGGCGGCGATTCGCGAACCAATGTGCCCAGCTGGGTGCCCCAAAAACACACGCCCCGCTTGTACCCTAGGCACAAGCAGAACTAACCCATCACCCTCCTGTCCTGGGTGTTCAGGTCCCCGTTCAAACTTGGACTCCAAGCCCCCACTCCTAAGTCCCGGACTCAGTGCAGTGCAAGGACCTCCACCATCTCCTCCTCCAATCAGTCGGTCCGGAAAGAGCCGGATCCACGACAAGAGAGCAACAAGTCTTCCCTGCGCCCATACCCAAGTATGTGCTCGGGACAATAGATCTATGACTTGCCTAGCGTCCATTGCAACGACCAGTCCTTAATTGACACAGACAGGAAAAAAGTATAACCGAACTATGCCCTGTTGGCCACAGGACACAACCCTTTACACCCACCAGTACCCAAACCATATAGGGCCGGTCACCATTTTCCTTTCCACCATTTTATCATGAGTGATCATATTTATCACCTATTTGCGAGTAACGGTAGGTTACTCACGCTACCGATATTCTAAGCATAACAACTACTCGACCTATACTAGTAGGACTCATGGGTAGATATATTTATGCATATAGTTTCCATAAAATGCCTGTAACTTAAATGCACATCATATATATATATATATATATATATATATATATATATATATATATATATTCAGTGATCATAAAATAGGGGTTATGCATCGGGGCTTGCCTTGGGCAGGCGACGGGCCAGCAAGGTCAGCATCAAAAGACTCTAGGGCTCCTTCCTGTACGAGGATCTCCTCCTTGTACTCCTCAATAACTTTCTCGTACTCCTGTTCGTCGATGAGCACGAACTCTACCAACTCATGATCTACATGAAATGATGATGCAATACTTAGTAATATAGCAACAGCAACTCTTAAAACAAAAGTATATCCATCTAACTACTAAGCTAGTGCTACCGACTAAGGTACTAAGTTATCTATTGTTACTAATAACAAGTATGAAGTATGGCATACGTTATTATAGCAACTACATGTATTCTTACTCCTAATACCGATTTAATCTATATATGATAAAATAAGGATAATAGCTACTCTATTTATCAACTTACTCTAGGGCTACAAAATTTACAGCAAGTACATAATGATCTAGTGAGCCTACTGTAAAATTTTCATAACTATAGCTATCACCAATTTCCCACAAAAATACCGATAAATATTAATCTACATAATACTAAGCTCTCTAGTTTGGATTTATGAGCCCATCGCTATCATAGCTAACTATAAACTAACTACACTAACAGATATATGGCCTTTTGTGAACCTAACAAACTTGGTTTCACTATTTTTGGACATCTACAAGATTTACTATAATTTATCAAAGTGTAATTAAAAACTATATTGAATAAACATTTGTAATTCACTGGAAAATTGGAAATCATATCCTACTGTGCGGCCCAACTCGCGACGCGGCTCAGCCCAGCAAGGCGGGGCTCACGCGTGAGCGACCTGCACATGACCGGCCCAAGTGGGAGCGGCACACGGCCGGCCCAGGTGAGAGCAGGCAGCGACCCAACGTGGGCGGACGGGCCGGGCACGGCCACAGGGGAGGCTGATGGCCCACACGGACGGCACACATGGCCCAGCGCGCGCGCCACGGATGCGAGCGGCCCAGCGCGGCGCCACGGACGCGAGCGGCCCAGCGCGGCGCCACGGACGCGAGCGGCCCAGCGCGGCGCCACGGACGTGAGCGGCCTAGCGCGGCAAGAGCGGACACGAGCGGCCCAGTGCGGACACGCGGACGCGGTTGGCCTAGTGGCGGCGCGGACGCAAGCTAACAGAGCAGTGGGCGTATTTCTAATGTATTCATAGATTTATTGTCATACAAGAAAGCGGCCCTATATTGGATGTGACGCAAGGATGATGCCAGGATGATGTCAACAAGCTAAGAGCAAAGGCACGCATCACCGGCTGCTTGCTTGCACCACCGGCTGCTAGCTTGCGCGAGCGCGATGCGGTGGTGGTTGTCGGTGAACAGAGCACGCCGGAGTGCTGTTTGCGGCGCTGCTACTGGCTCAGCGTAGAAGGGCGCGAGGGTGCGGATGAGCCGGCTGACCTCGTCGAGCTCGTGCTGGAGGTCGCTTGGAGCCACAAGGAGAACGCCTCCCACAACCTCACTGCATGACGACGCTCTTCGGGACGACTCTAAGAGGAAGCTAACTACCCGAGCTCGATGTGTGCATGGTTAATTGGAAAGATATGGAGTGTGTAAGGCCAATTGCTTGGGCGACGCTGGTCGGAACTTATGGCAGCTGGTGATGGCGAAAACTTGAATCGACGCCCTAACATCATACTACCACAATAGTGGCGGGTTAGGCACGAAGCTGTACTCTCATCCGTCCTCCAAACATGCGCGGTAACAAGGATGGGCCAGCTCAGTGGTTTGGGCTTGGCGCGGCTCGGCCGGCCGGCGACCTTCCAGATGACGTGATGAAAAACTTGGTGTGGCCTCACGTGCAAACGTGAAAGCGAGGACAAGCCCACACACGTGCGGCCAAAACATCAACGGAAGCAGTAGCCGCGCGGCAGCGCTGGACGTAATCGCAATGCGACCGGGGTACAGCTCGACGTGACAGCAAGCAGTGGACTCAGGAGGACACGATGGAGGCGGCAGAGCAGCTAGGCCCGCGGGACCCCAGCGTGTGCGCGTGGGTGCACGGGTCGCACGCAAGGCGCGGCAATAGCGGTGTGGTCTGGGCAGCGATGCGTGATGCTTGTGATGACGCCGATCTTGACCGCACGTATTTCATCATCGCCTACGAAGTTCGTGCTACAAACTTTTCTAAAGTTCCGCATATGTGTTCCATGGTATTTCTATTCAATAAAAATTCATTTAGAACCCTAAGTAATACAATGTGACATGCAATGTAACATCCATTTCATGTTTCAAATGAACGTTTCAAGTTCCATATATTGATTTATACTCTATATTATAGACATTTACACACAAGTATGATGCCCATGCAGTGTTTTAGCAAAAACTGTACAATGTAGCACCGAGGGTGTTACAAATCTACCCCCCTAAAATAAAATCTTGATCTGAGATTTCATGTGCCTAGTGTGAGAAGGAGATAGGAATACATTTCGATCAAGCAATTAACTATCAGAACCAGAGAGGAGGTGGGGGTAATGCTTCAATAGGTAACTCTCTTGTTCCCACGTGGCCTCATCCTCTTAATGGTTTTGCCATTGCACTTTGTAGAACTTTACGACACTGTTCCTCATCACTCTTTCCTTCTCATCTAGGATTCTGACAGGGTGCTCAACATAAGTCAAATCTGGCTGGAGGGGAAGCATTTCAATTTCCACAGCTTCATCCAAAACCCACAAACATTTCTTCAATTACGATACATGGAACACATTGTGTACCACAGATAAAATATCGGAAAGCTATAGATAGTAAGCAACTAGGCTACACTGCTTCAAGACTTTGTATTGACCCACATATCAGGGAGCTAGCTTGCCATGGATACCAAACCGATGCACCCCTCTCGTAGGAGACACCTTAAGGTACACACAATCCCTAACTTCAAACTCCAAGGGTCTTCTTCGCTTGTCCGTATAGGCTTTCTGTCGGCTCTGAGCTGCCTTGAAATGACTCTGAATAAGGACGACTTGCTCTCGAGCCTCCTTGATGAATTCTGGCCTAAAGTATCCACGGTCTCCCACTTCAACCCAATTAAGTGGCATCTGGCATTTCTTTCCATATAGAGCTTCAAATGGTGCCATGCGAATGCTCTCTTAGTAGCTATTATTGTAAGAAAATTCAGCTAACTTCAGGCATCCATCCCACTTCTCAGGAAAAGAAATGGCATGAGCTCTCAACATGTCTTCGAGCACTTGGTTCACCCTTTTAGTTTGGCCATCAGTCTAGGGGTGATAGGCTAAACTGCGGAGGAGACTAGTTCTAAGACACTCCTGGAGTTGCTCCCAGAAGCGAGAGACAAAAACTGATCCCCTATCAGAGATGATAGTGAGGGGAACTCCGTGTAGAGTCACAATCTGATCCAAGTACAACTCGGCATACTATCTGGCAGAATATTTAGAATTCACTAGGAGGAAATGAGCTGACTTGGTGAGGCGATCCACAATGACCCAGATAGAGTTATAGCCCTTGGTTGTGTAGGGCAAACCCACCACAAAGTCCATGGAGATATCTTCCCACTTCCAAACAAGAATGGGCAAGGGCTGCAAATATCCTAGGGTACGCATATGATCTACCTTAACTCTACCACAAGTGTCGCACTCTGCGATGTGCCAGGTGATGTCCTGCTTCATGTTGGACCACCTGTACAAGTGGCACAGATCATGATACATCTTGTTGCTGCCCGGATGAATAGACAACTTTGAATGATGGGCTTCACTCAGAATCTTTCTTCTTAGCTCCTCACTGGATGGAACCACCAGTCTATCCTTGTATCTCACTACACCATGCTCATCAATACTAAAGTGAGGGCCACGCCCTTCGGCAATCAATTTTCTGATGTGGGGAATTTCTTTGGGGTCTTCCTTTTGCTCCCAAATAATCTGCTCTAGCAATTCCGAGGTCAATGCAATGTGAGCCAACACCTCTGAGTGGTTGAGAGACAAGGGGGTTTCCTCACCCTGGTGTGACTTTTGGCTCAAAGCATCAGCCACTACATTGGCCTTTCCTGGGTGATAATAGACTTCCAAGTTATAATCCTTTATCAATTCTAACCATCTCCTTTGCCTCATATTTAGTTCAGACTAAGTGAAAATATACTTGAGGCTCTTGTGAACTGTAAAAATATGCACCTTATTGCCCAACAGATAGTGCCTCCAAATCTTTAGAGCGTGGACCATAGCAGCCAGCTCTAAGTCATGAGTGGGGTAATTCACCTCGTGCTTTTTCAGTTGGCGTGAAGCATAAGCTATCACACGCCCATCTTGCATAGGCACACACCCCAGCCCCATCTTCGAGGCATCACAATATACATTAAAGGGTCGGTCAATATCTGGTTGGGCCAACACATGAGCAGTGGTCAGAAATGTCTTCAGAGCTTGGAAGGCTTTTTCACAGGCTAGGCTCCAATCAAACTTAGCTTCTTTTTGGAGCAACTTGGTCATTGGCTGGGCTATCTTGGAGAAATCTAGGATGAAACACCGATGGTACCCCGTGAGATCAAGGAACTAATGAATCTGATGCATAGACTTGGGAGACTTCTAATCCAACACATCTTGCACCTTGCTAGGATCTAACGAAACTCCGTCAGGTGTCAACACATGCCCCAAAAACTACACTCGATCTAACCAAAATTCACACTTGCTAAATTTAGCATACAGCTTGTGCTCCCTTAGTCAAGCTAGTACTATTCGAAGGTGTTGGGCATGCTCTTCATCATTCTTGGAATATATCAGGATATCGTCGATGAACACTATCACAAACTTGTCCAGCTCCGGCATAAAGATTGAATTCATCAGGTACATGAAGAAGGCAGGAGCATTGGTGAGACCAAAAGACATCACTAGGTACTCATATAGCCCATACCTAGTAGAAAAGGCTATCTTTGGTATATCATGTGGTCTGATCTTGATCTGATGATAGCCTGACCGGAGGTCAATTTTTTTAGAACACCTTAGCACCAGTTAGCTGATTGAACAAAGTATCTATGCGAGGCAAAGGATACTTATTCCTAACTATTACCGCATTAAGAGGGCGGTAATCCACACACATCCGCAGAGTACCATCCTTCTTCTTCACAAAAATGGCTAGGCAACCCCATGGTGAAGAACTAGGACAGATGAAACCTTTTTCCATCAACTCTTCCAGCTGCTTCTTCATCTCAGCCAATTCCCTTGGAGCCATGCGGTACGGGCATCGGGAGATAGGAGCAGTACCAAGCTCTAGCTCAATGAAGAATTCCACCTCTTTGTCTGGTGGCAACCCAGGAAGATCTTCAGGAAAAATATCTGGGAACTCACATACCATAGGGGTGGGGGTAAGATCAGGAGAGGCTTCAGCATGAGTAGCAACAGGTAAGACTGGATCTGAGGGTACAAGCAAGGACATCTTATCCTCAGAAGAAGAAAGCGGTAACTCGACACTTTTGCGTTTCAAATCCAAGACTACCCCATATACTCGCAACTAGTTCATTCCAAGAATAGCATCAATGCCTTGCCTAGGCATTACCATAAACTGTAGGCGGTAACTGTGGGTGGCTAATACCAAGCTTATTGTGTCTGTTCGGGTATTGATGAACATTTGTGAACCCGCAGTATAGATTCTATAGGCATACGGTATAGCCATAAGTGGTAAGTTGTGCCGGTCTACAAATCCCATGCTCATAAAGGAATGTGATGCACTAGAATCAAACAACACATAGGCTGGATGGGAATCGATGGTAAACATACCAGCCATCACCGGTTCCTGCTGCAATATCTACTCAGCATTCGTGAAATTCACCTGTCCAGACTGGCTGGGCACCTTCCTCTTGATCATGGTCCGTTTGACCAACCTAGAGTTCACCGATGGTTGAGCAGACTAAGCTGGCTGGTTCTGGGGACACTGAAAGGTCCTAGGATGCCGCCTAGAGAGGGGGTGGATAGGCGTTTCTGAAAATCAACACCTTTAAATACGGAAGCAATTAGAAATGGAAACTCCAAATTAAGAGTAATACCACCCCTCACAAGTTAGCCACAGAGTAAACAAGGTATAAAGAATATATCTAGAATCTACAACCCTGCAACACAAAGTTAGAACAGAGAATAAATATTTTTTAGCACAGGTAGGAAATACTGGATGTGTCCGTGAAAGCATCTAGGCCCCTAGTTGGGTTTCGGTGATTAATGACAATACAAGGTTACTATGACTAACGTATGTTTTGCAGATGCAATTAAGTTAGGTCATGGTAATGGAGATCGATTGGGCAATCAAAGGTGTCATGCCCCTACGATGGAAATCGTTTCGGTTTTCAAAGGATGGACGACAAGGTTAAGGATGACTAGTTCTAAGTGTCAATTGGAGTTGGAGAGACACTTAGAGTAGTTTAGGACTTTATTTTTCCTTTGGCCATACTATTAAGGGGGGTATGGACGGGTAGCTTGACCTAGTTGAGTCTAGTGAGTTAGGTGTGGTGCACACTTGTTAAAACTAGCTCTAGGTAGCTCCTATGAATGTCTAAGATCCTTTGGAGCAAACTTCATTCACATATGATCGAGAGTTGGAAGTGAATGGAGGGTCAAATGCTGATCGGACACTAGCCCTGGTGTGATCGGGCGCTGGCCGCGGGGTTCGGTCAGTTCATTTGATCAGTAGTATGCGTTCGGTGCAACCGGACGCTAGAGAGGTCAAGTGACCGGACGCTGAAAGGCAGCGTCCGGTCGACTCCAGTAAGGTTCTAGAGAAGGGAATCTACGACCGGACGCGTCCAGTCAGTACTAACCGGACCCTGAGGGTTCAGCGTCCGGTCGACTCCAGTAAGGTTCTAGAGAAGGGAATCTTCGACCGGACGTGTCCAGTCAGTACTAACCGGACCCTGAGGGTTCAGCGTCCGGTCGAGTCCAATAAGGTTCCAGTAAGGGTTTAATGTGACCGGACGCGTCTGGTCAGTTGTGACCAGACCCTGCTAGTGTCCGGTCAACACATTTTCATTGGTTCATGGGTTGAACTGACCAGAGCGTCTGGTCAATACGACCGAAGTGTCCGGTCACCCCGCAGAAGCTCATAATGGTTCGTTTTTTAGGCTACCTTATAAATAGAACCTCCACTCATGTGTGGAGTTACTTTTGCTCATTCCAACAGCTGAGAAACATGTTTGTGAGTGCCAAGAAGAGCAAGGTCCTAGTGAGGTGATTGAGATTTGAGAATCCAAGAGAGTAGCCTCATTAGTGAATCAAGAGTAGTCAAGTGTGCATCCATCTTCTCATTAGGCTTCGCATGGTCAAGTGAGAGTTCATGCTTGTTACTATTGGTGATCGCCATCACCTAGACGGCTCGGTGGTGATTGGGAGCTTGGTGATCACCCGACGGAGCTTGTGGGTGACCCAACTCAAGTTGTGAGCGGCTTTGGGTGATTCACCGAGACGGAGTGTCGAAGAATCAACCCGTACAGAGCACTTGATCCTTGCGTGGATCAAGGGGGAGCTACACCCTTGCGCGGGTGCTCCAACGAGGACTAGTGGGGAGTGGTGACTCTCCAATACCTCAGCAAAACATCGCCGCGTTCCTCTCTCTCTTTACTTTGAGCATTTACTTTGTGTATTTATTTTGAGCAATTCAATACTTGTCTTTACAATCATAGAATTGCCATGCTAGAGTAAGTTTGGAACATAGGTTGCAAGTCCTTTGTGCGTTAGTTTGATAGAAACACTTTTCTAGGCACAAGGGGTTAATTGGGCTATCCGTAGGATTTGATTATTGTAAGAAAATTTAGAATTAGCCCAATTCACCCCTCCTCTTGGGCATCTTGATCCTTTCAATTGGTATCAGAGCCTCGTGCTCACATTTTAAGCTTAATCGCTTTGAGCAAGATGTCTCATGGGGATGGACCTCCTCCTATCTTTGAGGGAGATGACTTTCCATATTGGAAAATTCGCATGGAGGCGTACTTAGAAGCTCTAGACGTTGGTATTCTTAGAGCCGCCTCACAAGGCTTCCCAAAACCTCGGGATGCTACTAACCTACGAGGCGATGAGGTTAACTATGAAAAATGGAATGCAAAGGCTCGAAACACCATCTTTAGAGGCCTTTGCAAAGATGTGTTTAACTGTGTAAGGAACCACAAAGACGCCCATGCACTATGGTCGGACGTTTGTGTGCTCCATGTGGGAACCAAGAGTGAGCATGAGGAACGCTATCATCTTGTGATTAAAAAGCTAAATTCATTTGAGATGCTTCCTAAAGAAAGTGCTAATGAGATGTATTCTCGTTTAAATGTTCTTGTAGAGGAAGTCAATGAGCTTGGACTTACTCAAATGTCACCATCCGACGTTGTGAGAAAGATCTTGAGTGTCCTCCCCATTGACAAATATGGGCATATTGTGACCGTGCTACATCAAGGTGATCTTTCCGCCGCTACACCGACACAAATCTTGGGGAAGATCAATGCTCATGAGATGTACATGCACATCACGCCACAAGATGGCTCATCCTCTATAAAGAAGAAAGAGAAGGACTTAGCATTCAAAGCTAGCCAAGATAAGGGCAAAGCAAGACTTGAGTATGAGAGCTCAAGTGATGAAGATGATGAAGAAAGTCTTGCTCTCATGGTGAAGAAGACCGCCAAGATGCTAAAGAAGCTAAACAAGAGTGGCATCAAGTTTGACGGCAAGAAGAAGAAGTTCTTCACTAGCTCAAGAAGAAAGCCAATCTCCAAGATGGATTGCTACAATTGTGGCAAACTTGGCCATCTAGCTCATCAATGCACAAAGCCCAAGAAAGACAAGTTCAAGAACAAGAACAAGGGCAAGAAAGATGACTCAAGCAATGAAGATGAAGATGAGAAGAAAAAGAACAAGCCATACAAGAAGAGAGATGGCAAAAAGAGGGACTTCTACAAGAAGAAGAAGGGTGGAAAGGCCTACATTGTCGGTGATTGGCTCACGGACATTGATTCATCAAGTGGATCATCCGATGATGATAGTGACAATGAGAAGGTGGCCGCCATTGCTATTGATCTTACATCTTCACCGCCACCATCCCCATCATCCTCTACACACCTATGCCTTATGGCCAAGGGTGAACGCAAGGTAACTAAGAATGATGATAGTAGTGATAATGAGCAAGCTTGTGATGATGATAGCAATAGCAATGATGATGATTCACCTACATATGATGATCTTGTCAAAATACTAAGAAAATACACTAAGATCATTAGAAAGAGTAGAGCTACAAATGAAAAACTTGATGCTAAAAATGATTCACTCTTAGCTAAGTGTGATACATTGGAAAAGGCTAATGATGAGCTTAGAGAAACTAATGATGCTATATCATCTAAACTCAAGGAGCTCAAATCTTCTAAGAAAGAGCTTAAAGACAAACATGATAAACTTGAGTGGGTGCACAATGAACTCATCACTAGCCACAAGAAGCTAAAAGATGAATACACTACTCTTAAGATTAATCATGATACTCTTGTTATTGCTCAAGAATTTTTACCAAATGAGCCACATGATGCTACTAACCATGTTGTCAAGATTGATATAGCTACTTCATGTGATGATTTAATTGATGAAAGCATTGAGCATGGATCTAGTAGCAAAGGCAAGCAAGTGGTTGAGTGCAATGACTATGATGTGTATGTCAAGCTCAAGAGTGATAATGAGAAGCTCATGAAAGATCTTGAAGAGATGAAAAGCCACAACATCATTGTGCTAAAAACTCTTGATCATGACAAAGAGTTGATCCTTGAGAATGAGAAGCTCAAAGAAGAAAACAAGAAGCTCAAGGAAAAGAAGAAAGATGATGCTCTAAAGGAAGAAAATAAGAAACTCAAGTTAGAGAAAGAGCATCTCAAGATTGGGTTGAGCAAGTTTGCTAGAGGCAAGCACCTCCAAAGTGAGCTACTTATGAACATAGTTATGAAGATGGATAGAAGTGGCATTGGATATGTGGCAAGTATAGAGAAGAAGAAGGCTCAAGCTCAACAACAACAATCAAAGCCAAAGCCAAAGCCAAAGAGATGTTTTGAGTGTGGACAAGAAGGCCATTTTGCTCATGAGTGTCAAACTCCACCGCCACAACCCTTGCCCAAGCATGCTAGACCCTTTGCTTTCAATGCTCACTACATGCTTAGAAAAGATTCTAGTGGAAAGATGAAAGTCATGTTCTTAGGACCCCCAACAAGAGTAGGCCTAAGAAGATTTGGGTGGCTAAGTCACTTGTTGAGAAGGTGAAGGGCCCTCAACAAGTTTGGATTCCTAAAGCTTGAATCTCTTGTGTGTAGGTGAACTACAAGACCGGTGGAAGTCATTGGGTTATTGATAGTGGTTGCACTCAACATATGACCGGTGATCCTCGTATGTTCACCTCACTAGATGAAGAGGTAGATGGACAAGAGAAAATAACATTTAGAGATAATTCAAAGGGCAAGGTTAAAGGATTGGGCAAAGTGGCAATATTAAATGATCATTCCATCTCCAATGTGCTCTATGTTGCTTCATTGAGCTTCAACTTGCTATCCATTGGACAATTGTGTGATCTTGGCATCCAATGCTTATTCACCGAGAAGGAGGTTGTTGTATCCAAGGTAGATGACAATCAAGTGATATTCAATGGATTTAGATACAACAACCTATATCTAGTGGACTTCACCTCCGAAGATGCAAACTTGAAGACTTGCCTATTCACCAAAACAATACTTGGGTGGCTATGGCATAGAATACTTGCTCATGTTGGGATGAGCTCACTCAAGAAGCTTATGAAGAATGATTTGGTGAGAGGGTTGAAGGATGTGAAGTTTGAAAAGGACAAGCTTTGTAGTGCATGTCAAGCCGGCAAGCAAGTTGCAAATACTCATCCAACCAAAGCTTTCATGTCAACCACAAGAGTGCTAGAACTCCTACACATGGATTTATTTGGACCAACAACATACAAGAGTTTGGGAGTGAATCTCTATTGTCTTGTGATTGTGGATGACTATTCAAGGTATACATGGGTATTCTTCCTTCATGTCAAATCCGAAGTTGCATCTTGCTTCAAGAAGTTTGCCAAGAGAGCTCAAAATGAATTTGAAGTGAAGCTCAAAAAGATTAGAAGTGACAATGGAAAAGAATTTGACAACACAAACATTGAAGCCTATTGTGATGAAGTTGGGATAAAGCATGAAGTCTCCGCAACTTATACTCCTCAACAAAATGGTGTAGTTGAGAGGAAGAACTGGACTTGATCACTCTTGCAAGAACAATGCTAGATGAGTACAACACCCCCGAAGCTCTATGGGTGGAAGCAATCAACACCGCATGCTATGCATCAAACCGCCTATTCCTTCAAAAGTTCCTTGACAAGACACCTTATGAGTTGCTCAATGGGAAGAAGCCAGACGTCTCCTTCTTTAGGGTGTTTGGTTGCAAATGCTACATCTACAAGAAGCGGCAACACCTAGGGAAGTTCCAAAGACGTTATGACATTGGTTTTCTTGTTGGCTACTCATCGAAGTCCAAAGCATATAGAGTATTTAATCATGCCACCGGCTTGGTTGAAGAAACATATGATGTGGAATTTGATGAATCTAATGGCTCCCAAGGAGCACATGAGAACCTTGATGATGTAGGTGATGAACCATTGAAGGAGGCTATGAAGAATATTCTGGTGGGAGACATCAAGCCAAAAGATGATGAAGATAATGTACAAGTCATTAACCAACCCTCTTCATCAAGTGTGCCACAAGATGGTGAAAAAGATGGGAGAGTAGAAAATGAAGATACTCATATCTCCCATGAGCAAATGGTGGTACAAGCGCAAGATGTTGATGCTCCACAACCTCCTCCCCAAGTGGTCAATAGAAGAAATACACCTCTCCTACAAGATCATCCACAAGATCTCATCATAGGGAGTCCATCAAAGGGAGTAATGACTCGATCTCAAAAACTTGCTTCATTTATTGCTCATCACTCTTTTGTCTCTTGCTATGAGTCTACTAAGGTAGAAGAAGCTCTTAAAGATCCGGATTGGATCAATGCCATGCATGAAGAGTTGAACAATTTCCTCGCAATGAAGTTTGGACTCTTGAAGAGCGACCAAAAGGTGCAAGAGTCATTGGAACAAAGTGGGTGTTCCGCAACAAGCAAGATGATCAAGGTGTTGTTGTGAGGAACAAGGCAAGACTAGTTGCAAAGGGGTTCTCTAAAGTTGAAGGTTTGGATTTTGGAGAGACCTTTGCACCGGTTGCAAGATTAGAAGACATCCGTATCCTTCTTGCATATGCATCACATCATGAAATGAAACTATATCAAATGGATGTGAAAAGTGAATTTTTAAATGGCTCTATTAATGAACTAGTCTATGTTGATCAACCTCTCGGGTTTGAAGACCCTAGATATCCTAATCATGTTTATAGATTGTCCAAGGCACTATATGGGCTTAAGCAAGCCCCAAGAGCTTGGTACGAGCGCCTTCGGGACTTCCTCATTGAGAAGGGCTTCACCATTGGGAAGGTCGACACCACACTATTCACCAAGAAGCTTGATGGGTATATCTTCATTTGTCAAGTATATGTTGATGATATCATCTTTGGATCATCAAATGAAGACTCATGCAAAGAATTTGGTGAATTGATGTTGAAGGAGTTCGAGATGTCCATGATTGGTAAGCTTACATTCTTTCTTGGTTTTCAAGTCAAGCAAATGAAAGAAGGCATCTTCATCTCTCAAGAGAAATACACAAAAGGTCTTCTCAAGAGATTCAAGATGGATGAATGTAAGCCAATCAAGACACCAATGCCTACCAATGGACATCTCGACCTAGATGAGAGAGGTAACCCGGTTGATCAAACTCTCTACCGTTCTATGATTGGTAGCTTGTTATATTTAACCGCATCTAGGCCCGGCATCATGTTTAGTGTGTGTATGTGTGCTAGATTTTAAGCTAATCCTAAGGAAACACATTTAATTGCTGTAAAAAGAATCCATAGGTATCTTAAGCACACACCAAGCATTGGCCTTTGGTATCCCAAAGGAGCTATATTTGAATTAGTTGGCTATTCCGATTCGGATTACGCTGGATGCAAAGTGGATAGAAAGAGCACATCCGGAGGGTGCCATTTGCTTGGTAGATCACTTGTGTCTTGGTCCTCCAAGAAACAAAATAGTGTGGCTTTGTCCACCGCTGAAGCGGAATACATTGCCGCGGGTGCTTGTTGTGCACAAATATTATACATGAAGCAAACTTTGTTAGACTATGGTGTAATTCTAGAAAAGGTACCTCTTTTGTGCGATAATGAAAGTGCAGTAAAACTTGCAAATAATCTGGTTCAACACTCTCGCACTAAGCACATAGATATCCACCATCACTTTCTAAGAGATCATGTTGCTAAAAATGATATTTCACTAGAAGGTGTAAGAACCGAAGATCAATTAGCGGATATCTTCACTATACCGCTAGATGAGGCTACATTTTGTAGATTGTGGAATGAGCTCAATATACTTGACTTTAGCAACTTCACTAAAAATTGAGCTTGTGTTGTCCCTTGCATTCATTGTAATATACAACATGTTTAATTTTTGGCAATGCATATAGGGCTTGTCTAACATGGTTAAGATAACCGCCGAAAAGCGTGTGAAGAAGCTTAATCTTGGATCAAACTTGACAAGCAACTAGATTTACTTACATAGTATTGCATATACATGGATGTTGTTTTGTCGTTTTGTTCCATTTGCCCTCTTATTGCCTATTTTCTTAAAAAGAATTATAGCCTAAGGCAAAATATTTTGAAAAATATGAGGGTTTGAGAGAGGTCACTCACATCAGTCCCAATTAGTGTTTATTTGGATCTTATTCGAGTTGGGACTTGATTGGGAATAGGCAGCGCGAAGAAACTTTGAAGTCTTGTTGGAAAAGGTGCACCGGACGCTGCACCGGACGGTGCTGTCCAGCGTCCGGTCAGTTCACAGGAGGTGAACTGCTGCTGAAGGAGTGACCGGACGCTGCATTTGTGCATCCGGTCAGGAAGGGATCCAGCGTCCGGTCATTTGAAGGAGAATCAGGCTGAGCTGATTGGACCTTGCCTACGTCCGGTCATGGACCACCGGACGCGTCTGGTCACGATTCTAGAGGAATTGGACCTCTCTAGAATCGACCGGACGCTGGGTGGTAGCATCCTGTCGCTACCTCTGGAGCGTCCGGTTAGTGGATTTCGCGTGGCATCAGGACTCTTTCTCTATTTCCTTATCTATTGCATTGGGGGAACCTATTTAATCAATTGACCGTACCATTGCTGGCCTATTCTGCCACCAGCCTATCCCGTGCCCTAACTGTCGACGCCGCCGCAGCTCGCCACGCCGCCGCAGCTCCGTGCCGAGCTCGCACGCCGAGCACCTCGTGCCCGTCTCGAGCCACCGCATCCGAGCGCCTCCCACGACCTCTACACCGCCATAGCCCAGCATGTGCGCCCGACGCCGCCTGCCAACGTGCCGCCTCCCCGCGCGCCCAAGTCACCACGCGCCACCACTGTGATGCCTGTAGTGCCTTCCCAACCCTAGCTCTTGCCTCCTCAATTGCTTGGTAAGGCCTAATCCCTATGTTGAATTTACCTTGCTTGTGACGTAGATCCATGGCTATGCACTGATTTCAAATCATCCAGGACAGTCAATCCATTCACCGTTCTTCGCAACCCTAGATCCAGCCGGGTCCGAGGTTTCCCCCGCGTGACGTCTCTTCCTTTTCTGGATCGCTGATCATCAGGTAGCTTGCCCATCGTCTCAATTTCACACCTACATTGCTTGCTTCCTAGGTCTTTCGCATCTATTAGATTTATTGTATTTATTCATATATCCATCTATTCTATCGTGTAGCGAGTCGATGCCGTTGAGGTTCTTGTGGCAGTTGGCAGTCAACTTGGAGCCAAGCTCGCAAGTAAGGATCAAGGCCAAGCTTCGGGAGTGTCAGTTTGATAGTTGATCTTCATCAGCGGCAGTTCATCCTCTTGTCAGATTAGATGGCTCGCACCAAGAACGTTGGTGGTGGCCTAGGTGATGATGACCGGAGGCCCCCGCCTCGCAGGCCTGCAGGACCGAAAGGCAAAGCAACAAAGCAAGTGACATCCAAGAAGCGCAAGTACCCCGACGCAGAGACAGTGAGAGCAGCTGCAGTCGCTGAGGCCGCAGAGCATGCTAAGAGAGGTGGTGCCCATAGTGGAGTTGTCATAGCAGATCAGCTGGCACCCGATGCTTAGGGTAGACTGAGGGAGATTGAGCAACTTCATGGTAGTCCACCTGGGACTATCACGATGGCAGGTCGTCGTCTAGCTATTGAGGAGCCTCAGTGTCAGGGGGAGTCCCAGCAGGAGCCACAGCAGTAGCCCCCACCAGTAGAGCCTCAGCCAGCTCAGGAGACTCAGGAGGGTCAGTAGGCTGAGGAGACCGAGTAGGCACCCCAGCTATGCCGCTCTAGTCGTACTAGTGCTATAGTTCTACCGAGGCCAGCTACACAGCGCAGGGGTTCATGCCCACTGCCCAGACCACAGGGTCCACCTCCAATGGTTCACCTTGACTTGAGGGCCGCCATAGCCAGACAGGTTCACCAGCTGAGGTTTGTTGAGTTCGATGTGTGGTTTCCTCCGAGGAGGGATGAGAGAGTAGCTAAGGGGTTCTACACGCCGCTCCAGGAGGATTTCTATAATGCCTATCTCAACAGTGGGGTAGTGTTCAGATCTTAGAGAGTCTACAGTTTAGAGTCTATTATGGCAGCAGCTAGAGAGCACATCCGCCCCTACTTGTCATATTTGCTAGGGCTCACAGATCTGATTGGCCAGACAGAAGTATATGTACCATCTTAGGTTCGGCAGTTTTATGCTTCACTCTATGTTGATCCGCATCACAACTTCATTCACTTTGCATTCAATGGTAGAGATTATAGGGTGATGAGTTTCAGGGCCTGGGAGATACTGAGGCTACAGGATCAGCCTATCAAATTGCATGAGGTATGTTATGGATAGCAGGAGCCTCCCAGGCGTCCTCATGGAGGGTTGGTGCCCCCTATAGATCTGGTGCAACATTGCTTCAAGGAGCCCTTTGGTGAGGGGTCGAGCAGGAACCCCAGTGACCTGACTCCTATAGCTCGTGTGCTAGAGGCCATCATCAGGAGGACACTACTTCCTAGGTTAGGATACAGAGAGGGTCTGACTCGCCTATAGCTCTGGCTCCTTAATGCACTAATGCAGCAGACCGTGTTCGACATTTGGGACCTCCTTCTATCAGAGATGGAGGATACTATTGCTGAGGGCTTCAAAGGTCATAGACAACTTCCTTATGCACATTGGGTCACTTTCTTGATGCTCAAGTGTGTGCAGGTCAGGACCCCTGAGATGGTTGGAGAGTACAAGGCTGCCACCACAGAGTTTCCTGCATATAACATGGCACAGAGGATCAGGCACAGCACTCCATAGGCACCCGCTCAGCCTAGTCGTCGACCAGATGTTCCAGAGTTAGCAGCTCAGCAGGACGAGATCATTAGAGGCATAGCTGCTACAGAGGAGGAGCAGCTTGAGGCACAGCAGGGGATGACCGAGTCCAGTGATAGTTCGGATGATGACTATTTGCCAATTCGTCAGATGCCTCCACATAGACATGATGTAGAGGCCGGCAATTCTAGCTCAGCTCCACCAGCACCATAGAAGGACCCCACAATGATTGCCATTCTTGAGTGGATGCAGTAGGATCAGGCACGACAGGCACAGGAGACTGCTGCTAACTTCGCACAGTTTCAGGCTCATCAGGACGAGTTCCAGCGGTAGCAGCAGCTCCTCTAGCAGCAGCAGTAGTAGGGATTTATACAGCATGTAGTGACAGCACTTGGGGCCCCACTGCCACAGCCTTCGCCCTAGCTTGCTCAGCCTGCCACCACTTCGACGACTCTAGCTATACAGCCCAGTGGGACTCAGAGTCAGGGATAGCCTCCAGCTCAGTTTGCTTCACCTACAGTTTAGGTGTCCCAGTGGTTGTCCTCACTGGTGGTTGCCCCACAGTTCACTCCCTATTACACGGGCTTCTCACCGGAGCAGTCACCCTCACTTTTTGTGCCTGACACGTCAGTCTCCAGGAGTCTTGGAGCATCTTTCAGTGAGTTGACCAGCATGCCTACACCGCCTCATATGCATATCGCTGGTCCTTCTACAGTAGCCCCAGTCGCTGTGACTACTCAGAGGCTCCCCTTGTCTGTCGCCTCTTTAGATCCTACGACAGACATACCAGCAGCTTCACAGGCAGCACCAGCCCCAGCTCAGACCCAGACCGCTTCAGCAACACTTCCTGCTACAGAGGGTCAGTCAGTATAGAGCTCAGGGTCAGATGATGATGGCGCCCAGTTCCAGCTTGCTCCTCATACCTCAGCGCCCGGCTCATCCGTTGCAGCCCCGCCAACCGACCCTTAGGTTTTGGTGTTTGACGCCAAAGGGGGAGATGTTTCAAGTATGTAGACTCAGGGGAGTGATATTTAGGGGGAGCTAGTTATCTAGTATTAGCTTATTATATACATTTGGAGTTTTATCTGTGTGGTACACTATTACTATTATGCATTCGTGTGTTACTTTCATGCATACTATTATATCTATGTGATAGTGCTATTTACGTGATTGTGATATATGACATGTGTGCTCGCAACTTTACATTATGTATATGTCATATCACTTGTGTTATGCTCATTTGCCTTTGCTTCTGCGTTTATACTCTGATGCAAATGAGCCTTGTTACTCGTACTCATGCCTAATTCATATCCTTTGAGTACATTGTGTTGGCTTGGGTCATATAAGCTTGACTAACACTTTTGTTCTTATCGACAAAAGCTTATCTGAACCAAGTCCGTCAAAAACCTCACTCTTTCACATACTCGAGGTGGTGTTGTCATCAATTACCAAAAAGGGGGAGATTGAAAGCATCTAGGCCCCTAGTTGGGTTTCGGTGATTAATGACAATACAAGGTTACTATGACTAATGTGTGTTTTACAGATGCAATTAAGTTAGGTCATGGTAATGGAGATCGATTGGGCAATCAAAGGTGTCGTGCCCCTACGATGGAAATCATTTCGGTTTTCAAAGGATGGACGACAAGGTTAAGGATGACTAGTTCTAAGTGTCAATTGGAGTTGGAGAGACACTTAGAGTAGTTTAAGACTTTGTTTTTCCTTTGGCCGTACTATTAAGGGGGGTATGGACGGGTAGCTTTACCTAGTTGAGTCTAGTGAGTTAGGTGTGGTGCACACTTGTTAAAACTAGCTCTAGGTAGCTCCTATGAATGCCTAAGATCCTTTGGAGCAAACTTCATTCACATATGATTGAGAGTTGGAAGTGAATGGAGGGTCAACTGCTGACTAGACGCTGGCCTTGGTGCGACCGGACGCTGGCCACGGGGTTCGATTAGTTCATTTGATCAGTAGTCTGCATTCGGTGCGACCGGACGCTGGAGAGGTCAAGTAACCGGGCACTGAAAGGCAGCATTCGGTCGACTCCAGTAAGGTTCCAGAGAAGGGAATCTGCGACCGGACGCGTCCAGTCAGTACTAACCGGACCCTGAGGGTTCAGCGTTCGATCGACTCCAGTAAGGTTCCAGAGAAGGGAATCTGCGACCGGACACGTCCGGTCAGTACTAACCGGACCCTGAGGGTTCAGCGTCCGGTCGAGTCCAGTAAGGTTCCAGTAAGGGTTTAATGCGGCCGGACGCGTCCGGTCAGTGGTGACCGGACCCTGCCAGCGTCCGGTCAACACATTTTCACTAGTTCATGGGTTGAACTGACCAGAGCGTCCGGTCAATACGACCGGAGCATCTGGTCACCCCGCAGAAGCTCATAACGGTTCATTTTTTAGGCTGCCTTATAAATAGAACCTCCACTCGTATGTGGAGTTACTTTAGCTCATTCCAACAGCTGAGAAACATGTTTGTGAGTGCCAAGAAGAGCAAGGTCCTAGTGAGGTGATTGAGATTTGAGAATCCAAGATAGTAGCCTCATTAGTGAATCAAGAGTAGTCAAGTGTGCATCCATCTTCTCATTAGGCTTCGTGTGGTCAAGTGAGAGTTCGTGCTTGTTACTCTTGGTGATCGCCATCACCTAGACGGCTTGGTGGTGATTGGGAGCTTGGTGATCACCCGGCGGAGCTTGTGGGTGACCCAACTCAAGTTGTGAGCAGCTTTGGGTGATTCGCCATGATGGAGTGTCGAAGAATCAACCCATAGAGAGCACTTGATCCTTGCGTGGATCGAGGGGGAGCTACACCCTTGCGTGGGTGCTCCAACGAGGACTAGTGGGGAGTGGTGACTCTCCGATACCTCAGCAAAACATCGCCGCATTCCTCTCTCTCTTTACTTTGAGCATTTACTTTGTGTATTTATTTTGAGCAATTCAATACTTGTCTTTACATTCATAGAATTGCCATGCTAGAGTAAGTTTGGAACATAGG
Source organism: Miscanthus floridulus (assembly GCF_019320115.1). NCBI lineage: Eukaryota > Viridiplantae > Streptophyta > Magnoliopsida > Poales > Poaceae > Miscanthus > Miscanthus floridulus. The sequence continues at coordinate 29,700,421 of NC_089592.1, read as the reverse complement.
TTACAATTCCTTTGTGCATTAGTTTGATAGAAACACTTTTCTAGGCACTAGGGGTTAATTGGGCTATCCGTAGGATTTGATTATTGCAAGAAAATTTAGAATTAGCCCAATTCACCCCCCTCTTGGGCATCTTGGTCCTTTTAGTCCGGTATACACGATTTCTGCAGAGCTGCCCCAAACTTGCTCCTTTCGATTTTTATCTTCAAGCCAAACTGCAGGCACCTACTAGAGATGACAATATACATAGAGAACCTGCATAAGAGCTGGAGCAACACAAATATCAAATGAAATGCGAATTGAGGCATGATATTTGTTTTACCGAAGTTTAGACTCGTTCGAGTCCTACTCTCCGTTGAGGGGGCTGCGGGTGACCCAGCGAAGGTTAGCCCTAGAGGGTACCACAAAGGTCACTCTAGCTAGAGTCTTTTCCAACTCCTTTTCCTCCTTCCACTAGTTGATTCCGAGGCGGCGGAATCGACCGTTACAAACTTTGTGAGGCACACCACAATCTCTCGGGTGCTCTCCGGTGACGCCTAGCCATCTAGGACCGAAGAGTCCAAGAGTAACAAATGCAAATCATGAGATTGACAATATGCACAAGTGCTCAAGTGTATGGATTGCTCTCTTTTTGAATTTCTCTCAACCCACTAATTGATTTGGCAATTTGGATCACACACTCACTAAGAGAGGGTTTGGGAGAGTTGACAAGGCTCAAAAACGTATATGTGTATCAACAGAATTAGCAGCCTCCAAAGGTGGAGGCTTGGGGGTATTTATAGCCCCCTTAGAAAAACTAGCCGTTTTATAGCCGTTGCCATACCGGACACGTTTGGTATGCATACCGGACACGTCCGATATGACTTACACTGCACCAACAGTAACTAAGTTATAATGGTGTTGTGAGGCGTCGGAACTCTTGATGAATGCCAGAACTCCCGACCGTCAGAACTCCTGACCCTCAGCATATTTGAAGACTAAGTAACTGAGTTGAAGTTTGTGAGGTGTCGGAACTCTCGACACATGCCGGAACTTCCAACCCTCAAGGCATTTGAAAACTAGCCGTTGGCCTCTGATCGTCCGTATGAATACCGAACACGTCCGGTATGACCAGGACAGTGAACCATCTAAGCCAGTTAAGCGCAAGACGTCAGAACTCCCAACCATTGCTGGAACTCCCGACCGTCAAAACTTCCAACTCACATCGGAACTCCTGTCGAACCAACCCGAGAACAACAAGAATTTTACCATGGCTGGGCACATACTGGACACGTCCGGTATCAATGCCAGACCAGCAAAACACAAGTTAGCTCTTTTGTCTCTCAAACACTCAAAACTCATATGGGTTGGCTTGAGCACTTATGAAACATTATCTATCAACATGATGCATCCCTCTTAATAGTACGACATTCCTATTAACTCAAATTTAAAAGTATAACGAATTTAAACCTTTTGAGTTGATCTCTTTCAACCGAAGTCATGTATTCCAATCTTCATTAAGTGAGGGTGCCAACATGTCAACTTTGATCTTTTTCACTTGAGCATAGCCATCTTGAGCACGTGACTAGATTCCATTCATCATATTTGAATAATCCCAAATGTATCAAGTCACTTCCATCAAATACTTTAATAGTGGATTGATCCTTCACATTAACATGACCATCATAGCTTGATTAATACCTCAACTAAATGCAAGTACTTCCTTCTTCACCCTAGCTAGGTTCTTCGGCCGCCAAGCCATCGCTTGCCCTTCACCTTTGCTTAGTACCTCGAAGCCTTTCCTTGCTATCTTCACCATCTCAAGCCATCAAGTCACATCTTGTGTTGAATCAACCATTCATTTGTATTGTTATCTTTTTCATTTAAATTTAGCAAGCTTCAAATATGAGACCATTCCATATGCAATCCCTCATGTCTCATTAATTAATTCTTACGAGCTTGCTTTCACATAGTACATGAAAATCCCACAACAAATAGGCCTTTGCATGAATTTCATTTGCATTGTTGTCTTATGCTTGAACTAGATTGTTTATACAACAACACATTATTTTGGCTTTCATTAAGTACCTGTGAGATAACCTATTACCTGTTCACACTTAGCAAATGGGTTAGACCTTTAATCACGTTGTCATTCAATCATCCAAAACCCACTAAAGGTCTAGATGCACTTTCAGACACTCTCGGGCATAGTGGCCATCTTTGCCGCACTTGAAGCAAGCACCAGGCTTGTTTCCAAATCCCTAGCGAGGTGGGACCTACTGTACCTGAGGCTGCTGGAGCTGCACCTGCTGAGTGGGTGCACGTCACTGTGTGGAAGAAGTCTGCTGGCGTTGCTGAAATGAAGGCCCACCTGATGATTGATAGGGCCCCGCCGAACAACCTGTACCTTTTGAGTATGAGGGTGGCTAGAAGACCCCGTAGCCACCCTCTTCCTCTTCCACTCTGCCTGGGAATCCCGCTATAAGCCCTCCATGGCGATGGCAGCGTTCATCAGTGCCCCAAAGGTTTGATAGTTCGCAGTGTACAGCTTCTCCTAAAGGATATAAGAGAGGCCGCAAAAGAAGCAATCCTTCTTCTTCTCGTCAGTGTCCACATGAATGCCAGCATACTAGGACAAGTGATTGAACTTATTAACATAATCCATCACTGTCATACTCCCCTGTCGCAGCTCCAGGAACTCAGTCAGCTTCCGGTTAATGACACCAGCAGGAATATAGAACTCTCTGAATGCAGTGGTGAACTCCTGCTAGGTTGCCGGACAATCTGGCTGCTGCATGGCATGGAAAGTATATCACCATGCACTCGCGGACCCCAATAGTTGCTGCGCTGCAAAGCGCACTTTCTACTCGTCGGCCACATTGAGCAACAGAAACTTCTGCTCCAGAATGTGAAGCTAGTGCTCCGCATCCAGGTGCTCATCTGTAGGTGTGAAAGTGGGTGGGTGGGTCTTGAGGAAATCCTAGTAAGAGGAGCATCCCTCAGGATGGCGGGCACCACCACCGTTCCCACCATTGCCCCCATGGCCCCCGCGGGCGAAGCCAGCGACAGCTTATGCCATTAGCTCCATGGCATGGGCTGTCTCTCGGCAAGCAGCCATCAGTTCCACCATCATCTCTGCGGGAGTCATCGGAGGCAGCGGTGGCGGTGGAGGAGGAGTTAGAAGTGGAGCCCCATGGCTCTCCCCATGCTCATTGGCCTGACCACTCTCGCCTTGGCCCTCGCCAAGACTGTGAGCCACCCCAGCACTGGTGCTCCCACGTCTAGACCTTAGATTCATCTATAAGAGATAGGAACCATCCATTTAGAACAACCTTTCCGATCAGAAACAAGGGATTAGAGAAATGATAGCATATTTAATTAAAGCATTCTTTTCATTAATCCTATCACTTTACTAATCCAATTATACGTGTAGGGGGGATTTTAGTTTAAGCAAAATGCTATTATCATGATGCATGTATCGTCCTATACGTTCACTCAAGCCAGAATATAGCGGCATTCACAAAAATTTTCAGCACATCGCACACTTACTTTCCGTATGCTAGACAATTTCTTACGCAACGTAAGTTAGTGTACCTGTAGAAAATCGATTAAATAAAACCAGTGCCGCTATCCTAGATATACCATATTGCTAGGGCTGATACTTATTTACATAATTTAATCGCATCCTATTTTTCGCAAAACTTTTGTTGGTCAAATTTTTAAGTTTTGAAAAAGAGTGATGAAACTCGTAACCATTATTGGCTCTGGTACCAACTGTGGCAGAACCGCCCGAAATAACGCACTTACGGAGGTGCTCGCCTTCCACGAGACACTAAGCACCCCGAAAGCAAGCTACAACGAGCGGTATCCGTCGGGCATACCCCAAGGGAGAACCCAAAAGATCCACATTTTCCCAATGATCCAATAATGAGAACGAGTTACAATCCTGGTCCATTTCATACATCAGAGTTTCTTAAAAAAGTACATTATTACATTACCAAATGTCAGAGTGCGGAATAATAAACAACAAAATTTAAAAATAACATCTAGCGATAAGGGACGAGGATCCGTCTGAGCCTACCAGAAGAATCCTCCACACAAAGGTACTTCTCATGCATTACCTGCAATAGGGGTAAATAAACCCTGAGTACACAATGTACTTGCAAGACTTATCCGTCTAGTGAGAATAATTTCCCAACTCAAAGAATATGATAAGCTTTATGGTTTGCTGGTTTCTTTTGGCAAAAAGCAATACTAATAGTGCGTCCTTATTGTTATTATTATCAGCCGTATTAAGTTATTACCTATCTAGTCTATATAAGCACATGTTCTACTTTCAAGCAAGAGTTGAGCAATCAGTTTCATTTCATCATCTTCCATCTTTCAGTTCTTACTACGATGGTAGAGTTAAGACGTGAGCGGCCCAGCGCGGCGACGCGGACGCAAGCTAACAGAGCAGTGGGCGTATTTCTAATACATTCACGGATTTATTTTCCTACAAGAAAGCGGCCCTATATTGGATGTGATGCAGGGATGATGCCAGGATGATGTCAACAAGCTAAGAGCAAAGGCATGCACCGCCGGCTGCTAGCTTGCTCTGCTTGCTTGCTCGAGTGCGGTGCGATGGTGGTTGCCGACGAATAGAGCACGCCGGAGTGCTGTTCATGGCGCTACTACTGGCTCGGCGTAGAAGGGCGCGAGGGTGCGGATGAGCCGGTTGACCTCATCGAGCCCGCGCTAGAGGTCGCTTGGAGCCGCAAGGAGAACGCCTTGCACAACCTCATTGCAGGACGACGCTCTTCGGGACGACTCTAAGAGGAAGCTAACTACCCGAGCTCGATGTGTGCATGGTTAATTGGAAAGATGTGGAGTGCGTAAGGCCAATTGCTTGGGCGACGCCGGTCGGAACTTATGGCGGCCGGTGATGGCGAAAACTTGAATCGACGCCCTGACATCGTACTACCGCAACAGTGGTGGGTTAGGCATGAAGCTTTACTCTCATCCGTCCTCCAAACATGCGTGGTAACCAGGATGGGCCAACTCAGTGGTTTGGCCTTGGCACGGCTCGGCCGGCCGGCAACCTTCCAGACGACGTGACGGAAAACTTGGCGTGGCCTCGCGTGCAAACGTGAAAACGAGGACAAGCCCACACGCGTGTGGCTGAAACATCAACGGAAGCAGTAGCCACGCGGCAGCGCCGGACGTAATCGCAACGCGACCGGGGTACAGCTCGATGCGACAGCGAGCAGCGGGCTTAGGCGAACACGATGGAGGCGGCAGAGCAGCTAGGCCCGCAGAACCACAGCGTGCACGCATGGGTGCGCGAGTCACACGCAAGGCGCGTCAACAACGGTGTGGTCTGGGCAGCGGTGCATGATGCTTGCGATGACGCCGATCTCAACCGCACGTATTTCATCGTCACCTACGAAGTTCATGCTACAAACTTTACTAAAGTTCCGCATATGCGTTCCATAATATTTCTGTTCAATAAAAATTCATTTAGAACCCTAAGTAATACAACGTGACATGCAATGTAACATCCATTTCGTGTTTCAAATGAACGTTTCAAGTTCCATATATTGATTTATACTCTATATTACACACATTTACACACAAGTATGATGCTCATGCAGTGTTTTAGCAAAAACTGTATAGTGTAGTACCGAGGGTGTTACAACTTCCATCCTCGGCGAGCTCCGCTCGCCTCCCTCCCCGCCTCGCCGTCGTCGTCGTCATCGTCGGGCCTGCCTCACCGGCGAGCTCCTCCCGCGGCAGCGAGGTGAGCGCTAGCGGGCACCCGGACTTCACCCTCCTCGTGGGCCGCTGGCACGCCGGGCTTCCCCGCGCGCGTCGCAGCAACGGGCACGCCTCCGCCTCCGCGTCGCGGTACTTGGCCCGGTGGACGGCCACCGCGTCAGCAGACCGAGCCCCAGCCCTGCACCACGGAGAGGAGTGCGTGGCGTCCGCGTCGTCGGCGCTGTCTTTCACGAAGGTGGTGCCCCCCGCGCTGACGCTCACCTCGCTGCCGCGGAAGAATTTGCGTCTTGGAGAAAGACGACGCAAATAAGCGTCCCGGTTGGCCTCGTACCAAAAATGCATGCTCTGTCTGCGTCGTCTATCGGAGCCGGCTAAAACAATGTGCATGATCGATTTTGGGTATGCGTCGCCATTTGTTTGAGTTGTTGGAGATAGTCTTATGGCCCTGTTCGCTTCGCTGAAAAAACAAGCCGAAACACTGTTTCGGCTGATTTATTGTGAGAAAAAAATACTGTTCCAACTGAAAAAAAACAAGGTGAAAAATACGGATTATAAGACAAACTAACGTGGGCATAGGCATATGACGTTGGACGGTCGCCGTGTCACCCCGCAGGTGCGTCACGCTCACACGGGCGCACGCGCGGCCGCGGGTCCAACAGCGCCGCCCTTAGAGGTGGAGCTGCCGCCCTGCCGCCTGCCGCCTGCCGCCTGCCGCTGCCACCAACTCTGCTCTGGCCTCTGGGAGTGGGGGTAGTTGCCCGAAAGCGACGCGCGCGTGCATCCCCAGACCCCAGCTGCAGCCGGGAGAGACGGGAGCGGGCAGCCGTATCGCCACGACGCGCCGCGCGTTGTCAGCTCTGGGCGGTGTCGTCTGCCGTGCGCGCACGCCTCCTCGCCAGTCGCCCACACCCACCATAATCATATTTTATTTATTCCTTCCTTGTATAGGCGCGCCTGCAGCGAAACCTCGAGGTACTTGCCCGGCGACGCATTCTGGGCGGTGCCGGCGCTCGCGATCTATCCATCCGTGCCGGCAACTCTATTCTCTTCCCGATTCCCGGAGCCGATGCCATACTGTGTGACACGTTACGGTTTCAGAAAGCGAAGGAAAATGAGAGCCGCTGTGGGCATAATTATCCTCGTTCTTTTTTCATTGTTGCGTGACTTGCAGCAAGATGGAACTCTGTCGGTACAAACAAAGAAAACAGAGTGCAACGCGCCTGCACGTACACAAATCTGCCTGCCCATCGATTAGCTATGAGTACTAAAAATTGACTAATTAATTAATTATAGGATTAAGTCCACTTTGGTCCCTCAACTATTGTGTTCGTTTGATTTTAACCCATAACTACGAAACCGTCTAGTGTTGGTACTCTAACTGGCAAAACCGTTCACTTTTAGCACCTGAGCAGGGAAGAGGCTGTTTTGTCTGGCGTGGAATGGGTTTGACCATGCCACGCTAGCGTTGACCGTGCCATGCTGGCCCATCTCTTTCCTCCTATCACCGGCGGCGAGCAGGCTATGGTGGCAACACGCAAGCAGCATGGCGGCACGCGAGCAGGCTGCGGCGGCGGCGCTCGAGCAGGCTACGGACACAGACGCCACCTCCCTGCGCCGTAGCCGAGCTCGCCACGGACACCGCCTCCATGTGCCACAACCGAGCTCGCCGGTTCACGAGGGCGGCGGCGCATGGCGTTTCCGTCGGGTAGCACCTCCTTAGTCCAAATTGCTCAAAGGGCATGTGCGTGGCAGAAGGACGGAGCCAAAATGTTGCAAGAAAAAAGGAAGGGAGTCAGCAGACAGGGTGCAGCCATCCGTGAGCTCGGTCACGGCAACAAATGGTGGCTGGGCACGGTCCTGGCGTTCATCTGTGGCTTTTGTAGCCGAACGGCGTTGAGGCGAGGTCGGGGCTAGCTAGGACTGGCGTGTAGGGCATGACGAGGACGTCCACCTGCGCGTGCAACGAGCTGTCGCGGACGCCCAGTCAAGTCACCTTGCCGGAGCCATTGACGCCGAAAACAGAGCTTCCTTCGTTCTTCAAATTCGTACAACCCAGATCATCTCAACCCATTTCCTTCCACCAATAAGCAGCCATGAGAGTTACCTAGTTGCCCTGCCCACATCGAGAGCCATCCGTGACCTAAAGATGACAAATTTGAAGTCCCACCATGCCAGTCTCAGAACGTCGTCCCGCCGGTTCGCATGTGGCCAGCCCTGCTCGGACTTCCTCTGCCTCAACCGATGCCTTGGCTATGTCCGTCTCAGAACGAAGCTACGCAGGGACAGGGGTTGCAGGCCACGAGCGCCTCCACGGGGGATAGCAGCACGGCGTCCTGCTCGCCCGCGCTCGTCGGCCATGGCGCGGTCGCCTACTCGTCTGGTGGCCCTATCGCGTGAGCCCGACGGCGGCTAAGCTAGCCCAACGTGGAGCCCGCGCACACGCTCGCTCGCTCAGCGGCGGCATGGCAGCCAGACGGCGACGAATGATTGCAAGGTCCAACATCCGGTCAATATGACCGGAGCGTCCGGTCACCCCGTGTTGTGCCCAGTGAAGGGGTACAACGGCTCTATTTTGTGGGGGCTTCTATTTAAGCCCTATGGCCGGCTCAAGCTCACTCTCTTGGCCATTTGCATTGACATAGCAACCTTGTAAGCTTAGCCAAAGCTCTCCCACTCATCTCCATCATTGATTCATCATCTTTGTGAGATTGGGAGAGAATCCAAGTGCATTGCTTGAGTGTTTACATCTAGAGACACTTGATGTTCGTGTTTCGCTGTGGGATTCGCTTGTTACTTTTGGTGGTTGCCGCCACCTAGATGGCTTGGAGTAGTGAGGATCATCGAGCGGAGGGTGGTGATTGTCTCCGGCTCCGATCATGGTGATTGTGAGGGATTCTTGATCTTTTCTTGGCGGAGAGCCAAAAGGTACTCTAGTGGATTGCTCGTGGCTTGTGTGATCCTCATCTTGTGTTGGTTGTGTGGCACCCTATTGAGGGTTTGGCGTGTGATGCCAATTAGCTCGTAAACCTCCAAGTGAGTGAATCATCACAACGAGGAGTAGCTTGCCGGCAAGCAAGTGAACCTCGGTAAAAATCATTGTGTTCATCATTTGATTCCGAGGTGATTGGTCTTCATTGGTATTCACTCTTGTGATTGATTGGCTCCTTTCTCGACACGGCGGTATAAACAAATTGCTCACTCTCTTTATATTACCGCAAACTAGTCAAGCTCTTTAGTGTAGCTAGTTGTGAGAGCTTGTTAGTTTGGTTAGTGTGGCTCTTTAGTTAGCCTTTGAGAGTACACTAACTTAGTGTAGTGACATAGCTATTGTGTGGATAGAAACTATATAAACTAGAATTGTGGTAGGATGGCTTGCTATTTTAGTAGGCTAGTGCAACACTTGCTTCGCCTCATAATTGTCTAACCGGTTTGTTAAGTGTTGTTGTAGAAATTTTATTAGGCTATTCACCCCCCTTTAGCCATTAGGACCTTTCAAGTGGTATCAAAGCCGAGGTCACCAGTGATTTAAGGCTTAACAACCTTCGGTGTAAACATGGCTCAAATCAACAACACCAAGAAGCCACCCCAATTTGATGGCTCAAATTATCCCTAATTGAAAAGCTAAGATGACAACTTATATCAAGTCAATCAATTGGAAGGTGGTAGAGACAAAGATTGAGATTGAAGATGAAGAGGCTCCCACCACCGTCGAAGAAATACTACTCCAAAATAATGACATTGCTCTTAGTGCCATCCATGATGCTTTGGATGAGAAAACATTTGAGCAAATCAAGAACATTGAGAGAGCTCATGAGGCATGGAAGAAATTGGAGGAATCATTTGAGGGCACTCAAGCTGTGAAGGGTGCAAAGGCATACATTCTCAAAGAGAAGTTTGCAAGCTTCAAGATGAAGGAGGATGAGAGTGTGCCAGAGATGTTCCATAGGCTTTAAGTGCTTGTCAATGATCTCAAAGCACTTGGAGAAGAGGTGAAGGACAAGGAGTTCTCCCACAAGTTCTTGAGATGCTTACCTTTAAGATTTGGCACATTGGTCACTATTCTAGTGAGGAGTGGTTTGGACACCATGACACCAAACCAAGTATTGGGAGATATAATGACCGATGATACATATAGAGATGATGATGAGAAGGAAGAAAAGAAGGAGAAGAAAGATGAGAAGAAGGATGAGAAGAAGAAGAGCGTGGCATTCAAAGCCACATCATCCAAGGGCAAGGCAAGGCAAGAAACATCAAGTGAAGATGATGGCTCATGGGATAATGATGATGATGATGAGAAGATGACTCTCTTTGTCAAGAAATCTGGCAAATTCATGATGAAGAAAGGGTACCATGCTAGAAGAAAGAAATCTTCATCCAAGAACAAGGAAGTGTCAAGAAGGTGCTTCAAATGTGGAAGCAAAGATCATCTTATTGCTCAATGTCGATACAATAGCGACAATGATGATGACAACAAGAAGAACAAGAAGAAGGACAAGAAGAAAAAGAAAGAGAAGAAGGACAAGATGACCTTCAAGAAGAAGAAGGGTGGTTCATATGTGGTCACTTGGGATAGTGATGCTTCCTCAAGTGATGACGATGATAGTGATGATGACAAGACCACGACGAAGAAGGCACTTGCAAGCATTGCTATCAACGAGAAGCCCTCTCTCTTCGACACTCCATCATGCTTCATGGCTAAGGCCACTAAGATACAAATTTGTGATGATGGAAGTGATGAGGAACATGATAATGAAAATGAAAATGATAGTGATAGTGATGATGATGAACCTACTAAGGAAGACTATTTGACATGCTAAAAGATGCTAAAGAACACTTTGACATTAAGAGAAGAGAATGCAAAAGCTTGCATAAGGAACTAAAAGCCCTTAAGCAAGGCCTTTGCTGAGCTCAATGCATCTCATGAGAGGCTAGGGGAAGCCCATGAGAAGCTTGGCAAGGCTCACGAAAAGCTTGAAAAGGCTCATTCCACTTTGCTTGATGAGCAAAATAAAAAGAAGCATGTTGAAACTTGCAATGTAGGCTTGACTTATGATATAATTGATGAATCATTATCTATGCCTATCATTGTTGCTCCCGCTAACCCTTCTTGTAGTACTTCTATTTCCACCTCATCTAGTAGTGATGGTTTCACTTGTGATGCCTCACTAATGGTTGACAATGAGAATCTCAAGAAGGAGGTTAATAAGCTCACTCACACCTTGGCTAAGGTCCTATGGTGGTGAGGACCGCTTGCTTATGTGCTTGGGTAGCCAAAGAGCTTCTCTCTACAAAGAGGGATTGGGCTATACCCTCAAGAAAGGCAAGGCGATCTTTGTTCCTCATAAGACTAGTTTTGTGAAGAACAATGGTCGGTTTTGCACTAGTTGCAAGCAAGTTGGTCATAAAGAGCATGAATGCAAGAATAAGAGCAAAAATGCTAATATATCCTCAATTAAGCTTGATTCTTTCTATATGCTTACCAAGGGTGCAAATGGTGTAAATGCTAAGTTCATTGGTAAACCATGGATGGGCTCAAAGAAGAAAGTCATTTGGGTACCAAAGAGCTTAGTGACTAACCTTCAAGGACCCAAGCAAGTTTGGGTACCTAAAAAGAATTGATCTTCTTTTGTAGGTAAATTACAAAGCCGGAGGAAGGCAATAGGTTCTTGATAGTGGGTGCACTCAACATATGACCGGTGATGCAAGAATGTTCAACTTAATCAACACCAATAGGCAATGATGGTTATGATAGTATTACATTTGGTGACAATGTCAAAGGCAAGATCAAAGGGCTTGGTAAGATTGCAATATCCAATGACATCAGCATATCTAATGTATTGCTAGTAGAGAGCTTGAACTTCAATTTGCTATCCGTGGCTCAATTGTGTGATCTTGGATTCAAATTCATATTTGGGGTAGATGATGTAGATATCATAAGTGTAGATGGCTCTAACTTGATCTTCAAAGGCTTTAGATATAAGAATCTATACTTGGTTGATTTCAATGCTAGTGAAGCTAAATTATCTACAGGCTTGTTCACTAAGTCTAGCATGGGTTGGTTATGACATAGAAGGCTTGGTCATGTTGGAATGAAACAATTGAATAGATTGGTTAAGCATGACTTAGTTAGAGGCTTGAAAGATGTGTTTGAAAAGGATAAGCTTTGTAGCTCTTGTCAAGCTGGAAAATAAGTTGAAAACACCCATCCTAAGAAAAGCATGATGAGCACTAGTAAAGCATTTGAGTTATTGCACATGGACTTGTTTGGGCCAACACATACACTAGCATTGGTGGTAACAAATATGGCTATGTGATAGTGGATGACTATACTAGATACACATGGGTATTCTTCTAGTGGACAAAAGTGATGTGTTTGCAACATTCGAATCATTTGTCAAAGGCATTCACAATGAGTTTGAAACAACCATCAAGAGAGTTAGAAGTGACAATGGTAGTGAGTTCAAGAACACTAGAATTGATGAGTTATGTGATAAATTTGGAATTAGACATCAATTCTCGGCCAAGTACACTCCACAATCAAATGACCTTGTTGAGAGGAAGAATAGGACACTTATTGATATGGCAAGGTCTATGCTTAGCTGAGTATAATGTGAGTCAATCCTTTTGGGCCGAAGCTATCAACACAGCTTGCTATTGTAGCAACTGCCTCTATTGTCACCCATTGAAAGAGAAGACACCATATGAGCTCTTGAATGGTAGAAAGCCCAATATTGCACATTTTTCGGGTCTTTGGTTGCAAATGCTATATTTTGAAGAAAGGCACTAGATTGGACAGGTTTGACAAGAAATGTGATGAAGGATTCCTACTTGGACAACCACTAGCAAAGCATATAGAGTTTAGAATTTGGATAGTGGTACTCTTGAGGAAGTTCATTGAAAGGATCAAGATGCCCAAGAGGGGGGGGGTGAATTGGGCTAATTCTAAATTTTCTTGCAATAATTAAATCCTACGGTTAGCCCAATTAACCCCTTGTGCCTAGAAAAGTGTTTCTATTACTCTAACGCACAAAGGACTTGCAACCTACATGTTCCAAACTTACTCTAGCATGGCAATTCTATGAATGTAAAGACAAGTATTGAATTGCTCAAAGTAAATAGAGAGAGAGGAACACGGCGATGTTTTACCGAGGTATCGGAGAGTCGCCACTCCCCACTAGTCCTCATTAGAGCACCCGCGCAAGGGTATAGCTCCCCCTTGATCCACGCAAGGATCAAGTGCTCTCTACGGGTTGATTCTTTGACACTCCGTCGTGGCGAATCACCCAAAGCCGCTCACAACTTGAGTTGGGTCACCCACAATCTCCGTCGGGTGATTACCAAGTTCCCAATCACCACCAAGCCATCTAGGTGATGGTGATCACCAAGAGTAACAAGCATGAACTCTCACTTGACCACGCAAAGCCTAATAAGAAGATGGATGCACACTTGGCTACTCTTGATTCACTAATGAGACTACTCTCTTGGATTCTCAAATCTCAATCACCTCACTAGGACCTTGCTCTTCTTGGCACTCACAAACGTGTTTCTCAGCTGTTGGAATGAGCAAAAGTAACTCCACACACGAGTGGAGCTTCTATTTATAAGGCAGCCTAAAAAATGAACTGTTATGAGCTTCTGCGGGGTGATCGGACGCTCCGGTCATGTTGACCGGATGCTCCGGTCAGTTCAACCCGCATTCCAGTGATAATGTGTTGACCGGACACTGGCAGGGTCCTGGTCACCACTGACTGGACGCGTCCGGTCGCATTAAACCCTTATTGGAACCTTACTGTACTCGACCGGACGCTGAACCCCCTAGGGTCTGGTCAGTACTGACCGGACGCGTCAGGTCACAGATTCCCTTCTCTAGAACCTTACTGGAGTCGACCAGATGCTGCCTCTCAGCGTCCGGTCACTTGACCTCTCCAGCGTCCGGTCGCACCGAACATAGTCTCTTGATCAAATGAACTGACCAGACCCTATGGCCAGCGTTCCGGTCACACCAGAGCCTAGCATCCGGTCAGCATTTGACCCTCCATTCACTTCCAACTCTCGAACATATGTGAATGAAGTTTGCTCCAATGGATCTTAGGCATTCGTAGGAGCTACCTGGAGCTAGTTTTAACATGTGTGCACCACACCTAACTCACTAGACTTATCTAGGTCAAGCTACCCAGTCCATACCCCCCTTAATAGTACTGGCCAAAGGAAAAACAAAGTCATAAAGTACTCTAAGTGTCACTCCAACTCCAATCGACACTTAGAACTAGTCATCCTTAACCTTAGTCGTCCATCCTTTGAAAACCGAAACGATTTCCATCGTAGGGGCATGACAACCTTGATTGCCCAATTGATCTCCTATTACCATGACCTAACTTAATTGCCTCTGCAAAACACACTGTTAGTCATAGTAATCTTGTATTGTCATTAATCACCGAAACCCAACTAGGGGCCTAGATGCTTTCAATCTCCCCCTTTTTGGTGAATTGATGACAATACCACCTCGAGTATGTGAAAGAGTGAGGTTTTTGACGGGCTTGGTTCATATAAGCTTTTGTCGATAAGAACAAAAGTGTTAGTCAAGCTTATATGACCCAAGCCAACACAATGTACTCAAAGGATATGAGATAAGCAAGAGTACAAGTAACAAAGCTCATTTGCATTGGAGTATAAACACGAAAGCAAAGGCAAATGAGTATAACACAAGTGATATGACATATAAATAATGTAAAGTAGAGAGCACACATGTCATATATCACAATCACGTAGATATCACTATCACATAGATATAATAATATGCATGAAAATAACACACAAATGCATAATAGTAATAGTGTATCACACAAATAAAACTCCAAATGTATATAATAAGCTAATAACTAACTAAGACTCCCCCTAAACGTCGCTCCCCCTGAGTCTACATACTCGAACCCTCTCCCCCTTTGGCGTCAAACACCAAAACCTAAGGGTCGGTCGGCGGGGCTACAGTGGACGAGTCGGGCGCTGAGGTACATGGAGCAAGATGAAACTGGGCGCCATCATCATCTGACCCTGAGCTCTGTATTGACTAACCCTCTGTGGCAGGAAGTGTCGCTGAAGCGGTCTGGGTCTGAGCTGGGGTAGGTGTGGCCTGTGATGCTGCTGGTACATCTGTCGTAGGATCTGAAGAGGCGACAGACAAAGGGAGCCTCTGAGTAGTCACGGTGACAGGGGCTGCTGTAGAAGGATCGGCGGTATGCATATGAGGCAGTGTAGGCATACCGGTCAACTCACTGAAGGATGCTGCAAGACTCCTGGAGACTGACGTGTCAGGCACAAATAGCAAGGAAGACTGATCCGATGAGAAGCCCGTATGATATGGAGTGAACTGCGGGGCTACCACTAGTGAGGACAACCACTGGGACACCTGAACTGTGGGTGAAGCAAATGGAGCTAGAGGCTATCACTGACTCTGAAGCCCACTAGGCTGTACTGCTGGAGTCCTTGTGGTGGTGGCAGGCTGAGCAAGCTAGGGCGAAGGCTGTGGCTAGTGGGGCCCCAAATGCTGTTACTACATGCTGCATAAATCCCATAAGCTGCTGCTGCATGAGTAACTGCTGCTAATGCATCTGCTGCTACTGCTGCTGAAGAAGCTGCTGCTGCCACTGAAACTCGTCCTAATGAGCCTGAAACTGTGCGAAGTTGGCAGCGGTCTCCTGTGTCTGTCGTGCCTGATCTTGCTGCATCCGCTCAAGAATAGCAATCAAAGCGAGGTCTATCTATGGTGTAGGTGGAGCTGAGCTGGAACTATTGGCCTCTGCATCATGTCTGCGTGGAGACATCTAAGGAATCGGCTGATAGTCATCATCCGAAGTGTCACTAGACTCGGTCATCTCCTGTTGTGCCTCAAGCTGCTCCTCAGTAGCGGCTATGCCTCTGATGATCTTGTCCTGCTGAGTTGCTGACTCTGAAACATTTGGACGACGACTAGGCTGAGTGGGTGCCTATGGTGTGCTCTGCCTGATCCTCTATGCCATGATATAAGCTAGAAACTCTGTGGTGGCACCTCTGTACTCGGCAACCATCTCTGGGGTCCTAACCTGCATAGACTAGAGCATCAGGAATGTAATCCAATGTGCATATGGAAGCTGTCTATGACCCTTGAAGCTCTTAGCTATAGTATCCTCCATCTCTGATAGAAGGAGGTCCCAAATGTCGAACACGGTCTGCTGCATCAGGGTGTTGAGGAGCCAGAGCTGTAAGCGAGTCAGACCCTCTCTATATCCCAACCTAGGAAGTAGTGTCCTCCTAATAATAGCCTCTAGTACTTGAGCTGTAGGAGTCAGGTCACTGGGGTTCCTCCTCGACCCCTCACCAAAGGGCTCCTTGAAGCAATATCGCACAAGATCAGTAGGGGGCACTAAACCTCCATGAGGATGCCTAGGAGGCTCCTGCTGTCCATAACATACCTCATGCAATCTAACAGGCTGATCCTGTAGCCTCAGTATCTCCCAGGCCCTAAAACTCATCACCCTGTAGTCTCTGCCATTGAATGCAAAATGTATGAAGTTATGATGTGGGTCAACATAGAGCGATGCATAGAACTACCGAACCCAAGATGGTACATACACTCCTGTCCAGTCAATCAGATCTGTCAGCCCCGGCAAATATAATAAGTAGGGGCGGATATGCTCTCTAGCTGCTGCCACAATAGACTATATACTGCATACCCACTGAGATCTGAACACCGCCCCACTGTTGAGATAAGCATTGTAGAAATCCTCCTGCAGTGGCATGTGGAAACCCTTTGCTGCTCTCTCATCCCTCCTTAGAGGGAACCACACGTCAAACTCAACAAACCTCAACTGTCGAACCTGTCTGGCCGTGGTGGCCCTCAAGTCAAGGTGTACCATTGGAGGCGAACCCTATGGTCTAGGCGGTGGGCGTGAACCCCTGCGCTATGTAGCTGGCCTCGATGGAACGGTAGCACTGGTATGACCAGAGCGGCGTAGCTGGGGTGCCGGCTCGGTCTCCTCGACCTATTGGCCCTCCTGAGTCTCCTGAGCTGGCTGAGGCTCTACTGGTGGGGGCTACTGCTGTGGCTCCTGCTAAGACTCCCCCTGACGCTGAGGCTCCTCAATAGCCAAATGATGTCCTACCATCATGACAGTCCCAGGTGGACTACCATGAAGTCGCTCAATCTCCCTAAGTCTACCCTGCGTGTCTGGTGCCAGGTGATCTGCTATGACAACTACACTACGAGCACCACCTCTCTCGGCACGCTCTACGGCCTCAGTGACTGCTGCTGCTCTCGCTGTCTCTGCGTTAGGGTACTTCCGCTTCTTAGATGTGACCTACTTCATCGCCTTGCCTTTCGGTCCTGTAGGCTGGTGAGGCGGGGGCCTTCGATCATCATGTCCTAGACCACCACGAACGTTCTTGGTGCGAGCCATCTGATCTGACAAGAAGATGAACTACCGCTGACAAAGATCAACTATCAAACTGACACTCTTGAGGCTTGGCCTCGATCCATACTCACGAGCTTGGCTCCGAGTTAACTGACAACTACCACAAGAACCTCAACGGCACTGACTTGCTGCACGATGGAATAGATGGATATACAAATAAATACAATATATCTAATAGATGCGAAAAACCTAGGAAGCAAGCAATGTAGGTACGAAATTGAAGCGACGGGCATGCTACATGATGATCTGCAAATCCGAGAAAAGAAGAGACGTCACGCGGGGAACCTCAGAACCGGCTAGGGTTAGGATTGCGAACCACTTCGATGAATCGACGATCCTAGATGATTTGAAATCAATGCTTGGAAATTGATCTAGGTCACAAGCGAAGCAAATTGAGAACAAGGATTTGGCCTTACTAACGAGGAGGCAGGGCTAGGGCATGAGAACTGTGGGCTTGGATGGCGCTCGGTGGCTGGGGAGCCGACGGTGGCGCGCATGGCGTGGCAAGGTGGCGCTAGGTTGCAGGAGGCACACGGAATCAAGGGCACAGGTGGTGGCGGCGCTTCAGTGCGGGACAGCGGCGGCGTGGTTACGGTGGCGCACAATCGCGCTTGGTTGGCGGCGCGTGGAGCTGGACGACGGCGTTGGCACGGGAGGCGCGTGGGAACGGTGGTATGAGGTGATTTGGGATTAGCGGCGGCTAGGGTTAAGTCAAACGGGGAGATTAAAATAGGTTATATGAGGGTCCCCTCGTGATAGAAACAGAAACAGAGTTAAGAGATCTGATGCCACACGAGATCCACTGATCGGACGCTCCGGTGGTAGCGACCGGACGCTACCACCCAGCGTCCGGTCGATTCCAGAGAGGTCCAATTCCTCTAGAATCGTGACCGAACGCGTCTGGTGGTCCATGACCGGACGCAGGCAGGGTCCAGTCAGCTCAGCCTATTTCTCCTCCAAACGACCGGACACTGGATCCCTTCCTGACCGGATGCACAAGCACAGCGTCCGGTCACTTCTTCAGCTTCTGTTCACCTCCTATGAACTGACCGGACGCTGGACAGTAGCGTTCGGTGCAGCATCCGGTGGTCCTTTTCTAGCAAATCTTTAAAGTTCCTTCGCGCTGCCTGTTCCCAATCAAGTCCCAACTTGAATAAGATCCAAATAAACACCAATTGGGACTGATGTGAGTGACCTCTCTCAAACCCTCATATTTTTCAAAATATTTTACCTTAGGCTATAATTCTTTTTAAGAAAAGAGGCAATAAGAGGGCAAATGGAACAAAATGACGAAAACAACATCTATGCATATGCAATACTTGTAAGTAAATCTAGTTGCTTGTCAAGTTTGATCCAAGTTTAAGCTTCTTCATACGCTTTTCGGCGGTTATCTTAACCATGTTAGACAAGCCCTATATGCATTGCCAAAAATTAAACATGTTGTATGTTACAATGAATGCAAGGGACAACACAAGCTCAATTTTTAGTGAAGTTGCTAAAGTCAAGCACATTGAGCTCATTCCGCAATCTACAAAATGTAGCCTCATCTAGTGGTTTAGTGAAGATATCCGCTAATTGATCTTCGGTTCTTACACCTTCTAGTGATATATCATTTTTAGCAACATGATCTCTTAGAAAGTGATGGCAGATATCTATGTGCTTAGTGCGAGAGTGTTGAACCGGATTATTTGCAAGTTTTACTGCACTTTCATTGTCGCACAAAAGAGGTACTTTTTCTAGAACTACACCATAGTCTGGCAAAGTTTGTTTCATGTATAAAATTTATGCACAACAAGCATCCACGGCAATGTATTCCACTTCGGCGGTGGACAAAGCCACACTATTTTATTTCTTGGAGGACCAAGACACAAGTGATCTACCAAGCAAATGGCACCCTCCGGATGTGCTCTTTCTATCCACTTTGCATCCGGCATAATCCGAATCGGAATAGCCAACTAATTCAAATATAGCTCCTTTGGGATAAGAAAGGCCAATGCTTGGTGTGTGCTTAAGATACCTAAGGATTCTTTTTACGGCAATTAAATATGTTTCCTTAGGATTAGCTTGAAATCTAGCACACATACACACACTAAACATGATGTCGGGCCTAGATACGGTTAAATATAACAAGCTACCAATCATAGAACGATAGAGAGTTTGATCAACCGGGTTACCTCCCTCATCTAGGTCGAGATGTCCATTGGTATGCATTGGTGTTTTGATTGGCTTACATTCATCCATCTTGAATCTCTTGAGAAGATCTTTTGTGTATTTCTCTTGAGAGATGAAGATGCCTTCTTTCATTTGCTTGACTTGAAAACCAAGAAAGAATGTAAGCTCACCAATCATGGACATCTCGAACTCCTTCGACATTCAATTCACCAAATTCTTTGCATGAGTCTTCATTTGATGATCCAAAGATGATATCATCAACATATACTTGACAAATGAAGATATACCCATCAAGCTTCTTGGTGAATAGTGTGGTGTCGACCTTCCCAATGGTGAAGCCCTTCTCAATGAGGAAGTCCCGAAGGCGCTCATACCAAGCTCTTGGGGCTTGCTTAAGCCCATATAGTGCCTTCGACAACCTATAAACATGATTAGGATATCTAGGGTCTTCAAACCTGGGAGGTTGATCAACATAGACTAGTTCATTAATAGAGCCATTTAAAAATTCACTTTTCACATCTATTTGATATAGTTTCATTTCATGATGTGATGCATATGCAAGAAGGATACGGATGTCTTCTAATCTTGCAACCGGTGCAAAGGTCTCTCCAAAATCCAAACCTTCAACTTAAGAGAACCCCTTTGCAACTAGTCTTGCCTTGCTCCTCACAACAACACCTTGATCATCTTGCTTGTTGCGGAATACCCACTTTGTTCCAATGACTCTTGCACCTTTTGGTCGCTCTTCAAGAGTCCAAACTTCATTGCGAGGAAGTTGTTCAACTCTTCATGCATGGCATTGATCTAATCTGGATCTTTAAGAGCTTCTTCTACCTTAGTAGACTCATAGCAAGAGACAAAAGAGTGATGAGCAATAAATGAAGCAAGTTTTTGAGATCGAGTCATTACACCCTTTGATGGACTCCCTATGATGAGATCTTGTGGATGATCTTGTAGGAGAGGTGTATTTCTTCTATTGACCACTTGAGGAGGAGATTGTGAAGCATCAACATCTTGTGCTTGTACCACCAATTGCTCATGGGAGATATGAGTATCTTCATTTTTTACTCTCCCATCTTTTTCACCATCTTGTGGCACACTTGATGAAGAAGGTTGATCACTGACTTGTATATCATCTTCATCATCTTTTGGCTTGATGTCTCTCACCAGAATGTTCTTCATAGCCTCCCTCAATGGTTCATCACCTACATCATCAAGATTCTCATGTGCTCCTTGGGAGCCGTTAGATTCATCAAATTCCACATCATATGTTTCTTCAACTAAGCCGGTGGCATGATTAAAAACTCTATATGCTTTGGACTTTGATGAGTAACCAACAAGAAAACTAATATCACAATGTCTTTGGAACTTCCCTAGGTGTTGCCGCTTCTTATAGATGTAGCATTTGCACCCAAACACCCTAAAGAAGGAGACGTCCGGCTTCTTCCCAATGAGCAACTTATAAGGTGTCTTGCCAAGGAACTTTTGAAGGAATAGGCGGTTGGATGCATAGCATGCGGTGTTGATTGCTTCCGCCCATAGAGCTTTGGGGGTGTTGTACTCATCTAGCATTGTCCTTGCAAGAGTGATCAAAGTTCGGTTCTTCCTCTCAACTACACCATTTTATTGAGGAGTATAAGTTGCGGAGACTTCATGCTTGATCCCAACTTCATCACAATAGGCTTCAATGTTTGTGTTGTCAAATTCTTTTCCATTGTCACTTCTTATCTTCTTGAGCTTCACTTCAAATTCATTTTGAGCTCTCTTGGCAAACTTCTTGAAGCAGGATGCAACTTCGGATTTGTAATGAAGGAAGAATACCTATGTATACCTTGAATAGTCATCAACAATCACAAGGCAATAGAGATTCCCTCCCAAACTCTTGTATGTTGTTGGTCCAAATAAATCCATGTGTAGGAGTTCTAGCACTCTTGTGGTTGACATGAAAGCTTTGGTTGGATGAGTATTTGCAACTTGCTTGTCGGCTTGACATGCACTACAAAGCTTGTCCTTTTCAAACTTCATATCCTTCAACCCTCTCACCAAATCATTCTTCATAAGCTTCTTGAGTGAACTCATACCAACATGAGCAAGTCTTCTATGCCATAGCCACCCAAGTATTGTTTTGGTGAATAGGCAAGTCTTTAAATTTGCATCTTTAGAGGTGAAGTCCACTAGATATAAGTTGTTGTATCTAAATCCATTGAATATCACTTGATTATCATCTACCTTGGATACAACAACCTCCTTCTCGGTGAACAAGCATTGGAAGCCAAGATCACACAATTGTCCAACGAATAGCAAGTTAAAGCTCAATGAAGCAACATATAGCACATTGGAGATGGAATGATCATTTGATATTGCCACTTTACCCAATCCTTTAACCTTGCCCTTTGAGTTATCTCCAAATGTTATTTTCTCTTGTCCATCTACCTCTTCATCTAGTGAGGTGAACATACGAGGATCACCGATCATATGTTGAGTGCAACCACTATCAATAACCCAATGACTTCCACCGGTCTTGTAGTTCACCTACACACAAGAGATTTAAGCTTTAGGAATCCAAACTTGTTGAGGGCCCTTCACCTTCTCAACAAGTGACTTAGCCACCCAAATCTTCTTAGGCCTACTCTTGTTGGGGAGTCCTAAGAACATGACTTTTATCTTTCCACTAGAATCTTTTCTAAGCATGTAGTGAGCACGAGGCTCCAATACCAATTGAAAGGATCAAGATGCCCAAGAGGGGGGTGAAT
Organism: Miscanthus floridulus; assembly: GCF_019320115.1. Lineage (NCBI taxonomy): Eukaryota > Viridiplantae > Streptophyta > Magnoliopsida > Poales > Poaceae > Miscanthus > Miscanthus floridulus. Next base: position 29,678,316 of record NC_089592.1, on the reverse strand, counting down.
TGGGCTAATTCTAAATTTTCTTACAATAATTAAATCCTACGGTTAGCCCAATTAACCCCTTGTACCTAGAAAAGTGTTTCTATTACTCTAACGCACAAAGGACTTGCAACCTATGTTCCAAACTTACTCTAGCATGGCAATTCTATGAATGTAAAGACAAGTATTGAATTGCTCAAAGTAAATGCTCAAAGTAAATGCTCAAAGTAAATAGAGAGAGAGGAACGCGACGATGTTTTGCCGAGGTATCGAAGAGTCGCCACTCCCCACTAGTCCTCGTTGGAGCACCCGCGCAAGGGTGTAGCTCCCCCTTGATCCGCGCAATGATCAAGTGCTCTCTATGGGTTGATTCTTCAACACTCCGTTGCGGCGAATCACCCAAAGCCGCTCACAACTTGAGTTGGGTCACCCACAATCTCCTGCTGGGTGATCACCAAGCTCCCAATCACTACAAAGCCGTCTAGGTGATGGCGATCACCAAGAGTAACAAGCATAAACTCTCACTTGACCACGCGAAGCCTAATGAGAAGATGGATGCACACTTGGCTACTCTTGATTCACTAATGAGGCTACTCTCTTGGATTCTCAAATCTCAATCACCTCACTAGGACCTTGCTCTTCTTGGCACTCACAAACATATTTCTCAGCTGTTGGAATGAGCAAAAGTAACTCCACACACTGAGTGGAGCTTCTATTTATAAGGCAGCCTGAAAAACGAACCGTTATGAGCTTCTGTGGGGTGACCGGACACTCTGATCATGTTGACCGGATGCTTTCGGTCAGTTCAACCCGCATTCCAGTGATAATGTGTTGACTGAACGCTGGTAGGGTCCGGTCACCACTGACCGAACACGTCCGGTCACATTAAACCCTTACTAGAACCTTACTGTACTCGACCGGATGCTGAACCCCCAGGGTCTGGTCAGTACTGATCGGACGCATCCGGTCATAGATTCCCTTCTCTGGAACCTTACTAGAGTCGATCGGACACTGCCTCAGCATCTGGTCACTTGACCTCTCCAGCGTCCGGTCGCACCGAACGCAGTCTCTTGATCAAATGAACTGACCAGACCCTGTGGCCAGCGTTCGGTCAGCATTTGACCCTCCATTCACTTCCAACTCTCGAACATATATGAATGAAGTTTGCTCCAATGGATCTTAGGCATTCGTAGGAGCTACCTAGAGCTAGTTTTAACAAGTGTGCACCACACCTAACTCACTAGACTTATCTAGGTCAAACTACCCGTCCATACCCCCCTTAATACTATGGCCAAAGGAAAAACAAAGTCCTAAACTACTCTAAGTGTCACTCCGACTCCAATCGACACTTAGAACTAGTCATCCTTAACTTTGTCATCCATCCTTTGAAAACCGAAACGATTTCCATAGTAGGGGCATGACAACCTTGATTGCCCAATTGATCTCCATTACCATGACCTAACTTAATTGCCTCTACAAAACACATGTTAGTCATAGTAATCTTGTATTGTCATTAATCATCGAAACCCAACTAGGGGCCTAGATGCTTTCAGTTCATGATGTTGAATTTGATGAAACCAAAGGTTCACAAGTAGAGAATGAGAACTTGGAAGATGTTAGAGGCATTCAACTTTCAAATGCCATGAAGAACATGGATGTTGGTGAATTAAGGCCTAGGCAAGTGAATGATGATGAAGATGATCAAGTACAAGTGCTCTCTAACTCAAATGTGCAAGATAATACAACTCAAGCTAGTACAAGTGGCTCTCATGACAATGCACAAGATCAAGTCGGCTAGTACATCATCTCAACCCAATGATCAAGTAAATACAAGAAATCAAGTTCCAATGCTCCAACCAACAAATATTACAAGGGATCATCCATTAGACACTATAATTGGTGATATTTCTAGAGGTGTACAAACAAGATCAAGATTGGCTTCATTTTGTGAGCATTTCTCATTTGTGTCATCCATTGAACCAAAGAAGATAGATGAAGCATTGAAGGATATTGATTGGGTGAATGCTATGCATGAAGAATTGAATAACTTCACAAGAAATCAAGTATGGGAATTAGTAGAGAGACCAAAGGGACACAATGTGATTGGAACCAAATGGGTCTTTAGAAACAAGCAAGATCAAGATGGGATAGTAGTAAGGAATAAAGCAAGAAGGTAGCACAAGGCTATACACAAGTTGAAGGTCTTGACTTTGGAGAAACATATGCCCTGGTTGCTTGATTGGAAGCAATTAGAATCTTGTTAGCCTATGCTTGTGCCCACAACATCAAACTCTATCAAATGGATGCCAAGAGTGCATTTCTCAATGGTTACATCAATGAAGAAGTATATGTTGAGCACCATGTGAGCCAGGTCCGATAGCTGTGCCAACCGAACAATCGCCTGTTCTCGCATGCGAAGGGCCTAGCTGAGGGTGGGAGTGTAAGTGCATCTAGCCCTTTAGTGGGTTTTTGTGAATTGAATGACAACACATTAAAGGTCTAACAAGTTTGTTAAGTGTTGAACAGGAAATTGAGTTTATTGCATACACTTGTGGATTGTGGAATGAGAAGTGTATATAGGTTTAACAAGAAGGCAAACTTGATAATATTCCACATAGTGTTCAAATCAAGGCCAAATTGTGTATTGTTGTGTTGAAAGATCATGGAAACAATATAGTTAAAAAAAGACAACAATGCAAATAGAATCAATGAAATGGCTTCTATGTTGTGGGATATCACAATATCATTAGAAAGCAAGCATATTTGGTAAATGGTAAATGAGACATGAGTTGATGATTTTGGATTGGTCTCAATAATGGCTTGTTTTGCATGAATAAGAAGAGTTTGACAGTGGATTAGCTTTGATCAAGGATTGAAGAATGAATCAAGAGTGTATAAATGAGGAAATGTCAGGCAAAGGTGAAATGACAAAGGAGACAATGTATAATGGATATAAGATCTTCTCGACATTGGTTTGCTTGTATGGATAAAGATTTGAAAAATCACTTTGCATTTATATGATCAACCTAGAAGTATGAAGATAAAGATTGAAGTGAGTGTTAGGAATGTCAAGCCAAAATGAAGAGGATATAAGGAATCATGAATTGGCTTGACTATATTGATGTTGATCCATATATGTCTCTATGTGAGTCTAACTAAAGCTTGATTGATCTGAACTTTCATATCTAGAAGATATTCAAGCAAAGATCACAATATTGAAGAAATGATTTTTCAATGAATGCTTAGTATGATATGACTTGAGTATGGCTTGATAAGGTGAAGATAGCAAGGAAAGGGCTTCAAAGGGACTAAGCGGAGGTGAAAGGCAAGCGATGGCTTGAGGACCAAGGTACCATGGCTAAGGTGAAGAATAGAGTACTTGCATTAAGCCGAGGAACTAATCAAGCTATGAGGAGTCATATTGTGTTAAGGATTAAATCATTAGTAGAAGTGATTTGAAGCCATGAGGTGAACTCATATATATGGAAATGGTTCAAGTCACACGCTCAAGGTATGTTTGCTCGAAGAGATGAGACAAAGATGATTGCAACCTCTTATGAAGTGATATTGAAAAGAAGTGGCATATGAAGATATTGAAGACTCAAGTGGTTGAAATGTTCATATTCTCTTGATCTTGAGTATAGGTATGCCGTATTATCAAGAAGAATGCAATACGAATCATAGACAAGTCTCAAGTGCTCAAACTAACCGAACCCAAGTGCTAACATGAGAGAAACACATTAGCACAACACTTGCACTTGTTGATCTTAGGACTTGGTCTCTGCTGGGTTGGATAGCCCTCGAAACAAGCTTTCCGAAAAGTCCAAGACCGTTGAAAACAGGAGTTCGGAGTAAAAAATTATGGCATTTTCCGTGAGGTGACCTGTGCTGTTTTGTAGAGCTACGGTAGTGCCGTGAATTTTCCCAGCAGTGCCACGCCACGGCAGTGCCACGGGTCGGCGCGGCAGTGCTGCACCTATATAGATCACAACGGCTAGTTTTGGGATTGGGTCCATAAATACCCATCCCACGGCTCCTGGTGAGGCTTCTGATGATCTGAACATTCCAAACCCTTCCCAAGCTTTGTTTGAGCTCTCTTTGACCCCTCTTTGTGAGAGAGTGATTAGTGTATGATTAATTGTTAGAGAGTTGATTAGAGCAAGCAAAACCTTGAGCACTTGTCGGGGATCAGTCGATCTTCGTTGCGCATTTGTTACTCTTGAAGGTGAAGCCTCCTAGACAGCTAGGCATCGCCCGACGAGCTCCCGTGCTTATAGTCAGCCACGGGAAAGTCTATAATCACTCCGTTGATCTAGTGGATACCCCTCATCTCAAGAGTTCACTCTCTTGACTTGAGAACGAAGATAAGGGTTGCAGAGCCCAAGCCTTAGTGGCTTCCTCAACATCGTGGATATAGGCAAGCCTTGGTGGCGAGCTGAACTACGGGATAAATCGTGTATCTTCTCTCTTGTGTTGATTTGCATTTTTTGTGTTCCACTCAATCTACTTGGTTGTGTGTGTTTGTGAGTGTAGTTACTTAGTGGAATTGCTACTTGGACATCTCTAAGCACATCTCCAAGTTTGAGTTATAGGCGCAGCTTGTGTTGTGCTGTCTGCAAGGGCAGCAGCAGTGCTGCAGCATTAGAGCAGCAGTGCCGCGTACTCTACTAATCCGATGCAAGTTTTATTTGTTCGTAATTTTTAGAAGTATCTATTCACCCCCCCCCTCTAAGCGTTATCAAGGTCCTTTCAAGGAGCAGGCATCAACCACACTCTTATTTTCTTCTTCCTCTTCAATAGATTTCTTGCCACACCGATAAAGCGTTTATATAACAAGGTAACTAATGCACATAGAAACTATTCTGTTTTCTTTATTGAGAGTGTCTTTATTTGCTCTATATTGAGAGTGCCTTTATCCGATAGCTACGCCAACCAAATAATCGTCTGACTGAGGGCAGGAGCAGGCAACCAACCACACCCTTATTTCCTTCTTTCATTGTTCATGCCACATCGATAAAGCTTTTATATAACAAGGTAATTAATGCACATTGAAATTATTCTGTTTTTTTGGTCTTTATTTGCTCTATATAGATAGAAGAACATTAATAGTAGGTTTGCTTGCTTTAGCCACAACAAGCTCTTCCATGATCAGGCTGAATATAACACCGTTCTAAATTATAGGATATTTTGGTTTTTCTAGGTATATTATTTTTGCTATATATACTTAGACATAGTGTGTATTTAAGCACGTGATGTCGGGTACCATAAAACGGGGTACCCTGAGCGTACACCAAAAGAGTCACTTAAACCCCATAAAAAACAAAGCCAGAAAGTAAGCCGTTGGTTAACCACCGGCCCCGTCCGAGCCCACTAGCTCTCCACCTCGCCTTCGGCCTCGCACAGGGAGGTCTCGACGCCCTGACGAATCTCCGCCTCGCGCGAGGCCTCTCGCGGGAGGCCTCAACAAGGAACCCATTCTCCGTCTCACTCGAGGCCCCGTGCGTACAGCCTCGAACGAGACAGCGACTCTCTGCATCGCTCGAGGCAGGCTTGGTAATAACCCGTCATGCCCGCCTCGACCAATCTTCCCAACAGCGCGTCACATCCCATTAATGCGTCAACCACTCCCGCAATCTCAGCCGGACGACGGCTCAACACCACGGAGTGGCCGATGGGACAAGGAGTCGCATCAACGCCATACCGACTAGGACAAGGCGCGGCGGGAATTACCAGCCACTATGTTCTGGTGTTGTGCCCACGATCAGCGCCTGCACTACACTGTGCCTCGTAACCCTCGCCCCAAAGACAACACGGCTTGGGGAGTCTAGTCTGGGTCATCATAGCCTTAGAATCAGTGCACAAGATCAACCGTTCCCTCCGAGCCTCGGCACTCTACGTCGGGGCCTCGGCTACCTCGAGATTCACGTCTACCGAGACCCCCACGATGGTTCGGCCTAGGCACCAACCGAGTCTCGGCTTTGCGCGCGGTCAACCTACAGTGACCCGCACACCGACCGTCACGCCCGCTTTGAGGTAGCCCTGGAGCTCCCATGACGCACAAGATCGGATGTGACCAGCGCATCGCCCTAGTACTTCAAGGACGGACCACTCCATCAGCCACGCCGCCACAGGAATAGGCTACAGGGCTCGGACACGCCACCTCCGTTCGCATGACATCGTGTAGTTAGCACACGTATTACCCTTGTCCCCCCCTTCAACTATAAAAGGAAAGGACCTGGGCCATTTCTAGGGGACGAACACACGTGCACACAAGCAACACTCTATAACACGCACGCTTCCCCGCTGCTTGAGAGCAACATCTCAAGCAGCCCGCACTGCTCCACGCCAAGACCTGGGACTAGCTCCCTCTCTCACCCAGCTTGTAACCCCCTACTACAAGCACTTCGGTGTAAGGAATACAAGATTGATCTCTCAGACTGGACGTAGGGCACCGATTGCCTAAACCAGTATAAGCCTTGTGTCTCTTTACATCACCATCCAAGATCAGGAACACGCAGTATAAATTTACTAGTTGGTTGAGGACCCCCCGGTCTGAAACACCGACAGTTGGCGCGCCAGGTAGGGGCCTCTGCGTGTCAGTTCTGTTATCCCCACAAGTCCCGGATGGCAGACCCCGTACGACCACTGCGTCTCAGCACGGTGATCTGGTTTGGGAGCCTAGACTTCATGTCTCTGAGGCATGAGTACGACATGGTGCTCCTCACACCCCGAGCCCCATGGGCCGATGACGACGTCATGCACCGGCAGCCTAGGCGCAGGCGGCGCCCGAGCGGCCGCACTTGTCGTGCTTGCCGATCGTGACACGGGCGGGACCACCTTGACATCGCACAAGCTCAGGGCAGCGCGCCGCACTCCACCGGTATCCCACGCCCAGCTGTCGGCATAGGGTCCCTAGTCAGGGACCTGTCTAGCCTGAGCTTGTACAAGGGAGAAATGCCGGTGGTGTGCGGCGACGCCCCATCATCAAGCTTCGCTCCGCCATGTCCTGAGGAGCCAACTCCGGCGAAGTAGGGTCCGGTAATGGCACCATCTCCATACCCCTTCGGGTTGAGAAATGCCGCCACCTCCTACGCTTACACCTACGCTTCCGCTCACACGGATCCCTCAGGACGCTGCCAGTGTTTCACCCTTGACTTCGACACCACCACGTCGACCCACACCCATGTTGACGCCTCAGAGGAGGACGAGGCATGGGCCAGAGTGGATTTCTCTGACCTCCACGACCGTGAAACCATGCGTCGTTTCTTGGCTGTGAGCGACTACTGCTTTGGCTACTCTGACTCCGACAACAAGGGTACTTACGACCCCACTCGCGAGTGCTTCCACATCGAGCTCGGGATGCCGAGGACGGGCGAGGAAGATGAGGGGGCAGGAAGCCATTCCCTGCTTCACCTGGGTGCAGGCGCCGCCACACCTCCGCGTGTTGTCCTGCCGGTAGCGCGGAACGAGAACCTCGCCCCCACACGACCTCAATGCCCGGACCTAGAACAGCTCCATGAGCTCTAGGCCAAAGTCAAACAAGATCGACTCCTCCTGTAGCAGCTTCGAGACACTCTTGAGTAGGAGCAGCGAGGACGCGGCGAGGGTGGAGGAGCCCAATAGAGGGCCCGCGACATGCACCACTGCATCAACGATGACGAAGGGAGTGAGCAACCCCCAATCTTCAATCGCGCTAGCCAGAACATCATGGGTGCGGCGATGCTAGTCCGCACGATGCCCACACCCTCCACCACGGAGGGGCGACGGGTCCGCGGCGAACTCTGGGATCTCCTTGAAACCGCTGTGGTGCAACAGGCCGAGAGTTCCGCCTCTTGGCGGCGCGGGGGCACCTCAGACCTTCCCATGGCACCGCCTCGGTAGAATAGGGAGGCCCCGATATGTCCTGAGCCCACTCGGGCGCCAACAGCCAACGGGGTCCCCTTGCGGCTCGACCACCTCGGCAACCAACGCGAGGTGCAGGGAGACCACGAGGTGGTCAGCAGGCGACAATGCCACGACAATGAGGGGCCCGCCTAGGGCTACCATCCACACCGAGGTGGCCGTTATGACAGTGAGGAGGACCACAGTCCTTCTCCTGAACCCCCTGGCCCTCGGGTCTTCAGTAGGGCCATCCGCACTGCTCATTTCCTAGCCCGGTTTCGACAACCAGCCAACCTCACGAAGTATAGCGGCGAGACCAATCTCGAACTCTGGCTTGCCGATTATCGTCTGGCTTGTCAGCTAGGTGGCGTGGATGATGACCTGCTCATCATCCACAACCTCCCCTTACTCTTGTCAGACTCAGCGCGAGCCTAGCTCAAGCACCTTCCTCACGCACAGATCCACGACTGGCGCGACTTGGTTAGGATCTTCGTCGAGAATTTCCAGGGCACATACGTGTGCCCTGGAAACTCCTGGGACCTTAAGAGCTGTCGCTAGAAACTGGACGAGTCTCTCCGAGACTTCATCCGGCGCTTCTCTAAACAAGCACCGAGTTGCCCAGCGTCGGCGACTCAGAAATCGTCTAGGCTTTCCTCTCTGGCACCACCTGCCGAGACTTGGTCCGAGAGTTAGGCCAGAATGTGCCACGCTCGGCTACCGCACTCCTCGACATCGCCACCAACTTCGCCTCGGTGCGAAGAGGCTGTTGGGGCCATCTTCCCCGAGAACGACGCCAAGGGGAAGCAGAGGGATGAGGCCCCCGAGGCCTCGGTTCCCCACCTCCCCAAGAGAAAGAAAAAGGGTTGCCAGGGGAAGCAGGCTGTCCTCGAGGCCGACCTAGTCGCGGTCCGCAGAACGCAAGAATCCCCGAGGCCCTAGTGGCCCCAGGCCCTTTGACAACATGCTTAAGAAACCCTGCCCTTTCCACCAGGGCCCGGTAAAGCACGCCCTCGAGGATTGCTCCATGCTGCGGTGTTACTACGCCAGGCTCGAGCTCCCCGACAATGATGCCAAGTAGAAAGGCGCCGGCGACCGAGACGATGACAAGGACGATGGGTTCCCTAAGGTGCACAACACCTTCATGACCTTTGGTGGACCCTCGGTGTGCCTTATGGCGCGCCAACGAAAGAGGGAACGCCGAGAGGTCTTCTTGGTCAAGGTGGCCACTCCCCGATACCTCGACTGGTCTCGGGAGGCGATCACCTTTGATCGAGATGACCACCCCAACCATGTCCTAAATCCCGGGCAGTACCCGCTCGTCGTCGACCCGATCATGGGCAACACCCGACTCACCAAGGTGTTGATGGGCGGAGGCAGCGGCCTCAACATCCTCTACGCCAGCACCCTAGGAGCTCCTGGAGATCGACCTGGTCGAGGCTCTTGGGTGACGCCGCACCTTTCCATGGCATCATGCTAGGGAAACGCACACGACCCCTCGGAACGCATCGACCTTCCCGTTTGCTTCAGCACCCCCTCCAACTACCGCAAGGAGGTCCTTACCTTCGAGGTGGTCGGATTCAGGGGAACCTACCACGCCATCCTGGGGCGGCCATGCTACGCCAAGTTCATGGCAGTCCCCAACTACACCTACCTCAAGCTCAAGATGCCAGGTCCCAACGGCGTCATCACGATTGAGTCCACGTACGAACATGCATACAACTGCGACGTCAAGTGCATCGAGTACGCCGAGGCTCTCATGGAGGCCGAGACCCTCATCACCAACCTAGACCGACTCGGTGGCGAGGCGCCTGACTCCAAGCATCGTGCGGGGGCGTTCGAGCCCACGGAGGCCATCAAGCTCATCCCAGTCGACCCCACCTGCCCTGACGACCGAGCGCTGAGGATCAGCGCCACCCTCGACATCAAATAGGAGGCCGTGCTCATCGACTTTCTCCGCGCGAATGCTGACATGTTCGCATGGAGTCCCTAGGACATGCCAAGCATATCGAGGGAGGTCGCCGAGCATGCCTTGGACATTCGGGCCGGCTCCAGACCGGTGAAGCAACGCCTACGCCGATTCGACGAGGAAAAGCATAGGGCCATCGATGAGGAGGTGCAGAAACTCTTGGCGGCCGGGTTCATCAAGGAAGTATCCCACCCAGAGTGGTTGGCTAACCTTGTGTTAGTCAAGAAGAAAAATGGGAAATAGAGGATGTGTGTAGACTACACCAGTTTGAATAAAGCCTGTCCAAAAGTCCCCTTCCCATTACGTCGAATCGATCAGATCGTTGACTCCACTGCGGGGTGCGAGACTCTGTCTTTCCTTGATGCGTATTCTGGCTACCATCAAATCAAGATGAAAGAGTCCAACCAGCTCGCGACTTCTTTCATCACCCCATTCAGCATGTACTGCTACGTGACTATGCCTTTCGGCCTCAGAAACGCAGGGGCCACATACCAGCGGTGCATGACCCAGGTCTTTGGTGACCACATTAGGAGAATAGTCGAGGCCTATGTGGACGACATCATGGTCAACTCTAGAAAGGCCGAGGATCTTGTCAATGACCTGAAGATAGCCTTCAAATGCCTTAGAGGGAAGGGCATCAAGCTCAATCCCGAGAAGTGTGTGTTCGGAGTCCCCTGAGGCATGCTCTTGGGATTCGTAGTCTCAAAACGCGGCATCGAGGCCAACCCGAAGAAGGTCTCGGCCGTGACCAGCATGGGACCAGTCCGAGACCTCAAGGGAGTGCAGAGGGTCATGGGATGCCTTGCGGCCCTGAGCCGCTTCATCTCATGCCTCGGTGAAAAAGGCTTGCCTCTGTACCACCTCTTAAGAAAATCCGAACACTTTTCTTGGACCCCCGAGGTCGAAGAAGCCCTCGCCAAGCTCAAAGCACTGCTCACCAATCCTCCCGTCCTAGTACCGCCGGCCAGGGACGAGGCCCTCTTACTCTATGTCGCCGCAATGACCCAAGTGGTCAGTGCTGCCGTAGTAGTAGAGAGACAGGAAGAGGGGCATGCCCTACCCATCCAACGACCTATCTACTTCATCAGCGAAGTGCTCTCTGAGACCAAAACACAATACCCCCACATCCAGAAGTTGATCTACGCCATAGTCTTGGCCTGGCGCAAGCTGCGTCACTACTTCGAGTCTCACCCAGTGACCATGGTGTCATCTTTTCCCTTGGGAGAGATAATCCATAACCGGGAGGCTTCGGGTAGGATAGCCAAGTGGGCCATCGAGCTCATGGGGGAAGCCCTGATCTTTGCACCTCAAAAAGCAATAAAGTCTCAGGTCTTGGCTGATTTTGTAGCAGAGTGGACCGACACCCAGCTGCCACCAGCTCAAATTCAGACGGAGTGCTGGACCGTGTACTTCGACGGGTCCCTGATGAAGACCGAGGTAGGCACGGGTCTGCTCTTCATCTCGCCCCTCGGAGTACACATGCGCTACTTGGTTCGGCTCCATTTCGCCGCCTCCAACAACGCAGCCGAGTATGAGGCCCTCGTCAATGGCTTGTAGATCGCCATCGAACTTGGAGTATGGCGTCTGACATCCGGGGCGACTCGTAGCTCATTGTCGATCAAGTCATGATGGAGTCAAACTGCCTCGACCCCAAAATGGAGGCATATTACAGGTTGATACATCGCCTGGAAGACAAGTTCGACGGTCTCAAGCTCAACCACATCGCGCGAAAATACAACGAGGCCACGGATGAACTGGCAAAGATGGCCTCGGCACGGGCTCCGGTCCCCCGAACGTCTTTGCCAGGGACCTCCATAAGCCTTCCATTGACTATGCCTCGGCAGCAAAAGAGGGCCCACCGACCGAAACCACCACGGGGCTCGACGCTCCTCTGCTACCGAGACTCTTTCGACTGAGCCCAAGGTCATGGAAGTCAACACCGGGCCTCCCCAGACCGACCAGGACACGGACTGGTGAATTTCGTTCCTTGATTGGCTTGCTCGGGGAGAGCTTCCTAGTGATAGGACCAAAGCCTGATGACTTGCGCGATAAGCCAAAACTTACGCCCTCTGCAATGGTGAATTATACAGGCGAAGTCCCTCCGGCGTCCTCCAACGATGCATCACTACCGAGGCAGGTCAAGCCATACTTTGGGACTTGCACGCAGGGCCCTGCGGGCACCATGCGGCGCCTCGAACGCTTGTCGGAAATGCCTTCCACCAAGGGTTCTACTGGCCGATGGCAGTTGCCGACGCCACCCAGTTAGTACGCTCCTGCGAGGGATGCCAGTACTTTGCGCGGCAGACACATCTCCTAGCCTAGGCCCTCCAAACCATTCCCATTACATGGTCGTTTGCCGTATGGGGGCTCGACATGGTTGGGCCTCTATAAAAGGCCCCCGGGGGCTACACCCATCTACTGGTAGCAATCGATAAGTCCTCCAAATGGATTGAGGCTCGTCCAATCAATCGAATCAAATCTGAGGAAGCAGTGATGTTCTTCACTGACATTATCCACAGATTCGGGGTCCCTAACACCATCATCACCGACAACGGGACACAGTTCACTGGCAAAAAATTCTTGATGTTCTGCGACGACCACCACATCCATGTGGCCTGGTCGGCCGTAGGACACCCAAGGACCAACGGCCAAGTAGAGCGTGCCAACGGCATGATCCTACAAGGCCTCAAGCCAAGAATTTACAACCGGTTGAAGAAGTTTGGCAAGAAATGGCTCGCCGAACTCCCATCGGTCATCTGGAGCCTAAGGAACACTCCAAGATGAGCCATGGGGTTCACGCCTTTCTTCCTAGTCTATGGAGCCGAGGCCATCCTCCTCACTAACTTGGAATATGGTTCCCCGAGGCTACAGGCCTACAACGAGCAAAGCAACCGCACCACCCGCGAGGACGCCCTCGACCAACTAGAGGAAGCCCGAGACATCGCGCTGCTGCACTCGGCCAAATACCAGCAAGCCCTACGGCGCTATCAAGCCTAGCGCATTCAAAGCTAAGACTTGAAGGTAGGCGACCTGGTGTTGAGGCTGGCACAGAGCAACAAGGGCCGCCACAAGCTGACCCCACCATGGGAAGGGCCGTACATCATTGCCCAAGTGCTGAAGCCCAGGACCTACAAGCTAACCAATGAGAGGGGTGAAATCTTCACCAACGCTTGGAACATAGAACAGCTACATCGCTTTTACCCTTAAGTTTCCAAGCATTGTATATATTGTTTCTCGGAATACAATTGAGAAGCGTTCTTTAGTTGTTCTAATTTTTTAGGAAACCCCTAGACGCGAGGTGTCGGCCTCGGTCCCGAGGCGGGCGGCTGCCGACCTCGGGGCAACTCCTCCTCCTCCTAGGAGTGCCGGGCTACCTACCGACGCCCCGGGCACCGTCTCCCCAATGTTAGGGAGATGGTCTAGGGGACCCCACCCCACCTCGCCCTCATCATCTCTGGCCAAGGCATCCGTCGATAGCGACAGCGACAGGGACTCCTCCAATGGGAGACCGTCCTTCCTTTGCTACCGGCGGCGCTTATCTAGTTCCTCGCGCGCGAGGATCTCCTTCTTACGCTTCGCCACCTTGGCGTCCTTCCGCTTTTTCTGTGCCTCGGCGTGCGCTCGGTTGATCGCCCGCCGCCTCGTGTCCTCGGGAACGGGCAGCGGGGAGGCTCGCACGTCCCTCATCCCCTGCAGGAACAGCGAACGCGCATAAGGAAACGAGAAATAATGAGAAACGGAGAAGGCTCGGGCGCTGCAGCGGCGCGTGACTTACCAGCGAAAGGAACCCCTGTGACGGACGCATCGCAAGGGTGGATAGACCACCGCTCCTCAGCTTCGCATCCACCGTCTCCCTCACCTGGCGAAGAATTTCTTCGTCAGAGAGGGCGGAAGCGGACATCCGGATGCCCGCAATCAGCTCATCCGACCTCATCTCGAACAGGTGCCGCCGCCGAGCCATCAGCGGCAGCACCCTCCGGTGGTGAAAGGCAGCCATGACCACAGCCGTAGTAAGGCCGCGGTCCCACAGCCTCTCTAGCCCCTCTAGGAGCGGCTGCAGCTTGGGCTGATCCTCCCTCGGGACGCCATACTTCCACTACTTCGGGCTGCTCCCCACAATCCGCCTGGTGTAGGGGGGAAGTCCACCATCATCGTTGCGAAGATAGAACTAGCTCGTATACCATCGGCGATTGGATGACACGAGCTGGGCTAGGATGTAGAGGTGCTGATGGTCCTGGCGCACTTGGAGAGTACAGCCGCCGGCCCTCACCGCCTTCCTTGTGCCCAACGTACCCGTCGGCTTGGTGTTGTGGCCCGCCTGAAAGAAATGGAGCCACAGCTCCCAGTGGGGAGCAATCCCTAGATACCCCTCGCAGACAGCGACGAAGATGGCCGCCTACGCGATGGAATTGGGGTTGAAGTTATGGAGCTCCACGCCATAGTAGTGCAGGAGCGCCCGCAAGAACCAGTCCGCCGGGACACCGAGACCATGCTTGTGAAAGGACACGAAGCTCACGACATAACCGTCATGAGGCCTCGGCTCTAGCTCGCCCGACGGAGCGATCCACTCTGGCCTGTTGGGGTCAGTCACCGGATGAAGGAGTCCGTCGTCGATGAGTGACTAAAGCATCTCCATGGTGATGTTAGATGGATCCCAAGGGTCCACCTCGATGACAACGATGTCGCCGGCATGAGTGCGGTGGAGGGTTCGAATGCGGCGGTGAGTCTGTCTCTCTGTCTCTCTCTCTCTCTGGCTTGCCCTTCTCCCTTCTTCTTCCCAGTGCCCACTGCTCTAGCGATGGCTCAATGGGGGCAGAGCTAACGTAGGCAAGGTAAGGTGGGGAGGGGCAAGGCTCGTTGCGTATTTATGTAGGGTGAAGGCGAAACGGATGGGCGATGAAATCGGGGAAGTTTCCCCCAAATCCGGTGCGGTTAATCCCGATCTGATTTTACCACCCATGTACCCACCTCTTCCTCATTAATCGTGGGAATAGTTACGTCCCATCCACTGACACCACGTCGCGTCCAACCGCTGCAGCGGCAGGCGTCGTTCCGCCTCCCCGAGAAAATCGCCTCAAAAGGCGCGCCAGCCGTTGTCAAGCCGATGCGGGAGATATTCTCCCACCCTATTCCTTTCAAACAAAGGAACGAGGCATCGAGCCCACTATGGTCTAGGGGTTCAAAGGCTGACCCCTGGGGGTTTCGACAGCCGCTCCAGGGCAAAAGAGTTAGGGACGACCACGGGCGAGCCCATACGGGGCCGAGACCCAAGCAAGCGAAACGCTTGGGACGCCCAAAGTCGTGTCCGAGACCAGCAGGGAGGTCTTCAAATGGGATCCCACCGTAGGGAGGCACCGAGCCACCGGGGCCCAACGAATGGCCCCGACACCCACTAGAGAAACCCTCTGGTACTCTTGGAGTGCGTCTCTGGACCACTAGCTGACCCCCAGCGAACGGGGCATGGGCCTCCACTCGGACTTACCCGATAATAGATCACCGGAAGTGCTGCCGCTCGTGCCCACCGAGGGTAGCTTGGCACATTCCACCCCTCCTTCCGAGCGAAAAGGAAGCGCGAGGTTCGTATAAAAAGCCAGGGGAACCCTTGACGGCCCTCTTGCTCCATGCAGAGGCTAAGGGGCTCTTCCTGCAAACTTGCTGAGACCTAACGACCCTGGCTCGCACTCGAGGGGGCTCAGCAAAACAACCCCTCCTTTCGAGCGAAAAGAAAGCGCGAGGGTCGTACAAAAAGCCAGGGAAGCTCCTGACGGCCCTCTCGCTCCGTGCAGAGGCTAGGGGGCTCTTCCTGTAGATATGCCGAGACCCCACAACCTAGGCTCGCACCCGAGGGGGGGCTCGGCAAACAAACCCTCACGCGCGAGGGGCGTACAAAAAGCCAGGGGAACTCCCGACGGCCCTCTCGCTCCATGCAGAGGCTAGGGGGCTCTTCCTGCAACCTTGCCAAGACCCAGTGACCCAGGCTCGCACCCGAATGGGCTCAGCAAACAACCCCTCTGTCCGAACGAAAAGGATGTGTGAGGGTCGAACAAAAAGTTAGGGGGAGCCCTGACCACCCTCTCGCTTCGTGCGGAGGCTCGGGGGCTCCTCCTGCGCCCAAGACAAAGACAAGCGACCTAAGCCCACGCTAGAAGTTTTGTTACAAACGTGATAAAGGGCATCGAGCCCGTTACGGTCCAGGGGTTCGAAGGCTGGGCCCCTAGGGTTTCGACAGCTGCCCCAGGGCAACAGAGTCAGGAACGACTATGGGCGAGCCCACGTATGGCCAAGGCCCGAGCAAACGATCGCTCGGGACATCCTAAGTCGTGTCCGAGACCGGCAAGGAGGTCTCCGAATGGGATCCCACCGTAGGGAGGCACCGAGCCACTGGGGCCCAGCGAACGGCCCCGACACCCACTAGAGAAACCCTCTGGTACTCTTAGAGTGCATCTCTAGACCACTAGCCGACCCCCAGCGAACGGGGCACGGGCCTCCACTCGGACTTACCCGATAACAGCTCACCGGAAGTGCCGCCGCTCGTGCCCACCGAGGGTAGCCTGGCACATTCCATCCCTCCTTCCGAGCGAAAAGGAAGCATGAGGGTCACACAAAAAGTCAAGAGAACCCCTGATCGCCCTCTTGCTTCGTGCAGAGGCTCGAGGGCTCTTCCTGCGACCTTGTCGAAACCCCGCGACCCAAACTCGCACTTGCGGGCTCGGCAAATACGATAAAAACTTCTCACTTAATAGGGAAAAAGCCCCTGGAGGAGTAAATCCACTCCTCCAGGGCCTCGGGGGCTACACCCGGCGGGTGCGCTCGCGCGCACCCATCGAAACCTCAAAGAACAGAACACAATCCCTACAAGAGCAGTTGCAAGCCAAGTCTCGACAAACCCTCAGGGAGAGTGCTCGCACTCCCCCTAAGGCTCGGGGGCTACTGTCGGATACCATAAAATGGGGTACCCCAAGCGTACACCAAAAGAGTCACTTAAACCCCATCAAAAACAAAGCCAGAAGGTAAGCCGTTGGTTAACCACCGGCCCCGTCCGAGCCCACTGGCTCTCCGCCTCGCCTTCGGCCTCGCACGGGAGGTCTCGACGCCCTGACGAATCTCCGCCTCGCGCGAGGCCTCTCGCGGGAGGCCTCGACAAGGAACCCATTCTCCGTCTCACCCGAGGCCCCGTGCGTACAGCCTCGAACGAGACAGCGACTCTCCGCATCGCTCGAGGCCGGCTTGGCAATAACCCATCGCGCCCGCCTCGACCAGTCTTCCCAACAGCGTGTCACGTCCCATTAATGTGTAACCACTCCCGCAATCTCTGCCGAACGACGGCTCGACACCATGGAGTGGCCGATGGGACAAGGAGTCACATCAACGCCATACCGGCTAGGACAAGGCGCGGTGGGAATTACCGGCCACTGTATTCTGGTGTTGTGCTCACGATCAGCGCCTGCACTACACTGTGCCCCGTAACCCCCGCCCCGAAGACAACGTGGCATGGGGAGTCTAGTTCGGGTCATCATAGCCTCAGAATCAGCGCACAAGATCAACCGTTCCCTCCGAGCCTCGGCACTCTACGTCGGGGCCTCAGCTACCTCGAGATTCACGTCTGCCGAGACCCCCACGACGGTTCGGCCTAGGCACCAACCGAGTCTTGGCTTCGCGCGCTGTCAACCTACAGTGACCCGCACACCATCCGCCACGCCCGCTTCGAGGTAGCCCTGGAGCTCTCATGACGCACAGGATCGGATGTGACCAGCGCATCGCCCCAGTACTTCAAGGACGGACCACTCCGTCGGCCACGCCGCCACAGGAACAGGCTACAGGGCTCGGACACGCCGCCTCCGTTCGCACGACGCCGTGTAGTTAGTACACGTATTACCCTTTTCCCCTTCAACTATAAAAGGAAAGGACCTGGGCCGTTTCTAGGGGACGAACACACACGCACACAAGCAACACTCTGTAACACGCACGCTTCCCCGCTGCCTGAGAGCAACGTCTCAAGCAGCCCGCACCGCTCCACGCCGAGACCTAGGACTAGCTCCCTCTCTCACCCAGCTTGTAACCCCCTAATACAAGCACTTCGGTGTAACGAATACAAGATCGATCTCTCAGACTAGACGTAGGGCACCGATTGTCTGAACCAGTATAAGCCTTGTGTCTCTTTGTATCACTATCCGGGATCGGAAACACGCAATACAAATTTATTAGTTGGTTGAGGACCCCCGATCCGAAACACCGACACGTGATATCTAGAAAAATTAAAACATTTTATAATTTAAAATAGAGAGAGTATTTTCTTAGGACAGTGCATGCTCAAACTACCAATGCCTAGATCGGCAAGTCAGCAGGTGGTTTTGCTCTTCCAAACAGCTGGAAAAAATCTGCCCAAGGTTCAAGAGAAAGGCACCGGTACTCAAAGCGGCGTCGTGATTTTTTTCCTTAAAAAAAGCGACGTCGTGATTTGAGAAGAAAAAAGAGACGCATCGCGAGGGAATATGTGCAGGTGGGCAGCCAGGCAGTAGCGTCGTAGCGTGGCGAGGGCGGCGGCTGCGGCTGCGGCTGCGGCTGCGAGTGCCCCCACCCGCACGCGCACGGACGGAACGGCGCCGGTCAACAGCCGCGCCGCCGGGTCGTGTGGACTTGGGCCGGTTGGTGGAGACGTTCGTCGTCGGCGCAGCAGGCGCCGCTGTCAGGGGGTTGGACGGTGCACACACACGTCGCTTTCCTTTTTTTTTTTTTAAATTCCCGCCGTCCGGACCGGGTCCCGGCGCGGCTGCCGACACGAAACGAGTGCGTTGCCTCGAAGTCGTGTAACTGCGGGGGTTCAAAAGTGACGGAAATAAAAATGAGAGCCGCTTGGGTGACTTGGGCCGCGTTTAGCTGCCTGTGGAATCGGCGCCGGTGATTCACTGAAGCACCGTAGCGCATTGTAGCATTCCGTTCGTTTGTATTTAATAATAATTGTCCAAATATTGACTAATTAGGCTCAAAACGTTCGTCTCGCAAAGTACAATTAAATTGTGCAATTAGTTTTTAATTTCGTCAACATTTAGTTTTTAATTTCGTCAACATTTAGTACTCCATGCATGTACCGTAAGTTTGATAGGATAGAAAATCTTCTTTTTACATAGTGCTAAAATTTGTATTTTAATGGAACTAAACACAGCCTTGCAGCAAAGATGCAAAGATGCTCAGCAAAGATGCAAATCTGTCAGTACAAACAAAGAAAACAGGGCTACGCGCATGCACAAATCTGCATCCTATTTACACCTGAACGACTGCCTCGATCGATTAGCTACTACTAACAATGACTAACGCCCTGTTGGCATAGCTAAAAAGACATGACTTAAAGTAGGTTTTTTGTTGATTTAGTCTGAGAAAAAAAACAATGTACGTTCACTGAAACAGTGACTTAAAACAAGCGAACATTGCCTAATTAATTAAGCGATCGATTAGAGTCTCCTGGACGGCGGCAATCACATTCACATGACCATCTCGGCCGGCGGCAGCAGCGCCAGGTTGAGGTCCAGCCCGAGGCCCACGGGCGGCGCCACGTCGAACACCACAGACGACGACGACAAACCAGAGCAGCTCCGCTCCTCGCTCTTCGGCGGCAGCAACTGCAGCAGCGCCGGCGTCACGGCCGCCGTCGGGTCCATGAACAGCTGGTACGTGTTTGCGGCCGCCGCCAAAGCCGGCAGCGCGAGGCTGAGGTCCAGCGACGGGGTCGGCGGCGCCGCAACCGCCACCGTCACCGCCGCCAGCGACTCCTGCGGCGGCAGCAGGGAGCACGAGGACGACGACGACGACGACTCGTACACCACGGCGCTCCCGCTCGCGCTTCTGCTCGCCGCTGGAGCCTCCGGCAGCGCCATCGGCTCCGGGGCCTGGGGGTAGTTGGTGGTGGCGCCGGGCCCGCGGAGCCTGCGCGCGGCGGCGTCGTAGGCCCGCGCCGCCTGCTCGGGCGTGTCAAAGGTGCCCAGCCACACGCGCGCCTTCCGCACGGGGTCCCGGATCTCCGCCGCGTACCGGCCCCACGGCCGCTTCCGCACGCCGCGCAGCCTCGGCTGCTCCGCCGCCGCCGCCGCCGCCGCGCACACGCCGCTGCTGCTGCTTCCGGACGGCGACGTCGATCTCTTGGGCGCCATGGATGGAGCAGTAACCCAACTGGTGTCGCCTCGCGCACTCGCTGCTCGCAGGCTTCTTCTCGCCTTGCCTTCTCTCCTGCTTGTCTGCCGACTGCCGTGGAGCTACGGAAGAGGGATGGGAATGCCGCTGGCGAGGCGCGGGAATATTATATACACACGGGAGGGGAGGTGGGGTGGGGGGGGGGGGGGGGGGGGGGGGGGGGCGGGGGGACGGTGACGGGGTGAGATGGAGTGTGGGGGGCCCACGCGGGAGAGCAGACGCACGGAAGGTGAGGTCTCGACTGACTGTGGACCGGGCTTGGGGCCCAGGCCGCCGCCCCCAGCGCGTTTCGGCGGCTCCTGCCGTCGGCCCGTCGCGTTCCCGGGGCCCGTGTCGTGTGCGTCGGCGCGTCATGCTCATGCGCGTCAGCTACCGTGTCCGCTCTGCCGCTGGCTCGCTCGGATCCGCCTCGTGGCTCACGTTGGATGTCGCGGCCGCGTAGGTTGGCCCGCACAGCCGTCGGATCCATGTTTGGCGCTTCATGATATGTGTGAATAGAGCATGAGGTCGCTGCAGGTTCGTCTCCAAGTGTAGTTGCTCTCTACTCAACTCTGTCCTTTTCCTTCCATCTTAGAGGATGATATCGTTGTATTGATAGCGTTAGACCATTCCGTACGCCATTTTGCAAACTATATACTCGATTTATAGCGATAACAAGTGCCGGGTTGGCACGATTTTGTTGTGGTTCCCATTGTTTTTATACACCAGTAACTATAGTAGCACCGTTCATAGGAACTATTTATTTCTCTCCACGCGAAATGGATGTGAGATCCGAAGAAATCACGATTTGTGGCTCAAACTCTTTCCATGCAGAAGCGCGGAGGTATATATAGCCCCAAAAAGTGTGACTAAATGGAGCCTAAATAGGGATGGAAATATGCTTGTCCACGAACGTATAAACATGCTTGTCCACGAAACATGATGGCCAAGATTAATGAAGAAGAACAAGTCCAATTGAACTCCTTTTAAGCTATGACGCATGATTGAGGTGCACTTTGTTCTATTCTTCCACAGCTGTCCGAGGACTAAGGCCCTGTTTGGAACGGCGATCGCCAAAATCGCGATTTCGGACTCCATAGTTCATTTTCCTGCTTATTTAGGGGGTGTTTGGTTTCATGGACTAAATTTTAGTCCATATCACATCGGACGTTCGGATGCTATTTAGGAGAACTAAATATGAGTTAATTATAAAACTAATTACATAGATGGAGACTAATTTACGAGACGAATTTATTAAGCCTAATTAATCCGCCATTAGCACATATTTACTGTAGCACCACATTGTCAAATCATGGATTAATTAGGCTTAAAAAATTCGTCTCGCAAATTAGCCACAATCTGTGTAATTAGTTATTTTTTTATCTATATTTAATATTTCATGTATGTGTCAAACATCCGATAAGACAGGGACTAAAATTTTTCTGTAGTAACCAAACATGGCGTTAGCTACGCGAGGATGACCAACACGCAAAAAAAACATGGCGTTCGGCGGGATTTTCTCCGGCCTTCTCACGTATACCAGGCCGTGCATGTGAAGCGTAAAGACCGTGTCTTTATGGCACAGTTGGTTTCCTTCCTAATGCAGCCTGTCTCATGCCTGCCATGTAGGCCCACGGTTGCCAGGTTGCCCAGATGCAATGGTGTCGACAGAATATCATCGATAATCCTCCGAGGGGTATTCTACAAAGATAGATTGATCGGCAGAGGTGCGCGTAATCAAGAACAAGAAGGCAACAGAGACACAAGAGTTAGATAGGTTCGAACCATCTGCACAACGTAATACCTTACTCTTGTGGTCTGTTGGTTTGTATTGGCTGTTGTATGATATTGCGTGTGTTTTGATGGGGTCCCTTACCCACCTTATATATCCGGGGGTAGGGTTACAAGTCGGTTAGATCTAGGAGATAACCGGTAAGTAATAACAGATTACATGAATTACGAGATCGAGCATATCCTAACAGATCTCGTAGCATCTTCAGGATATCGCCCTTGATGTCCTGCGGTACACGTCGAGCAGTACCGTGCACCGTAAGTCTTCGTCTTGTGGGCTAGACCGCCCCTGACGGCGCGGCCCATGTAGTCCGCCGTGGGTATACGGTGTCGTACCCCCCAAGCTAGTCCCCGAGCACCTTGTATTCGTTGTGCAACGCCGTCTTGAGCTTGTACGAACAGGTGTAAACAAAGCCGAGCAGTCAGACTCATAGTCCGACCACCCTAATGAGTCGTTGAACTGTTGTGGACCATAACCGACCAGCTTAACTGTCCAGCCGAGCCCGGGCTTACCCAAGTAAGGCTTGCCAGAAGGATGTAAGGAACTCAAGTTTAAAATCAAAAATTTCCTCGCTGTGAACCAAGTGTGCCCATTTAGAGTCCGACCACGAGAAAGGGAGATAATCTTCTTCAACTTCAGGAGGCACGGAGTCTTCCAATGAACAGATTAAAGAAAACACACTCACCGCATGGTGAAATGTGCCCACTTAGTCCCCGAGCCTGACAGTAGGTGACGTGGTCACGTGGTGCTAGGGTCCAGAAAGTAGAAGATAGACAGAAGACTAGCCGAGCAGGCAACCAGTCCACGGACTGAGCCCTGAAATGAAAAGCGCACATTCACCGCAAGGTGTAGTGTGCCTACTTAGTCCCCAAGCCTGACAGTAGGTGATGTAGTCACGTGGTGCTAGGGTCCAAAGTAGTAGTCTTCAGGTGCTGGCCCAGTCCCTAATGTCACTGGAAATTAGTGTAGAAATAAATACAGTCATCGCGAGATGACGTGTACACACATAGTCCCTGAGCCTGCTGGAAGATTTTGAAGATATCTTATAGCAGGGTCAAGGAATTTTTAATGAAAGCTTGCCGACGTCATCTTCCATGTACTTCATAAGACCCCGGATATGCTACCCAAAATCAGCACACTGATCCGAATATCATGGAGAAACTTGATAGCACACCGATGAGACATAGCAAGATCCAACCACCAAGGGAGTCCCTAGCTTAGCTGGTGACTCTTGTATGAAGAATCCAAACACCGAGGAGTCCCCAGCGTAGCTGGCAAGCCCCCAGCGTTGCTGACGATGAAGCACATGCGATGAGCAGTCCAACCAACTGGTCGGCGATGAAGTGAACGCCGAGCAAGAGTGAGTGCCGAGCAGTCCGACTAGTTGGTTGGCGATGAAGTCCGTCCGATAGGTGGTCCGACCACCCAGACGATGATCATCTTGTCCAGTCCCTGAGCGTAAGCTCGTTGACCGAACCGTGCCCCTGCGAAACAAATGTGTAGAATGGGTAGTACATGATGTAAAAATAAAATATATGAACTCTAAAGAAGAATCGGTAATGGTGATGAAATAGCGTATGCAGCTCGGCAATTAGTTGGTGTGAATACTTAGTGTTATTCTGAAGATGTGTTTATATTTAATATAAAATGTCCGACCAGTTAGTGTGTAGCTGAGTCTCCAGCCCTAGCTAGCCTGTTAACCATAACGCGGAGCACGGAGCCCATATGCGTGTAGGGAGAGCAGGGCATCGCTAAGGAGGCGCTGCCGACCACCCCTAACGTAGAGGGCAGGCTCTCGTGCACATGTAGGGAGAAGCCAAAGACAGGGCCATCTCTAGGAACATCCAAGCATCAACATGATTGTTCGGGGATTTGCCTTAGGCTTAGCTGTATGTCATCTTTAAGATGGTATACATGAAAGAAAATCGTTTGGAGAACAAACATAGAGAAAACAGCTCAGAGAAACATTATGGAGATATATGAAGGTTGGGGAATATTTAGAAAAATATTAAAGCGTGACTTAGCTTTAGACAGAATGCCTGGTCCACGGTGTATGGCATTATCTGGTCGACGAATTTATCCCTTAGGGTATCTGAAAGCTCTAGTTTGGTTTTGGTTAATTGATGAAACCCTAAGTGCTAACCTAGTTTATCAAGATGATTATGAGATAGGTAGCACTACTCTAAGTGATGAAGCAATGGCGAAGATCATGACAATGGTGATGGCATGGTGATGGTCAAATGCTTAAACATGGAAAAGAAGAAACAGAAAAAAAAAACAAAAGGCTCAAGGCAAAGGTATAAAATATAGGAGCCATTTTGTTTTAGTGATCAAGACACTTAATGAGTGTGATCACATTTAGGATAGATAGCCGTACTATTAAGAGGAGTAAAACTCGTATCGGAATGTGGTTATCAAAGTGCCACTAGATGCTCTAACTCATTGCATATGCATTTAGGATCTAGTGGAGTGCTAACACCCTTGAAAATGTTTGTGAAAATATGCTAACACTTGTGCACAAGGTGATACACTTGGTGGTGTTGGCACATCTACAAAGGAGGTGGTGTTTGCAGGGTTGAGATGGGTTTGGGTCCCTCTCTCGAGAAAATGGAATGCCTATTTTCTATTGCGCCGGATGCAAATTCTTGTGGTTGGCACATTGGAGCAAGGGTGAAGAAATTAGAAGTGAAAACGAGTTGATCGCGAAGACGCTGGCGTCGGTCAATTGACCGGACGTTGGATCTGAAAGCACCGGACCCTGGCAGCGTGCGTCCGGTCAAACTGACGGGTCTGCACAGTACCGAGGGTATTGCACCGGACGCTGGTCTGTGTCCGGTCAAGGTGGACCGGACGCGTCCGGTCGAAGAAATATGCCTCGGGGAGCTTACTGGAAACGACCGGACACTGAGGCTTCTGTGTCCGGTTAGTTTTGCCGGAGCGTCCGGTCAGCTTCGTAGCCGTTGAAATCTGACGAACAGCGTTTGAAGCCGATGACATGTGGCGCACATCGCACGACCGGACGCTGAGGTCCAGCGTCCGGTCAATATGACCGGAGCATGCGGTCGGCCCGTGTTTAGTGCAGTGAAGGGGTACAACGGCTCTATTTCGTGGGGGCTTCTATTTAAGCCCCATGGCCGGCTCAAGCTCACGCTCTTACACATTTTCATTGACATAGCAACCTTGTGAGCTTAGCAAAAGACCTCCCACTTATCTCCATCATTGATTCATTATTTTTGTGCGATTGGGAGAGAATCTAAGTGCATTGCTTGAGTGATTGCATCTAGAGGCACTTGGTATTCGTGTTGCACTGCGGATTTCGCTTGTTACTCTTGGTGGTTGCCACCACCTAGACGGCTCGGTGCAGCGGTGGAGGATCGGCACGAGTTGGTGATTATTCGTGACCGTCTCCATTGATTGTGCAGGGAGTTGTACCTTCCCCGGCGGAGCACCGAAAGGTAACTCTAGTAAATTGCTCGTGTCATTGAGTTACCTCACTTGTGGGTTGGTTCTTACGGTGTCCAATTGTGTGGACGAGGTTTGTGAAACACCTCTTAGCCGCCGAACCACCAAGTGTTGGTCGACACAACGGGGACATAGCGTGTTGGCAAGCACGTGAACCTCGAGAGAAAATCAATTGTCTCTTGTCTTTGGTATTCTCCCGATGATTGGCTATATATTCTTCTTGTGATTGGTTCATGCCCTACACGTCGGTATAATCACCCTACTCACTTATTTACATTCTTGCAAACTAGTTGATACAAGCTCTTTAGTGTAATTAGAATTGAGAGCTTGCTTTATTATTTACATTCATCTAGTTGAGCTCTTTAGAGTAGCAAGATTGAGAGCTCTTAGTGAGTAATTACTTTGGAAGTTGTGTGCCTAAGTAATCATTGCAACTAGAATTGTTGGATAGGTGGCTTGCAACCCTTGTAGAGCTAGAGCAAGTTTGCATTACGCTATTTGTCATACTAATCAAATTGCTATAGTTGATTTGTAGATTTTTAAATAGGCTATTCACCCCCCTCTAGCCATATTAGGACCTTTCAGCATCCTGATGGATGGTGGCCGTATCCCCTAGAGTTTCCTGATCTGCTTCTGATAGATCAGAACTGGAAGGTGGTCGACGCCAAACCGGAGTGGTAAGAGCCGATTCTGTGAGGGAGAGGTAGTCGGCGAGCTTCTGGCCGACCTAATCGTTGGATGCGATCAGATCATCGTTGCGGACCTACTTCCTCAAGCAGCATGGCAGCAGGCGGTGACTTGTTGGTGAAAATGACTTTAGAGGTTGTTCCGAGATCGGATCTACTGTTACGGGCATTGGTGTGGTCGGCGCAAAATCGATCTACACCGGCTTGAAGATCTCTCCGTCTCTATCAGCATTGATGACCTAGGAGATCGATCTGACCGTAAAGATCTGTCTAGGCTTTGGAGAGGACGAAGAGCCTGAAAAGTGTACCATCTTATTCGTCATGGAAACAGCATGCACACCCCTATCTGGCGCACCAACTATCGATAGAATATCATCGGTAGTCCTCTGAGGGATATCCCATGAAGGTAGATTGATCGACAGAGGTGCGTGTAATCAAGAACAAAAAGGCAACAGAGACACAAGAGTTAAACAGGTTCGGGCCGTCTAGCATCGCCTTGACAAATGGCCTTGTGTTTAGTTGTATCCATGGAGCCAGGCCTAGAAAGAAATCGTTTGGTTTGCTCCTGTTCCGCACCGCTCCTTTCTGGTTGGTTCTGGTTGGTGTAGGCGCATGTGCGTGGATGCATGCAACGAGCTTGGCCCATGAAAAATGAAGGAAGAATCCGTATCCCGGGAGGCAAGCTGGCGTGCTCCTTTTGCACCGCGTGAGCCAAATACGATAGCTGCGCCAACCAAACAATCACCTGTTCTCACATGTGGGGTGCCTGGCTGAGGGCAGCAGCAAGAATCCATATCCCAGGAGGTAGGCTGACGTGCTCCTTTTGCACCACGTGAGCCAGATACGACAGCTGTACCAACCAAACAATTGTCTTTTCTCGCATGTGGAGGGCCTGGTCGAGGGTAGGAGTAAGAATTCGTATATCGGGAGGCCGGCTGGCGTGCTCCTTTTTCACCGCTGAGTTAGATACGACAGCTGTGCTGTAAGACCCTCGGTGTTACACCCTAAATCATTTACTAAAACATGTCATGAGCATCATGTTTATGTGTTAGTGTATGTGATAAAGTGTGTAGATGAATTTCTTGTAACCCTAAAATGACTAATAAAAATGTTAAATGAAAGTTGATTCAATGGCTCATGTATATCAAGTAGGGTTTAAAACTAATTTTTATTGAACAAAAATGCTATAGAATATATATGTGGCGCTTAAATAAAGATTGGAATATGAACTTTGTAGATGGCAGTGAAATACTTGCTGTTGAAAAATGATATTACTAACTAATATTTCTACTAGCCTAGAAATTACAAATTGAAATCAACTTCAGCTCAAAAACTTGGAAAATTTCCAAGCTTGTCAACAGCTAGACATTGCTATGTTTAGCAAATTATTTTGAGAGATTGGGTTAAGGGGTGGTGTAGTGTTATAGCTCAATTTGGTAGTCTCATATGCCATCTTGAGTATGGTGAAGATGGTTAAGGTCCATAAGCAACCATTTAGTTTTTATAGGCGCTTTAAAATTCATGCATGACATAGTTTCGGGCTGGTTGGCCACGTGGGCGCGGTCACCACACTCGGGCGTTCGGTGTCGCCATGCTGGCTATCCCACGGGCACGCACGCTGCACTGCGTGGCTAGCCATAGCTGTTGTGGCCTGGCCACTGCTGGCTCCTGGCGCGCGGAGCCGCTGCTGTTGCTTGCGTAGCCAGGCGGTGCTGCCGATGCCCCCCCATGCTGCAGCATTGCCGACCCTCCCTATGTCGCGCCGCTGCCGCTGCCAGTGCCATCGCCTCACCGTCATGTTCATGCCTCCCTATGCATCTCTGCGTCACTGCCAACCCAATGCGATGCCGCCTCTGCCGCGCGCACATGGCTAGGCTCATCGTCACCTTGTCATTGATGGCATTGCGGCGCGCAGGCCACACCGGTCACAAACACATGTGCCTATCTACTAGCGCCTGCGCATGGGCCTCCACGATCAAGCCGATCATGTCTCGCTAAGGTGAGGCCGAGCCGAGCCCACCTGTCGCACCCGTCTCTCTCTTTTTCTCTCTTTCTCCCTCTGCTGTCGCCGTCGAGCCACGCCATCAAATTACCCAGTGAACGATCACCTCCATTAAATTCAGTGCATCCATGGGTTCAACATCACTTCCTCTCGCTGTCCGACCCTACCCAACCTTGAACCATGCAAGGCCAAGCTCTAATTTGGAGTTTTTCCCATCGCCGTGCCATTAAGGCCGCGCTCGGCCATGGTCGAGGGCAGCCCTCCAACCACCCATCCCGAACCAATTCACCTACACCACTAGCATTGCCTTAACTCTCTCTTCACCCTGTGCGCCTTAACCAAACTGCTACCGCCTCCCCGTCGTTGCTAACACGATCGTGCCACCACGGTGCGCCGCCACATGGCTCGGCCGCACGTGGCTAGCCTTCCTCCGTCATCCTCCACCTCAATCGTCACCTTGGTCTAGTCCATGGTAGCCTCCTGATGTTCACGCGCTAACCAATTGGGCCTGTAGCTACCCTAGTTCATTGGAATAGTGGTGCTGTCGTCGCAGATGGCCACGCACCGCTGTAGCCTTCCCCAGCCAGTCGTGTCACCCCACACCACCGGTTAGCGTAGCTGCTCGAGTTAGAGATGGTGACTGGCCCATTAGGTGGTCTGTCGCCGGTCCCTGGTGACCGACGCAGCCATGCTGTGTCACCGAGCATCGCGCCGCCATGCGCTGGGTCGTCGGGGGGTGTGCATGAGGAAATTCTAGGAAAGCCAGGGGATTAAGTGAGAAGGTTTGGGAGAGGGGGAAATAGTGTTAGCACTTAGTTGTAATTCAGGAGAAGTTTGAGGTCTCTTTTGCTAAATCGCCAGCGCGCGTGGGCTTTCCTCGGCGCGGGCCATCTCCACGTGGGCCGGCCTCGCATCGGCCGTGCCTGCGGGCCGCTACGCGTGCGTTGTGTCGCGTGGGCCGCGCAGGAGAATTTGTTTTTTCTTTTTCATAAGGAATTAGAAATAGTTTTGTAATTTAATTTATGAGCTCATCTTTGGCAATTAATATAAAATCGTGTAGGTGTCCAAAAATTATGAAACAAATTTTGTTAGGTTCTTGAAATTGTGCTCTATCTGTTAGTGTATTTAGTTCATATATATACATGTTGATACCAGGAGCTATTAAATCATTTGAGAGTGCTCAATATTATTAGGTTAAATATTGTAGAAAATTTTGTAATAAATTGGTGATAGCTTTAGTCCTGAAATCTTTATGGTAGCTCCATTGCATTATTATGTGCTCACTGTAATTTTTGTAGCCTTAGAATAGACTAAGCATTAGGGTAGTTAAATGCTCTTTGTTTCAATATACATTAAATCACTAGTACCAATAAAGATATATTCTTAATTTGCCAAGCTAAGGGTTTGTTAGTTGAATTCAACACCTTGCTTGATGAAGATGATAGTTAGCTTAGTACCTTAGTTATTAGAGCTAGCTTAGTAGCTTAATATGTGTATTATTAGATTAAGAGTTGTTGCCTAAATGCTAAGTGTTGCATCATCATCGCACACATGTAGAGAACGAGTTGGCGAAGATCGTGACCACCGGCGATCATGAGTTCAGAGAGATCGTTGAGAAGTAAGAGGAGGAAATTCTCATGCAGGAGGAGCTCCCAGAGCTGCCACTACCTGACTCAGCTAACACCGCGCCTGCTCAAGGCAAGCCCCGATGCATAACCCTTTATTTTTTATAATCACTGTTTATATATATTATGTGCATTTACGTTACAGAAATTTTATGGAAACCACATGCAAAGATATACCTATCCTAAGAGACCTACTAGTGCAGGTTCAAGTAGATGCTATGCTTAGGACATCGATAGCGTGAATAACCTGTCGTTGCTCACAATTGGGGATTAATATTACTCTCATAATAAAATGATGAAAGAAAAAATGGAGACACGACAGGGATATGGTATGGGTATTGGTGGGTGTAACAGGTTGTGTCCCATAGCCAACGGAGCTTAGCTTGGTTACACTGTTTTCCCTATTCATGTCAATTAAGGATCGTCTCTTGTTGTGGCTAGTAGTCAGGTCATAGACTTATTATCCTGAGCACATACTTGCTTATGGGAGTGGGAAGGCCCGTGTCGGTGTTTCGAACAAACACCAACTAGTAAATTTATATTTGTTGCACATTAGGCCCGGATGGTGTACTAAAGGACATAAGGTTTATACTAGTTCAGGTAGAATGTCCCTTCGTCTAGTTTGCTGCTACTCGTGTTATTAGTACTAAAAAAGGTTCGTAGTAGGGGGTACAAACTGTCGAGAGAGGGACAGGTCCCAAGTCTCTGATGGAAAGGTCGAAAGGATGCCAAGAGCTCGGTTGCTGCTTGGTTGTGTGTTGTGTGTGGAATTGATCCATCCCTTTAGTGGGGCGGCCTGCCCTCCCTTTTATAGACCAAGGGAGAGCAAGGATTACAGATGGGAGAAAGAGGAAAAACCAGAGGTAGAGAGGGTCCTTCAAAGGTGTCGGGTCTTCGTTTTCCCTCGAGCCTGCCCTGCTGTCATGGCAGACCATGCCAGGGATAGCACGTTCGCTGATTCTGATAGGGCCATGCCCTGGCTTCGGTTAGCTAGTGGTCGCATCCCATCCTACTTCGGCGGACGATGCCGCACGTTAGGGTACCGAGCCATGACCCTATGGGGAGTAGACAGAGAAGTGACCATATGCTCGTTACTATTGATGCTGTGAGTTCCCTCTAGACTATAGTGGTTGTCGTATGCCTATGTTAGGATCCACGCCCGAGGGCTGATGGCGGCGCCCACAACACTGTAGGACAAAAGTCGGCGCCTACAACACTATTCAGGCTTTGCCATGCCTGGGAGGGCTTAAAGCACCCGTCCCATCGTATCCTGATGGTACCTTCTTGCAGGTGTGTAGGGCATGGTCTTCGGTACTGCTGTTGACCTAAGTGTCCTGTCTTACCCTATGCTCGTCATTATGAAGGGGTAGGGTGTAGACATCGGGCGAGGCGATGCTAGCCCCAGAACATCGGGCGAGGCGGAGCTTGCCCTTAGCCATCGAGCGAGGCGGAGCTAGCCCTCAGCCCCCTCAGTCGTCGGGCAAGGCGGAGCACTCCCTCAACCGTCGGGCGAGGCGGAGCAAGCCCTCAGCCGTCAGGTGAGGTGGAGCTAGTCCCTAGTCATCGAGCGAGGCGGAGTCTACCCCTAGACGTCGGGTTAGGCGAAGTCCAGCCCTCGGGGGTCAAGCGAGGCGGAACCAACCCTTCAAGGCAGGGCGAGGTGCAGCCAACCTTCGGTTGTATGGACAAGGAGTGTAGTTGCATTCCTACTAGTTCAGAAGCATCAGCGTTTGATGGTTATTAGTCCCACCCCTTTGGGTACCCCCATAATCGGTCCACGACAGTAGCCCTCGAGCCCTCGGGTGATTCGGATAGAATCGCCCGGGGGATGATTTGACTTGCTAGAGGGTGCGCGCGAGCGCACCCGATGGATGTAGCCCCCGAGCCCCTGGGTGAGTCAAATATAATCACCTGGGGGTATTTTGATTCACTAGAGGGTGCGCACGAGCGCACCCATCGGGTGTAGCCCCCGAGCCCCTGGGTGATTCAGATAGAATCGCTCGGGGGTTAATTCGGACCCTTCATGGGTATGGCTATGAGATTTGGTGTTTTGATAACTAGATAGCTTAAAGGGAACCCTGGTATCCTGTTTGTGGGGATTCATCCAGGGTCAGCCTGGTTGAGACTCGATCGCGGATCGAGACTCCCTTGAGGCTCGTGAGCCTGAGTTTTAGCCGCTCACGGGCCCATCCCTCATTGGGACGGCCGACAAAACTATTGGGCCAGCCCTCGAACTCTAGGGCCTAGGTGGGCTAGAGAAATGCTTCTTGACCCATATCCCCTCTACGGGAAAAGAGTCCTAGTCCGCCCGGGAAGGTGAAATGTCCAGCACGACTTTGGTGGGAAAGGATAGGAATTGCGGGCGCATATCCCGCGACGTGACATGGTGGTGTATCGTGGCAGGCACGGATATCAGGAGAACGGTTGGCCTTCTCACATACGTCGCTCCTATAAAACCAAGGGGTTCACCCCTAGGGTTCCATACTTTGCCTCCTCGCCTTTGCATCTACAACCTCCGCCGCCAATCGCCTGAGTCCTCCCGCACTCGCATCGTAGCTGCCGTTGAGCTCGCATCCACCCCCCTCCCAATCGTTCAATGGAGCCGTGGTGTAGATCCAACATCACCCTTCAGCGCCTGGAGGGCCTTGTTAGCTGTGGCCTCCTTTGCCCGCTGATCGCCGCTAATGAGTGGTGGCTGCCCGGCAATGAGGACGCGTTGTCGCTGTCCGAACGCTATGTGGTGTCCTTCACTCGCTTTCATGAGCGGGGATACATCATCCCCACCCACAAGTTCCTTCGAGGGCTATTGCATTACTATAAGGTGGAGCTGAGCACCTCACTCCCAATGGGGTTCAACACATTGCGGCGTTCGTTGCCCTGTGTGAGGGGTTCTTGGGGATTAGTCCCCACTTCGACCTATGGCGATATTTCTTTGCTGTCAACCTCTTGAAGAAGCAGGAGAAGAGGCAAGAGCTGAGCATGCCAGTGGGATGTGTCGGCATTCATCTCGGCAACAACCGGGTAAATGTGTACCCGTCGATGCGTCTGTCGACCTTCAACAAGGGGTGGCATTCGCATTTGTTTACACCAAAATTTGGAAGAAGTGTCACAGGGACTTAAAAGCTTCCAAGGTCATGTCATCAAGGAATCAATCACGTGCAGATCAATATTAGCTAATTCGAATGCAGAACTAGAATCAGATTTCTTTAGATAGCGCCAGTAGATAATGACAAAGGCTACGATCGGCGCTAGGACAAGACATGTTGGACTCGATAAAAAGGAAAGATTAGAGTCCAAGTTATCTTAAATTAGGAATGTTTTCTCTAGGGTCAAAGATTGTGATGAGTCATGCTTAGATAGGAGTCATGCTTAGTTCCCGGGTATAAATATCAAACCCTAGCTATTGTAAAAACCACACAATCAATGAAATACCAGTTATTTACTTTTTTTGGATCTGACCACCCCTTAGGAGTAGGAGTATAGTAGATCTCAGTGAGTTCTTCAGCAAGTATGGTTGCATCGATCTGGTCGACCTCCTCTGCTTGTCTGTAAGTACCGTCATGGCTTATACCTCTATTCGTACGGCTGTATCGATCCGGTCAACCTCCACTGTGACTCTGGTATAAGTTAGTTATCGACTCTTGTCTTGTTCAAGTACGGCTGCATCGATCTGGTCAACCTCCACTGCTCGAACTAGATTAAGGTCAAGTTATCAACTCTATATAAGGGTGGCGTTCCTTCGGATAGATTCATTAAGTTACCGATATTGCTTATTGCTTTCATTATTTATTTAATTACAGCAATATCACTTTGCCCGATTGGGATTGATCTAGATCGGCCTTATATCTTTTTTAACCCATCGTTTGTTAATCTAAACTAATCTAATCTACACTTTAAATAATGAGTTATGTTTTATCGGCTGTTTTACATCAATCTTGATCGTGCATAGCGTGCGGTTAAGGCATGTTTGATCTTGAGTAGATCTATTGGCTAGCGAAAACTATTCCATGGCCCATTATCACAGCCTATGTGATTTTGCCTCACACCCCACTGTTAGCACCATGGAGTGGGGATCGTTATTTGGTAGATATATTCCTGAAAGGGAATGACCTTAACTGTGTGCTATGCCTGAATCAGCTGTTTTAGCCGATATCGAGCGCTTTCATGAACAGTTCGCATCACGAGATCATTGAAGTAGGGATAGGTTGAAAGATGTATTAGCCCCATGATCTTATTATTGTATTATGGCCTACATGATTCTGTCTCATGCCCCACTAATATTAGTAATAAGTTAGGGTCGTCGAGTCTATTGTTGTTTCTACGACCTGCATAATTCTGCCTCATGCCCCACTGGTCATAGTGATAGATGAGATCTAATATGTTCATTAGATTTATCTATATTAAATGGTTGAATGATGATGAACTATTTCCTACATAAAAAGGGGTTCGGTTACTTGTAGTCATTGGCTTAGCATGAACTAATTACTGTTGATATCTTTTTACCAGTGACCAATATTTGTCTAAACAATGATATTCATCCAGAATGATAACTGATTCTTCTTATACAACCCCATGAGTTTTAATCGATTTATTCTTATGAATATGCTGGAATTGACTATTTAGTCAATCTCCTTTCATATCAGCTCTCAGAGCCACATTCAGGACTGTCTGGCAATACCGGCATGTTCCGCCCTTAATTACTGATAAACTTTCTCTCCTTGTCAATTGTAGGGTCAAATTGACTGGCACGTCTCGGGAGGAGTGCGCAGGATCGACCACCCCTACGCTAAAGCTAGGCAGATCTCCAGCTCCATCGAGCGGACCCTTTTGGCTTGCTCGTGTGTCCTCAGCACAGGACGAAATTCCGTGTCGACACACATTTCTGACACACTTAGTGGGACCCCACAATCGTCATGGTGGCTCACAATAACAACGACATCCTTATAGTACATTATGAAGATCTACCTGATGGAGATAAATGTGTCATCAACAAAGCTACAGAAGAGTTTTAGAACAAGTGTTTGTTGTCCTACACCAAAACACGTGACAACACAATTGTTCAGAAATTTTCACTACCAAGAGTTCTATTACACGGGCAGACAGATACAACTGAAGCTGAAGATAGGCATTTCTTTACAAAAGTTGTAGACAAGTCTGTTCGTGATGCCATATCAAGCCAAAATGAAGCTTTCTTGGACACATTCGAAGTGATTCATGGGTTTCTAGTTGGTCAAGTTGGGTCGGCTTATTACAACATTCTAGATCCATCGACCCAAGGGACTAATCAAGTTGGTACCAGCTATCAAGAAGCAGCACCAGCTGGTAATAATGATGTCCAGGTAGTTCAAGGTTCATCTGAATAGACTCAAGGAACTACTACGAATCAGATACAGTATAATCCTAGACCGCCAGTACAGCATGTGTAACAGCCAACAGGGCAAGGTCAGAACCAGGTGATCAATTTTGGCACATCAGGGCACATACTATCGTTGGCACAAAAAATAGCACCATCAATTCAAAGGATCCATAGAGATATAGATCCTTTTATCTATAATTAGAGACTTCAAGCAGCAAGCCAGCAAAGCACCCAGTAGACGGAAATTCCATAGGGTTATCACTATGGCATAGATTATAACACCCTTCACATGATTCCAAATCTAGGGTATCAAGACACACAGGATTTCAATCCACAGATGGGTCAGCAGGTGCAGAGAAATCCAAATTCAAATACTGATAAGTTGCTGCTGAAGGTGACCGAGATGATGAAGAATCAGTTCGGTCTAAAGCCAAAAGGACTGACCTTCTTGTATAAACGCCCATATCTAGAATTTTATAATTTGGTCGCTCTTCCCACAAATTATAGGCTCACAGAGTTCGCTAAGTTCACTAGCCAAGACAGTACAAGCACGATAGAATATGTTAGTCGGTATCTTACATAATTGGGCGAAGCATCGGTTGAGGATGCCCATCGAGTTCATTTCATCTCCTTGTCCCTATCAGGGCCAGCCTTCACTTGGTTTTCATCATTGCCAGTCAATTTCATTGTCAATTGGGTTGACCTAGAGAAGAAGTTTCATACATATTTTTACACTAGGACTGGGGAAAAGAAGATAACTGATTTGACAACTATAAGGCAGAAGACTAATGAATAGGGCACCAAGTTTCTTCAGAGGTTCCAAGAGACTAGGAACTTGTGATTCTCATTAAACTTGGCTGATGATCAACTAGCTGCTTTAGTTGTTCAAGGAATGCTGCCAATATGGAAAGAAAAGCTGTTGGGACAAGAATTTGATAACTTGGGTCAATTGGCTCAACAAGTGGCTGAGATCAATAGCCAATTCCAGACTATGCGCAGAGATGCCCGATTTCAGAAAAGTACCATAGTGGCCGAGGCTTACAATCCATACTTAGTCGATGACGGCTATGAAGATGAAGAAGAAGAGGTTGCTATGGCTGAATAGAATTAGCGGAAGAAAACAATAATAGTGTCAAATCCTTCGGGAAGAGGAGTCGAGGAGAGCTATGACTTTGATGTCACCAAATTAGACAAGCTCTTCGATTTCTTGCTTGAGAAGGGGCAGATCAAGCTGCCCGATGGTCATGTTATGTTGCCCCTTGATCAGTTGAAGAATAAGAAGTTCTGCAAGTTCCATAACGCTACTTCTCATTCCACTAATGAATGCAGAATCTTCCGGCAACATATACAGAGGGCTATTCAGCAAGGAAGGCTCAAATTTGATATGCCTCAAAAAATGAAAGTTGATGATAATCCTTTCCCAGGAGATCAAAACATGGTTGATGCTAGGCTACTCAAAGGAAAGACTAAGGTCCTAACATCAGCCAAATCAAGAGAAGCTAGAACAGTCGATCCCAAGATGCAAATATCGATTGACGAGTACAGAGAAATTAAAAGACGTCGCGCTAAGCAAAAGAGCCGATATGAGCAGGGAAAACATCAAGAGATGGGGTCACAAAGCAGTGAGTTACATCTTGAATCCTGTTGAATAAGTGGCAGCGGCAGAAGGAAAATGATTATCAGCATTGGTCAAAGGATCAAGAATACCAGTGTCAACTAGAAAGAGAGAGGTATGAAAGGAAACAACCCGAATTACATTAGAATTGTCCTTTCTTCAGACATTGCTGGAATGAAGGTTTGAAGTTGCCTACCAGATATGACTGTCCAAAATGCAGCAATCAATATTAGGAGTTTAGGCAATCTCAAACCAACTATTAGTCTATCCATGCTTCAGATGTATACCATCATAATAACATGGATCGACGCTTAAAAAATAAAAGTGTTCATGATCGGCTTGGAAAATGAGTTGTTGACCATGACTGGGCTAGTTACGAAGAAGGCAACGAAAGAAAATATGTTTGGCAGGAAGGCCAATGGTGTCCATGAGGTTTAACAAGATGCCAGAAGAGAAGGGTGCAACGCCTAAGGAATAAAGAGATGGAATTGGCTCAGGCATCCGGTAAACCTCAAGTATGGCATACTAAGCAAACAGCCGATAGAAAGCAACCATCGGCTAATATCCAAATGACTTTTATGTTGCCATTAGAATTCAGAGCTCAGGCAGATCAAGAAGTTTATTCGAATTTCGATGAATCAGAGTATGAGGAGACAATTGCTAAGTTGACGGTTATACAACAAGTAATATTTGATAAACTAGTCAAGCATCGGCACTTAAAGGCTTTGTATATGAAAGGTTTTGTTGATGGGAGGCCAATGAACAAGATGTTGATAGACAGAGGTGCTTCTATCAATCTTATGTCTTACACTACTTTTCGTAAACTTGGCAAAGGACTAGGAGATCTAATGGAGATTGACATGATGCTTAAGGATTTTGGAGGTAATGCATCTAAGATCCGGGGGCAATAAACGTTGAACTAACAATCGGGAGTAAGTCTCTACTCACCACATTCTTATCGATGGAAAAGGATTGTATAGTTTGCTCCTTGGTCGTGATTGGATTCATGCGAACTATTGTGTACCATCGACCATGCATCAATGTTTGATTCAGTGGCATGGAGATGATGTCAAGGTGGTTCGCACTGATGAATCTGTGAGCATCGCAATAGTCGATCCCATCTTTTAGGAACTAGGAGACTTCAAGTGCTTTTCTAGCAAGTTATGGGAAGGAGGCTTCATTAAGATCAGCAATGAAAGCCAATAGCCGATGCAAGTGATCAGCTCTGAGAGTTTGTTTTAGTAAAAAGTCATGGCTTCATGTCGGCCATTGGAATAAAAAATAAGCATTAGTTCTGAGTATGGGTTTAGGTCGACGTATGAATGCTAAATGG
Source organism: Miscanthus floridulus (assembly GCF_019320115.1). Taxonomy (NCBI): domain Eukaryota; kingdom Viridiplantae; phylum Streptophyta; class Magnoliopsida; order Poales; family Poaceae; genus Miscanthus; species Miscanthus floridulus. The sequence goes on along the minus strand of NC_089592.1, from coordinate 29,640,458 downwards.
AATCCTAAGTGCGGATCAGAATTGATGGATTTCTTAAATGAAGTTGTGTAGCACTTGATGAGATGCTTCTCTTGATCGATCGATCATTTAACCTTTGGTATGAAAAGTTCTGTGGGACATTATCCTAGTATTTAATCAATACTCGATAGCCGATTCGTTTAGTCGTCGGCTCTAATAGCCGGTACTAGAAGGGTACCGCCTCTAGTTCAAAAAATGAGATCTGAGATGAAAATCTTCAAAGACATAAAAGCCGACACGATACGTATTGCCTCTAGAGCGAGAAATAAAAACAAAAAATTGTCATACACAAGGGTATTGCACTAAGACACATTCATGAAAGAATAGGAGTCTTTGTTCATCGGTTTACCCTAAGTACAAACTAATCAAAGACCTTGTTCACTACAGCCTGAGCAGATGTGATGTCCACGAGGGCCTCCGCCGCTACGATGAATTCTTCTATCAAGTCCTCATGTCCCTTAGGGCCGTCGCCAATTGGGAAGCCAACCTCCATGGCGTGGAGGTCATGCTCGGTCCAGACCTGCGCCATGGTTAGCACCATCGATGCGCCGTAACGAACGCCGTGGAGGGCAATCTCCTAAATGCGGGCCAAGATGTCTTGGAGATGAGCGTCAATGAGGGAACCCCGAGCATTGACGGCATCCACGACCGCGTTTGCCGCCAGTTGGAGAGACTCCAACTACACCGTTTGGGCTGGTGATTACAGAAGACTATCAAGACAAAGGCAGTGGAAACCAGAATAGAAGCATTCATGGAACTCATCTTACCTGCCACAGCAGCGTCAGACTCAGCCAGCCGCGCTTGAATGGCACTGGCCTCCTGCTCAGCCACATTAAGGGCCACTTGAAAGACCCCTAGACGGATCTCAAGCTGGCCATTTTTCCGAATCACTTCGGAATAGCAGTCCTCCACCGCCCTCCATTCTTGGAAGAAGCGTCGGGCATCATCACCAGCATACGAGTTGGAAGAGTCTGATGACGAAGCCAGCGTGGAAGATGCTGCGTTAGAGGGCTTGCTGGCCATGGGGAGGGGACAAAGACTGTCATTCACAATGGACCTATAGGTGAGTCAGAAAAGATCATCATCATAAACAAAGGATATCAATCTCACCTCATGCATCGGAGGTGCTGGTTCATTGGCATGTTCTCCTCTGGGACCTCCTCTACCGCGTGCTTGCTGCGGTTCTCCTCACCGGCCATGAAGTTGATTGAATCTACAGGAAGAGAGAAAGGCCGCTATAGAGTTCTATGAGGGTGGAGAAAGGCAAAGAAATAGGAACAGTTGCAAGTGCGGATGTGTTCAAGGCCAGAGCCCTCGCCTGGTATTTGAAGCCACGGGACGAAGGGGTGAACACGTCAGGTCGTGTAAAAGGCAACTACAATTAATAGGAGGCGAAGCGTCTCCTCACTAATACCGAAGAGAATACAGCACTGGATGACTAAGGATAGAAGATCGAAGGGCTCTCTTAATAAAGGTCATGTTTTCAGACCTAGATAGGATTAAGACCAAGAGTCTAGAATTGGCTATTTTCAAAATCAGCTCTTTAGCCCGAACAAAGGTGATCAATCGACTATGACAATCCTTTAGCCTCATGCCTATTCGAGTTCCCCTTGGCCAAAAGAATTTCACGATCAAAAGACTCCCCTAAGCCTGTGTCACCTTCAGGACCTGATCTTCAAAAATGGAGAAGGGAGACAAGACTCTGGAGAGGGCTAGGGATGGATTACCCTTGATGGCCAAGAGCAACAGAGCTGATAGGGTCACCTTATGAACTCATGTATAGCCATAATACAGTCCCTCCTTAGGAAGTTCAAACTAGATCGAGGCACGTTATGTTGCAGAGTGATTTATCAACCGAAGTCTACAAGGATTTTGTGATGAATGACTTAGAAGACTTGGGTTGCCTTTGGCTATGTGCTCTTGAAAAACATTGAAGCCCATAAACTAAGGATTGCAAAATATTACAATTAAAAGGTCAAGAATGAGCAATTTTCTGAAAGAGATTTGGTCAGGAGAGTAAAATTGTCGATCGGGTCAAAGGATAGCAAATCTGACAAAGTGGTCTCCTAATTAGGAAGGACCTTATCAGATCAAGCGTTGTGCGCCTGGTAATGCTTATATTTTGGAAACACTGAAAGGAGAAGAAGAATTCGGTAGAGCAATCAAATGGGGAATATTTAGAGGAATATCGTCCTAACATTTGGATTAATACTTGACAACCAATTTGCTCGGTTGTTAGCTCTAATAGCCGATACCAGAAGGATATCGCTTCTAGTGCGAAAATAAACCTAGAGGGGTAAAAGCCGGTACAATGTGTATTGCCCACAGGAGCAAAGCAAACACGGACAAAGTGATGCATATAGTATGAGGTACAAGACAAAAGGAAAAATCACTCAGGACGGAGAAATTGTTTGCTAATATCACCTATTACAAACTATGGGCCAGAAAACACTTTGGCTACTATATCATCAGCCTAGGAGATAAAGACTATGGAGTTAGCAGCACTGATAAAATCCTCAATCAGGCGTTCATAATCCCCTAGGTGCGCCGTGACTGGAAAACCATCAGGAAGGAACCAAATCTCGTGGCCAGAATGGACTTACACAGAAGCCAACGCCATGGCGGCACCATGGTGAACGCCATGCAAAGCAACCTCCCTAACATGGTTCAGGATGTCATGCAAGCGAACCATCGGGATGACGCCTCTAGCATTGACGAATCCCGCCGCGTGCTCTGCAGCCAATCGGAGGCTCTCTAGTTGGGCAGACAAATCTAAAAAGGTTCAAAGGGGAGATGGTCAGAGTCTTGAAGATGAAATTGAAAGAAAGCAAAGGTTATGATAGATATCTCACCCATAATTCTAGCCTTGGCCTTGGCCAACCTATCCTCCCCTGAATCAACCTCAGGAGGTGATCGACATCGAACCATGGCTAGAGCCGATTCTGCGAGGGAGAGACATTCAGTGAGACTCTGGCCATGCCGATCAATGGAGGCAAGCAGATCATCATTGTCAATCCACCTCCTTTGATAACAAGGGAGCTAGCAATGAGCTATTAACAAAGAGGACCCTAAAGGCCAAACAAAGTCAGTCCTATCCCTGAGGCAGTAGGGGCACCATGAGGTGTACCCTCCTGATGATGAAGGAGCTGACGTGATGATGTAGGTCCGTTGAGGGCATGCTCAACAAACTTCTTGCTATTCTCCATGATCTCAAACCTACGAAAAAGCAGGAACTATACTAAGGATGCAGAAGGTTTGAGGCGAAGCGAGTTGTTTTTTGATCCCTAGCCATGGCCCGTATATATAGCCTGGGAAGGCGAAGAGATACATTTCGCCAGCGGTGTGAAATTGAAAAATCAGATACGGAAAAGGATCGACGCTCAGGGAACTCAGGGAACAGATAACGAAGAGATAACAGATTCGGACTTATTGCTTTCCCAAGTTACAGAATGTCATGGGATAGATATAAAAGATTTACATTGACCAGCAATCAGCCCACCAAGGTTTCTTTGGATTGAAGGGAGTTCGAATCCCCACAGGGTCGAAAGTCATCATAAACCAAGTCACATGGGCCCATTAATAAAATTGTGACAGAGAAGGGAAAAAGCCGCCTGTCTAACAGATGCCCAGTTGATTTCTCGGTGACTAAGAAGCCACTGGAAAGAAGCTTGTTGCTTTCTTTATAGGCATTTGATTGAGCAAACTAGGGGAAAGTGTCCACGCATTTTAGCCCTTGCAAACACTAGAACAGCTCTACAAGCATGGAGAGAAGACCCAGGCAATATCACAAGCATTCTTCTAACTGCAGTAGTAGATTCTCTTGCTCAACAAGGTGCTAAGATGGGAGACACAATCACTCTATGCACAAGAATTCTTCTAACCGCTCAAGGTCTTTGTAGCAAAAGGATAGATTATGGAGGGTCCAGCGGAGTCGAGAGCACTCAAGGAGGCAGATAGAGGAGAAACATGGCTAAATTGTTGAGTTGCTCTCGCTAGGGTCGGATAAGCATTTTATAGCCGGCCTAGAAGGATAAATCCAAGTGCCAGAGAAGCAGTGGTGCTCTCATAAAAGTTTTGAAGCATGGGCTCATGACCTAACATAGACGGCGACAAATAGTAGACCCTAGATCAAGATTCTCTATCCGTGACTACGGACCAATTGGGAATACAGACGTGATAATTTTTGAATAAAATTACTTTTATCTCAAAATTGGGGGCAGGTGTTTACACCAAAATTTAGAAGAAGAGTTGCAGGGACTTAAAAGCTCCCAAGGTCATGTTATCAAGGAATCAATTATGTGCAGATCGGTATTAGCTGATTCGAATGCAGAACTAGAATCGGCTTTCTTCAGATAGCATCAGCAGATAACGACAAAGGCTACGATCAGCGCTGGGACAAGACATGTTGGACTCTACAAAAAGGAAAGATTAGAGTCCAAGTTATCTTAAATTAGGAATGTTTTCTCTAGGGTCAAAGATTGTGATGAGTCATGCTTAGATAGGAGTCATGCGTAGGTCCCAAGTATAAATATCAAACCCCGGCTATTATAAAAAAACACACAATCAATCAAATACCAGTTATTTACTTTTTTTTGCTCTAGCCACCCTTTAGGAGTAGGAGTAGAGTAGATCTTGGCGAGTTCTTTAGAAAGTATAGTTGCATCGATCCGGTCGACCGCCACTGCTTGTCTGTAAGTATCGTCATGGCTTATACCTCTATTTGCATGGCTACATCGATCCGGTCGACCTCCACTGTGACTCTGGTATAAGTTAGTTATCGACTATTGTCTAGTTCAAGTATGGCTGCATCGATCCGGTCGACCTCCACTGCTCGAACTAGATTAAGGTCAAGTTATTGGCTCTATCTAAGGGTGGCGTTCCTTTGGATAGATTCATTAAGTTACCGATATTGCTTATTGCTTCCATTATTTATTTAATTACAGCAATATCACTTTGCCCGATTGGGATTGATCTAGATCGGCCTTATATCTTTTTAACGCATCGTTTGTTAATCTAAACTGATCTAATCTGCACTTTAAACGATGAGTTATGTTTTATTGGCTGTTTTACATCAATCTTGATTGTGCTTAGCATGCGGTTAAGGCATGTTTGATCTTGAGTAGATCTATTGGCTAGTGAAAACTGTTCTATGGCCCGTTATCATGGCCTGTGTGATTCTGCCTTATACCCCACTGTTAGCACCGTGGAGTGGGGATCGTTATTTGGTAGATCTATTCCTGAGAGGGCTTGACCTTAACTGTGCGCTATGCCCGAATCAGCTGTTGTAGCCGATATCGAGCACTTTCACGAACAGTTCGCACCATGAGATCGTTGAAGTAGGGATAGGTTGAAAGATGTATTAGCCTCATGATCTTATTATTGTATTACGGCCTACATGATTCTGCCTCATGCCCCACTGATATTAGTAATAAGTTAGGGTCGTCGAGTCTATTGTTGTTTCTACGGCCTGCATGATTCTGCCTCGTGCCCCACTGGTCATAGCGATAGATGAGATCTAATATGTTCATTAGATTTATCTCTATTAAATGGTTGAATGATGATGAACTGTTTCTTTCATAAAAAGGGGTTCGGTTACTTGCAGTCATTGGCTTGACATGAACTAATTACTGTTGATATCTTTTTGCCAGTGACCAATATTTGTCTAAACAATAATATTCATCCAGAATGATAACCGATTCTTCTTACACAACTCCATGAGCTTTAATTGATTTATTCTTATAAATATGCTAGAATCAACTATTTAGTCAATCTCCTTTCATATCGGCTCTCAGAGCCGCACATTCGGGACTATCTGGCAACACTAGCATATTTCGCCCTTAATTATAGATAAACTTTCTCTCCTTGTCAATTGTAGGGTCAAATTGACTGGCACGTCTCGGGAGGAGTATGCAGGATCGACCACCTCCACGCTGAAGCTAGGCGGATCTCTAGCGCCATCGAGCGGACCCTTTCGGCTTGCTCGTGTGTCCTTGGCACGGGATGAAATTCTATGTCAACGGCATTGGTTTTACGTCAAGGACGACGCAGCCACCCCCTTGCCAGTGTTCTCTGGGCGTATTATCGAAGAGGTCCTGGAGCTATGGAAGTGGGGTGTACCAAAAGTGGGACGCACTATTCTAGCTCTAATGTCGCTCCCATTTTGGGCGGGGGTGGATCCAACGTCACTACCTTGTCAGCCGGTCCGGTGCCGCCAGCGGTGCCGCCCATGCCCTCAGCGGGTTAAGTTGTCGGTGAGGCTGAGGAGGCATCCGCGGAGGTTGCCACTCAACTGGTGATGGAAGTGATGTCGCCACCAAAGTTGGGCCGAGCGGAGCTGTCGGACGCACCCGTTGCATCGACCACGGTGGGCGTGGCATAGCCGGACGAGGTCCCGCCGACAGAGGCAGTGGTGATGGTGGCTCTAATGGCTGGGTCATAGCTAGAAGCCATAGTGGCGACGCCCGAGGCAGCGGTGAGTACCGTGCCACCGATGGTCCCAGAGACGATGCCCGCCGAGATGGAGGAGGTCATGGTCGAGGGACCCTCGAACGCCATGGTGGTAGCCGAGGAGATCGGTAGGGAGTTGTCCCTGGCCCTGCCATTAGAGGGCCACCACCTACCCACGTGGGAGGAGCCCCTGTTCTAGTAGGTGAGTCCATGGGACCCATCGCCAGAACTCTTCACCCTCGATGATGCCGCCGAGGGCATGGAGCGGGAGAAGCTCCGCGAGGGGTTCATGGCCATGTTGGAGGCTCTAAACCAAGCCAGCAGTGTCCTTCGAGACATCATCATTCCCATCGGCTAGGTATTCACTTGGTCGTGCCTCCCGATTTCTTCTTTCTTCATCTATTTTTGTTTTTTGACCACTGTCTTCTTTCAGTCACTTATTGCCCGCAGCCGAGAGAAAACCTGGTTCCTCCATGAGAACAAGGAGGATTAGGACCACCTCGTCGATGAGGCATGGCTACATAGGGATGCGACCGCCCAGCTCCACCAGAGGGTGGCCAAGCTGACTCCCCTTGCCGCAGAGGTGGACAATCTTCGACGGCAGGAGGCCAAGGCCTGCCGGGATGCGGATCTTGCTGAGAAGTCTTTTGATGAACTATTAGAGAGGGCACGGTGGGATCAGGAGGAGGCCGCCGAAGTGCGGAAGGAGCAGGACGAGCTACTCCAGTGGGATGTCGAGGCCCACCAGTGGATCATCGACCTCCTAGATGAGGCCAAGAAGGAGCGGGATCTCAAGCTGGTAGCCGAGGAGAGTTTTGTGGCCCTAGAGCAGAGGGCGAAACTGGACATCGAGATGGTCGCTCGGCTACGCTCGAAGCGAGACGAGCTATGCCATACTACGGAGAGGCTTTGCTCGGAGCGCGGCGCGGCCTACAGGGAGCGTGACCTGGCCATCTGAGAGTGTGATGAGGCGCAATAGAGGATCTACTCCCTCCAGGCTGAGCTAGAGACCACGAGAGCCTAGAAGCTGGAGGCTGAGGGTGCCGCTGTCAGAACAGCCACAGATCTCACCAACACGAGGAGTCTCCTTTAGGCGGAGAGCGACGAGCTCGACATCCTGAAGGTTGCCCTTGGCATGGTCTACAATGACCTATAGGTGGAGCAGGTGGAGGGGACCAGCTCGCTCACGGCCCGTGTGGTAGATATCACGACGCGGGTGCGCCAGCTAGAGAAGGAAGCTCTTCGCACAGGGATCACCCAAACCTTCACCATCTCCTGCTCGCATTATGATGACAACATTGATTTCGAGGCGATGAGCCTTGGCTTCGTGCCTAGTTATGATAACTCCAAGCGGGATGCCATAGAAGCAACGGTGACTCCTTTTGTGGAAACCCTGGCGAGCAGAATTGAAGATATGGTTCTCTCCGATAGGGGGTAGTTAGTCGAATGAGTCTGATAAACATTTATCTGTAATATGTGGACAAGTGTCAGTTCTTTTGAAAACAGATTCACAACTTCATTTTGTTAAACAAATTCGCAATTTTGTTTTGTTTGTTTGAACTTGCTTTCTTCTTTTTGCATTCAAAAAATGGTGCTTGTGCAATCTAACCCTTTCGTTCATTAAGACCGTAGGGCCGAAGGTGTATAAAAGGGAAATTTTGATTTATGCTAGTGAGCAAAGTTACCATAGCCATCGGGGAGTGGGTTTTTTGTAGCCTTACCATGCATGCTCGGTTATTCGTTCCCATAGACCTTGCCGCTTAACCTTAACATGAGGAAGAGGTCTGACACGGCGACTATTTCAAAAAAAACAAGAAGTATTCATACCTTTACCAGCCCTCGAGTAAGATCCGACCCCTTGCGGTCGATGGGGCCGGATGTTACTGGAGACCGAAGCGAGGGTAGCGAACTTACTCTTGTTTTCACACATAGCCCATACTTAGGATTTTAGCTATCATTCTATGACCGTGCGTTCGGTCTCATCGCAAGTCCGGCCTTCCTCGAGCCCCCACGTGTGGCGGGGATTCGGTCAAGGATCAGCTCATTTTTGTGACTGTCGCCCCGTTCGGGGTTTTTGCAACTGGGGGGTTGATGCGACGTCACTTGCCTCGATGGCTCGAGTGACGCACTTGATGAGCTCGCTAACAGGGATGTTTGAACGGAATCCGGTCCTGTCGCTTGTGACAGGGTTGGCAGAGCCCTCGGGTGGCATTTCGTTGCTCCTTACCCTGCCTTCCAATAGATTCCCCCTCAATGGGGATTCTATGGGCTCGACTAGAGGCTTGGATTGAACTAGAAGGTTGAGATGACCCTAACCACCTCTATGTGGGTTGGGCGAGGGCTGCTGAGGCCCATCTGCATTTTCTCCCATGGCTCTTGTTCGACGCAAGGCGGCCTTGGGCCCTTCAAACCTAGGTCTCCCGATCTAGGATCGAGCGGCTCGAGCCCTTGAGCCCCTTGGGGCATGATAGGGGTCGGCTGTGTTTCGCACATCACCCCATCCTTGGTCTCCGCAATCGAAGGGGCCGACCTAACAACACTTGCCTCGATGGCTCGAGTGTCGCGCTCAATGAGCTCGCTAATGGGCTTGTTTGTGTGGAATCTGGGTCCGTCATTCACTGACGGGGTCGGTAGAGCCCTCATGTGGCATTCCACTACTTCTTAACCTGCCTCCTGGTAGATGCCTCAGCCGTTCAATAGGCTCAGGTGGCCCATTGGCCTCTCCTCGATGGAGATTCTATGGGTTTGGCTCGAGGTTAGAATCAAACGAGAAAGGTCGAGATGTCCTAGTCTGCTTTTGAGCAGGGTCGGGCAAGGCCGCTTGGGCTCATCTTGGTTTTTCTCCCCTGACTCTATTTGACACGAGGCGGCCTCGAGCCCTTTGCGGGTCAGCCTTTGAACCTCGGTCAGTTTCCGCTCATATTTAATAAGGCGACTACCTCTTCGTGACGCGACACAAAGCGTTGAGATGCAGCAATTGCATATGCAGCATTTAGATGTATGGGATTAATATATGATTTAATTGAAATGAAAGCAGGGGTCAGTGATGTTACCTTGGTGGCATGAGCGATGAGAAGCTCTTACCAGACATGTCCGTGCAGGGTTCGGGTCCGATGTTTGCGACGGGGCCGGTGTAACCTACACGAGCATCGCAATTTTTCGTTTCTATCTCTCGACGGCAATCCGAGCCATTCGATTGACTTAGGTGTCCTGACAGTTTCTCCTTAAAGGAGATTCCATAGGTAGACCCCTCCGAACCCTTCTCGAGAAGGCGGATGCTAAAGCTTAGGGTGCGGGGAACTGTGAATTTGATTATGCTGGAGAATAAAAACACCGTAGCCGCTAGGGCATAGGGTCTAGTGGTTCATCTAGTTTTACTCAAAGTTTTATACCCGCACACCATGCCTCTAGTTTTTAACATAAGGAGGGGTCGGGCGAAGAGGATGTCTAAACGAGTAGACACTCTCGGCAGCCCCCGAGCGATGTTTGTGCCCCTGCCGTTGCTGGGGTCAGAGACTCGGTAGTAGAATTGACACGCAAAGCAAGTAAACAAATGTGCTTATCTTTTGGCGGCTGTTCGTTCGGCATTCACCTAGGCCGTCCTTTTGACCTAGGAGGCCCATTGGGCTCCCATTGATAGGGGTCCTATTGTCGGGTCGTTCCGTGTCCTGCCTAGGGTAGCGAAGAGTCGCCTACTTGCTGGTGCACCCTGATTCTCGTGCACGGCGTGTGGTAGTGGTGGGCCATGCCTAGGCAACATCCTGTCTGACTAGGTGATGTCTTGTCAATTAGAGCACGTCCCGTCGGTCCAGGCATGTCCCCTTGAATTTCCGTCAGCATCGATTTCCCATCTGCATTGAATAGGGGAAGGGAGAGGGTTTTTTGTCCCAACCTTTCGACTTTCCTCCACTGCTGTGTGTCCTCCTTAAATAGGGGGAGGGAGGGGGTTCTCATCCCCATTCCTTCACCTATTCCTGAGCTGCTACCACCTGTCCTTCTTCCTTTTGACCGAATGCGTTCGTGCATCACAGCGGTTCCTAAGTGAGAGAGGGTAATGCCAGGGAGAGAACAACTCATAGGTCCACTCATGAATCCAAGGCGTGATGTCGAGCTAGAGGTCATCCAACATAGATGAGATGGTGTCGGCTGTCTTTGTGGAGAAGGGGCCACTTCCGCCGAAGGAGGAGGCGCATTGGAGGGTGCTGAGCGTCGTCGGTTTTGTCATCGTCCGCGAGGCCTTCATCAGGATGGAGCCATATGGGAAGCTCTTCCGATGAATCTTCTCTGGGCGAGTCTTGTCAGTGGGGAAGCCACCTAGGACTGCGTCGGTGGGGGGCTTCACCCTTGCAGCCGCTCAGATCAACCAGTTCATGAAGCTTGATGAGATGTCAGAGACATCCATCATCCATGGCGGTCATTCTCCAGCGGGCAGCGCCCCCCCATCCAGGTGTCGTTGTTAGGGTTGTGGCTGATCACGATGGTGAGTCCCTGGATGTCCTGGTGAAGACACCACGGTCGCCGATGCGGTGCTCGACGTTGCATACGATGGCACCCTCAAGGATCCTTTGGAGCGGTAGGACGTTGCCGATGGAGAGCATGGCGCGACGACCGTAGTAGTGCTTAGAGTAGATCTGGTCAGAAAGTGTAATCATTTAAGTTGTGGGGGAGCCCTTGTGGGAATAGTCTTTTGTATTCATGAATACATCAATCCCTTTTCGTGATGAAATCACTTTGTAAGCGATGAATTTGTGCAAAAAAATGAACAAGTTCTTAAATTTCATTATGGCAAACAACTTTTTAGCCCTTCTCCCTCTTTTCGTAAAATAGGTTTAGTGCCTTCCGAACCTTCCTGTAGTTAAGGTCACAAAAAACTTGGAGTGTGGGTGAGCCAATTCTGATCACACTAGTGAGCAAGGAGACCGTAGCCGCTGGGGCATGGGTTTCCCGTAGTCCTACTAGTTATACTCAAATTTTGTTCCAGAAATCCTAGTCCTTATGACTTACCATGAGAAAAGAGGGAAAACACAGAGAATGTTTGCAAGATAACACAGAGAGTGTTTGCAAGATAAATGTAACAAGATAAATGTACTCATACCAGCCCCCGAGTGAGGTCCGACCCCTTGCACTTGCAGGGGTCGGATGTCACGAAAGATTGGGGATTTTGATGACAAAACTGATAAGAGAAAGTATGTGTTTATTTAGGGGTAAAAATGATGTAGCTGCTCAATGTTCCAAGCATTGGTGAAGACCTCGCCGTCGATGGTTTTCAACTTGTAGGCGCCTAGCCAGAGTACTTCCGCGACAATGTACGGCCCCTCCTAGGGCGAGGAGGGCTTGTGGCGGTCCTTGTTGCTCTGCATGAGGTGGAGAACTAGGTCCCCAACGTTAAAGGCTTGGTCCCGCACCCATCGGCTATGGTACCATCACAGCGCCTGCTGGTACTTGGCCAAACGGAGGAGGGCGATGTCACGAGCTTCATCTAGTTGGTCCATGGCGTCTTCGTGGGATGCCTCGGCTCCCTTTTCATCATATGCTCTGATCCTTGGTGCTCCATAGTCGAGGTCAGTTGGGAGGACAGCCTCAGAACCGTAGACCATGAATAAAGGCGTGTAGCCGGTGGCTCGGCTGGGGGTTGTCCTTAGGCTCCAGAGCATCGCGGGGAGCTCGATGACCCATCGTGCGCCGAACTAGTTCAACCGGTTGAAGATCCTGGGCTTGAGGCCCTATAGGAGCATGCCATTTGCACGCTCGACCTGCTCGTTAGTTTAGGGGTTCGCGATGGCAGCCCAATCAATCCAGATGTGGTTTTCATCGCAGAATCAAAGGAATTTCTTGTCGGTGAACTATGTGCTATTGTCCATGATGATGGAGTTTGGTATTCCAAAGCGATGGATGATGTCGAGGAAGAACAACATGGCTTGCTCAGATTTGATCATGGAGATTGACCGAGCTTTGATCCATTTTGGGAACTTGTCTATGGTGACAAGCAGGTGGGTGTAGCCCCCAGGTGCCTTCATGAGAGGCCCAACCAGATCGAGCCCCCACACCACAAAGGGCCACATGATGGGGATCATCTAGAGTGCCTGGGCCAGGAGGTGAGTTTGCCGAGCATAGTACTGGCACCCTTCGCAGGTGCGTACGATCTGCTTGGCATCAGCTACTATAGTGGGCCAGTAGAAGCCTTGTCAGAATGCGTTCCCAACCAAGGTTCTAGGTGTGGCATGGTGACCGTAGGATCCCACCATGGATATCGCTCAGCAAAAGCTTCTCCTGTTCAATGGGGATACAGAGCTACAGGATCCCGGTGTGGCTTTGTTTGTAGAGTTTGCCTTCTACAAGAACAAAGGACTTGGCACGATGTGCGAGCCATCGAGCTTCCATCTTGTCCATCGGCAGCATGTCACGGAGGAGGTAGTCAAGGTAGAGCGTTCTCCAGTCGACCAGAGGGTCGGGCTCTATCGCTGGATCCCCTTTAATCTCCATGACCTCGGGGCCGGACAGAGCCATCGGTTGGTTAGCCCCCGAGGCTGGATCAGACGGACCATCGTCGGCCTGTTCTGACCCTTCATAGCGCACCAAGGGCTTGTGTTGGTCACTGGCGAAGACACCCATTAGCATCGTCTCTCGGCCAGACGCCGCTTTCGTAAGTGCTTTGGCCGCCTCATTGAGGCGCCTTGGGATGTGATTGAGTTCGAGGCCATCGAATTTGTCCTCCAGCCATCGGACTTCTTGGTAGTACGCAACCATCTTGGTGTTGTGATAGCTCGACTCCTTCTTGACTTGGTTGACGACTAGCTAGGAGTCACCCCGGATGTCGAGGCATCGAATGCCCAACTCGATGGCGATGCGTAGGCCATTGATGAGCGCTTCATACTCAGCCACATTATTGGATGAGGAGAAATGGAGACGAATCGTGTACCTCATGCAGACCTAGAGGGGTGATACGAAGACTAGCCCCACACCGGTGCCCTTCTTCATCAGTGATCCATCAAAGTACATCGTCCACTACTCTTGATCGACGATCGCCGGTGGTGTTTGGACCTCGATCCATTCCGCGATGAAGTCAGTCAACACCTGGGACTTGATCATCATTCGGGAGGCATACGTAATGCCTTGATCCATCAACTCGAGCACCCACTTTGCAGTTCTTCCCATGGCATCATAGCTCTAGACGACCTCGTCAAGGGGGAACGACGTCACGACTATCACCGAGTGTAACTCAAAGTAGTGGCGTAGCTTCCTCTTGGTGATGAGGACGGCATACAGGAGCTTCTGGATTTGGGAGTAGCGGGTCTTAGAGTCGGATAGTACCTCGCTAATGAAGTACACAGGGCGCTGCACCGCCCCTCTTCTTCCCGCTCCACTACCAGGGCAGCGCTGACCACTTGCGTGGTGGCCGCTATGTATAGTAGGAGGGATTCTCCATCGCTTGGAGGAACCAAGATCAGGGCCCTTGTTAGAAACAGTTTGACCATGTCAAGTGCCTCCTGGGACTTGGATGTCCACTCGAAGCGGTTGGCTTTCTTCAAGAGTCGATAAAGGGGGAGACCTCATTCGCTGAGGCGCGAGATGAATCGGTTGAGTGCGGTGAGGCACCCTGTGATTCGCTGAACCCCCTTTATGTTCTAAATAGGGCCCATCCTTGTGATGGCTAAGATTTTCTCTGGGTTGGCTTCGATGCCATGCTCAGAGATGATGAAGCCGAGCAGCCTGCCCCTCGGGACCCCAAAAACGCATTTCTCAGGATTCAATTTGATGCCATTCGCTCGGAGTTTTGCAAAGGTTTGCTCAAGATCAGCAATGAGGTGGTTAGCCCATTTGGACTTAACCACGATGTCGTCGACGTAGGCCTCAATGGTCCGCCCGATGAGGTCCCTAAAGCATTTGAGTGTACAACGCTGGTACATAGCCCTAGCGTTCTTTAGACCGAACGACATTGAGTCATAGCAGAACGATCCGAAGGGGGTGATGAAAGATATTGTGAGCTAGTCGGACTCTTTCATTGTGATTTGATGATAGCCGGAGTATGCATCAAGGAAGCAGAGGTTTTCGTAGCCCGAGGTAGAGTTGACTATTTGGTCTATATGCGGCAAAGGAAATGGATCCTTTGGACAAGCCTTGTTGAGACTCATATAGTCAACACACATCCTCCATTTCCCACTCTTCTTTCAAACAAGAACAGGATTAGAGAACCACTCTAGGTGGTATACTTCCTTAATGAATTTGGCAGCCGATAGTTTTGCTATCTCTTCATCGATGGCCCTATGTTTCTCCTTGTCGAAGCGATGCAGGCATTGCTTCACCAGCTTGGAGCCTGGGTGGATCTTCAAGGTATGCTCGGCGACCTTCCTCGGAATGCCTGGCATATCCGAGGGTTTCCACGCAAAGATATCTTTGTTGCCGTGGAGGAAGTCGATGAGCGCGCTTTCCTATTCGGAGGAAAGCATGGTACCAATGCATACCGTTTTGCCCTCGAAGCTGCTGGGATCTATGAAGACCTCTTTAGAGCCCTTGGCCGACTCAAACGACCCAGTTGACTTCATGGCGTCGGGCGCTTCTTCGGTGACCTCCTCCCTGAGGGTGGCGAGCTCTCTGGAGGCGACGATTGCTGTGGCATGACCGCAGCACTGACTTCGCACTCATAGGCACGCTAGAAGGAGGTGCCGACAGTGATGACCCCATGGGGGACCGACATCTTTAGCTTGAGGTATGTATAGTTGGGGATGGCCATGAACTTCACGTATTATGGACATCCCAGGATGGCATGGAAAGTTCTGGGGAACCCAACCACCTCGAAGGTGAGGGTTTTAGTCCTATAATTGAACTAATCCTCGAAGGTAATGGGCAGATTGATCTGCCCAAGTGGCTTGGCCTGCTTCCCAGGCATGATGCCGTGGAAAGGCGCTCGGGTTGGGCGAAGGCGTGTCCGGTCGATGCCCATCTCGTCGAGCATCTTTGTGTACATGATGTTGAGGCCGCTACCTCCATCCATCAGTACTTTGGTGAGCCGCTTCGGGCCGACGATCGGGTTGACCACAAATGGATATCTCCTCGGGTGCTGGACACTTTCCGGATGGTCAGTTTGATCGAAGGTTATGGCAGATTCTGACCACCAGAGGAAGGGAGGTGTGGCCAGTTCGGTCGTGTAGACCTCACAGCGTGTGGCCTTCTGATGGTGTTTGGAGTCGTAGGCCACCAATCCTCCAAAGATCATAAGGCAGCCATCCGATGTTGGAAAGCCATCGTCCTTCTCCTCGGCGTCGTCCATGGTGGGAGTAGGGTCCTTTCCTTGCTCCCCTTTGTTGGAGCCTCCGGACAGGAACCGCCGCATGAGGCTACAGTCCTTGAGTAGATGCTTTACCGGGAAGGCGTGGTTCGGGCATGGCCCCTCGAGTAATTTTTTTAAGTGGTTCGGAGTGCCCTCCATAGGCTTCCGACCACCCTTGCGGTCAACAGCGGCCACAAGCGAGTCCTCACGCCATTGCTTCTTATTTTTCCTTTTGGTGGAACAATTGGAGTTGCCTTCACTGGCACCCTCATCTCGCCTTGCCTTGCCCTCAAGATGATCGAAGATCGCTCCGACTGCCTCTTCTCCTGAGGCATGGCTAGTGGCGATGTCTAGGAGTTCCTTAGTGGTTCATGGGCCCTTGTGTCCCAACTTATGAACCAAAGACTCACAGATAGTCCCAGACAGGAAGGCTCCTATAATGTTGGCGTCGACGACGTTAGGAAGCTCGTTGCACTGCTAGGAGAAGAGCTAGATGTACCGTCAGAGGGTCTCACCGGCCTTCTAATGGTAGTTCTTGAGCTCCCATGGGTTCCCAGGGCGCTTCTACATGCCCTGGAAGTTCCCCACAAACATCTCCTTTAGATCCGCCCAACTCTGGATTACGTTGGACGGTAGGTGTTCCAACCATGCTTGTGCTGAATCGGCTAAGAATAGTGGAAGGTTGCGGATAATGAAGTCGTCATTATCCACACCACCAGCTTGACAGGCAAGCCGATAGTCTTTGAGCCAAAGTTTGGGGTTTGTCTCCCTAGAATACTTAGGGATATTGGTAGGAGGTCGGTACCTTGGCGAGAAAGCAGTGTTCAGGATGTGGCGGCTAAAGGCTTGAGGGCTCGGTAGGTCAGGGCTCGGGCTCCAGTCCTTGCCGCTGTCATAGCGCCCACCATGATGAGGATGATAGCCACAGCGGGCTCCTTCTCTTGGGTCGCTATAGGTGCGTCTATGGGCATCGTGAGTGTTGCATTCGTCGTGGTTGTGGCCAAGACGTTGATGTACCGGGACCACAGCGCGCTACCTGTCGCCTTGCGGTACCTGATGGACTGACACGTCCCTAGCGAGGCACGCCGAGGGCATGCACTGGCTGGTGTCAAGCTCGCATCGTCGAGACAACAAGCTTTTCCACCTGCTGCACCGTCACACGCTCGAGTAGCGTGCGAATCTCGCGGTGTGCCTGATGATCCTCGGACGTCGTGGCCTCTGGAAGGCCATGGAGCAAGGCCATCGTGGCGGTAATGTTTTAGCTTGCTCGGGCAAAGCAAGGAAGGGCTTCATCATCAGCGATGATCCTTCGGTTCACATCATGGGCCCTAGCGCGTGCACGCCCACCGTCTCCATGGTGTTCGATCTCTCGATCGACCTCCACACATTCCCGCACAAGCTGGATTCTAGCTTCCTCGATCTCCTGCTTTCGGGCTCTTAGCTTCTCCACCCCTATGCGAGGTGGGGCCACTATCTCCCCTTTGGTTTCACCACCGAGGTTGCCCGCCAAGGTAGCCTCCTCTATGGAGATGCTTTCGACATGCCCCTCGGGGGTACTCGCCATGAAACATTCCCGGTAGGGGTGATGGCTCCCCCTGCTGGAGTCAGAGCTAGAGTCCAACCTCGGCTCCTCTATGAGGAGGCCATGGAGGGATTCCATGATGCTTTTGATCATCCCCACGAACTCGTTATTCATGGGGAACGGGATCGCGCGCTGTGCCACAAGGTGGCTAACGGTTGCCGTGGCAGAGTCCGAACGGTAGCACCATCGGGGCACTCTGCACGGAGTGTTGTGGAGAGAGGGTGAGGTAGCGTGGGTCCTCTATGGATCGCTGGGGTCCAAGGGAGACACCGGGCTAGTGCTCAAGCCTCCCATAGTTGAAGCCGATGGAGGGGAGAGATTGGATGGCGGCGTGGGCCAACGCCAACTCTCCTCCCACCATGACGATGAAGTCTAGGTCACCGAAATGCACGTGTGTGCTTGGGACCTAGCTAATTGTGTGGCTAGCCATCTGAGGCCTGATATGGAACGCGCAAAGGTCCCCTACCTGGCATGCCAACTGTCGGTGTTTCAAATAAACACCAACTAGTAAATTTATATCTGTTGCGCGTTAGGCCCGGATGGTGTACTAAAGGACACAAGGTTTATACTGGTTTGGCCAGAATGTCCCTACGTCTAGTTTGTTGTTGCTCGTGTTATTAGTACTGAAAAAGGTTCATAGTAGGGGGTACAAACGGTCAAGAGAGGGACATGTCCCAAGTCTCTGATGGAAAGGTCAAAAGGATGCCAAGAGCTCAGTTGCTACTTGGCTATGTGTTGTGTGTGGAATCGATCTGTCCCTTTAGTGGGGCGCCCAGCCCTCCCTTTTATAGACCAAGGGGGAGCAAGGATTATAGATGGGAGAAAGAGGAAAAACCAGAGGTAGAAAGGGTCCTTCGAAGGTGTCGAGTCTTCCTTTTCTCTCGAGCCTACCCTGCTGTCATGGCAGACCATGCCAGGGATAGCACGTTTGCTGATCCTGATAGGGCCATGCCCTAGCTCAGTTAGCTAGTGGTCGCGTCCCATCCTACTCCGGTGGACGATGCGGCGCATCAGGGTATCGAGCCATGACCCTACGGGAAGTAGACGGGGAAGTGACCATAAGCTCGTTACTATTGATGATGTGAGTTCCCTCTGGACTATAGTGGTTGTCGTATGCCTGTGTTAGGATCCGCACACGAGGCCTGATGGCGGCACCCACAACACTATAGGACAAAAGTTGACGCCTACAACACTATTCAGGCTCTGCCATACCTAGGAGGGCTTAAAGCGCCTGTACCGTTGTATCCTAATGGTACCTTCTCGTAGGTGCGCAGGGCATGGTCCTTGGTATTGTGGTTGACCTGAGTGTCCTATCTTACCCTGTGCTCGTCTTTATGAAGGGGCAGGGTGTAGACGTCGGGCGGGGCGAAGCCAGCCTTGGAAACGTCGGGCCAGACGGAGCCTGCCCTCAGTCGTCGGGCGTGGCGGAGCCTGCCCTCAGCCGTCGAACGAGGCAGAGCTAGCCCCCAGTCGTTGGGCGAGGTGGAGCCAGTCCTCGGTCGTTGGGCGAGGCAGAGTCTGCCCCCAGACATCGGGCGAGGCGGAGCCCAACCCTCGTGGGTCGAGCGAGGCGGAGCTAACCCTTTGAGGCAGAGCGAGGCGCAGGCAATCTTTGGTTGTATGGACAAGGAGTGTAGTTGTGTTCCTACCTGTTCGGAAGCATCAGCGTTTGATGGTTATTAGTCCCACCTCTTTGGGTACCCCCGTAATTGGTCTCCGACGGCTCGTTACGCTCTTGTTGTGGGTTCCGGCTCTTTCCGGATCGACTAATTGGAGGCGGGGAAAGGTGAAGGTCTAAGCACCATGCTGAGACCGGGTCTCAAGTGCGGGGGCTTAGAGTCCAAGTTTGGAAGGTGACCTGGACCCCTTGATCGGAGTGAAATGGGTTGGTCTTGTTTGTGCCTGGGGTACAAACGGGGCATGTGTTTCGGGGTACCTAGCTGGGAAACATTGGTTCGCGAATCGCCGTTTTCATGAGATGGTACGACTTAGCTATGGTCTAGCACCGTAGTAAGAACTGGAAGATGAAAGATGGTGAAGTGGTCTGATTGCTTAACCCTTGCTTGAAAGTAGAACATGTGCTTACCTAGAATGGTTAGCTAATGAAGTAATCATGACTGATAATTAAATTTGATCTTAAGGACGTACTTCTAGTAATGCTTTTCGCAAACAAAAAGAAAACAACAAACCCATATTGCCTATCATATCCTTGAGAGTCGGGAAACTATTCCCACTAGTCGGGTAAGTCTTGCGAGTACATTGTGTACTAAGGGTTTATTTTACCCCTGTTGCAGGTGCAGCTTGAGGAGTAGCTCTTGTGTGGAGGATTCTTCTGGTGGACACAGATAGATCCTTGTATCGTTTCCGCTAGATATTTATTTTCATTCCGCTGTTTAATGATTGCACTACGAACTCTGGTATTGTAATAAATAATATCTAAGAACTCTTATTGTATGAAATGGACTAAGTATTGTAAGCTCATACTCATTATTGGCTTCTGGATGTAAAACATGGATTGTTTTGAGTTCTTCTTTAGGGTGTGCTCGACGGAACTGTCCGATGTAGCTCACTTTTGAGGTGCTTAGTGTCTAGGGGAAGACGAGCGTCTCCAAAAGTGTGTTATTTTGAACGGTTCTGCCACATGTGCCAACCAAACAATCGTCTATTCTCGCATGTGGAGGGCCTGGCCGAGGGCAGGAGTAATAATCTGTATCTCGAGAGGCAGGCTGGCGTGCTCCTTTTGCACCGCGTGAGCCAGATACGACAGTTGTGCCTACCAAACAATCGTCTATTCTCGCATGTGGAGGGCTTGCCTGAGGGCAGGAGTAAGAATTCGTATCCCGGGAGGCAGGGGACGTGCTCCTTCACCGCGTGAGCCAGATACGATAGCTGCGCCTACCAAACAATCACTTGTTCTCGCATGTGGAGTGCCTGGCTGAGGGCCGGAGCAGGCAACCAACCACGCCCTTATTTCCTTCTTTGAGAGTTCTCGCCACATCGATAAAAGCATATATAACAAGGTAATTAATGCACATATATTGAGAGTGTCTTTATTTGCTCTATGTAGATAGAAGAACATTAATAGTAGGTCTGCTTGCTTGTAGCCGTAGCCGATGCAGCGAGCTCTTGCCCGAGCATGCACTTCGTATTTTGTATCTTTCTAAATTATAGAACATCTTGGCTTTTCTAGGTTTATTGTGTTTGCTATATATTTAGATATAGTGTGCATCTAAGCGTATAAAATCTAGAAAAAACAAAAATATTTTATAATTTGGAAGAGACGGAGTATTTTCTTAGGACGGTGCATGCTCAAACTACCGATGCCTAGATCGGCAGGTCAGCAGGAGGTTTTTTGCTCTTTGTAAACAGCTGAAAAAATCTGCCCAAGGGTTCAAGAGAAAGGCACTGGTACTCAAACCGACGTCGTGATTTTTTCCTAAAAAAGAAAGCGACGTCGTGATTTTGAGAAAAAGAAAGAAAAGAAAAGCAGCGCGAGGGAATATGTGCAGGTGGGAGGGCAGCCAGACAGGCAGCGTCGTAGCGTGGCGAGGGCGGCGGCGACTGCGAGTGCCCCGACGGCCCCACCCGCACGCGCACGGACGGAACGGCGCCGGCCCACAGCCGCGCCGCCGGGTCGTGTGGACTTTTTAAAATCCGGGGGCGGCATCGCGGGGAGCAGCCGTCACGCCGCTGTCAGGGGGTTGGACGGTGCCCTCCCGCACCGCACACACACGCGTCGCTTTACCACTTGTTTTATTTAAAATTCCCGCCGTCCGGGCCGGGTCCGGGTCCCGGCGCGGCGCTGGCTGCCGACACGACACGAGTGCGTTGCCTCGAAGTCTCGGTGGTACTTGCCAGGACAGGCGAACGTGCGCGCCGCGTCTTCGGCTGCTCACCTTGCGTGACGCGGACTTGACCGCGCCCCGCGCCGCGCCAACGCGTTCCTGCTCCTTGCCGTCTCATGATGTCTCTGTTTGGTATAGCCGCTTTCTAGATAAGCTGTATATAAAAAACGACGATTAAAATAAATTGATCTGATCTAACTTTACTTTTTTTTCTATAAATAGAAGCTATAAGAATAAATGTGGTTAAAATAAGCGGTTAAAAAACGTAACATTTGGCTGTTGATTTTAGCTTATTTTAGAATAAATAAAAGCTATGAGAATAAATGGAAGTTATGAGAATAAAGAAGTTCAGAACACGGCCAACTTTTTTTAACGATGCATACGTAATTTCAAACTTTTTAAATAGCACACACGTCTAATACGTGGCCTTGTACACTTCACAACTTGTTCGGGAGATCGTAAATGATTGTGAATTATTTACTACTGACTGATTTGGTGTGAGAAAAAAATACTATCTTCAGCTGAAAATTTACTATCGTTTATGAGCAAACGAACAGACTCTCTCATGTATCAGTTTATCCTGTGCAGAGCAAGCAAGGTAGCAGACAGATGGCGCTGCAGTCCCGATTGCTGCCGCGCCTCGCACTCGCACTTCTCTACCGCCCCCACTCGTCTCGCCACCATCCAAGGCCGTGGTCTACGACGAGCACGGCCTGCCGGAGCAGGTGCTGAGGACGGTGGACGTACCGCCGGTGGAGGTCGGCGACCGCGATGTCTGCGTCAGGATGCTGGCTGCCCCCATCAACCCCTCGGACATCAACCGCGTCGAGGGCGTCTACCCCGTCAGGCCCCCGCTCCCCACCGCCGTCGGAGGCTACGAGGGTGTCGGCCAGGCCCACGTCGTCGGCCCCGCCGTCACCGCCCCGCTCTCCCCCGGCGACTGGGTCATACCGTCCCCGCCATCGTTCGGTTGGTAACTCTGGCTACCTTGTCTTGCTGTTTCGGGTTTGGGAGGGGATCTCTTCCACTCAAATTTCAACTGCTAGTACCGTTTTATGCTCTTCAGGGACCTGGCAGACGTACATTGTCAAGCATGAGAGCGTCTGGCACAAGGTCCGCAGCGATGTACCCATGGAATACCCTGCCACCATCACCGTCAACCCCTCGACCGCGCTCAGGATGCTCCAAGACTTTGTAAAACTCAATCCTGGTGCTCTTTTTGCTTCTTTACACCATGCTTTCAAGTAGTTCCTTCCTTCCCTTGACATTTGACACGTCCTAGAATTTGCATGCCAGCCATCTTGTGACCTCCAATCTCTACTGTCACCAGGTGATTCCATCGTCCAGAATGGCGCTACCAGCATTGTTGGCCAGTGTGTTATTCAGCTCGCCAAAGTACATGGAATCCACACCATCAACATTATAAGGGACAGGTGCAATACAAATTTCCTTCTCAAAGTTGGGTGCCACCAACAAGGATCAAAGATTCTGTTGGTGTCTTACCTTTCTACATGATTCCTGTGCCAGTTCTCTCTTATGATTCACTTTCCTGTTTACCCATCTTCTTGTCCCACTAATGTTCAATAGTAATCTGTACTAGCTGAATTGATGTAGGCCTGGGTCAGAGGAAGCAAAAAACAAACTCAAACAACTTGGTGCAGATGAGGTGTTCACAGAATCTCAGCTAGACATGAAGAATGTCAAGAGCTTGCTGGTACTGATCCACTACCTGCTTTTCCAAATTGCTGTCATCCTTGCCAGCTAGTATCTGTTTACATATGCATGAAATTAAAATTCTGTGTGAGAACTTAAAAGCTTTGCCAAGTAGGAAGGTTGTGATCTGATGTTGACAAATGCAGTTTAGACTAGAAAACTACGCGCGGCATTGCCGCGCACATGCTTAGAGAGCTTGCCAGTTTCAGCCAATTTTGGGTTGTCATTCATCACACATTCATCGTAGCTCAGAAGCAGCGTTGTAATTAGAAATGGTTGTCAGTAGAGGTGTGGGCAGTGATGAAGAGGCAAGGATCTAGTTGCGGGAGAATTTTAGAAATAGAGAAAGAGGACACTTTTAAAAAAAAGGTTAAATCTCTACACTGGGTACGCCCTTTTTTTCCAGATAAACTTGAATAGGAGTTTTTGTCCTAAACATAAACACCGTTCTCATGATATTCCTTTAGAAAGAAGTGCCAAGAAAACTAACTTATGAAAAATAAAAGAAACATATACAGAGGTGTTTCTTGAAGGGGTTATTTGGATCCCATGTTTTATAGAAACTAGATTTTATAGAACAAGTTTTAGCCCAACATCCAGCACGATGATGTCTGGACACTATAACTAACTTGGGTTTATCTCAAACAAAGTTCTTGATAACCTAGAAAAGTGAGCTTTAATAAAAACGAGTTTTTGTTGTTTTCAGAGAACTGGCTTATCTACGGTATCTCAATTGCCAACATCCAACAAATCTAGCAATCATTCTTCACCCAGCGTCTATACCTCGATTTTTTTTTTAATTCTCCTGGCAGCAATGGTGTGCCGCGTGCATAAACTAACTATTGAACAAAGATTTAGATCAGAGAAAGTGCTATCCATCGCTGGTGGTGTGTTGCCTCCTCCACAGCTAAACATAAACATTAAGTAATGAACTAACCACAATCAGGAACTGTTTTTTTCTTCTTCTAAAATTCCAAACAAAGCTTGTTTTAATAAAACTAGCTTCTAATTAGGAGATCCAAACAGCCATGAAGAAATCAATTCACCCGAGTCTCCCTTTTAGATACCATTTTCAGAAACCGGTTATCCTCCCATAATTTCTGGCACTCTGGCTCATACAACTGAATTCGCCATCAACCCAAATGTCATTTTCAGGACATCCACAGTGTGAGGTTGTTTCCATCCTCTTTGTTTGCACATAACAAGAACAAACAAGCCGAACTCAATTACTACCACTGTTATTTGACACTGGAAGCAGGCATGATTTCCAAAGTGGAGCTCAAACCGTCAAATATTAACAAACTTTTTTTATTGGGAAGAAATTAAATCAAGCTTATGGGGACCACCAAGCAACGACATATGCATAAGGTGCAACGTAGGGAGGTGCTTGCTTAAGCTAATAAGTAACGGTAGTTTACTATCAATAGTTCGCCGAGACAAAGCTAGCTATGAAGAAATGAGTCAAAGCATGCATATGGAACAAACAGATTTGGAGCCATGAGACCGGTGCTTTCAGCTGCCAAGGGTATATGGTTTGTCAGATGACAAGCTGCAGTGTGTATTTGGGGTGAGCTAGATATTAGCTAATTTGCACTAACGATGAACTATTTGTGATTTCATGTTTATATCTTTTTCATGGTTTGTGCTACCTATAATGCGATAAATCAAGGTATAGAATATTTGTGAACAAACATGTTTGATACATATCTGCATGAATGAATTTACTAACATGTTTCTCCGTAGCAGATAAACATCAAAAGTTAGCATTGAGAATTCTTAAATATAGGGTAAGTTGCTGTATCTCTGTGTTTGTAGTTCCCAGTGGCATAGGAATTACAGGTAAAATTGTAATTGCCATACTGCTAAGTTCCTAAAGCTCTTCACAGATAAAAATATCGATATAACAAGATTTCAGAGTACAGGTCAACTATATGTCTTAAGAAAACCAAAATGTTAGGTGAAAGCGAGCAATCAGTTGAAATTAGATTCATGATAAAGGAGACAATTGTCCTTCTATGATCTTTGATTCACATGGTACTAGTCTCCAAAGAATTTCACCATAATTCAGACATCCAAGCAAGCAGTAACAGAGAAGTTACCGCATTATACTCTGTACTCTGCACTACCGAAATTCTGTATATATTCTTGTAGAAATGCTAAGGTAGGAGTGAAGAAGGAATGATGGGTCATTAGCATGTCCTGATCCTTCTATTGCAATTTTAAAGAAAATCATTAATGGTCTATAGGAAATCAAGAAACAACTACCAGTCCATTTGAAATGTGCATACATATAGTTTGAAGCATGCAATACGCAAGCATGTGTAGGAAGAAGGTAAAATAGGCCGCACCTTGTGATTTAAGACTGGAGCACCAATGTAGCTGGTGAACCAATCAAAAGAACACGCAAGCCTTCGGTACAGTTCCCACCCCATCAATTGCACTGAAATAATCTAACCCGAATATTTCAAGCACAACTGATAGAGATGGGGGCTGTACAAAATCAGCAACTGAATATTGAAAGGTACACATTTTTCTCCAAGACACGGGAGAGCTGAGTATCATTATATTAAAGAAGAAGGAAAAAGGGTAAAGAGCCCCGGTTACACCCACACACACCCATAGGATCACAGAATTACATAATGCCTTTTTGTTACAAATACACACAATCTGGATCGACCTAGCCCCTAGGAATGAGGGCCGACAAGGAGATCCCTCGCGCTCCAGACATTGCCCAAAGCTGGGCCTCCTCAGCAAGCAGCAAGGCAGTAGCCATATTGGCATCAAAGCCATCAAACCATCTCATTAGTTCTATTTCACCAGTCCTCAAAAGAAGTATCATTCATCGACGGCACTACAGTTTGCAGCCCAAAGCGATTTAGGAAGGAGAACCAGAATTGCCTTGCAAACACGCAGCTAGTGAGCAAGGGATCAATTGTTTCCTCAGCCTGGTTGCAATGAGGATACTAAACTGGATGGCCCAGGAGGTGCCTCATGGGGGAGAAGGTGGGCGACAAGGGGAGCGGTGGAGGGCGTGGCGCCGTGTCTCAGCCTTGCTTGGCACTCGTGGGCATAGGGAAGCCTTGGTGTCAGGCAGCAAGCGGGGTAGGGGGTTGAGGCTGGAGACGCTGCATGTGCATGGCGGCCTGGTGGGCCTGGAAGATGGAGGATGGGCGAGGTAGAGGAGACGACAGTAGCAGAGAGGAAGGGCGTCTCGAGCTCAAGTAGTGGAGGGGAATGACGTCTCAAGCTTGAGCAGCTGAGGGGATGTGCCACAAAACATCGTGACGATTCGAGTGGGCGAGACCCAAACCGATCCGCATCAGACGGACGAGTGGCCCGCATTTGGAGCAAGATTTGTATTATTAGAGATTAGTTGTAGTTTATGGAAACCCAATCTCAAATGCGATAGAACTGTGTAGTTCATTGTTTTTTTTTCTTGTAGTGCTATTACTGCTTGACATTGGCATTATGACATACAAATTGCAGTTTTTCTTCTACCTACAAAGAGTAGGATTGTTTCAAGTTTGAACCAACATGTATCTAGTTAATGTTTTGTTTCCTGTGTTCTCAGGGTGCTTTGCCAGAGCCTGCATTAGGATTTAACTGTGTTGGAGGAAATGCTGCTTCTCTAATACTCAAGCTTTTGAAGTAATGTGCTGAATTTGAAAAAAAGGTAGAATAATCCATTTTTCTCTCACACATAGACATAACTCTTGTTCTGTAGGCAAGGAGGCACCATGGTGACATATGGTGGAATGTCCAAGAGACCTGTCACTGTCCCTACTTCATATTTCATTTTTAAGGTCTGTACACAAGACCCAGCTTGTGAAACTTATGCATCTGCAGTTTTGCTCTACTTATATTGTTAGGCCACTTCAAACATTTTGAATGCTTATTATAGTAAACTGCCTATTTTATGTGAGCAATGTTACTCTCAGTAGATGACAATGCTAAGAAACTAGTGCTGAATTATCAGCATGTTAAGACAAACAAACTTAGATGGTTTCACGTTGTGTTCAAGGGATGGTGAGTTCCTATTGTTCATATGATATTGCCCCAAATGTCTATAAGTTACTTAACACAATGAAATATATGTTTTGAAAGGATCTTTCCCTAAGAGGGTTCTGGCTCCAGAAGTGGCTGAACTCAGATAAAACAGAAGACTGCAGAAGAATGATAGACTACCTCTTGGGCCTTGTGCATGAAGGCAAACTCAAATACGAGTATGTAATGTTAATGTCATTCTGTTGTTGGGTTGCTATTAGATCTTGTTGACATGATCTCATCTAGACATTGCTGGATCTGTAAAGAGAAAAATTAAGTGCCTTTGGAAACATATTAATTAATTTGTTTGCAGGATGGAGTCGATTTCTTTCGGTGAGTTCAGCTTGGCTCTGGAGAAGGCCCTGGGCAAACATGGAAGCCAGCCAAAGCAAGTTATCAGGTTCTGAGACGAGGGTAGGCTAGGGGATCTGAGAGCATGCAAGTGCCATCGATCTGTATGAATGATGAATCCACCAGATGGTATGGCAAGTGTAAGAGTGACCTGGAGATGTAAATAAAATAATAAAAAAAGTAAAGGCAGCAATCTTTAATGGAATTGTGAAACCAGCAGCTTAGCTAGATTTAAGGGCTAAGTGAGTGAAGGATCACTTGGTAGCGGTGGGCGGTTGTACACAAGTTGTGCGTGAAGTATTTTTTCTTTCTGAGAAAATGTTTTTTTTTTTGAGGCGGATGCGGATGGTTAATACGAATTCAAGAGAGTTGTTTATCTCACGCCCTCGGCTCACCCATTACCGCCTCGCTCAGATCTCTACCATTATGGCAGCGACAGAGGCTGTATCAGAGATGTTGAAGAGGAGGTAGGGAATGGAGGGCGAGAGTAGGAGCCTAGGAGGTCGTCGCCTGGACGACGACGGCGGAGAGGTGGGCCAAGTAGAAGGCGGTAGCGTGGTCGTTGATGAAGCAAGGCCTCTTTTCGGATACTGCATTGGCTCTTTTTTTCAGGTAATGCTAGGAATCAGATGTCTGTCCATGGCCCCGCGCCGTACGGTCCTGTTGGTGAACCCGATGTCCAGAAGGTCATGTATCCTGTTTGCTCCCCTCTAGTCCCCACAGAGTAAAAAAAATCACGGTGATTTTGTGCTAAGTGACCACGCTCTGCCGTGCCTCTTGCTGGCCTTCCTCTTTATCGTCGCTGCGCCCGCACTACCACGACGTGCTCCCCCTAGACCACAAAGCTGTTGTAGCCTCGCCAAGCGAGGTCGCACCCACCCGACTGCTGTTGTCGGCTCCACCGTGGGCATCGCTCGCCGGGGGCACCGCTTGCGCCCCTATCACCTGGGGGCAGCGCCGCCGCTCACCAGGGCCACGTAGCCACCCGCCCCCTGTCATCCTCCTCCACCGTGACCGCACAACCGGATCCCGCTGTTTAGTGCTCCGCCTGCTCAGTTGCCAGCTTTTGCTGAACGCGTATGTTGCAAGTGTATGTTTCGAGTGTTTTAGAGGTATGTTGCAAGTGTTTCAGATGGATGTTGTAAAAGTAAATCGGGATGTTGCATATGTTGCAATGGTTGTACACGTATTTTGCAAAGGTCTGTTACCAATGTTTCATGTGTTTTTGGACGTATATCGCAAGTGTGTTTATCTGAATGTTGCATATGTTTTACACGTATGTTGCATGTGTATTTATCCGGGTGTTGTGTATGTTTGCAAAGGTTTTCAAGTGTTTCAGAAGCATATTGCAAGTGTGTTTTAAATGTTTAAATTGTTTCAGACATATGTTATAAGTGCGTGTTTTAAATATTTCAGTTGTTTCAGGCATATATTGTAGGGGAGTGGCTACACACATATGTTGCAAGCATATGTTCCAAACGTTTCATCTGTTTTAGACATATATGTTGCAATAAGTCTTCCATGTTACAAGTGTTTAATGAGGCGTAGGCAGTCCCCACGGGCGGGCGAGCACGGGGGGCGTAGCAGGGCAAGCAGACGCAGGCGCGCAGCATGGCGTGGGCGAGGAGCAAGGCACAGACGAGCAACAGCAGGGCGCGGGCAAGCAACAGCAGGGCGGGCATGCATGCTCCCATACACGTCCGTGTGTGGAGGCAACCAGAGCGAGCGCGTGAAAGACAGCCAACCGACGTGGTACTCGTCGCATATACACTGCCGATCCGTTTTGGCCACTGGTGGACCAACTGACAGCCTAAGGAGGTGTACTCCGCTGGTTGTTTGGCCGCACGTCCGTTAGTGTGCGGGGCGAGTGTGCCGCGTGTGCCACACAGGCGAGCACACGCTAGGCTGAGCGGCGAGTAAGACGTGGGCGTCCGGCCGTCCGGACGCCAGTAAGCCCCCTCTTTTTTTTTTGTTTGAACGGTTCACTGTCTCATCAGAGCAGAGAGATGGCGATCGCAGACCTGTTGCTCCCGCTGAAGTTTCAGATTCCTAGCCCGGTTGCTCCTGCTTGATTCACTACAATCCCAATGTAGTCTCCCACTCCCACTTCTCCACAGCCCTCTCCCTTGTCTCATCACCATCTAATAAGCTTCCAAATGAACATTCTATTCTACTCCATTTATCCACATGGTTCAAATCAACTGCTAATTACAAGTACGGTAAGCATTCTTGTGTTGCACTGTGTCAAAATTCTCTGAACTGATGAGAACTCCCTCCTCCCCTCCCACTAGATCGATTATTCATCACAGAAAAAATACAGAGAAGAAACACCAGCAACTGAATTGAAAGAGGCAGTTTCAACAGCACACTAGTGGGCATCAGATGCAGGCTGATTCATATATGTACATCGACAACAGCTACTCTGCTATTTGCCACTCTATGATGCCCACTGGATGTCCTGGAACAAGAACATACCTTTTTTTTCTAGCAACCAGCAAGCTAACTATTGTTTCCAAATTCGTCCAAGAAAATGCTACTGCCAAAGTATCTGACCTCCAGATTTTCTCCATTTCTATTCCCGCATCGTGTCGTCAATACCATGCATGTCGCACATCACAACATCTGTGCTTGTCGACGACAATGGCTTCCTGGGGGCACAAGGCTTGCCTGGCTTCAGGTGGTTGTGTTCACCACTGTACACAATTTCAGCGATTTGGCCATCTATTGTCGTCTCCACCTTCCTCTTCACAGGGCAGCTAGGGTGAGTGCACTTGTAGTAGCTCCGTGGCAACTCACTGCCTTTCACTTTCTTTTGCCCATATTTCCTCCAGTTGTACCCATCAAGCGACAAACGACTGCGCACACCATTCCGCCTGGCAGCTTGGCATGCTGTTACATGGTCACAGCACGTGAAATGCTCTGCATTGACTTCCACCTCCTCAGATATGGCATCCGACCCGGCATCCTGCGAGTTAGTTTAGCACATCTGAAACAAGATTTCATGATGATACCCTGGATAGTTCAATAACCGAATATACGACACACAAATACTTGAATTTAGAAGGCTCCAATTCACAAAAAGAAATTGTCGTTATCAAAATACATGAAGCGTCTTTCCAATGCAGAGAACCAGTGTGAGACTTACTATTGTTGCTGCTATCTGTGTTGGAAGATTACCCGGTAGCGATGCCAACCGAGTGGCTTTTGGCCTGATTAGCTCAGTCTCCTCTGGGATGGTGATTGTTGGGGAACAACTGGCGTTGAAGTCTTGCAGAACCTTTGGGAAGGGCCTGAACCTGGAGAAAGGCCTGGAGGCCACAGGCTTCAGAACAACAACCTTCTCATGAGGTTGCATCTTCCCTGACCTGAAAACACGGGACAATTCTGTAATCGTAGCAGTAGCTCATTTGCTTGTTTGTAGGGGGGAGAAAGAAAAAGAAAACAAATGCACAAGGGATTTATGGAACTTAAGAGAGTAGTAGACCAATACTTCATATACAAACTGAACTATTTTGTAGTGCAGCTTGCAAACTCCCACAATAAATCAACCAAATCATAGTAATCCGAGGAAGGGCATTCACATAGGCAACGAACTGAGCTAGTAAAGAGAGTAATGGAAGAACAGGAGGGTTCGCATAGGCGGTCACCTTCGTCCTCCACTCTGTTGCAGCTGTATATACTGGTGGAAGCAATGCAATTGCAAAGGCAACAAGGTTGTTGAGCAGAGGACAAAGAGGGAGGTAGTTAGGGCACATGCATGTAAGACTGTTAGGTATGGGCACAAAGCAGGGGAGTAGATATATTCCGATGGTCAGCATTTAGTGCTGGATCAGACTCTAAACCCATCATCCTCCTGCTGTCCATCCTTGTTTGAGACAAACTCTGACCAACACAACAAATTTAGATGACCAAAGCATGCAGTGGAAAACTAAAACTTTTATGCTAGAGCATATTGATTATATTTGGGGGTTAATAACAAAAACCACTTTTATGCAAAGCTACTTTACTTGCTCGAGGACAGTGAAAACCCAAGCTGAAAAACAAAATCAAATTTCTTATATGCAGTGAACTAAAGTTCATAAGCAGACAGCAGCACAGATGCAGCTCATAGCCTCGTACCCTTAAGCTTCATATTTCAGGTAACCTTCAAGGAGATCTAAAAGCATTAAGCACTCCTGCTCCCTTAAGCTTCACTTTTGTTAGAAAAGTCCATCAGTTTATTCTTCCAGATGTCATTGGGCCAATTTACAAATGAATCGGAGAAACATTAGTAAATGTTGATTTCTGAAATGCACAAACAAAATGTCAGGAACAGTCACCACTTACCAGGTTACACTGAAGGATAAACTTTCTTCATGTGACTCAGTTGTGCCCACTTCAAGTATTTGCATGCAAGTGCTGTTAATAACCTACCTGCAAACAACAGAAACTCCAGAATGTAAAACCATTCCATGCTATGTGCAGCTTGCAAAACATGTGGCTAAACTTAGAACTAATGTAAAACCATTCCATGCTATGTGCAGCTTGCAAAACATGGCTAAACTTAGTACTAAAGATCATTTCATGCTACCACAGCAGCCTTAAGATTTAAAATATCTATGATGGGACTTAAAGCATTCAAATCTAAAGACTCACGCTGGTCATCAATCAGAGAAAGGGAATTTGTATGTTTCATATTTAGTCCTAAATTGCTTGCTAACAAATATGTGTAACCTTTATCCTTCTGAAATATTTGAGAACAGTAATATAAAGGTTTTAGATGTCAGTATATGAGAGAAATGAAGGTGCATGTGCGTAGCAGCAATGGAGACAAGCTTTTATTCTATTTGTTTTGATGGGGGCATTAGAGACAAGGCTTAGCTTGAGTAACAGACAAATTTGAAACAACTGATTAGCCAGCACATTTAAAGGGCAAACCTGAAGGTGAAGCATGCAGTTGCTTAACTCAGTTATTGCAGCTACCTCATAGCAGGATTCCCACAATCGTCATTCTGTAGCACCCAATCCTCCTCTTCAATAGATTCAAAGACACTTGCTCGCAGCTGGGACTAGTCATGCAGCCAGAAACATCGTGACAAAGCTAGTAAAAGTATGTGGATTTGATGGACACAATGCAAGGGATATTACATATCTGCCTTCTGCATTGTGAGCCTGTTTCAGTTCAACAAAGAGCATGGGTTTGGATTATCTACCATCATAAGCCTGTTTCAGTTCAACAAAGAGCACGGGTTTGGATTATCTACCCTCATGCAGAACTTTGCAGTTCAAATCTGACTATCAAATCGAAAAGATATAAACATGCAGTTTAAAATATTACAACACATTTGATAATGAACCATTCCAACTGTGGTTCTAGAGTTGCTGAGATAACAAAAATAGCAGAAAGCATAAAGTACAAATTGAACATAATAGATCTCAGGTAAAAAAGGTTCAAGATTCCCTAGTTCAACACCATCTGTTTCCTGGATGATGTACTAGAAACTTGCATGTTTTGCAACATAATGTCATATTGAGTGAAACGTTTGAGTAAGAGGGACATGTGAAAGTACATGTAATTTAGCTCTCGAATTCTAAAATTCCAGTGAAGAAGTTTCAAGAAATCACACATGAACTGCTCGACCAACCATTTTTTCTCTCTTATCAAGCTCTCAAGTGTCATCCAAATTCCAAACAAACAAAGAAATACATGTATATGCAGTGGCCTAGTAACCAAACTCCAAATGCATAGAACTTCAGCACCAATCCAGCCAAAACACCTGTAATGTAGTTCTCAAATCCTGAACTGAATTCCAGTAAACAAAGACCTTGATTAAGATCAAGAAGAGGCACCAGATTTGAGAAATCACAACCAGCAACTAATCTACTGCCTATCATTGTAATGACCCTGGGTCTGTGTCGCCCTTGGATGTGGAATTGGCCTTGGCCTTCTCCTGGATGAGAGTGTTGATGATGGATCTATCAATTTGCGAATTCAATGCAAGACGAACATCAATCTTCTGACTGCTTTGACATGCCATGATATTTCCTTCTTATCGATTACGGCTAGAAAGAGAGGTTGGTGTGGTCCATACATCTACTAGAATAGAACCACTATGTACTGGTAACCTTTGCCTATGAGTAAGTCCTCTGTACTGTAGGTGCTCGAGAGAAGTAGTTCCCTTCCATGACAAAGACTAGTTAAGTTTCACTATCTCCTTTCTCAACTCACTATTTCCCAGCAGCTCTAGACTACTCGAAGAAGTAAGAAGGAAGCAAAGCAGGTTTCTGCACGGAATATATTCTTGAGGGATTAATTGCTCAGAAGTGGGATGTTAGGGTAAAACGTGTAGTATCCGGAAAGCCTATAAGTTCTACCTAGTTGGCTGGTATAGTAGAGGTATTTCCAAAGTTCATCCTTTATTTAAAAGAGTCATTTCTGCTAGTTAACTGTTCGCATTGCTAGTGTCAAAGAGGAGCAAGAGAA
This sequence comes from Miscanthus floridulus, assembly GCF_019320115.1. Taxonomy (NCBI): domain Eukaryota; kingdom Viridiplantae; phylum Streptophyta; class Magnoliopsida; order Poales; family Poaceae; genus Miscanthus; species Miscanthus floridulus. Next base: position 29,606,727 of record NC_089592.1, on the reverse strand, counting down.
AAGAAAGAGTAGCTTGTAGAGCTGGAAAATGTGCCGAAGAGAGTGGTTTAGGCTTCCGGACTCATAGACTTTGCTAACAAAATCCCAGGGGAAGGCTTACTAAATGGAGGAGTAAAATAGGAAAAGGCATACCAAGGGATGAGCGCCCTCTGATCTAACGATCAAACAAGCAAGCAATGGCCATTGTTACTAGAAATATGAAGCGTGCTAGCGCGCACTTCCTATTAACCAATTCACCAATTTAAAGATTGGTAAACAAAGATAATAGGAGCCGAAGTCAATCCCTTCTCCTCCTCACAAGGAGCGTAGCCTAAGATTCTTTTGAGACGAATGAATGCTGAAGAAAGGAAAGCGGGCTACAATCGAAAAATTCCATTGTGCTATGAGCGGACAATTCTGAAGAAATTGTAAGATATGGGTAAGAGTTCTCGCAAATCTTCCTATTACGGGGAAAGTTCGAATGGGAAGAGGAAAAGGAAATCCTACGGGTTGGATTGCTCGTGTGTCCACGGGACAAATCTCATTTGAAATGGATGGTGTGAGTTTGTCAAATGCTCGACAAGCCGCTAGATTAGCGGCGCATAAACCATGTTCGTCAACCAAGTTTGTTCAGTGGTCGTGACGTAATTGGTTAGTGGGGAAAAACCAGGCCTCGACTCAAAAGAATTTTACTAAGTGTTTGTTCCTGAACGAGGAAAGTGGAACGACAAAGAGGGATAGGGAGCTCGCCTCCTTTTTTGTAATCGCCGAAATGGAAATTGTACGACGACCTTTCTTGTTCTAGGCATATGACCCAGAGACATGACGGACAGTTATATAAATAAGAATAAGAAAGAGAAGTGTGATGGTGGATTTTTCTTTAGAGAATCAAAAAGCAATCAACCATCCCCAAACAAAGTGCTGCTGGAGGGAAATGCTAAAGTCCTATTCCGAATTCCATTAAGGTTGTATTCCTACTAAGAAACTCAAGGCTATACTCTACTTCCCATCCCAGCTCGTAAGTAATCCTACAAGTTACAGATTTTTTAGAGGTCATTAGGCCCTTCATATGGATTGACAAAAAAAAAAAAAATCAATTAACCGTAGGAGTGGTAAATATGTGAGAGCCGATTGTGGTATCAGCTTTCAGGCGCTGACAGACTTACAGATAAGTTTTTGGAAACAGAGTTACAGATGAGTTAATCAGCGGTAGCCGATTACTGTACTATCGGCAAGGAGCCGATTACTGTACTATCGAAAATAATTAGGCTACGTGGACTACACTGGCTAGACTTCCGACAAGGAGCCGATTAGTGTACTATCGGCATTCAGCTAGCCTGACAGGCTTCTATTCTTACAAATTTTCCATCACAGCATTTATTTCTGAAATTCTTTATCAAATTAATATTATTGTTAAAATAATTCTCCCTTACTGCCATAGTGCTTCCTGCTGTAGTTACAGAAACTCTCTCTCTCTCTGCGACTCTGCCTCCCTTATATTCCTTGCATCTGTAAAATGTGACTCCCGCTCCCGCAGTTAGCCAGTTACCATGCACGTAAAAAGCGAATCGAGCAAGCACGCAGGCAGCGCCAGAAGTTGACTGGCTGGTGGCCACCCGAAGTGCATGGCATGTTTACCGTCTTTGCTCTCCTCTCAGCAGGCACGAACACAGAACACGTACAAAAACGCAGCCCACGCACTGGCTCAAATGCACATAGACGCGACCCAGGTCCAACTAACAGCCGGCCAGGCAAAGGTGGTCAGAGGCAGGCGCTGCCCCGGGGCGGCCGCACCTCTACCGCTGCACCTCGGGCCCACCTCGCGCATGGCGATTCAGTCAAGTCTCAGGAGGACGGTTTGGAGTGATTCGTTCGAATATTCCCCTCAAACCGTCATTAGTTCAGTATAAAAGAAGGGGAGGGCCCCCTCACACTCACACCTCACTCAAGAGCCTCTCTCCCTTCTCACTTGTACTCTTGCCTTTTAGTAGTACTTTTGGAGTTAGGCAAAGATCTTGTGAAGAGCTTGGACATCTTGGTAATTCTTGGTATGAGAAATACATTTGGTTCCAATATGGCCTTGTTCTCTACTTATCAAAGTGATTATGCTATAGAACTGGAGCAAAGTTCTTATGTTATATTAGCATACGGAACATTATGCTTAATCATTTATACAACATATATGGCTAGAATAAGAACTAAGTTGAGGCAGTGGTTCGTCGTGCCTTCGGGCTTGCCCAAGTGAAAGGTTCTAATGGTTATGGGGTGAATAGTCTATTAAAAAATTTACAACAACACTAAGCCAAATGATTAGAAAAATATGAGGCGAAACAAGTTTTGCGCTAGCCTACTAAAAATGCAAGCCACCTACCACAATTCTAGTAGCTATAATCTCTATGTCACACACAAAGGGCTAAGTCACTACCTCTAAGTTAGTGAGCTCTCAAAGACTAACTAAAGAGCCTCACTAACCACTAACAAGACACAAACTAGCTCTCAAAACTAATTACACTAAAGAGCTTAGCTACACTAGAAAAGTAATGCAAGAGAGGTAGAGATGATATACCACCATGGCAAGTGATCAATCACAATGAATACCAAGGAGACGATAATGACACAATCAATTTTTTCTCCCAGGTTCACTTGCTTGCCGACAAGCTAGTCCCCGTTGTGGCGATTCACTCGCTTGGAGGTTCACGTGCTAATAGGCATCACACGCCTAACCCGCAACCGGGTGCCGCACAACCAACACAAGATGAGGATCCACAAGCCATACGCAATCCACTAGAGTTGTCTTTAGCGCTCCACCGGGGAAGGCACAAGAACTCCTCACAATCACAATGATCAGAGCAGGAGACAATTGAAAGGATCAAGATGCCCAAGAGGGCGGGTGAATTGGGCTAATTCTAAATTTTTTTGTAATAATTAAATCCTATGGTTAGCCCAATTAACTCCTTGTGCCTAGAAAGTGTTTCTAATTGTTCTACCGCACAAAAGACTTGCAACCTAAGTTCCAATCCTACTCTAGCATGGCAATTCTAAGAATGTAAAGACATGAATTGAATTGCACAAAGTAAATGCTCAAAGTAAATATAGAGGAAGGAACGCGGCGATGTTTTGCCGAGGTATCGGAGAGTCACCACTCCCCACTAGTCCTCGTTGGAGCACCCGCGCAAGGGTGTAGCTCCCCCTTTATCCGCGCAAGGATCAAGTGCTCTCTACGGATTGATTCTTCGACACTCCGTCGCGGTGAATTACCCACAACCACTCACAACGTGAGTTGGGTCACCCACAAGCTCCGTCGGGTGATCACCAAACTCCCAATCACCACCAAGCCGTCTAGGTGATGGCGATCACCAAGAGTAACAAGCACGAACTCTCACTTGACCATGACAAGCCTAATGAGACGGTGGATGCACACTTTGCTACTCTCGATCTTCACTAATGAGGTCTCTCTTTTGGATTCTCAAATCTCAATCACCTCACTAGGACCTTGCTCTTCTTGGCACTCTCTAAGGTGTTTCTCAGCTGTTGGAATAAGCAAAAGTACTCCCTCACACGAGTGGAGGTGGTATTTATAACACCGGCTGAAAAATGAACCGTTATGTGCCTCTACGGGGTGACCAGACGCTCCGGTCAGTACACCCCGAACTCCAGAGTTTACAGTGTGACCAGACGCTGCCAGCGTCCGGTCAGCACTGATCGGACGTGTTCGGTCATGATTTTTCCTCTCTAGAACCTTACTGGAGTCGATCGGACGCTGCCTCACAGCGTCCGGTCACTTGACCTCTCAGTGTCCGGTCAAACCAGACGCAATCACCTTGGTCAAATGAACTGACCAGACTCTGCGCCAGCGTTCGGTCACACTGAAGCTAGCGTCTGGTCAGTATTTGACCCTCCATTCACTTCCAACTCTCAATTATACATGAATGAAGTTTGCTCCATTGGATCTTAGGCATATGTAGGAGCTACCTAGCGCTAGTTTTAACAAGTGTGCACCACACCTAACTCACTAGACTCACCTAGGTCAAGCTACCCGTCCATACCCCCCTTAATAGTATGGCCAAAGGAAAAACAAAGTCCTAAACTACTCTAAGTGTCTCTTCAACTCCAATCGACACTTAGAACTAGTCCATCCTTAACCTTGTCGTCCATCCTTTGAAAACCAAAACGATTTCCATCGTAGGGGCATGACCACCTTGATTGCCCAATCAATGTCCATTACCGTGACCTAACTTAATTGCCTCTGCAAAACACATGTTAGTCATAGTAATCTTGTATTGTCATTAATCACCGAACCCCAACTAGGGGCCTAGATGCTTTCAATCTCCCCCTTTTTGGTGATTGATGACAATACCACCTCAAGTATGTGAAAGAGTTGAGGTTTTTAACATGCTTGGATCATATAAGCTTTTGTCAATAAGAACAAAGGTGTTTGATGAGGACATCGCCAAGATGGAGTCGAGGACGACTCCAATTCGAGAAGGGGACGATGATGAGGACATCGCCACGCTGGACACATCGACGCCATGGTCTTCCCCAAGTTGCAATTCGTTTCCAACTCAGCTACCACGTCGTCCTCGGATTCAGCAGACACGTCGTCACTGTTTCGGTCATAACTTCCTCATACGACATCGAAACGGGCCGTTCTTGGATGCGTTGGAAAGGGGACGACGATGCCGTCGTTTTGGATCTGGTCCCAGCTCCAGAAGGTCCGTGGATCATTCTGTGTGACCACGGCAAGGTGCTGTGTCACCTATTTGGGCCAACTTGGCCATGTATCGTGTCGGGCCTTAAGCCCAAGTTGTGGGCACCCAACCCCTGGCCGTCCCCAACCCTAGGTCAAGTCTTAGACTATAAACACAGCCGCCGCCGCTGCTACACAATTGGGTTTTGTTTAGAGTTTAGTTTTCCATTGAGAAACTGAATCGTTCATTGTAACTGTGGTGACAAATCCTTTTACAGTGATCCAGGGCCCCCGTTCTTGATCTCCTCCACTGTGTCGATTAGTCCTTTGGAACCGAGTTCTTGAATCCTCTATTGATATCCGCGTCATTCATATTTGCAATTTCAGATTGCGTGTTTTACCTTCTTGCTTGTGCTCTTCGATTCGCTTGCAGGAAAAGCCTTCTTGGCGAGGTCAATCAAGTTGTGCTTGGTTGATAACCAACGGAGCAGTGGTATAATGGTTGCAGGGTTCGAATCGTGTCTGATTTGAAGCCGGATCGCCAATGTCGAGATCTTCACAAATCGAACTTACCGGCTACCTCTCGGAAGATCGGGCCTGTACTCATCAGTGTTAGTCAAGCTTATATGAACCAAGCCAACATGATGTACTCAAAAGATATGAAATAAGCATGAGTATAAGTAATAAAGCTCATTTGCATTGGAGTAAGATGTAGAAGCAAAGGCAAATGAGCATAACACAAGTGATATGACATATAAATAATTCAAAGTAGAGAGCACACATGTCATATATCACGATCACGTAGATATCACCATCACATATATATAGTTCAATGCACGAGAGTAAACACATGATGAATGCATAATAGTGTATCACACATAAAACTCCAAATGTAATATATAAGCTAATAAGATAACTAAGTTCCCCCCTAAATACATCGCTTCCCCTAAATCTATCATACTCGAACCCTCTCCCCCTTTGGCGTCAAACACCAAAACCTAAGGGTCGGTCAACGGGGCTGAAGTGGACGAGTCGGGCGCTGAAGTACGAGGAGCAAGCTAAAACTAAGTGCCATCATCATCTGACCCTGAGCTCTGAGCAGTCTGACCCTCTGTAGCTATAATCGGTGCTGTAGCAGTCTGGGTTAGATTAGGAATTGGAGCTGCTGTAGACTGAGCTGGTAGGACTATAGTAGGCTCTGATGATGCCACTAAGGAAGGGAGCATCTTTGTAGTCCCGGTAACAGGTGCAACTATAGAAGGACCTATGACATGTAGATATGGAGGAGTAGGCATCCCTGTCAACTCACTAAAGGAAGCACCAAGGCTCCTAGACACTGTGGTCTCTAGCACAAGTAGCGACGATGTCCCAGCCGGTGTGAAGCCTGTCTAAAAAGGTGTGAACTACAGGGCTAGTGCTGGCAAAGCAAAGTACTGGGACACCTGCTCTGTAGGAGAAGCAAACAACCCTGGTGGCTGTCCTTGACTCTGAAGCCCACTGGGTTGTAACGCTGGAGTCATCGAAGTAGTGGCTGCCTGACCAAGCTGGGGCAAAGGCTATGGTGGTGGAGCCCCAATAGCTGTGACTACATGCTACATAAATCCAAGAAGCTGCTGCTGCATGAGTATCTGCTGCTGATGCATGGCCTGTTGTTGCTACTGTAGAGCCTGAGTCTACTACTGAATAGCTAGCTACTGCTGCTGGATCACCTGTTGCTGCTGCTGGAACTCATCCTGCCGAGTCTAGAACTGTGCAAACGTAGCAGCTGTCTCCTGAGCCTGGCGTGCCTGGTCCTGCTTCATCTGCTCAAGTATAGTAAGGAGAGCGGGGTCTGTCTGCAGGGCAGGTGGCGCTGAGCTAGAACTGTCGGCCTCATGATCATGTCATTGTGGAGGCATCCGAGGAACGGGTTGGTAGTCATCATCAGAACTATCACTAGGGTCACTCACGACTACACCCTCCTATTGAGCAAGCTCCTCCTCAGTAGCTGTAATGCCCCTGATAATATCATCCTGCTGGGCTACAGACTCTGGCACCCTAGGACGTCGACGCGGCTGACTGGGTGCTGTAGGTGTACTGTGCCTGATCATCTGTGTCATGTTATAGGCAGGAAACTTTGTGGTGTCACCACTATACTTAGCTAGTATCTTTGGAGGCCTCACTATGACTGCCCTATGGATAAGCCATGTGATCCAGTGAGCATAAGGTAGCTGCCTGTGTCCTCTGAAGCCCTCAGCTATAGTGTCCTCCATCTCTGATAGAATAAGATCCCAAATATCAAAGACTGTCTGCTGCATTAAAGAGTTGATCAGCCACAACTATATACGTGTCAAGCCCTCTCTGTATCCCATCCTAGGAAGCAGTGTCCTCCTCATAACAACCTCAAGCACACAAGTAGTGGGGTTAAGGTCACTAGGGTTCCTCCTCGACCCTTCGCCAAAAGGCTCCTTGAAACAGTGACAGACCAAGTCAATAGGGGGCACATTGCCACCATGAGGGCGTTTGGGGGGTGCTGTCTGGCCATAGCACACCTCGTGAAGTTTGACTGGCTGCTCCTAAAGTCTAAGAATCTCCCTGGCCCTGGTGCTCGTCAATCGATAGTCTCTCCCACCAAATGCAAAGTGAATAAAGTGATGGTGTGGGACAATAAAGAGAGAAGCATAGAACTACTGAACCCAAGATGGAACATATAATCCAGTCTGTCCAATCAAACCTAATAGCCCCGATAGATATGTAAGGTAGGGGCGAATGTGCTCTCTAACTGCTACAACTATAGAGTCAATGTGACACACCCTCTGAGATCTAAAAACTGCCCCACTGTTGAGATAGGCATTGTAGAAATCCTCCTGCAGTGGAGTGTAGAAGCCCTTTGAAGCTCTCTCATCCCTCCTCGGTGGAAACCATACCTCAAAATCAACAAATCTCAGCTGCTGAACCTGCTTGGCTGTGGCGGCCCTTAAGTCAAGATGGGTCACTAGAGGTGGACCCTGTGGTCTGGGCGGTGGATGAGAACCCCTCCACTGTGTGTCAGCCCTCGGCGTGACTGGGGCACAAGTACGACCAGAGCAGCGAAGCTGTGGCTAAGGTGCCTGCTTTGTCTTCTCGGCCTGCTGGCCCTCCTGAGTCTGCTCTGTTGGCTCTACTGGTGGGGGCTGCTGCTGTGGCTCCTACTATGACTCCCCCTAAGGCTGAGGCTCCACAATGGGAAGACATCATCCTTGCATCATGATAGTCCTAGGTGGACTACCATGAAGATGCTTAATACGCTCAAGTCTGCCCTGTGCCTTTGGGGACAGATGATCTGCAATAACAACTCCACTACGAGCGCCTCCTGTCTCGGCACGCTCTGTGGCCTCTACAACTATGGTGGCCCTCGTTGTATCTGCATTTGGATACTTGTGCTTCCTGACTGCCATCTTCTTGGTCGCCTTGCCTTTAGGATCTATAGGCTGGTGAGGCGGGGGCCTCCGATCCTCATCTCCTGGACCACCTCCGACGTTTTTCGTCCGAGCCATCTGAAAGATCTGAGGAAAAACTGCCGCTGACAAAGAAACAACTGCCTTTGTCGAAGATCAACTACCGCTAACACTTTCGAGGCTTGGCCTCGATCCTTACTCGCGAGCTTGGCCCCGAGTTAACTGACAACTGTCACATGATCTCAACGGCACCGACTCACTGCACGATGGAATAGATAGGATATACAATAAATACGATATATCTAATAGATGCGAAACCCTAGGAAGCAAGCAATTTAGATATGTAATTGAAACACGGGCATGTTACCTGACGAACTGGCGATCCGAAAAGAAGAGAAGCAATCCACGGGAAACCACCAAATCTAGGGTTAGGGTTGCAGTGGTGGATCGGCGACACTGGCGATTGTGGTCACCAGCAAGGCTCCAATGGGGCACGACTGCTGGCTTGGGGCATGGCGGTGCTGACGCTGCGGGCGGCGATAGAGCGTTGGAGAGCGGTGGCGGTGCGTGGGTGAGCGGCGGCGGCGCTGGAGCAACTATGGCGCACGAGGCAGCTAGGCGGCGCTGGAGCAGGGGCAGTGGCGGTGTGTGGGCGAGTGGTGCACGGGCTTGCGGCGGCGCGAGGCACAGGAGGCGGCGATGTGGTGGTGTGGAGCTAGGGCACTGGACTATGGCGGCGGAGGTGAGCTCAGCGGCTGGGCAGAGGTGATCGTGGGCAAGGGATATGGCGGTGATGACGACGGATAAAATAGGTCAAAGCCCCATCACTTTGATTAAATAAGGTGGGCCCCGGTGGATCAGAAAAGGAAAGGAAGAAAGAGTTCTGAAGCCGCACAAAAACTACTGACCAGACGCTCCGGTGGTAGCGATCAGACGCTACAACCCAGCGTCCAGTCGATTCCAGAGAGGTCCAATTCCTCTAGAATCATGACCAGACGCGTCCAGTGGACACCGGCCAGACGCAGCCAGAGTTCGGTCACCTAGCCTTGATGTCTTCATGATCGACCGGACGCAGAAGCACCTCCTGACCGGACACTGGGAAAACACTGTTTCAGCATCTGGTCACTCTTTCGGCAGCAGGTTCACCTCCTGTGAACTGACCGGACGCTGGACACCAGAGTCCGGTGCAACGTCTGGTCACTCCTTCAGCAAATCTTCAAAGTTCTTCGCGCTGCCTGTTCCCAATCAAGTCCCAACTCTAATAAGATCTAAATAAACACCAATTGGGACTGATGTGAGTGACCTCTCTTAAACCCTCAAGTTTTTCAAAATATTTTGCCTTAGGCTATAATTCATTTTAAGAAAATAGGCAATAATAGGGTGATTTAAGATAAACGACAAAACAACATTCATGCATATGCAATGCAATACTTGAAAGTAAATCTAGTTGCTTGTCAAGTATGATCCAAGGTTAAGCTTCTTCACACGCTTTTCGGCGGTGATCTTAACCATGTTAGACAAGCCATATATGCATTATAAAGCATTAAACATGTTGTATATTACAATGCAATGCAAGGGACAACACAAGCTCAATTTTTAGTGAAGTTGCTAAAATAAAGCACATTAAGTTCATTCCGCAATCTACAAAATGTTGCCTCATCTAGCGGTTTAGTGAAGATATCCGCCAATTGATCCTCGGTCCTTACACCTTCTAGTGATATATCATTTTTAGCAACATGATCTCTAAGAAAGCGATGACGGATATCTATGTGTTTGGTGCGAGAGTGTTGAACCGAATTATTTGCAAGTTTTACTGCACTTTCATTGTCGCACAAAAGAGGTACTTTATCTAGAACTACACCATAGTCTAGCAAAGTTTGTTTCATGTAAAGTATTTATGCACAACAAGCACCTGCGGCAATGTATTCCACTTTAGCGGTGGACAAAGCCACACTATTTTGTTTCTTGGAGGACCAAGACACAAGTGATCTACCAAGCAAATGGCATCCTCCGGATGTGCTTTTTCTATCACTTTGCAACTGGCATAATCCGATCGGAATAGACAATTAATTCAAATCTAGCTCCTTTGGGATACCAAAGGCCAATGCTTGGTGTGTGCTTAAGATACCTAAGGATTCTTTTTATGGCAATTAAATGAGTTTCCTTAGGATTAGCTTGAAACCTAGCACACATACACATACTAAACATAATGTCGGGCCTAGATGCGGTCAAATATAACAAGCTACCAATCATAGAGCGGTAGAGAGTTTGATCAACCGGGTTACCTCCCTCATCTAGGTCGAGATGTCCATTGGTTGGCATTGGAGTCTTGATTCACTTACATTCATCCATCTTGAATCTCTTGAGAAGATCATTGGTATATTTCTCTTGAGAGATGAAAATCCATTCTCTCATTTGCTTGACTTGAAAACCAAGAAAGAATATAAGCTCTCCAATCATTGACATCTCGAACTCCTTCGACATCAATTCACCAAATTCTTTGCATGAATCTTCATTTGATGATCCAAAGATAATATCATCAACATACACTTGACAAATGAAGATATGCCTATCAAGCTTCTTGGTGAATAGTGTGGTGTCGACCTTCCCAATGATGAAGCCCTTCTCAATGAGGAAGTCTCGAAGGCACTCATACCAAGCTCTTGGGGCTTGCTTAAGCCCATATAGTGCCTTAGACAACCTATAAACATGATTAGGATATCTCGGGTCTTCAAACCCGGGAGGTTAATCAACATAGACTAGTTCATTAATAAAGCCATTTAAGAATGCACTTTTCACATCTATTTGATAAAGTTTTATTTTATGATGTGTTGCATATGCAAGGAGGATACAGATGGCTTCTAATCTTGCAACCGGGGCAAAGGTCTCTCCAAAATCCAAACCTTCAACTTGAGAGAACCCCTTTGCAGCTAGTCTTGCCTTGTTCCTCACAACAACACCTTAATCATCTTGCTTGTTTCGGAACACCCACTTTGTTCCAATGACTCTTGCACCTTTTGGCCGCTCTTCAAGAGTCCAAACTTCATTGCGAGTGAAGTTGTTCAACTCTTCATGCATGGTATTTATCCAATCCAGACGTTGAAGAGCTTCTTCTACCTTAGTAGGCTCAAAGCAAGAGACAAAAGAGTGATGAGCAATAAATGAAGCAAGTTTTTGAGATCGAGTCATTACACCCTTTGATGAGATCTTGTGGATAATCTTGAAGTAGGGGTGTATTTCTTCTATTGACCACTTGAGGGGGAGGTTGTGGAGCATCAACATCTTGTGCTTGTACCACCATTTGTTCATGGGAGACATGAGTATCTTCATTTTCTACTCTCCCATCTTTTTTCATCATCTTGTGGCATACTTGATGAAGAAGGTGGATCAATCACTTGTACATCGTCTTCATCATCTTTAGGCTTGATGTGTCCAACCGGAATGTTCTTCATAGCCTCCCTCAATGGTTCATCACCTACATCATCAAGATTCTCATGTGCTCCTTGGGAACCATTAGATTCATCAAATTCAACATCATATGTTTCTTCAACCAAGCCGGTGGCATGATTAAATACTCTATATGCTTTGGACTTTAATGAGTAACCAACAAGAAAACCAATATCACAACATCTTTGAAACTTCCCTAGGTGTTGACACTTCTTGTAGATGTAGCATTTGCAACCAAACACCCTAAAGAAGGAGATGTTCGGCTTCTTCCCATTGAGCAACTCATAAGGTGTCTTGCCGAGGAACTTTTAAAGGAATAGGCGGTTAGATGCATAGCATGCGGTGTTGATTGCTTTTGGTTTTGCCCATAGAGCTTCGGGGGTGTTGTACTCATCAAGCATTGTTCTGGCAAGAGTGATCAATGTCCAATTCTTCCTCTCAACTACACTATTTTGTTGAGGAGTATATGTTGCAGAGACTTCATGTTTGATTCCAACTTCATCACAATAAGCTTCTATGTTTGTGTTTTCAAACTCTTTCCCATTGTCACTTCTTATATTCTTGAGCTTCACTTCAAATTCATTTTGTGCTCTCTTGGCAAACTTCTTGAAGCAAGATGCAACTTCGGATTTGTCATGAAGGAAGAATACCCATGTATACCTTGAATAATCATCAACAATCACAAGACAATAAAGGTTTCCTCCCAAACTCTTGTATGTTGTTGGTCCAAATAAATCCATGTGAAGGAGTTCTAGTACTCTTGTGGTTGACATAAAAGCTTTTGTTGGATGGGTATTTACAACTTGCTTGCCGGCTTGACATGCACTACAAAGTTTGTCCTTCTCAAACTTCACATCCTTCAACCCTCTCACCAAATCATTCTTCATAAGCTTCTTGAGTGAGCTCATCCCAACATGAGCAAGTCTTCTATGCCATAGCCACCCAAGTGTTGTTTTGGTGAATAGGCATGTCTTCAAGTTTGCATCTTCAGAGGTGAAGTCCACTAGATATAGGTTATTGTATCTAAATCCTTTGAATATCACATGATCATCATCCTTCTTGGATACAACAACCTCCTTCTCGGTAAACAAACATTGGAAGCCAAGATCATACAATTGTCCAACGGATAGCAAGTTGAAACTCAATGAAGCAACATATAGCACATTGGAGATGGAATGATCATTTGATATTGCCACTGTGCCCAATCCTTTGACCTTGCCCTTTGAGTTATCTCCAAATGTGATTCTTTCTTGCCCATCTACTTCTTCATCTAGTGAGGTGAACATACGAGGATCACCGGTTATATGTTGTGTGCAACCACTATCAATAACCCAATGACTTCCATCGGTCTTGTAGTTCACCTACACACAAGAGATCAAGCTTTAGGAACCCAAACTTGTTGAGGGCCCTTCACCTTCTCAACAAGTGACTTTGCCACCCAAATTTTCTTAGGCCTATTCTTGTTTGGAGGTCCTAAGAACATCACTTTCATCTTTCCACTAGAATCCTTTCTAAGCATGTAGTGAGCATTGAAAGCAAAGGGTCTAGCATGCTTGGGCAAGGGTTATGGTGGTGGAGCACTCATGAGCAAAGTGGCCTTCTTGTCCACACTCAAAGCATCTCTTTAGCTTTGGCTTTGATTGTTGTTGTTGAACTTGAGCCTTCTTCTCTTTGTTTGCCATGTACCCAATGCCACTTCTATCCATCTTCATGACGGTGTTCATTAGGAGCTCACTTTGAAGATATTTGCCTCTAGTGAACTTGCTCAATCCAATCTTGAGATGCTCTTTTTCTAACTTGAGCTTCTTGAGTGCATCACTACTTTTATCTTCCTTGAGTGCAACCTTGTTTCTTTCTTCCTTGAGTTTCTTGTTTTCTTCTTTTAGCTTCTCATTCTCAAGAATCAAGTTGCCATCATGATCAAGAGTTTCTAGCACAATGGTGTTGTGGGTTTTGAACTCTTCAAACTCTTTCTTTAGCTTTTCATTGTCATGCTTGAGCTTGACATACTCATCATAGTCATTGCACTCAACCACTTGCTTGCCTTTGCCTAGGGCTAAAAACGGTCGGAAATGATTGGTAGGAGGCCAAATCACTTTCATTTTCACAATATTTTCTCGAAAATGAAATTGATACGATATTGGCGGAAACGAATACGGTGTCGATATTCCGATAATTTCAGAAACGAAACTATTTGTTCGAAAGTGCATCGACAACTATCAAAACTCATCATAGCGGTATCTGAAATACGATAAACACGTCAATATTCTGCGCATGACAATAGATATATAGCTTAGCACATAGTTATACTTGATACAAAAGAACTAGAAGATAAGCCCACAACCACAAGTTCTGACGTCCTGGACTTAAGAGTTAGATCTCACGAGCACACAAGCAGACAGCCACATAGACATATTAGCCACTCACAAACTTATGTACCAGTACATCGTAACCAAAGCAAGTTCTTAGTTGGATACTTGGACTTAAAAAAGGATAGAAACGAGAAATAATGCAAGAGACATGATTCTTGCATGGGGATAAGGGTGGCAAGGGGAGCGCTCAACACTCAGCAGGCTAGGCCTAGTCTATGATTCAGGAAGAGGTAGGGATGGCGCTGTGGGCTTGTGGCCTGCCTGGGATACGGTAATTATCGACGATAGAATACTGGCAAATTACGGTATTTTTCGAAAACGGTCGGAAGTGAGGCAAATCATTTTTGTTTTCATTACCGTATAGTTTTTACCGTTCTCATTTTCGTTTCCTCGGTTACCGTCACCCCTTCCATTTAGGAGCAAAAGTAGGTAATTTTTCAAAAATGATTCCCGGTAAACGGAAATTATCGTTACCGTTTTCAGTCCTACCTTTGCCACTAGATCCTTGCTCAATGCTCTCATCAATAAGATCATCACATGATGTAGCTATATCAATCTTAACAACATCATTAGTGGCATCATGTGGCTCATTGGGTAAAAATTCTTGAGCAATAACAAGGGTATCATGATTAACCTTAAGAGTGGTATATTCATCCTTTAGCTTGTTATGGCTAGTGATGAGCTCTTTGTGCACCCACTCAAGTTTATCATGTTTATCTTTAAGCTCTTTCTTAGAAGATTTGAGCTCCTTGAGTTCGGATGACATAGCATCATTTGCTTCTCTAAGCTCAACACTAGCCTTTTTGGCTATCTCACATTTAGCTAAAAGAGAATCATTCTTAATCTCAAGCTTTTCATTTTAGCTCTAGTCTTTATAATGATCTTAGTGTATTTCTTTAGTAATTTAGCAAGATCATCATAGGTAGGTGACTCATATTCATCATCGCTATCACTCTCACTATCATCATTATGAGCATGATCATCACCACTACTATCATCATCATGTGATACCTTGCGTTTACCCTTGGCCATAAGGCATAGGTGAGTAGAGGATGATGGCGGTGGTGGTGGTGAAGATGATGAGTCAATAGCAATGGCGGCCACCTTCTCATTGTCACTTTCATCATCGGATGATCCACTAGATGAATCAATGTCCATGAGCCAATCACCGATGATGTAAGCCTTTCCACTCTTCTTCTTCTTGTGAAAGTCCTTCTTGCCATCTCTCGTCTTGTATGGCTTGTTCTTTTTCTTCTCATCTTCATCTTCATTGCTTGAGTCATCTTTCTTGCCCTTGTTCTTATTCTTGAACTTGTCTTTCTTGAGCTTTGTGCATTGATGAGCTAGATGGCCAAGTTTGCCACAATTGTAGCAATCCATCTCAGAGATTGGCTTTCTTCTTGAGCTTGTGAAGAACTTCTTCTTCTTGCCATCAAACTTGATGCCACTCTTGTTGAGCTTCTTTAGCATCTTGACAGTTTTCTTCACCATGAGGGCAAGACTTTCATCATCAACTTCATCTTCACTTGAGCTCTCATACTCAAGTCTTGCCTTGCCCTTCTCTTTACTAGCTTTGAATGCTAAGTCCTTATCTTTCTTCTTGGTAGAGGATGAGCCATCTTATGGCGTGATGTGCATGTACATCTCATGAGCATTGATCTTCCCCAAGATTTGTGTTGGTGTAGCGGTGGAAAGATCACCTTGATGTAGCATGGTCATAATATGCCCACATTTGTCAATGGGGAGGATAGTCAAGATCTTTCTTACAACATCGGATGGTTGCATTTGAGTGAGTCCAAGCCCATTGACTTCCTCTACAAGAACATTCAAACGTGAATACATTTCATTAGCACTTTTTTTAGGAAGCATTTCAAAAGAGTTGAGCTTTTTCATGACAAGATAATAGCATTCCTCACGCTCACTCTTAGTTCCCTCATGGAGCGCACAAACGTCTGACCATAGTGCATGGGTGTCTTTGTGGTTCCTCACCCGATTAAACACATCTTTGCAAAGACCTCTAAAGATATTGTTTCGAGCCTTTGCATTCCACTTCTCATAGTTCACCTCATCGCCTTGTAGGTTAGTAGCATCCTGAGGTTTTAGGAAGCCTTGTGAGGTGGCTCTAAGTATACCAACATCTAGAGCCTCATGATACGCCTCTATGTGAATTTTCCAATAAGGAAAGTCATCTCCCTCAAAGATAGGAGGAGGTCCGTCCCCATGAGACATCTTGCTCTAGGCGGTTAAGCCAAAAAACGTGAGCAAAAGGCTCCGATACAAATTGAAAGGATCAAGATGCCCAAGAGGGGGGGTGAATTGGGCTAATTCTAAATTTCTTTGCAATAATTAAATCCTATGGTTAGCCCAATTAACCCCTTGTGCCTAGAAAGTGTTTCTAATTGTTCTACCACACAAAAGACTTACAACCTAAGTTCCAATCCTACTCTAGCATGACAATTCTAAGAATGTAAAGACATGAATTGAATTGCACAAAGTAAATGCTCAAAGTAAATAGAGAGGAAGGAACGCGGTGATGTTTTGCCGAGGTATCGGAGAGTCACCACTCCCCACTAGTCCTCATTGGAGCACCCGCACAAGGGTGTAGCTCCCCCTTGATCTGCGCAAGGATCAAGTGCTCTCTACGGGTTGATTCTTCGACACTCCATCATGGTGAATCACCCACAACCACTCACAACGTGAGTTGGGTCACCCACAAGCTCCGCTAGGTGATCACCAAACTCCCAATCACCACCAAGCCATCTAGGTGATGGCGATCACCAAGAGTAACAAGCACGAACTCTCACTTGACCACGACAAGCCTAATGAGACGGTGATGCACACTTTGCTACTCTCGATCTTCACTAATGAGGTCTCTCTTTTGGATTCTCAAATCTCAATCACCTCACTAGGACCTTGCTCTTCTTAGCACTCTCTATGGTGTTTCTTAGCTGTTGGAATGAGCAAAAGTACCCCCACACACGAGTGGAGGTGGTATTTATAACACTGGCTGAAAATGAACCGTTATGTGCCTCTGCGGGGTGACTAGATGCTCCGGTCATGTTGACCGGACGCTCTGGTCAGTACACCCCAAACTCTAGAGTTTACAGTGTGACTGGACGCTGCCAGCGTCCGGTCAGCACTGACTGGACATGTCCGGTCATGATTTTCCCTCTCTGGAACCTTACTAGAGTCGACCGAACGCTGCCTCACAGCGTCCGGTCACTTGACCTCTCAGTGTCCGGTCAAACCAGACGCAATCACCTTGGTCAAATGAACTGACCGGACTCTACGTCAGCGTCCGGTCACGACGAAGCCAGCGTCCGGTCAGTATTTGACCCTCCATTCACTTCCAACTCTCGATCATATGTGAATGAAGTTTGCTCCATTGGATCTTAGGCATATGTAGGAGCTACCTAGCGCTAGTTTTAACAAGTGTGCACCACACCTAACTCACTAGACTCACCTAGGTCAAGCTACCCATCCATACCCCCCTTAATAGTACGGCCAAAGGAAAAACAAAGTCCTAAACTACTCTAAGTGTCTCTTCAACTCCAATCGATACTTAGAACTAGTCCATCCTTAACCTTGTTGTCCATCCTTTGAAAACTGAAATGATTTCCATCGTAGGGGCATGACCACCTTGATTGCCCAATCGATCTCCATTACCATGTCCTAACTTAATTGCCTCTGCAAAACACACATTAGTCATAGTAATCTTGTATTGTCATTAGTCACTGAAACCCAACTAGGGGCCTAGATGCTTTCAACAATCACCTTCCTCCACTCGACGATCCACCAATCACCGGGTTGTCTAGGTGTCAGCAAACATCAAGAGTAACAAGATCTCCACCAGCCCAAATCGCCCAACTAGTGCCACAAGATGCTAGACCATTAAGCAATGCACTAGAGGCTCTCAAATCTCACTCAAGATGATCAAATCAAGTGTGTAAGTGAGTGGAGTGGTGTGCTTAGCTCTCAAAGGGTGTATGTAGGTGTTAGAAGTGCCAAGAGGGTGGCAATGGCCGGCCACCAACTCTATTTATAAGCCCACAAGCAAATAGAGTTGTTACTATTTGGAGCCAGCTTCTGCAAGGTCACCGGACATGGCGGTGGTGGCATTGCCCTAGGGTGGCAGTGCCCCTCAATGGTCGAATCCAATGGCTAGTTTGACTGGACGTGGTAACCGAACAAGGTGGCGGTGGCACCGGACATGGCACGACGGTGCCATTCCAGGCCAACCCCCCATTTTCTATAGTCTCTAGGAAAATGGGGCGGTGCGCCATCATAGGGGTGGTGGTGCCCACGGCGGTGCTCACTGCTAGTTCCTCCAGCCTCAGGATAAAAACAGCGGTGGCATCGGATAGGCTAGGGTGGTGCACCATCATGCACATGGCGGTGCCAGCGCCAACACTGGCTTCTCGGCTAAGGCAAAGTGGTCACTGCCACAGGGGTGATGGTGCACCGAATAGGGGGTGGTGGTGCCCCTAGACTTAGCACCTCATCCCCTACTTCACCTCCTTCAACTCCTTTGTAAATGTGCCAACACCACAAGTGTTTCACCATCACGTGCAAGTGTGTTAGCATTTTCACAATTATTTTTCAAAGGTTAATCACTTTCTTACCGATTGTGCACTAGGCCTAAAATGCATTTGTAAGTTTTCCAACACCTAGTGGCACTAGATGATTGAGTTGTCCAATAAGAGCTCCCCTCTTAATAGTATGACCATCTATCCTAAATGTGATCACACCCTCTATAGTATCTTGATCACCAAAAACAAAATGGTCCTATGGATATCACCTTTGCCTTGAGCCCATTTTATTTTTCTCTTTCTTCTTTTCCAAATTCTGGAGCTTGATCATCACATGTGTTCGCACCATCACCATGATCTTCATGTCATGTGGCCATCTCCATCCATGAGTGCCACCTAGCTCCTTCACTTGGGTTCGTCCAACCTATCTCACATCCACACTTAGAGCATAGGGTTAGTCCAAATAGGTTTCATCAATTAGCCAAAACCAAACTAGGGCTTTTAATCTCTCTCTTTTTGGTAATTGATGACAATGTCTACAAAGATATGAAATAAATTCAAATGAATCCATGTTGCTTGCCCAAGCATATTTACCATGTGTAAAGGATTTGGACAAGTTTCATGAACCCTGTTGGTAGCATTTGCTCCCCCTACATATGTGCTAAGAGATTGGATTGAAAGTTTGCCCATATGCATAGATTTGAGTTGTGAGAGAGTAATGTCTACCAAATGATGCTAAGGTATAAGAGATGGACCTTTGAAGCGTGATAACAATCAGAGTGCACCAAATATACCATCCTTAGCACCATGGTTAGTTAGATACCACTTGTAAAGACAAGAACTAGATACCTCGTGAGATCACATTAGAAGCAAGGTTCTAGTACCACTTGAAAGCAAAGTAAGGCATATCTAACTACCACCTATGCATGCTAGTTTTTCATTTCATGATTCAAATCTACATTTAGCATACACCACACAAGCATGGAATTTTAAATTAAAACTTGTGCCATGCAAGCAAACATATGAAATGCACATTCAAATGCATCAATCAAGTTTGAGCTTGCCCCCCTACTTGTATGCTCAAATTTTAATTGATCCCCTTACTTTCACATTTCTCCCCCTATGTCAAAGTTCTCCCCCTTTGTCATCTTATCTCTATCTTTGTGCACTAATTTCTCCCCCTTTGTCATCAATGACCACAAAGATTTAATTTTATATATGTTAAGATTATCAATATCAATCAATGGGGTGAGGATCATTTTACAAATTTGGTTCAATCTAGAGCACTTGCCAAAGGTATTTAACTCGGTTAGATCCAAGGACAAGCTTCTTCACACCTCATTTCAAGGGTTATCTTGTACCATGTTGAGTTAAAGACTTATAACTCATTTTCTAGATCAAACACTAGGTTCATGAACCCAAAAATATGTTATACGCTACCACTAGATCAAGTCAAACATAGAAGCAATAGTGGTACCATATAAGTATCAAATTCATTTTATTTTCATGAATGAGCCTATAAATCATGAGGAATGACTAGATGTACTAAACAAGTCCTTAGAAAAGGATGTATGCATGCTAATCAACTTTTACCTTGGATTGCTCGAAGGAGAGACATGTCATATAAGTGGGGGGGGGGTGCATCAACACATATTTGAGAAATCCAATATGTTCAGCTCATCCCTTAGCTTGCAAAACCTTTTCTCATCCAATGGCTTGGTGAATATGTCCGGTGCCTACACTCTCAATTGAAATGTCCCCTTTTTGTTGATGATCTCTTATGAAATGGTGGCAGACATCAATATGCTTTATTCTTGCATGTTGAACTAGATTATTGGTAAGCTTGATAGCACTCTCATTGTCACAAAGCAATGGCACTTTCTTGAACTTGATTCTAAAGTAATTCAAAGTGGCCTTTATCCAAAAAATTTGTGCACAACAACTACCGATGGATATGTATTCAGCTTCGACAGTTGATAATACAACACTATTTTGTTTCTTTGATGACCATGAAACAAGTGATCTTCCCAACAATTGACATGTGCCTGAAGTGCTTTTCCTTTCAACCTTGCATCCCGCAATGGGCATAGATGGACATCCCTTCCTAGGGGTGCATATGGTGGAGTTTCAGTTGGCGAAGGAAAAGACAAAGGTCTTGACATCAGCTAAGGCCAAGAAAAATGGGTCGATTGACCCCAAAGTTCAGATATCGGCAAATGAGTTCAAAAAGGATGATCAGCAAAAGAGCCGATACGAACAAGGTGAGACATCCAGAGCTGGTGCTTTATGTCCTCGGGTCACTTCCAGAATCTTGTTGAACAAGTGGCAATGCCAGAAGGACAAGGACTATCAGTCCTAGCTAAAAGAAGAAGAATATGAGCATCGGTATGAAGAAGAAAGGTACGAAAGAGAACAAGCCGAGCTACATTGGAGTTGTCCTTTCTTTAGACACTATTGGGACGAAGGATTGAAATTGCCTACAAGACGTAACTGCCTAGAGTGCAGTAATCAGTATGTAGAGTTTAGGCAATTTCAAGCCAATCGCCGGTCCATTTATGAGCGTTTGAATTATCAATCTAACAGCATGGATCGGCGCATAAAAATAGAGAAGTTCATGATCGGTTAGGAAAGCATGTCCATGATCAAAATTGGGCCGATCGTGATGAAGAAAAAGAGCATGTTTGGAAAGAGGGCTAATTGGGTCCTGGAGGTCTAACAGGGAGCTAGAAAAAGAAGAGTTCAACGCTTGAGGAATAGAGAATTAGAAACTCAGAAGTATAACAGACCTCGGGCATGGTGTGTCAAGCAAACAGCCGATAAGGGTAAGCCATCGACTAATATTGATATGGTCTTTATCCTACCTGCAGAATTCTGAGCTCCCTCCAAGTGCAAATAGGAAGGATCCGATGGAAAAGAGTATGATGAAGAAGAATTGGGAGAAGCAGTGGCTCAGCTAACCCTCCAGTCCCAATAAGCTATATTTGACAAGTCATCTCAACATCGACACTTGAAGGCTTTATACATGAAAGGATTTGTGGATGGAAAGCCAATGACTAAGATGTTAGTTGATGGTGGTGATGCTGTCAATCTGATGCATTATACCACGTTCCATAAGCTGGGAAAAGGCCCTGAAGATTTGCTTAAAACTGACATGATGTTAAAGGACTTTAGTGGCAATGCATCTAAGACCTGGGGGGCAGTTAATGTCGAATTGATGATTGGGAGTAAGACTCTGCTGACCACCTTCTTCGTCATTGATGGTAAAGGAACATCTAGTCTGCTCCTTGGTCGTGACTAGATTTACGCTAATTGTTGCATCCCTTTGACAATACACCAATGCCTTATTCAGTGGCAGGGGGATAATGTTAAAGTTGTTCAAGCCGACACATCTGTAAGCATAGCAACTGCCAATCTAGCGTATTGGGAGTTTGAAGATTGCGAATGCTTCTCTGGTTCAATCTAGGAAGGAGGCATTATCAAAGTCAATGATGAACGTCAACAGCCGATCCAAGCAATCGGCTCTGAGAGTTTGTTTTGATGACTCCTCTAGACTGTCGTTATGGAACGGCTAAACGTTGCTCTTATGGATTAATTCATCAGAATGTAGCCCTTCTGTTTCAAGGAGTCAGAATTGGATTTAAACACAACATTCTTAAGAAGCTTGATAGCCGGTGATTTTTGATTTAATGCTTGAATCATCGTTGGCTATTTTGGAAGCATTTTTCGTTATGGAAATTTTAGCCCGGGTGATTGGGATTAAAACTCAAGTGTGATCAATCTTGGACCATCGCCAGGACTGACAGCTGGTACTAGTAAAGTATCGCCTTTAGAGAAAAATTAACAATCCTAATTCGACCTAAGAAGGCAAAAGCCGGTGTGGTATGCATCGCCTATAGTGACAAAAATAAGAAGAAAAGCCATATGGAGAAAGTATTAGTGGCGAAACATTCACACAGGAT
The DNA here is from genome assembly GCF_019320115.1 of Miscanthus floridulus. Taxonomy (NCBI): domain Eukaryota; kingdom Viridiplantae; phylum Streptophyta; class Magnoliopsida; order Poales; family Poaceae; genus Miscanthus; species Miscanthus floridulus. The sequence continues at coordinate 29,584,338 of NC_089592.1, read as the reverse complement.
CAAACAAAGGGATAAATCAGATCTTGGAAGTGCGTGCCATCATGCCGTATCATATGTTTGATTGAGATCATAAAGCCGACGTAATCTAGCTGACATATGCATATTGGGAGAGAGTCGCAGCAGAGGCACTCATCGGCTTAGAGTGGAGGTACAAACATGCAGATATGAGGTACATACCCCTTTATGCTTGGCTTGCATATTCTTTTTTCCTTGGTTTTCCTATCACTTGTGAACGATCTATCATAGGGAAAGCATGCTATCTAAGTAGTTGATGAATGAGATATAGTATGATGAAAGGAACCTTGCTTCTTTTGCAAAATACTTGGGGAATTTTCTTATAAAAATTCAAAATCAATAGCTTGTCTCCTCAATGATATTGAATTTCCTACCAAGACCATATATTAGTCTCATTTAAAACTTTCCACACAAGCTGCTTGTTTTGTGTTGAGTTTTGTCCAGTCTTGTTGACCCTTATTGAGAGATTTATCATACTCCCAAGATCAAGATCACATACATGCCACAAAAATGTGCTGCTTCTACACTGAAAGTACGCAAAACATGCTTTTTATCTGTCTCAAAATGTTCTGCTCCAACACTGGTTGAAGGCAAAAATAGGTTTGTTAGGTTTATCAAAATAAATACTCCAAGTTCTTGATAACATTTCTCTCAAAAGTTTATCGCAAAAAGAGACATGAGTTATGCAAAAGTATAAATTAAAAAAAATGGACACAAAAGGTCCAAAGTAAAATAAAAAAAAGAAGAAAGAGATGAGAACAAAGATAGCCATGTTCTCGCAAAAATATTCCGCAAGAGAGAAATATGTTTCAAAGAGCATAGTAAAATTAGGTTAGCTACCAAATATTCCACACACATGCACGTCTTGATCTAAAAGTATGACACTTCTTTCCTTAGATCCGGGATTTGACCTTACAAAATATGCAAGGTAAGTATGCTACATATTTTATCGCTACCTGAACTCCACGTAAGCTTTTTAAAAGTAGGGTGAAAAAGAGGCAAAACAATGCCTTGGTGAGGAACTATACACATTGAGCGATCCGAGAGGGTCATTCGAGGAGCAAAGCTATGTTTTTAATTTGAAAATCTTTCAAAAACCCAAGTTTTCTGAGCAGGAGGAGTGAGGATGACTGGTTTCTAATCCGTTCCATTCCTCAACCACCCACGATGGTGTGATAGACACTTCAAGGTTCACATGTATAGGCAAGGCTTGGAATGAAGATATTATTGCTGCCAACAAATTTATCGGCTCCATGGGAATCAAAATAGAAGAAGACCATCGGCTAGAAGTACGTATATGAAGCGGTGTGCAATCGGGATCATGAAGTTCAGCTGCTATGCATACAGGAAGGGAGTTGATTTAGAAAAATACTATTATATCAAGACGGCAGGTAGATGGGATGGGTTGGAATTTGATCATGCATGGTTTGTTGTTATCTAGCATGATGCATCCGCAGCTCCTTCACTTCCGTCGTTTCAAGATACTCTGTCAGTCCTGATATAGGGCCGATGCAATCTTCACCAGATATCATCGGTTGAGGAAAGAAGATTATCGGACCGGAATAATTCGAAGCATGAAGAATTCATACTCTGAATTAGGGGGCATGTGTTGGACACCAAAATTTGGTAAGCTTCTCCTAGAAAGGAAGGAATTGGCCGATAGTGTCAAAAATAATGCAAGCCGACCAAGGAATTTTCTTTAATATATTCGGAGATGCATGGTGTCAAGATATTCTTCGTATGGAGATAAAGGAAAAGTAAGGGAAAGCGTCTTCAAGCACTTGGTTATCATCGGCTAGAGGGAGCTAAGAATTAAAGGAGATGAGTCCAGCTGTCGTACGAGCCAAAAACCAAATTGGTATTCATTCCCGAGTAAGAATTAGTGTTTAACATATTTGGAAGGAAAGATTATTTACTCGGCAAGGAGAGACAAGATGTGCATCACGTGAATAGAAGAAGGAAAGCTAGAAGATTAGAGATATACATGCACACGTGGAACACCAGATTTGCATGTCGGTTATCAGGGGTGCTTATGTACGCACGACCAATTGATATTTGGCCACATCCATTTAAGTCTCACGTGCAATACGGAAAGCATCAGGATACGTAAGAAGCAAGACAGGCATATACGCACATACACGATGAATTCAAAGATGCATAACAAGAGAAGGCACGTCGGTCAGGGAAGCATTATTAGCAAGGATTCTAGAGTCCATGTATTTTAATATGTCAATTTTAGATATTGTTAGGCAAGTTACATACAGAGTCTCAGGGTATAAATATAAACCCCCGACCATTGTATCAACCATCTCCAACGATCAATACAAACCAGTACCTTTACTTTTCGGCTTATGCCACCCCTTAGGAGTAGGAGTAGAGTAGATTTCGATGAGTTCTTCGGCAAGCAGGGCTGCCCTTGGTTAGGTCCGATCTCTGGTTTGTCTATGAGTATCCGTCACAACTTATATTGTGTTTGTAAGGCTACCCTCGGTTAAGTCTGATCTCTTACAAGCTTGGTATAAGTTAGTTATCGTTAGTTAATTGTAAGACTGCCCTTGGTTAAGTCTGATCTCTTGCAATTGCTGATAGTTATCTTTGGTTCTTATCAAAATCCGCACGGCTGCCCTCGGTTAAGTCTGATCTCGTACGAATTTTGATATGAATCTCCTGCCCGGTTAAGATTGAATTAGATCAGCTTTGTATCCTTTACATTGTTTACATCTTACTCTGATGATGGTGTTCATTAGCTTAGCCGTTCTAATCCGATCTTGATCGAAGATAGCGTGTGGTCAAAGGCATGTTTAGCCCTAGGTAATGCTAGTTGATGAGATCCGGTCTATAAGTGCCTTTATGGCTGCATCGGTTAGGTCTGACCCCACTGCTAGCATCATAGATCGAGAATCGTCAGGTAGTAAGCCTTGCTTATGACCAAGCATAGTCTTCGGCTGCATGCTATGTCTGCATCGGCTGTTTAGCCGATCGCCTGCGTTTTCACGATCATAGCGTGTTCCCACGATCTCGTTAAGCGTTTAGATCTGATAGGCGTACGGGTTTATACGCGTCTAACGGTTGAGTGATTGCATGCTATGATCCTTCTTTCGCTGGAATCGGCTATTTAGCCGATAGCCTGTCTTTTTGAGAATATATATTGGCTCCTTACATGCTTTTTACTTGTTTTTTCCTGGTTAAAAGCTAGTATGTTCTCAATCAAATCATATACTTTCATGCTTATTTTTTACATCTTTTGCATATTTTTATGATGATCAGTAGGTTAGATCTATGTAATTGAGTAACTGATGATTGCCGATACGCTTGTTTTACATATCATACATCATGAACATGTTAGATATTGACTCTCTAGTCGATAGCCTTGTCTCACTGGCCATTTGGCCACACATTTAGAGCTGTCTAGACAAATGACCAGCATGTTCCACTTTAAATTACTAATCAATCTTGCTCCCTTGTCAATTGCAGGTCAAATTGGTTGGCACGCCCCCAAGGTCACGACCATCCGGTCTGGTGGTGCCCTTCCGAAGCCCGGAGAGAGCTCGAGATCTGCTCCGCGCGGTCTCTCCCCGTTGTTGATCACTGTCCCCGGCGTCGATTTTCGGCGTCGACAGTCCCATTTTCCGTGTGGGTACAATTGTACACCTCTGTAGAGTCTTGAAAGCCTGAAGTCCTTCAAGATGGATGTATTCAATTGTTCTTTCTTTTTATACCCATGGTAGCATGAATGATGGACTATGAGTACTTCTGTTATAATGTTAAATACCTTTACTTCTATGTTGAGCATAGCATGTCATACTCTTAATGAACATCATTGCTTTCCGCACTTATACAAATGCCCGATAATTACCCTGTGCATCCAACAAATATTATATGTTGGAATTAAGTCTTGCGAGTATGTAATGTACTCATGGCACAACCATTAAGTTGTTTTGTAGGTAAATAGAGTGTCTTCCTAAGTCTAGCTTTGGCGAAGGCACAATTAGCAGACCTTGGAGTGGGCGATCTCCAAGCTGAGCTGCATGTAACCTGATGAGTAGATGAGCGATCGGAGTGGCAACCCAGTACAGAGATAGAGTCGTCCGGAATATTAGATTTAGTAGTCTTAATGATACTTTGAGGATGAGCGCAAGACTAGAGGGTGTATGTGGATGAGTTGTCTGAAATGCATTGTATTGGGTATGTGTGTGTAACTCGGCGCAAAGATCCTAAAGAGGAGTTGCTACGTGCACTCCTGGGGGTCTCTCAATGTTGTTTACTTAAATTGAGTTGATCAAGTGGATGACACTCAGTTTAGGTAGACTACCGCGTCGAGACATCCAGCACCCCCACAGGATGGGTATCGGAGCAGTTGACTGACTTACACCTACAGTCCTTATACAAGGCATCATTCAACTCACTCGATATGCACTTCAGCCTTTGACTTTAAAATTTCATTCTATGCTATAGGCAAACCCTAAGTTGTTTTAACTCTCTTCTCTAGTTAACTCTAGCTTGTTCCCCTGATATTATAAGCTGCAAAGGTGTCCAAATGAGTTGTTTTGGAAAAGAAATGGTAGGGAGTTGATTAGTGTCATGATAGGCTTAAGGTTGGTGGTATAGTTTACCTAAGTGAGGCATAGTAGGAATCTGCTAAAACATCCCTAGATCGTGCGTGTTGCATCAGTAGCGCCGTTAGAATAGTCTCGATGCCCTTATCTAGACCTTCGGAGTTCCCCATCAGGTTCCCATCGTTTTCCATGAAAGCTTGGCAAAGGATTTCGATAGCATCTCCTTTGTATCTCGGCCTTATCTCTCAATCATAGTCAAGCAAGATGGACAAGTATATATGTGTACACAAGAGAATGGCATACCAAGCAAGCCCAAAGGTTTAACTGAAGTAATCCAAACAGCGTATCAAACTCATCACCTCGATGGATGACGCACAGCACAAGCAAGTAGTACCAAGTACAACACAACATGAGTACACCCAATACCCTAGGCGATGAAGCAAATCGAGTTTAAAGTATCAAATAAACGCTCCCTCAATGGATAGGAGTGGAACCAACTCTGGAGTATGACGACGACGAGGCATGACGACAATCAATGGTTGGACGGAGTCTAACGAGGCTGCTGTGGCGGCGGCATTTGCAGGTATCATGGGGGATGGAAGGCTCTTGGAGGAATCACCATTGGCTATCCACCAGTAAAAGGGGCCAAACATAAGTAATTAGTAGAAGTTTGGATAATAATGTAGAAGGCAAGTAGTACTATAGGCTATGGTCGACAATAAACATCAGAGTAGTTAAGGCACCTACTGGAAAGGCAACAGTCCCTTGAGGCATTGGAAGCAACGGATGCGCCTGGAGCAAAATGGGCTCTGCATAATCAGTAAGGGTTGAAGTAAGAACAATCTTATAAGTGAATATGATTGAGCTTTGGCAAATGGAATATAATCCAATAAGGAGAGAAGAAAGGATACCAATCATAGTATCAGCAGATGGCTTCAAACAATAGCGATAGACATGCTGGTACAAGGTGTCAATGGATTGCTTGAGTTGCCCAGTAGCTTGGACTTGTGTGGCAACCTCAGAACAAAGCTGACCCAATTCTTCCTTGGTGGCCATCCTTTCCACCTGATCGGCCAGGCTGTTCACCTTGGTAGTCATCGGATTAATGAAGCTATCCCTAAGGAACTATTCCTGCATGATGAACTTCTCATCCAAAGCCTGATAGATTAGGGTCATTGACTCCAAGAACTGAGTGTTGAGGCATGCAAAGTATGGAACAAAGTAGTCTTCTGTTGGCACCCATACACTAGCACCCTCTCCAGCTGCAGATACAACCAGTGGCAGAGGAACCTCAGCTGGAGGCGAATCCTCTCGTTCCAAGGCCTCCCTCTTGTTCTTGTATGGACGGAAAGCCTTGTGCACCTCATCATTCGCGTCCAAGACAACGGTCTTGTGGGTGACCAACACCATGATGTACGGCTAGAAAACCAAGGCACCTCTCGTGTCCAGTCTGCACTCTATCATCCTAGCGGCCATCCCCTCAACCATGTTCAACTTGTCCCTGGACAGAACAGCTCGGATCACTTCATAGTAGGGAAAGCGAACAACATCAGAGTTTCGCACCTTAGGCACGATGGTGCGCCTCAGCATGCTGAAGATCAAGGAAGGATACCTCTTCAAATACTTGCTGGCACCATGCTGATGCTTCCTAGTTGGATAGAAGACATAGGTCTCCTACTCTTGCATGGCAGGAAGGTCACTCATAGATTTCCCAGTCTTCATTTCTGCATAATCAAGACCAATGAGAGAAGCAAAGTCCTAACAAAGCAGCGAAACTTTTCTTGCCAGTCATCCACGTTAGACGCTCATCTTCCATGTCAACCTCAAGTGTGGTGTAGAACTGACGAATGACGGATTCATTACAATTATGCCTGAACTCCATCACCTTGCAAAGACCCATGCCCCAAAAACTTTGGATCAAGTCATTAATACGTGGGAATTCTTCTAGATAGGCCTATTGATGAATTCACCCCAAAAGAGCTTGTACTGCACAAAAGAATGGAAGTAAGCGTTGAAAGTGTCACTCTCTGTGGTAGCACTTCTTGCTACAATCCTCTCGATACTTGATGATGCTCTTCCAAGAATAGTAAATTTTGGGTTGATTTCCCAAGCGGATGGGACGGACCCCATCTTCTTCATGGTCATACTAATCATCACTGAAGTCGACCTCAATCTCGTCGAATGGAGAAACCTCTCATTCAGATCTTTTTGCTGAACCTTTGCCATGTTCAAGAGGTTGCTCATCTTCCTCCCACTCGAGCATGGCCCAATCCTCATCATTGAGAACACCAGGCGAAGTAGCCCTTTTGGACCTCCTCATGTGCGGTGTCTTCCTCTTCTTAGGTGGCACCACATGCTCACGAGATGCCTGGCAGCCACCTTGCTCCTCGAAGCATGGTTTCTTTTGGCTGGAAACCCCACTAGAAAGGCGACGACCGAAACCGGACCTGTGAATGCGAACACAGAATGAGATCACCATTTCAATTGACGTAAAAGGAGAACAAAGACAAAAAGTAACAACATTTACTAGCTTGGAACATTGATGGTACGGTGCTGTAGACGTGGACAATGTTCCTGATGGACCCAAACATAAGATGAACAGTGAGAATGTCATGTAGGAATGGATTGGTAACTGACCAGGGAGCAGTGGAGTATCCATGGAGACAATGGACTACCCGCTCGAACTATAAGCCTAAGTACCCGAGCTTAGACAGTGCCTACTAGAGTCTCCGATGTAAGTTGTGGAGCATCCGCTAGTCATTCGACAACATGCAGAAAGGAATCTAAGCTATAGACTAAGCGTGACAGAGAGCCCGCGATGATCCCGGACCATCCGCCAGAGTCAACTTGGAAATGACCAACGAATTCAGAATTTTTCTAAACCGCCTAAAATTTTAACAGAACATTCTGCCAGGACCGACGGAGAGTCCATGAAACTTCGATCTAGCGCAGTTTGAGCAACTACAGTACCCTATATCTCCAAGATCTACTACACCAAACAATTTCTAGCAATCAAGAATCATCCACTGAATAAGGAAGCGTGCTCTACCTCTCTACCCAGTGGGATTCCAACAAGACCAACCCTATCCATAGTTTGAGCAAATCCTAGCTAGTTTTCCGTGGAAGAAGGAAGGGAGAATGCCCAAACAGAGAAGAAAGCTTACCTTCCCATCTTGAGAAGCTTGGAAGTGCGAAGAATAACCCGAATCAACAGCGATGATGACCTAAGTGCAAGCGGCGGCTGCCTTAGAGGAAAGCAGCAGTGGAAAATGAGGGTGAAACCCTAACCGTCCAGTGGTAGCCCCTTATATAGCCAAGAGATATCGGACCATCTGTCAATTCGGCATAGTGTTCGATAAGTTTGAAAGCCTGACAGTTAAGTCTTAAGACAGTTATAGAACAAACGGAGCATCTAACGGATCAATTGGACCAGCCAATAATAAGCAAGAGAATGTCCTCTCTTTGGTGACACTAGAGAAAAAAACAATTGCGAAAGGAAGAGAATGGCAATTTATGAGCCAAAGGAAGAACTTTCAGAACCTGTCTAGTTGCAAAATTTTCCCAATGGAACCTTGGGAAAGCTCGAGGATGAGCTTTTTCTAAGAAGGGGAGAGTTGTAACGACCAGAGTTCATTACAACCACTCAGGCCCTAAATTTTGGATATTTAACAAGGCTACATTGTTTGTTTCTACTTCACCAAGCAACCCGTGAGCCAGACGAGCATGAAGCTAACAATAGTCAGCACACCCGTTAAGGATCATATTACCATAACCTAAGTCATCACTGGTTAGGTTGTTACCCCTTGGAACAAGTGAAGTAACTCTAATTGCTAAATCTTGAGTGTTTGGACTAATTCCATGAGTTTAGAGACCACCGGACAATCCGACGTGATTACCGGATCATCTGCCAGTAATTGAGCTGCATGCAGTGAGTGGGGAGTGAGTTGTCCTCCACTCAACCCTTGGACCCACTTGTCATATGCACGACATGGATATACCAAATCTCAGCTGAAGCAGCACCAACCCATTTCACTCTCCCATTTCTCACCCTCTCCCTCTCTCTCTAAAGGAACAAGAGGGGGGAAGAACTAGAGAGAGAAGATGAAGGTGGAAGTAGAGATGGAGGTGGAAGATGAAGTGAAGGAATGCAATCCAAGATCACCATCTCATCATGGTCAAGTCATCCTTATCTCATGATCATGGTTAGCTTATGAGCTCTCATCTCTTTAGTTGAAGATTTCTCTCAAACCCTAATCTCAATCTCTCATGCATGTATGGATCATGGAGTGTGGTGACCTCTCATTCATCACAAAGACAAGGGATGTTCAATCCCTTATCATGGAGTCTAGCATTTCATGGATCTCAATCTTGGAGTAAGCCTTCTTGCTCAATCTTATATAATTGTCACAAGTGGTTCATGGGAAGAGATGTAGCCAAGTCACTAGATGCACTAGTTAGCCAAGGCCTAAGACTCAACTAGTCTAACCGTAGCATATCCCTAAGATCACCCTAGAAGCATAGTGCACATGCATGTATGTTCACCACTCCAAAGTAGCAACTAACCAACCCCAAAACATAGAGCATAGGTGTGGGACATAGTCCCCAGGTACCCCGCAAGGAAGAAAGAAAGTTTAGTCCGACTAGGATTTCCCATATGTAATCCTAGTAACATTGCTACCCTGTAATCCTACTAGAATTCTTACATTGTAACCGATTAGAAGACTTGTCTCCTATGATATATAAAGGAGGGCAAGGCTCCCTAGATCGGCAGGCCACGACTAACAATCATACAATCAATTCAACGCAAAAGGCTACACGCCGACTGAATGTAAAGGCTGTTATTCGACAAGAGGGTCCGAACCAGTATAAATCGTTCATCTCTTTACATTTACTGTTGAGTTCTACATATGTCGAAGCCCACCAACCATTGTCCCAGGTAACCCTGTGACGCTTGTCGGTCTCCAAACACCGACAGCTGGCGCGCCAGGGTCTTTCGGCGACTTCACAATCGAGAGCTCGATGAACCTCAACAATATGATTTTCCGGCGAGATCAACGTGCATCTCTTGCGCCGTTCGCGGCAGCTCGGTTTCCCCATGCAGATCCCCGTCGCCCTACATGGTCACCTCGTCAATTACTTCAAGTCGACATCAACTCGGTCATGAGACGGCAGCAATGATTTCATCCAAGAGAGCCTGGCATCGTATCTGGACACGGAACACGGGCTATCAACGTCGGGTGTTGTCGCCTTCTCTAGCAACGCGTGTACCGCACGAGTACTAGCCGGTGGAACGATGCACATACTTGTGCCATACGAACAGTGCAAGAGAAAGTTCAAATTAGAGTCTTAGACGTGCTACACTTCATGCATCTCGACCTTACGCCATCGACACGCGGCGTCGGTTGCCAGGTTTGGACAAAGCCGCAACATAATACGCGTGCTGTGGGAGTCCTACTTTTACATGAGTTCGACATCACCGGTGCTTGCACTGCTAGTCGGAATCCGGTGCCAAGCTGACTACTACAGTGGGTCTTGGAGCCGAGTACTATTCTTGGTGCCGAGTACTGTCCAAGTCGACTGCTACATAAAGCTAAGGCACTTGCACGTTGTAAGCATCCATCGAGCATGCCAATGCTACAGCAAGTCTTGGAGCCGTACGTCTACAGCGCGGCCATCCGTATAGCAAGCAAAGAGTTCTACTCGGCCATGCTACGGAAGCACTGCCGGCGTAGGAACCGAGCCATCTACATGCAAGTCGATTTCAAACAAGATGACTCCAACATGTACGAGATGAACAGCCTCCAGCGAGTCGATTGAGCCGGTTGCGAGCCATCTAAGCCGAAAGGAAGCTGTCCGACTGCATCAAGCCGTCCGACCGACTGCGCCTCCACGACTCGCCGACTCCTCTACTTGGCCATCCATCAAGCTAAATCACAGCTTTAATATTTTTCTAAATATTCTTTAATTTTTACATATCTCTGATATTATAAATGTGCCTCCATGGCCATACCATACTATAAAATTATGTTCCCGACTACTCACACAGCTCCGAGCTTGTAGTCACTACACCTAACATGCGTTCTGCACGCATTTTCTTTTTTCATGCAGCGCCGGCTGCTCTAGTCTTCTCTTAACGGTTGCAAAAATACTTTAGTGCGAACTCACATGTGATGCACTGTTTACTCACACAGCTCACATGGTCACGGTCATGAACCTCACAACCATACGCCAGACATAAAGTGTTTACACATACAGGGTCAGCTACTCGGGACATTTACACAACCTAACAAGAGCAATACGCAAACATTTTTACATGCCTTTCATAATACTGAGATCCGCTCCCGACTTATTATTTTACATGCATGGGACCTACTCCCAACTTGATATCCCGAATATCAATAACTATAAAATTTATATATTTATCTTATAGGGAACCAGATCTGGGTGAGGTACGCGCCTTCGTAGGCTACCTTACTCGGACCACTACTTCGTTGGGTGTGGTATGTGCCTCCGCGGACTGGCTCTCATCGACAACTCGCCGCCACGGCTCTCGTCGGCCCTCGTCGACAACTCGCCGCCACAGCTCTCATCGGCCCTCATCGACGACTTGCCACTGCGGCTCGCGTCGACAACTCGCCGCTGCTGACCGCCTCGGCTCTCGTCGACAACTCGCCGTTGCCTCGACCCTCGTCGTCAACGGCTCTAGCCATCGTTGTCAGCATACACGATGGTGTTGGTATTTATAAGTGCAAATAGAATATAAAGGATTTCGCAAGTGCACATAATAGTATTGTAGCATTTTACCGGAAGTATTTCAGGTATCATTATTTATATTTTACCATAGAAAAATAATAGAGTAAACACTTATTGAGTAATAAATGAATGTCTATCAATCAACATATCAGCATAGCTAAAGCAGGGGTAAATGTAATGATAAGAATAAAGCATAATGACACTCATGGGATAGGTCACTAAGATAATGTAAACTAATCAACTCAAGAGAACAATGAGATTCCTATGATATTCTTATTACAGGATCAAAGTATATATATATATATATATATATATATATATATATATATACACCCGACTATAGCTAAGACTAACTCTACTCTTGTGCACTTCGGGACGTCGCTTAGACAGTAGAGATCCATAAAAGATAACTCTATTGACGCGACTACGGCCCTACAATTTAAGAACATGCTCAATTCACTATAGACTACAAAGGATAGACGGAGCTATCGCCTCCTGCTGCTACCATACAACCAGAGAACAGGGTGTACTCACAGGCAGAGCATCGTATAAGCACCATGCTTATACGCGGCTTGGCTACTTAGCCCAACCATGGTAAACTAGTAGGCTAAACGCTCTATGAACCCGCACAGAAAAGTAATGATAACCATAACTAAGCAAAATATATATTCAAACTAAGCATAGACATGTAGATAAGAATATGATAAATTGATAATAAGTCTTACAAGATGTAGAAGTGAAGATACAAGGCTTTGCCTAGCCTCCAAGACTAGATCCGAAACTTGAGCATGAGCCCAACTCGACCCTCACTTCCGAGCTACTAATCTACTACATTGGAGAGCTCTAGACCTAATCCTCCTGGTGTGTCTAGATCTGAATCAGAGATATGAATTAGGGTTTCTAAGATGGCTCCAGGGAGAGGTGTAGGGGCTGCTATATACAGGGGCGCCTAGCACCCTCCCCCTCTTAGTTAGCCTCATTGGTACTAAACTTTCCACTATATCTCCTAATTAATCCCGCAGCTCATGACGTGGAATTTTTCTTTTATTTGCGAAATTTGTATCTTTTTATTCTGAGCTTGAAATATAGCAAATAATATATCCATTTGGATCAGCTCATTGAGCTCTTCGCAATGGCGCACTCTAATTCACCATTTGAGATAATTTTGTTTTGTGAGGTGCTGAAACAGAGCCTCCCAATTTTGATTTTGCTGTTGCTGTTGTTGCTGGAGGCTGGCCATCTCGTGTCCCATGCTTACCTACCATTGTGCATGATTTATGTAACATACCTTGTATGGTAGCTGTCCTCTCATCAATGGTTATGTCCCATTGTCGATTCAGAACTTTTACTTGTAGAATTTGGGGGATCGACTGTCCCACACTTTACTCAAAGTGTGTTCTACTCATAAAGACAACATAGAGATCAAGTACAAGTGCTCTGTTGGTGGGAAAACACCAACAAAACCAAAACCTTATTTATTCTTCTTTAGCCTTAGGCACATTGAATTGATAAGATTGATGTTGTGTGCATTGTTCATTTATAACATGGGTGATAAGATCAGAAGGATGAGCATGAATGTAGCATTTTGACTATGACAAAAAGAGTGGAGTTGCTTAACCTATGGAAATATTATCCATCTTTATATAATGTATCAAACTTTTGATGACTATGACTATCATCTTCCAAAGATAAGATATGCAACATTTTTAGCTGATTTGGTTAAGACCGAGTTCAAGAAAGTGGTGCTATGAACAAACTTAAGGAACAAGACATGTTGAGTTAATCCGGTTGGGTCAAGCAAAGTTATAACTTGAACATGTTTGTGTCTTCTTTTATGTGCATACCAAGATCAAGGGGAAAACAATGACCACTTACCTTAAGATGTTACCTTCATCATTGGAGCGTGATGACACCATGTGATGAAGGGTAGATGACTTTTGGTGGTCCTTTCATTCCTTGCATCTTGAGTTGTTCATGAGCATCTTGTCTCATATGTTGCACTCCTTCTTTCTCACTCTTTCATTATGCCATCTTTTGTTCTTTCTTGGCATTTTGATCGGACCTTCTGCTCCTCTTATTATTTCTTCTCTGCAAGGGATTAGTAGACAACATATACCCGAAGGATTATACAAATGATTCAAAGCAAGGATAGTGTTGTCATAGAGCTGAAGGTCATTTCTATGCTATAACAGAGTTGGCTTTAGCATTTTAGTTAGCATAAAATCTTTATCCCATGTTTTAAATAATATGCCTTTTTGTTCACCACTACTTCAAATTTTCAACAAGGTTAAGGCAAAGATGTGTGAAATTGTTTTGAAGAATTCCTCAAACCTTGATTTGTTTCTACAAATGATCTCCTAACATTCCTTATTTGTATAACCGAATTCTATACAAGTATGTTTTGATCCAATGATTATATTTGAATAGTATTCCAAAGCATATTTATAACAGAACAAGAAAGCTTGAAAGGCTCAAGAGATTTAAGAAGAAACAAGAATATGTATGGTGAACCAAAGGAGCATGATTATTTAAATTTTTACTTCTTAGAGATTTAACAAGTTGAGCTGATCATAAAGGAAGGGATGACCAAGACAAATTAGCAACATGACATAAGATGATTTGAATAACTCCATCGCCATACTTGAATTTTGCAGAATGCAGAATCAAGTTGGATGATAGAATTCTCCTATGAATTTGATTTTATGTTGCATATTGCTTGGTTGGATATACCCTATGTTTTCCTTCGTTTTATTGAAGTGATTAATGACAAACATACCTGAAGGAGGCTTATCCGATTTACCTGTTGGTGAGAGCTCATAGTCCGTTGAGCAGGACCTTTCCTTACATTAAGCTTTGTCTTTGCACCAACCGATGAGTATACAGACAATTGCATGCTCTTCTTCCATCAACCTTTCTTGATTTTTGTTGATTCTTGGTTGACGAGTTGGGATCCATTGGAGATGTAAACTCAAGTTCCTCCTTGGTTGTCTTTGTCCTCTAATGGCATGGCGGAGAGTTCTTCTTCTTTGTTTGTTAGTGATACGTCAGCCATCTTGATAGTCGAGGAAGGAACCACATTGGAATTTGTATGAAAGCTTTATCTCCGACGACTTAGGGATATCTTCTTGTGCCCATGGTTGTTCATGATTCCACGAGATACCATCAACAGACCACCACTGATTGATGACATTTTGTTGACATGAGATTGCACTCTATGATGTAGTGGAATCTTGTTGTCCTGGTTCTTGTTGTTGATGTGTGAATTGGTGTCTCCGAAGATGATGGGAGTAGATGTATTATGGATAATACAAGGTGGGTTATATCATGCTTCTCATCAGCATCCAAGCTTGAGTCTTGGGAAAGCTTAATGCTAGGTTGTCGTTTAATGTTGCTCTTAGCCTATCGATTTGTTCATCCACTTCCACAGCTGTAGTGGTGGTTTAGTAGGTTCGTACCAAACCCTAAACATGCATAGCTTATATTCATTCTTCCTGCAAAATGTTAATGGACACATACCCGAAGGAATACAACCGATTTGAAATATGGGTTGTTATCCATAATTTGTGTTATTTTCATCTATGCTATTGAAAAGATGGTTTTAGGATTACTTTAGCATATGTTTTGTTTATCATGTTTTTAACAAATTTTATTTGTCCGCTGCATTCTAGCATGGTTCATGGCAAAAGTAACTTGTAGCAAAAGACGAAGTGAATAAACTTTGATACTCATAGATCTTCCATCCATGAAGGATGAGCTATGTCTTCTTTGTGCAAAGTTATTGGAGTTCATCATGTGCCTTGCTTCATCTCCGGGATGAGTTCATCTTGTGACTTTCCTAAATTAAATTTTAGAGTTTTCTATAGGGGTTAGTCCAACAAAATAACTGCCATCTACTAGAGCATATTCTTGGTTAAGTATTTTCAACCTAAGCACCACACTTAATTTAAAAAGCCTTTGGAAGTAAGATCAGTACTCCTAAACTAAGCACCATGCTTAATTTAAAAGATGTATGAAGATACCCCAAACCCAAGCATACTATAGCAAACAACAGTAGCATGAAAGCATTTTAGAGATTTACTCAAATAGAGATGAAAGAGCATGATCATGGTGAGAGATTTTTTTAATAAAAGATGTAAGTAGCATGAATATATGCAAGGAACTAAATATGTTATGGATTTGATATGAGAGAATTTAAACTAAACGAGATGGATGCATGGGTTATTTAAAGTAAACATGCAGTGGATTATAAAAATTAAAAGATAACTACTCATTAAGTTTAAAGTCCATGAGCAAGACTATCTCACCTTTCTTGATCATACTTACCATGACTCACATGATGGAATTTGTGAGTAGTGCAGCATCTGTTTTCATCACTTGAGATGTAATTTGAATTCTTGTGACATCGACCTTTTTCTCCAATCTACACATGGTTAGAGAATATATATATGTCTATACAAACCTATGAGATGATAGGGTTCTAATGTTGATGGATCTTGAATGTTCAGGCACCCTGGGGTTCTCCAATGTTTCTTCTTTTCTCGTGGAAGCTTGCCGAAAGGTCGTAACGGTGTCTCCTGTCCTATCTTATTTCACAATTCAACAGAACATGGGTAATCCTACTAAAAACTAGTGGTATGTTAATGATCCAAATCTTTACGCCAATTGTTTCTCTGCAATGGCGTAAAAAATGCTTGTTGGTA
Source organism: Miscanthus floridulus (assembly GCF_019320115.1). Lineage (NCBI taxonomy): Eukaryota > Viridiplantae > Streptophyta > Magnoliopsida > Poales > Poaceae > Miscanthus > Miscanthus floridulus. The sequence goes on along the minus strand of NC_089592.1, from coordinate 29,568,314 downwards.
TGTATAAGTGCAAATAGAATATAAAGGATTCCGCAAGCGCACAGAATACCATTGTAGCATTTTACCGAGAGTATTCTAGGTATCGTTATTTATATTTTACCACAGAGAAACAATAGAGTAAAGACTTATTGAGTAATAAAGGAATGTCTATCAATCAACATTCCAGCATAGCTAAAGTAGGGGTGAATGTAATGATAGGAATAAAGCATAATGACACTAACGGGATAGGTCACTAAGATAATGTAAACTAGTCAACTCGGGAGAACAACGAGTGAGGTAGATTCCTATGATATTCTTATTAGAAGATCAATATATATATACCCGACTATAGCTAAGAATAATTTTACTTTTGTGCACTTCGGAGCGCCGCTTAGACAGTAGAGCATCCATAAAAGATAACTTTACTGACGTGACTATGGTCCTATAATTTAAGAATCTGCTCAATTTGATATGGACTACAAAGGATAGACGGGGCTGCCACCTCCCGCTGCTACCATACAACTAGAGAACTAGGTGTACTCACAGGCAGAGCATCATATAAGCACCATGCTTATACGCAGCTCGGCTACTTAGCCCAACCATGGTAAACTAGCAAGCTAAGTGCTCTATGAATCCGCACACAAAAGTACTCATAACCATAACTAAGCAAAATATATATTCAAAGTAAGCATAGCCATGCAGATAAGAATATGATAAACTGATAATAAGTCTTACAAGATGTAGAAGTGAAGATATAAGGCTTTGCCTAGCATCTAAGACTAGATCCGAAACTTGAGCATGAGCCAAACTCGACCCTCACTCCCGAGCTACTAATCTACTACATTGGAGAGCTCTAGACCTAATCCGGCCTCCTGGTGTGTCTTGATCTGAATCAGAGATATGAATTAGGGTTTCCAACATGGCTCCAGGGAGGGGGTAGAGGCTGCTATATATGGGGGCGCCGGGCACCCTCCCCCTCTTAATTAGTCTCATTGGTACTAAACTTTCCACCATATGTCTCAATTAATCCCGCAGCTCATGATATGAAGTTTTTCTTTTATTTGTGAAATTTGTATCTTTTCATTCCAAACTCCAAATATAGCAAATAATATATCCATTTCGATCAGCTCGACGAGCTCTTCACAATGGTGCACTCCAATTCACCATTTGAGATAATTTTGTTCTATGAAAAATTAAATATCCTGTGAGACAAGTGAGAGCACCAAAACTCATGGAACTTGTTAGAATCAAACCCTATAACTATGCTTGGTGATGGAATTAATTATATATGCAGGTTATATTGACGGTTTATAATTGATATTAATGACCGTCAATAGGCGGTTATCACCGTCAGCATGTAACGGCTCCGGTCGTTCCTTCTCACTACACGAACGGGTGGCCACACTACTACCTTACGTCCACTACAGAGATATGCCATTGATGACTCACATCTCTGCGACTAATGTCACATCTATTTTACAAGGTACACAACCTAGCGTTGTTCATATCTTCGACAAGTAGCCATGCAGCTACTTTCTAAACTACAAGATAGGCCGGCTATCGACGCTGCTACACATCTCTCCAACTATGATGTCGTCACCCGGCACGTAATCTTGACAAGTTGCATACGCCAGAGACTTGGCTATATTGCCTTTTTGCGAGATACGCTGACTACTCGAACGGCTCACATCTCTATGGCGGTGTGTGCCAATTACCGACATTTAGTTAAACTATCACATGTCGTCCTGGGTAGGGTGATTCTCGGAAGTAAGGCACCTGATTCGTTCACTATGGGGCGGGACCTTAACAGGGAACAATCGCTACAAAGGCTCCTTGACCAAGTGCTATTACGCACTTAACGTCGACGGAAGGGTCTAACATGATTTTCATCATAATGACTACGTTAACTACTTTTTACTCGGATAAACCATCTTATGTGCCTACTATGCCTAGCAAGACGATATAGTACACATCCGATATATGCAGGCTACAGTCTTCCACAAGACAAACAGTCTACCTTCTAAACAAAAGTTATATTACAAGCCAACCTCTTTGGGCACTCGGCTTACAAATACACCAACAGAATCCATCGGCGATTCAATACAATCTTTCATTGTCTACGGGCTACAAGCTAGTCTATGACAAATTTAACTGATTAGCAAAGGAAGATGCTATCTCTTCAATGTCCTCGTTGCATATGCCTATCGAGAAACAGTCATCAAGGTCCCTTGATCACAAGTGCTACCATACGCACTTCACACCGACTGAAGGTCTCCCATGGTTCTTCACAACCATAATGACTACGTCGACTACTAAAACATTACTCGGATAACACCGTCTTATGCGCCTACTAGGTGTAACAAGACAATATGGTAAACATCCGATATATCAAGACTAAGTCTAGCTTGACCACTATTCTATTTCTCAAAAAGTCCTAAGTGACTCAAAAACAAAGCCACGGTTTAGTTAGCACTAAGCTCGGGGGCTGGATCATCGCCTCAGCTTAGTCGGCACAAAGCTCGGAGGCTTGGTCACCTACAACGGCCTTCGCCACTTGCCAACGTCATCTGTTGTCAACAAACTTTTATGGCAACTCGGCGTTCAGATGGAGTTCACGTCAGCACGCTTCGCTGTGCCGAGTCAAGCAGCGTCCACCAATATGGGACAATCTAAAGCACTCAAGCAGTGGCACGCTGACCTCAAGGTTGTCATCTTTGACATTTACACACCCCTCCGCCAACTCAGAGTATTCGGCGATTCGACTGTGTCATATTACAGCGGCACCTGGACATCATGCTTCAAGCCTGACATGCAGATCGCGACATCAAGCTTGACCAAGCAAACAAGATAGCAAGTCCAGACAGGCCAGACCATGTCTGTATCGCATGCTGCTGGTTCCAGGGCCTTGACGGCTCAGCTACCCAGCACGTACGGCAAGAGAGTCCTACTCCAACACAGGGACAACGCCATCTTCGAGACGACATGCAACGTCAAAGTGGCATCGTACCTTCACGGGGAGATTTAGCCAGCAAATCATCAGGGCATGCACGAAGCAATTCAGCGAAGAACGACGGCTACGAGTACTCTGGTCGGCAGCGAGGACGGCTGCTCCTACACCTTCGCTGATCGCGAGCTGTTGAGCAAGCCGCTAGCGAGCTGTCCGAGCTTGAAGCAGGCCGTCTCCACCTTGAGCGAATCGAGCAACAAGACATCCGAACTGCAAGCCAATAGCAATCAAGAATTAAGCACGTATATGCTAAGAAGCCTTGCAAGCTAGCAGGATTTGCATGTATTCATGCACGTACCATGTCTCCTAAAAGCAAGCCATTTCAGTCCAAGCCCCAACGGCTACTCTGAATCTCCAAGACGGAGGGCACAACACTAGATAACCTCGACAAGAAGCATCGGCACCAATGGCATGCAAGCAAACCAATGAACATTATCAAGGCAGCATGCAGGACATACGTACATGCTCTCATGACAAGCGTACACGTATATGCTCATCCATCTACTCGGATACCACACTACTAAGCTCGGGGGCTCGGCCATTGTCACAGTTTACTCGGCTTCACTCCAACTACGCTCGGAGGCTCGGTTTCAAGGATGGAAGACCAAATTTACAAGCATTCAACCACTCGGTGACAAACGGTCATTGATCATTGTCTTCAGGGGTGACTCGGCCGCACCCTTAAGGACATCTACAAGATCCTATAGTCGACACCGAGTAGTCGGCTTTAGGCTTGGGGACTACGGGTTATATGTGGCAGAACTGCCCGAAATAACACGCTTTCGGATGTGCTCGTCTTCCACTAGATACTAAGCACCTCGAAAGTAAGCTACATCGGTTAGTTCCGTCAAGCACACCCCAAGGAAGAACTCAAAACAATCCACATTTTACATCCATAATCTAATAATGAGTACGAGCTTACAATACTTAGTCTATTTCATACAATAAGAGTTCTTGGAAATTATTTATTACAATACTAGAGTTCAGAGTATGATAATTAAACAGCGGAATGAAAATAAACATCTAGCGGAAACGATACAGGGATCCGTCTGTGCCCACCAGAAGAATCCTCCACATAAGAGTTACTTCTCAAACTGCACCTCCAACAAGGGTAAATAAATCATGAGTACACGATGTACTCGCAAGACTTACCCCGACTGGTGGGAATAGTCTCCCGACTCCAAGGGATATGATAGGCAATATGGTTTGTTGTTTTTCTTTGTTTGCGAAAGAGCATTACTAATAGTATATCCTTAGGATCAAGTTTTATTAGCAGTCATGATTACTTTATTAGCTAACCATTCTAGGTGAGCACATGTTCTACTTTCAAGAAAGGGTTAAGCAATCAGAACCAGTTCACCATCTTTCATCTTCCAATTCTTACTACGGTGCTAGACCCTAGCCAAGTCGTACCGTCTCACGGAAACAACGATTCGTGAACCAATGTATTCCAGTTGGGTACCTCAAAACACACGTCCCGCTTGTGCCCTAGGCATAAGCAAGACTAACCTATTCCACTCCAGTCATGGGGTCTAGGTTCCCGTCCAAATTTAGGCTCCAAGCCCCCACACTTGAGACCCGGTCTCAATATGGTGCTTATACCTTCATCTTTCCCCACCTCCAATCAGTCGGTCTAGAAAAAGTCAAAACCCACGACAAGAGCTTAACAAGCCTTCCCGCTCCCATAAGCAAGTATGTGCTTAGGATAAGAAATCTGTGACTTAACTAACATCCACAACAACAGATGGTCCTTAATCGACACGAATAAGAAGAATAGTGTAACCAAGCTATGCCCCGTTGGCCTCGGGACACAACCTATTACACCCACCAATATCCATACAATATCCCTACCATGTCTCTATTTTTCCTTTCATTATTTTATTATGAGAGTAATAATAATCCCCTATTATGAGCAAAGACAGGTTACTCACACTACCGATGACCTAAGCATAGTATCTACTCGAACCTGCACTAGTAAGACTCTTAGGACAGGTATATCTATGCATGTGGTTTCCATAAAATTTCTATAATATAAATGCACATAACATATATAAACAGTGATTATAAAAAATAAGGGGTTATGCACCGAGGCTTACCTTGGGCAGGCGTGGTATCAGCTAAGTCAGTCAGTGGCGGCTCTAGGACCTCCTGCATGAGAATCTCCTCCTCGTACTCCTCAATGATCTCCACGAACTCATGATCGCCGGTGGTCACGATCTCCGCCAACTCGTTCTCTATATGCATGCGATGATGATGCAACACTTAGCATTTAGGCAACAACAACTCTTAGACTAAGAATAAACATACTAAGCTACTAAGCTAGCTTTAATGACCAAGGTACTAAGCTAACTATCATCTTTACAAATCAAAGGGTTGGGTTCAACTAACAAACACCTAGCTTTACAAGTGAAAGATATATCTTTATTTCTATTGATGATCTAATGTATATTGAAACAAAGAACATTTAACTACCCTAATGCTTAGTCTATTCTAAACCCACAAAAATTACAGTGAGCACATAATAATACAATGAAGCTACTATAAAAATTTCAGGACTAAAGCTATCACCAATTTACCACAAAAATTCCTACAATAATTAACTTAATATTATTAAGCGTCCACGATTGATTTAATATCCCTTAATGTCAACACATATAAACATGAACTAAATATACCAATAGATAGAGCACAATTTTAGGAATCTAACAAAATTTGCTTCACGATTTTTGGACACCTACATGATTTTTATATTAATTACCAAAGATCAGCTCAGAAATTAAATTAGAAAACTATTTGTAATTCCTTATGAAAACGAAAAATGAATCTCTCCGCACGGCCCACACACGTGGTGCAGCACGCGCGCGCACACACGGCCCGCTGACTCGAGCCACGCAACGATAGAGAGAGAGCCCGCACGCGAGGCACTTTTGCGGCCAACACCCCAGATTCTTCCAAACTACACCGGAGTCCTATCACTATTCCTATCACTCACAACTACTCTCGCTTAACCCCCTAGAATTTCAGAAATTTTCCTGCGCACACCCCCTGGTGACCCCGCGCATGGCGGCGCGGCGAGCGGCGGCATGGAGAATCTACACCGGCCAGTAGAGGTCCACTCTAGCCTGTCGGTCGGGCCGACACTCATCTAGGGTTGTACTACCTACACCTAGCAACGACGTGGGGCTGCGGGACGAGCTGGAGATGGCTATGGCAGCGGGTGGCCGACTATGATGGTGGCACAGCCGCGTTGACGAACTAGAGCTGCTACGGTCCCAACCAGCTACCATGAGAGCATCAAGGGACTACCATATGCCAAGCCACAGTGAGGGTTGGAGCGTAGAGCGACGGAGGGAGCCCGACCATGTGTGGCCAAACCATGCGGTGGCATACTACGGTGGCATGGTCGCGTCCGCGGTGGAGTAGAGGTGGTAGTGACTGGACCGGGGTGCGCAGGGCTAAGAGGAGAGCAAGGCGAATGTAGTGGCGCAAGTAATTGGACTCGGGTGGAGGAATGGAGGTCTGCCCTCGGTCATGGCCGAGGCATGGCCTTAACGGCACACCGGTGGAAAGGAGCCAAACTGGCCCTTGGCTAGGGCATCATCATGGTTGTGCAGGTCGAGCGATGAGAAAACAGGAGGGTGAAGGTGCAGATGGGCAGAATTGACTAGAGGTGACCGCTCTCTAGCTCGCAAGTGGGCACGGCTCGACGGCGGTAGAGAGATGAGAAATAGAGAGAGGGTGGTGGGGTACGGCCGGTGGCTTGGCATGTGCGTGCCTTGGCTGGATGTGGTTGGCACAACTGTGGAGACCCATGTCCAGGCGCTAGTAGACAGGAGCGCGCAATCACGATAGGCATAGCCCATGCGCCATAGTGCCATCAATGGCATGGCCACGGCAAGCACAACCACGTGTGAGTGACATCCAACCGGGCCAGAGGCATAGCGCAAGGATGACGCCAAGGCAGTGGAAGTGGCTGCGTCGTGATGCAAAGTGGCTAGCAGCGCGCGGGATAGGGGCAGCATCGCACGGTGACACAAGTAGCAGCGGTGGCCCCACACCGTAGCGCCCCCGACGGATCGGATGGCCGGCAAGGCTAGCCGAGCATGGATAGCATGCGGACACGCTCAAGATGCACCGACACGATGGCATTGTGCCCCTGAGGCATGATGACCGTGCCCACTCGGGGAAACAGGCCGAGGACATGCTGTGCATGGTTTTTAAAGCTCCCGCCATGACTAAACCGCTGCTACAAAACCTAAATGGTCTTAGCTACACTCAAGATGGTATATGAGACTACCAAATCAAGCTATGACACTACACCACCCCTTAACCTAATCTCTCAAAATAATTTGCTAAACATAGCAATGCCTAACTATTGACAAACTTGGAAAATTTTCTAAGTTTTTGAGCTGAACTTGATTTCAATTTGCAATTTCTAGGCTAATAGAAATATTAGTTAGTAATATCATTTTTCAACAGCAAGTATTTCACTGTCATCTACAAAGTTCATGTTTCAAACTTTATTTAAGTGTCACATGTGTGTTCTATAGTGTTTTTGTTCAGTAAAAATTGGTTTACAACCCTACTTGTTAACTGTATGAGCTATGGAGTAACTTTTTGTTTAACACTTTTATTGATTGTTTTTATTGCAATGAATCATCTATGCACTCCATCACATGCACTAACACATAAATATGATGCTCATGATGTGTCTTAGTTAATGATTTAGGGTGTAACACCAAGGGTGTTATAATACATATCCTTAGAGGATGCATTCAAATTTCTTTGACTAGGAATTGTAGACAAGACCCACCAACTCTTTATTCCAAACAGCAAGAGGCTCGGGGGCTACACTCAGTGAGTGCTTTTTTCTGAAAAGTGCACACCACTCGAAGATTTCAAGCACTACATGGTTTCACTTAAGAAAGCACCCGGATAATGCTTGTTTCTACTTGGCAAGACCTGGAGGAACAAGAAGGCTTCCAAGTTCAACCATACAGTGCTCGGGGGCTTGTGGGACATAGTCCCTGTAACACCTCGGGTGTCAGTCACAAGTTAAGCAGTGGATTTGGACTTAAGTAAACTATGTCAAGCAATGATCATGATCTCTAGTTCATAATTTTGAAGTGATGATGAAGGTATTGAGGTCAAACCTATGAAAATGAGCCCCAACTTGTACTCGGACAATACACTTTGCTTACATGTGGACCCTAGTTAAGATTAGGCATGAGCAATGTTAAACATGCTTATTTCATGAACATTACATCAACATGCATCCATCTTGACCAGTGGAAAAGTTTCATGAAGTTTAGAATCAAGAAGTCACATGAAATGATAAGTTATAATCTTTCTTGAATTGCTTCATTAGGTGAATGGGAACATGGGATGTTGACCAAACCTTGCTACCTTTCCCAAATGACTCTAATTGAACTCTACAACAAAAGTCATGAAGGGTTCTTGTTGAGCAAATGTCAAGAAAAATGCTTCTAAGTGTGGGAATAGCTAAAATTATCTTTTTCATGATATGGTTTTAACCTGTGTTGGCCAACTATTTGGAGTACTTACATGGAGTTGGACCTTAAATAAAAGTTGAAGTTTGAGTGGAGTACAACAAACTTTATTTTTGGACCAAGACCTATTTCAACTCCTAAGTGGCTTAAACAGTGGCCTCAAGTTTGAATGTAGTGCTCCTTTTGAGCACTCAGAAATGTCCCCGATTGACAACAAGTTGACATGTTTGTAATTTTTATCTTCCAAATTCATATGGTAACTCAACTGGATTCCTTAATATGAGTTGAAGTACATTTTGTGTTGCAAACAAGAAAATAAGTCTCATCAAGTTTGGATCACGTTTGCACCTTCAAACTTCAATCCCAAAATTGAATGTTGGCTCTAAAAACCGCACTTTGGTCTGAATGTTTAGAACTTGTTTTCAATTTTGTTTACTCATCTTCAGAGCTATGGATCTCTCAAACCAATCTGAATCTCACTTGGATCCTTTAAGCAAAGTTGCTCACCACATATAGCTCTACAACTCATAGTAAGAAAGTTTGATCCGCTACAACACGAAATCGAGAGTTAGAGAGGGAAAAAGTTTGGGGATTCAGTTAATTTTTAGTAGGCTTGAAAGCTTTGGGGCAGTGCCGTCATCTGACCACGTGTAGGCCTCATAGGCTACGTGGCTCCCTTGCGCCCTCGCACGCTTGCCACCTAGCCAACACTCACACCGCATGGATGAAAAGGTCGAGCGCTCGCCCCTCCTTCCTCCAACTCGCTCTCTCGCTCTCTCTTCTCACCATGCCCGAGCAGTGGAGCTCCATGGCCGCCACCATTTCCTGGCCTCTGAGCTCCCTCGCATCCCACCGCGTGCACCACCGCCTTCGCCTCAGCGTGCTCCATCTCGCGCGTATGCTCGCCCAAGCCAAACATCATCGAAGCGCTCTGCCGCTGTGACCGCCATGGCCGAGCAGCAGAGCTTGCTCAGCCGCTGCTCCTCCTCTATAGAAGCCCCCTCCAACCACTCAGCATGCCAATCCTCCACCAACACCTCACACCGCCTCTCCCACGCCGCCTTCCTAGCAACGACGCTGCCTATAGCCTACTACCCTTGGAGCAGCGCCTCTGCGCGCCACACGCACACGTGGTCTGGCCACCTTGGCTCGCCTTTGGCTAGGCTATGCCCCACCATAGGTGCATGAGCACGCCATGTTGCTCCCTGCCACTGCCGGCCCCTATTGGCCAAGGCCGGCCGACCCCAAGCCCATCTCGTCGCCCGTCGGTCCACTGCTACCATGGCCACGCCACCTAGGGCTGCCTTGGGCCAAGTCGAGCTGTCCCATGGATGCGCGTGGACCCCCTGGTGCTCCCCCGCCATTTCCCCGATGCCGCCGACGATCTCACTGGCCGGAAATCACTTGGTAGGCGATCCTCCTCCGCCTCCTCTGTTCTGACCCACGTGAGGTACTTCGCGCAACAATTGGAATAAGTGCAAGGGGTTATCTGCAAAGTATATGACTCATGTGAATAGTGACTAGAAGGACTGTTTCGCTAGAATTTATTTTTGTGGAAGTTCGGGGTCCTCGGTGCAAGTTTGTTTTTCTTTTATGGCTAAAACTTTGGAAAATCATAATAAATTGTTGAAAATCATAAAATAGCAAATAAGGACTTTTTGGAATCCTTGAGAGTAGATCTATGCAGTAGAGTCATAATATAATATGTGTTGGTAGAAAGTTTCTGCTATTTTGATTTATTCTTGCAAAGTGCTTTCAAAATCCTTTTAAGTTATCAGATGCATATCTTGAGTTATAGAAGTGCAAAAATGGTAGTTCTAGTTGTGTTAATCTTGTGATGACATGATCTAGCTACTAAAAATATTAAACATGCTAGTTGTGTACTGTTTTTATAATGTTTTGATTTAATCTTGTTAAATAGGCAATTTTAGCTTGTTTTGCTTGTTATTCTCATATCTAAAGTTGTGGTGCTCCAATTGCTGTGAAATTTTTATGGTAGGCTATTGATGCTATATTTATTCTGTAGTAAAACTTTCATGTTTATTAGATGCATTATGGTTGAGTTATTGATTTAACTTGATTAATGCTTGATAAATGGTTTTAAATAAGTTATAATTTTTATGTAGGTGTAAAAATGGAAAATATGGTTCCACTACCTTTGTATGATGTTGTGCTACTATAATAACTTATAATATGGCTATATGTTTATAGAAAATAATGATCTTTAGATTTATCTTGTTCTCACATGTTTATTAATAATTAAGATTTGTCTTTTTCGTAGTAATTAAATTATAAAACCTAAGCATGTGAAATTTGTACAGTAGCCATGTTTTGATAACATATACCACTCATAAAAATCTCAGCCCCAAACTAGTTGTTCTCGTAGGTCACTCAAATTTATATATATGTTTATTAGAAGAAAGGGTTAATAAAAGTATAATTGTAGATAAAGCTTGTAATTGTATTTGGTGATGCTTGGAGTGATTGGTGTTCAATAAAGTGTTTCTAAGTCTGTTAATGGTGGTTGAAGTTCTTGAATGGCTCATGTGTGCATGCTCTTTGTTAGCAAAACAAGTGAAACATCAAATTGTTACATTCTAAAATGGCTGCATGTGCATTTTCTGTTGTGATGATAACTTAGCTAATCAAATGATGTTTTCTGTGAATGGGGTGAATACCAAAGTTGTAGATAATTTCCTTATCTTGCTTTTCATAAAATTTTAAGAGTTTAGGCCTGATGGTTTAGGATTTATAGATTTTACAAGTTTGCTATCAACTTTTGCATGTGCTCTAAACAGATCTGAATGATTGCTTTGGTTGACTTATTTAAATTTGGAATCATGTATTGGTGATAATAGGAGAGTTGTATTTATTTTTATAAGCTTTCTAAAATGTCTAAGATCACTGCTTTTGGTGGTCTAGAACTCCAATTATAGCTGTTCAAAGTGGAATGACAAATTTCTATCCCAATCTGGACAGAGATGCTTTCTTGGTGTTGTTTGACCTTGATAACTTAATAAGATTTCCATAAAGTTAATAATCATGTTTATTGAATGTCTAGAACTCCAGTTATGCATTTATAAAGTTAATATCAGTTTTTTGTCCTTAGTTGTATGAGCTCTACTTCATGATGTATTTTGATCTTGTTATTTGTTGAATCAGCTTTTGGTGTTAATAACAAAGTTTTTGATAATTTCATTAGCTTTCCAAAAAGTCTTGAATCACACTTTTTTCATGCCTAGAACTCTAGGTATGATTAAAACAAGTGACTGTGGTGCTGCTATTCAGAATCTGTGTTTGTACCTAAAATTGTTTGCTTTACCTTTCTTTGTTTTGTGTGTTGCTAAGTGTGGCTCATGCCTGTTATGGTGTTAAGTTAATATACCTAAAACCTTGTGAAACTTGTGTTATGCTTGGTGCTATCTTCCTTATTGTCCTAGCATGATTGGTTGTGGGATGTTTAATTAAGTAATGTGGAGTGCTTATAAATGTTCGGTGTAACCTTGTGCTCATCTTGAATACTTTTATGTGAGGCATCTCATATTGCCATTCTTAACATTCATGCACTTGCATTGTTGAATCTCATCTAGGTACGCTGATGCACCACGTGAAGGACATGATAATGGAGTCGAACTAGAAGATGGAAGACAGTGTCGTCTAACAAACACTAACCTAGTGTTGGATCCTAGGCAAGCCCTAGAGCATTCTAAGCATCTTATATTTTTACAAATATCACTTGAGTTATTTATGTTTGGTGCATTAGGTTATAAGAGTTGTTTGGAACCACTTGATGCATAGAACTACCTTGTCCAGAAACATACCTTGAACCCTATGTAGGTCCAGGATCGAATGTATGCTTAGCAATGCTTAGACTGATAGAAGTCAGATGATTTCCTATCACCTGTGAGATATAGGTGGATACCAAAGCACGATTGGCTATATTTGCTATCGTGGAAATAACCATGTGTTGATGAATAAAAGAAGACTGGGCGGGATTGAGATAGAGAAGCAACAAGGCATGGAGGTCTTGGTGCCCATTTATCCCCATCTGTGTCGGTTAAGGACCGATTCGCTGTATGTCATCATGTCATATTGAATGCATGCCTAGCACTTAGCTAGCCGGATAACTCATTCCGACTATGAATCCGAGTAGCTCAATTCAGGACAAGACCTAGTAAGTGAAAGTGTGCACACTAGAGGCAGTAAGGATGTGCAGGTGAAAGGTTCTAATGGCTAGAGGGGGGGGGGGTGAATAGCCTAATAAAATTTCTACAACAACACTTAACAAAATGATTAGACAATTATGAGGCGAAGCAAGTGTTGCGCTAGCCTACTCAAAAAGCAAGCCACCTACCACAATTCTAGTTTAGATACTATCTATTCACACAATAGCTATGACACTACCCTATGTTAGTGTGCTCTCAAAGGCTAACTAAAGAGCCACACCAACCAACCAAGCAAGCTCTCACAACTAGCTATACTAAAGAGCTTGACAACTAGTTTGTGGTAATGTAAAGAGAGTGATCAAGAAGGTTATACTGCCGTGTAGATGAAGGAACCAATCAATCATAATGATGAATAACAATGAAGACCAATCACCTTAGAATCAATGATGAACACAATGATTTTTACCGAAGTTCACTTGCTTGCCGACAAGATAGTCCTTGTTGTGGTGATTCACTCACTTGGAGGTTCACGCGCTAATTGGCTTCACATGCCAAACCCTCAATATGGTGCCACACAACCAACACAAGATGAGGATCACACAAGCCACGAGCAATCCACTAGAGTACCTTTTGGCTCTCTGCCAGGGAAAGGTCAAGAACCCCTCACAATCACCACGATCGGAGCCGGAGACAATCACCACCCTCCGCTCGACGATCCTCACTGCTCCAAGCCATCTAGGTGGTGGCAACCACCAAGAGTAACGAGCAAATCCTGCAGCAAAACACAAACACCAAGTACCTCTAGATGCAAACACTCAAGCAATGCACTTGGATTCTCTCCCAATCTCACAAAGATGATGAATCAATGATGGAGATGAGTGGGAGGGCTTTGGCTAAGCTCACAAGGTTGCCATATCAATGCAAATGGCAAAGAGAGTGAGCTTGAGCTAGCTATGGGGCTTAAATAGAAGCCCCCACAAAATAGAGCCATTGTACCCCTTCACTGGGCACAACACGGGCTGAACGGACGCTCCGGTCATGTTGACCGGACGCTGGACCTCAGCGTCCGGTCGCCCGACGATAGCCACGTGTCTTGATTTCAATGGTCACTTGAGTTGACCAAACACTGCGCACAATACTGACTAGACACTGATCCACCAGCGTCCAGTCGTTTCCAGTAAGGTTCTAGAAACAACTTTCTTTGACCGAACGCGTCCGATCATGCTTGACTAGACCCTAACAGCGTCTGGTCACACATTGACTTTCATCAGCGCTGTTCGACAATAGGACCGGACCCTAGACCTTAGCGTCCAGTTAGTCCAAGACCCAGTGTCTAGTCGTATAACCGACGCTAGTGTCTTTGCTGCCACACTTGACTGAACGCGCTGGTCCCTCTGAGACCAACATCCGGTCACTTAGTGACAAGCAAGACTAACTCCTTTTCATCTCTAACTTCTTCACCCTTGCTCAAATGTGCCAACCACCAAGTGTATCACCTTGTGCACATGTGTTAGCATATTTTCACAAACATTTTCAAGGGTGTTAGCATTCCACTAGATCCTAGATGCATATGCAAAGAGTTAGAGCATCTAGTGGCACTTTGATAACCGCATTTCGATACGAGTTTCACCCCTCTTAATAGTACGGCTATCAAACCTAAATGTGATCACACTCTCTAAGTGTCTTGATCACCAAAACAAAATAGCTCATATGGTTTATACCTTTGCCTTGAGCTTTTTGTTTTTCTCTTTCTTCTTTCCAAGTCCAAGCACTTGATCGTCATTATGGCATCATCATCACCATACTATGATCTTCATTTGCTTCACCACTTGAAATGTGCTACCTATCTCATGATCACTTGATAAACTAGGTTAGCACTTAGGGTTTCATCAATTCACCAAAACCAATCTAGAGCTTTCAGCAGGGAGCCAGTGGCGTGAGTCCAAGGATAGGCCGGGCCTAAACTTCCTGGCAGACTGGTAGAATCTCTTAGGGTGCGGCGCTGATCGGACCCGCGACTATACCTGAATTGTACCAAAGGTGACCCGACGTGACCCCGACAGGGGAAGTATGTTTTTGTATTAGGAATAACTCCCTAGCTGGTTGGAATCAATTCGAGTCACCATCTCTCCTGGATAGTGAGAACTTGACTGAGCAGCGACAATGCAACATTAATTGATGGAATTTGATGGTTATGATGAATATGGAAATGTTACACCAAATATGGTTACTAATGCTTGTTAGCTTAATCATATGATTGCTCTAGTATAGGTGCTAATCTAGAGATGAATAGCTATAATTAACTTGGTTAGCGAATTATAAAATGTATAGCTCAACAAGTGGCTTTTATGCAAAATTTTGTCAAGCTAGCTCCACCTATAAAGCCTTGCATACTCCTTGGTGTCACTTTATTTCTAGTTTATGATGGGTAAGTCTAACTGAGTACATTCGAGTACTCAGGGTTTATCCCACCATGTTGTAGGTGAAGTTCTCAGCTTGCTGAAGATGGTGGCTAACCGCCGGTGGGCTCGGTGACTCTATATTTATTTCTCATCTATATGCTTTGGTCGAAGGATGTCACTTATGCAAGCAATGTATTTGGAACTTATATTAATGTAATCATTTGAAAGTTATGTTGTTTTTGATTAACCAGTTTTAAAACCCAAACTTGTACTATTATTTGTGAACCCATTTGTAATACTATTTCCACTATAACTCTGTGTATGTGATGTGTATTTGTTTAATCATGCAATCTTGGTTATGATGTTGATTTACCGAGGTCCTTCTTGACAATCGGTAGACTATCGGTTTATATAGGTGAAAGTATGCGCGTGTCAACATGTTTAACGGGGACAGCCATACTTGATCTTGTATAAATTGGGCGGTTCTATCACAGCTGACATCAGAGCAAGATTAAGTATAATATTGTCATGTACGTAGTTTTAAAAACAAAGTTTTGATTTTAAAAGCCTATTTGGACTAAAACCTTAGCTATAGACAAATTTATCAAAACTAATTTGCAAAACTATGCTAGCGACAACCTCCAGTTAAGCCCAATTAAGGACCTTTAGGTGGCAAT
This sequence comes from Miscanthus floridulus, assembly GCF_019320115.1. Classification (NCBI taxonomy): domain Eukaryota; kingdom Viridiplantae; phylum Streptophyta; class Magnoliopsida; order Poales; family Poaceae; genus Miscanthus; species Miscanthus floridulus. Next base: position 29,552,573 of record NC_089592.1, on the reverse strand, counting down.
AAGTAAACTAATACTAACTATGTGGGGTTTACTTTCTTGCAATTTTTATTTCGTCATCCATACGGCGTGCTATTGTATGTATGCCATTCGTTTGAATGGTAATGTATGGATCAATATACCTTTGTGACCAGGTAAGTTGGTGAGTGGCATGACCGCAAGATGTGAGCATGCGGTCAAAGGGGAGAGGTAGTTTTGATACTTAAGTATATATATCTCATATATATAAGGAAGTATTTAGTTGTGGGTTAGCTTTGGTACGGCTATATATGCATATTCTATATGCATTTATAGACATATTTGTTTTTGGGTAGCTTTGATATGGAAGTATATATAAATTGGTATATATATATAGAAGTATTTAGCTTGCAACTTAGAGACCAGATTTTTATTTTCGCATATATATAATTGTGGGGTTGGGTTGAAATGAAATCTGTAGGTGTTTTCGAACCACCGATGAGTAAATTTGTATTTGCGCTTTTGGCTCAGATGGTGTGCTCAGAGGACACAAGGGTTTATACTAGTTAGGGCGGAACATCCCTACATCTAGTTTGTTGCTGCTCATGTTACTGGCACTTGGTTTGCAGTAGGGGTTACAAACGGGTGAGAGAGGGAAAGGATCCCAAGTCTCTAGTGGAAAGAGTGAATGGGTGTTGAGAGCTCGATCACTGCTCAGCCATGTGTTCATGTCGTGCTCTTGTGTTTTTATCTCATGGTTGATTCCCATGCAAATCTAGCTCCTCCTTCATGGGGTGCCCTGCTTCCCCTTTTATAGGTGAAGAGAAAGCATGGGTTACAATGAAGGAAAAGGAGAAGAACGAGAGAGAGAGAAGAAGGCTTCTAGGATCGTTGGGTCCTTCTTCTCCTTCATGGAGGTCCCGCCAATCTTGTAGATGTCACTGGCACCATGCGCAGGCATCATCTACCAGTCATGGCGTTCCATTCCATCTCAGCGAACATCGTGGTGAATTGACGCGCCTGTCAGCGTTCGTACAAGGGTTAGGCAGAACAGCACTGGCACACCCGATGCTGTTATTGATGTGAATCCTCAGGTATGGCCCATCATGGCCATGGGTTACATCAAGTTGTGCTTGTCTCTTCCCTAGTGTTAGAGTTTTGACCCAGGCCCATACGCTTCAACCTAAAGTGGTTGGCGGCGGTATTGATCCCCATTGGGCAAGACGGAGCCCATGGCCTTAGGGTCAGGTGAGATGGAGCATGAACCCAAGGGGTTGGGTGAGATAGAGCATGAACCCAAGGGGTCAGGCGAGATGGAAACCGTGTCCTTGGGGTCGGGCGAGACGGAGCACGAACCCAAGGGGTCGAGTGAGATGGAGCTCACGGCCTTGGGGTCAGGCGAGATGGGGCATGAACCCAAGGGGTCGGGTGAGACAGAGCCCACGACCTTGGGGTCAGGTGAGATAGGGTACAAACCCAAGGGGTCGGGCGAGACAGAGCCCATGGCCTTAGTCAAGACCTCCATGGCCAAGAGGTTGGGTGAGACAAAAACCACATCCTTGGGGTCAAGCGAGATGGAGCCCTCACCCAAGGGGTTAGGCGAGACCTTTTAAATCATCTTCCTCCATCTAAGGAAGCAGCATGGGCGCTAACTTCCTTACTTTGGGTATCCCTACTATCGATACCCGATAGTAGCCCCCAAGCCTGCGGAGGAGTAGAATACTCCTTTGGAGGCTTTTCCAGATGGGAGGACTCTGAGGGCCTTGGCCTTCATTTTGTAGCCTATGGCGTGTCCTAGTAGGGCAGTGGTTCCCTTTTGTCATGATTGGTCTTCTTGGGGGCACATAACCGTAGGACTCAAGAGGTCAGAAAGAGTTTTCTTGATTCTGGTCCACTAGGATCCGATCGGTCCGTCGTCATACTATGACCATGCATTTAGTCTCCTTATGAGTCCTAATTTCCTTGGCCCCCACGCATAGTAGGGGTCTGGGCGAGGGTCGGCTCATCTTTTTGATCGTCGTCCCTCAAGCGTTTTTTTCGATAAAACAGAGGGGCTGAGTCGTGCCATGTTTTTTCTTGATGGACAAAACATGGTGCTCGGTGAGCTATTAATGGCTAGTCCGAGTGGGGCCTCGGCTTCCTGTTCATGGGGGTCCGGCATGGGTCAGCTGGTGACCGACTCTAGATTCTTAGTGGCTAATCCATATAGTTCTCGGGTCCATTCGACCGGTCCCAAGGACTCGTTGCCTTTCTTCAAGGAAAAACCATGGACTGGAAACCAACCAAGACTTGAACATGGGCCGAGATGCCCGTGGTGCTCGTACACCTAGGTTCTAGCCACCAGTGGGCCCATCCCTTTCCACCCCTCACTCTTAGTGTGCCTCGGAGCGGCTATGAACCCATCGGTGGGCTGGTCTTTGAACTCCTGGGCCTATATGGGCCATAGGAGCATTTTTAGCCCTGTATCCCTCCTTACCTATGATGGTTCTTGGTCCATCGATCGGGCGAACCATCACCCGACATGTCCTTTGAGGGCATGGACAGAGATTGGGTGTGCATGATCTTTGGAGGGACATGACGTGACCCAGCGCAGTGGTCACATGAATCTAGGTGGATGTAACACCCTAGGTGTTTGTCACCAGTTAAGCAATGGGTTTAAACTCAACCATGGCATGTTAAGTGGTGATGGAGACATTAGGTCAAACATATGAAAATGAGCCACCGCTTAAACTTGGACCATGCACCATTGATTACATACTGCCCTTTCTAAAAAGTATGCTTGAGTAATGCTAGATGTACTTGTTTCATGTGTCTCGCATCAATATCCATCTATATTGATCCATGGAAAAGTTTCGTGAAGTTTGGAATCAAGAAGTCACATGAAATGACAAGTTATGTCCTTGCTTGAATTGTTTTATAAAGCAAATGGAATTCTAGCTCATCAACCAAACCTTGCAACCTTGCCCAAATGACTCTAGATGAACTCTACAACAAAAGTCATGAAAGGTTCATGTTGAGCAAATGCCAAGAAAATGCTCCAATGGGTCACAAAGGATAATTTAAGCTTTATCGTGATTCTACTTTGGTCAAAGTAGAACTATAGCTTCTGCACCTGTTTTAAAGTTGGACATTAAATAAAAGTTGAAGCTCATGTTATGTAGAATAAACTTTGTTTTTGGAGTATACCATGGATCATCTCGGAACCAAGTCTAGCAGTGGCTCAAAGTTGGAACCTGCTGCTGATTTCAACACTTAGAAATATTCTAAGTCTAGAAATTCATCGGCATCAGCATTGACGTCTCGTGTTCTCCAAATTTTGTTAAGCAACTCATTTTGGTCCAAAGATAAAAGTTGAAGTGTACATGATGGCAAAGAGCATGTATAAAGATGGCACTCGTTGGACCTTGTCTTGACCATCGATTTTTGGAGTTTGGTAATCGCTGTCAATGCATTGACACTTGCTAATGGGACACTAATTATCTGCTGATCTAGAGCTCTAATGACTTGGCAACTTAAATGAGAAATATAGAGCTAGTCGAGGTGAACAAACTTTGTTTTGGGCCCGAGGTCTAAATCGGCCCAGATCTGGCCCAATTTGGCGCCCACCTTGCCTACACCGATGCTCACCACGTGCTCAATGGTTTGCCTGCGTGGCCGCCATGTACCGAGTGTGCTCCGCCAAGGCCAATGCGCATCCCACCTCAGTGCCACGCACCTCCTTGTGCCCTACTCCTCCATAACGCGCGCCAGAGCTGCCCCATGCTTTCCCCCACTCGTTTTGCTGCTCCCTTCCTCGCGCTGCCGCTCGCGCCCAGCGCCGGGGCCGCCATGGCCAGCTAGCCGAACTTGTCGCCGCAGTGTCCCTACTACCCCGAGCTCCTTCGTGTTCCCCTGCATGCACCACCGGCTCCGCCAACCTCTCCTCGTTCTCGTGCGCTCCTTCGTCGAGCCAACCTAGGCCAGGAGGCCGGAGGACCGCCGCCGCCACCGCTGCATGCCGCCGCCGTGCATGGTCAGTGAAGCATGGTCCGTCTCCCGGCCATCCGCGACAACCTTAGGGTGCGAATGGACCCCCTGGTGCTCCCCCGCTATTTTTACGCTGCTGACGAGCCTTCTTCGGCCGGCGCCGACGAACTCCTGCGCATCCTCTGCTCCAATCCACGGCAAGGACTTCGCTTAGAAATTCGACAAATGGGAAGAGTGTATCTGCAAACCGTAGACTCATATGAATAGTGCCAGAAAGGATTAGTTTGTTTGCTTTTTAATTTATGGAAACTCCAGGGTCCCTGATGCAAGATTTAGATCTTTTTTTTTATTTTGGCAGATTTGAATGATCCACTTTGAAAATTCATAGTAATTCATAGGAAATTCATAAAATAGCAAATGAGGACTTTTTGGAATCCTTGTGAAATTCTCTATTCCCTAGATCTATAATATGATATGATTTAGTTTAAAGTTTTGGCTACAAAAATCAATTTATGCAGTTAGGTTTGTAATACTAGTCATGTCTTGTCTCTTTCATAACTGAATTTACTTTGCTCAAATAAATGTGAAATTTTTATGGGATGCTCATCAGGTGATTGTTATTGTCTGATAAAAGTGTCATGAGTTTATGCTTTATATTTTAAGAGTTATAAAAATAACAAATGCACTGTAATGCTTTGCTCCTACTCTAAATAGTTTTGCATGTTTGAATTAATTGGCTCAGTTAAGTTATGAATCATGACTTGATGAAAATACATTAGTTGTATTACTTTTCTTAAGATTTCCAAAAAGTTAAATATCATGATTTGTGGCTAAGTAGATCTTGAGTTATACTTGCATAAATCTCTGTGGCTGTTTCTGCCCAAACCCAGATAGGGTTTCCTTGTTCTTACTGTGGGGCCTTCTTACTAGTAGAATTAGCTTTAGGTGTTTACAAAAAAGTTGTTTAGGATTTGCTAAGATTTCTAAAAAGTCTAGAACCACATTTATTGGACATGTATAACTCCATTTGTAGCTATTTGAAGTGGCATATCAGTATCTGTCCATGTTTTAGACAGAGATTCATTCATTGGATTAATTGACCCTGCTAACTGTAGAATCATCTTAATAGGAGAATAATAAAGTTGTAGGTAACTTTATAAGCTTTTCAAAAAGTTATGATTCATGTTTGTTGGAGGTCTAGAACTCTAGTTATGCTTCTCTGAAGATGCTATCAGTTTTCTATACCACTACTATTAGGCTGCATGTGTAGTTTTGCTTGTGCAATTATTTTCATGGTGTAAATGATGTTGCTATGGTTGTAGTGAATACAAAATTTGTAGCAAATTTCATAATCTTTCTTGTGTTCAAATTGTATGACCATAGGCCTGATAGTTTAGGAGTTACATGACTTTTAAGTCTTCTGTCAAGTTTTAATTGTATTTGGAGCAGATCTGAAAGATGCTAGTGTTTGATCTAGTTAGGATTTGAATCAAACCTAGATGATAATAATAAAGTTGTAGATAACTCACTTAAACATCTTGTGTTAAAGTTTCCTGGCAATTGGCCAAACATTTTGTGAGTTATGCCTGTTTAAAGTTGGGTTACAGAATTGATTGCTCTCTGTCTTGTTTAGACCAGTTTCTGTAAATGGGTATAATTGACTTAGTTAACTTGAGAATCATGATAAGATGATTAAATATGAATTGTATAAAATTTCATAAGCTTTCGATAATGTCTTGTTGCATGGCTATTGAATTTGTATAACTCTAGTTATGATCCAAACATAATGCGGTTGTTTGCAGTCCAGAAATAGACAGATGCTAGTTGTGTTTGTTTACTCCACATGTTGCTAAGTGTGGCTTATGCCCTTGTTGATGGTCAAGTTATGATACTTGTGACCTTGTTAAACTTGTGTCATGCTTGATGTGCTTGCTCTCTATAGTTAGTTGTGTGATGTTAGTTAAATAGCTATTGGTGTCTATGTCTTGCATAATCTTGTGTTTGCCTTGAATGCTATTATATGATGCATCTTATATTACTATTCTTCATATTCATGCACTTGCATCTTGCATCTCATCTAGGTACGCTAGATGAACCACGTGAAGGACATGAGGTTGGAACCGGACCTGAAGACGGTGTATGGTGGACTTTTCCCGAAGATGGAAGGATCCCTGGAGTACATGCCTGAATAGGGGATGCTCACCAAGCGAGTGTCATCTAACAAGCACTGATCTAGTGTTGGATTCTAGGCAAGCCCCGGAGCATTCTAAGTCTCCTAGTGTTTTACAAAATATTACTCGAGTTCCTTATGATTGATGCATTAGGTTATAAGAGTTGAATGGAACCGCTTGCTGCATATAAATTCCTTGTCCAGATATATACACCGTTAACCCTGTGTAGGTCCAGGATCGAACATATGCTTAGCCATGCTTAGACCGATAGAAGTCGGGTGATTTCCTGTCACCTGCGAGATATAGGTGGATACCGGAGCACGGTTGGCTATAATTGCTATCGTGGAACAGAACCATGGGGTGATGTAAATCGAGGCCGGACGGAGTCTATGTGTAGGTTGACTCATGTGATTCCGTTTGTGTCGGTTAAGGACCGTACCATTGTTGGAACTTCTGACAATATTGAACACATGCCTATCACTTAGCTGGCCGGATAACTCATTCTGACTATGAAGCCGAGTAGCTCAACTCGGGCCGAGTCCCGTTCTGTTGTGCACTCCTTGTAGGGAGCCAAACTGAGCCCAAGGGCAGGGTAGTCCTGAACGTCCTAGCATTTGGTGTCCCCAATTGTGCAGCACAGTACGAACTCGCGAAATGTGTACCTGAGTTGTACCAAAGGTGACCTAAGGCTACCATGGCTGGTAGACCTAGGTTTGTGTTAGGAATAAATTCCTAGCTAGTTGAAATCGATTCGAATCACCGTCTCTCCCGGATAGTGAGAAACTTGGCTAGCTCCTGCATTGTAGTAACTGTATTGTGGAACATGATGGTTCGAATGAATATAGAATTACAATACCTGCTATGGTTACTATTCTATGCTACTAAAATGATATACCACATGTTTGGCACAGGATAGTTGCTAATTTAGACATGGATAGTCATAATTAACTTGATAACAGAATTATAATTATATAATTTAGTTAATTGCTTTTTATGCAAAATGTTGTCAAGCTACATCCACTTATATAGCCTTGTATGATCCTTGGAGTCAATTTTATTCTGGTTATGATGGGTAAGTCTAGCTGAGTACATTTGAGTACTCAGGGTTTATCCCACCATTTTGCAGGTGAGGTTTTGACCTACTAAAGATGGTGGCTAACCGCCGGTGGGCTCGGTGACTCTATGTTATCTCTCATCTATATGCTTTTATCTGAGGATGTCACTTATGTTAGCAATGTATTTGAAACTTATATTAATGTAATCATTTGAAAGCTATGTTGTTTTCACTAATCGATTTTGAAACCCCAAACTTGTACTATTAATTGGGAACTCATTTGTAATATTATTTCCGCTACAACTCTACGTATGTGATGTGTATTTGCTTAATCATGTGATCTTGGTTGTGATGTTGATTTACCGAGGTCCTGCATGACACTCGGCAGACTACCGGGTTTATATAAGTGAGAGTATGTGCGTGTCAACGTGTTAGCGGGGACAGCCGTACTTGATCTTGTATAAATTGGGTGGTTCTATCATAGTGGATGGTTCACCTCCTCACCCCACTCTGCCTTATAAATAGTAGCCTCCCCTTTCATGTTTCTACACACCAAAACCACAGCCTTACCTTCTCTGTTTCTCCGTTGTCGCCGTTTGGATCTACTGTGCTTGATAGTCCACCACTGGAGCCCTAGATCTACAGCCTCTGCTCCTCCGCCACCGCCTTTGCTTCTCCGTAGCCACCTCCATGCTCCATGGATTTGTGGCATCGCTCCGATGCTACCTAGGTGTGCATGGAGGGCCTTGTCAAGCGTGGTCTTCTCCGTGGGAGGACCAATGTAGCGGAGTGGCTTGTGCCCGGCCATGAGGAGGCACCGATGTCGGCCAATGGCTACATCATCTCCTTCATGCTCTTCCATGAGCGCAGACTCGTGGTTCCTCACCCATTCTTCCAGGGTCTGCTGCACCATTATTAGATCAAGCTACAGCACTTGAACCCCAATGGGATCCAATACATCACGGCCTTCATCACGATGTGCAAGGGGTACCTGGGGATCGAGCCCCACTTCGAGCTCTGGAGTATTTCTTCTCCATCTCCTTGATGAAGAAGGAGAGAGGTCGGGAGACCTGGTGCCAATGGGATGTGTGGGCATCCACCTCCGAGGGTAGCGAGCGGCCGAGTACATGCCCTGCCAGCTCTCCAGATATAAAGAGGGGTGGCACTCGCATTGGTTCTACCTGAAGGATGACCCTGTCGCACCCTTGCCAGCTCTCCAGATCCAACATGGGGCATCTAATCAAAGAGGTTCTACCGTCATGGCCATGAGGGCCACCCGTTAAGGAGAAGAAGAGGATGTGCGACCTCCTCAAGGCCATCACATTCCTAAAGACCCATGACCTCTACGGGGCTGGCGTCATTGGGGGGTATCATGTGAGGAGGGTGGTGTCTCTGATGGCTTGTGTCCTCCCACTATACGAGATGACGCCCGACACATAGCTCATCAGGACGACACTCGCCTAGGGGCTGCTCCATGATAGCGAGGTCACGTAGCACATTAAGGAGGCCATAGGGGAGGCTGACACCGTATTCCTGATCATAGGGCATCCTATGATGCGACCGAACATAGGCTTCATTGAGCTACCGACGGGGTTAGTCTTCTAGGACTTCGTCATGTTGCTGCCAGAGCACATGGCCGTAAGGGTGGGAATCATGCCATGGATGAACAATGGAAGAAGAAGAAGGATGATGAGGAGAAGAAACAATGGTTGAAGCAGCGAGAGAAGCTGCAGTGAGGGAAGCGGCGTCAAGGCTCGTCGATAGAAGAGGAGGAAGAATAAGAAGATGAGGAGGAGGATGATGGCTCCATGTTGCCCATACTATGGGATGATCTAGCTACCATGGATGAGGACCCACCTTCACGATAGGTGGGGCCCTTCCCATGGCATGTCATGAGGCAGGAGAGGGAGGACATGCCCCCAGAGCGAGCAGAAACGAACCGCCCCACCGCGTCTGGACCTTCGATGGTGGCCTTGGAACCGGCAGAGCCAGGCTGACTCACCTCATCCGGGCCTTCGACGGTGACCATAGAGCCAGTAGAAACAGGTTGCCCCGCTCCATCTGAGCCCTCGGCGACGCCTCCAGAGTTGGTGGGAGGTGGCCATTTTGATTCGTCCATGCCCTCCAAGCCAAGGGAGGGCTCGAAGCGACAACATGCCAACGATGAGTAGCCAGGGTTGGGCAAGTTGGCCCCAAGATGTCCTCATATGATGGCGTCAAGGTGAGTCAAGAGTTTTTGTCATCCTTTTGTCCTAACAAATTTTTGTCATGAACTGACCACCATGTTCCTTGCAGCATCGGAGGACATGGGACTCTCCTGCGGCTCACTCCAAAAAAGATCATCCTCCAGCAAATGTGCCAGGAGCCGGCTAGTGCCACATCGGTGGTGAGCGTGAGTAGCGTTGGGGCGGCCATGGCATCAGCGGGGGAGGCATAGCTGATGGTTGCGTCGGGGTAGGGTGCGTCTAGGGCATCTGTGGTGGGCGAGGCACGACCAGACATGTCCTCAACATCATAGCCAGAGGCGGCATGGCTAGAGCCATTGTCCATGCAGGTGGCTGTGTCCATGGTGTGGTAGATGGTAGGGGGCATGCTTGAGTCATCCTTTGTGGATGTGGTGATAGGGCAGGTGTCCATGTCGACATGACCTGCCCCCTCCATCACTAGAGGAGCTACTCTGGAGGAGCTACCGCCACCAGAGAGGTCGGCGTCGCCTGAGGTCGGTGTGGGGATGTCTCAGTCTCTGGTTCGAATGGCTGCCCTTGATGAAGCGGTAGAGGAAAGGGAATGGGGGAGCGTCCACACGGAGGTTGGGGACACGGTTTGTGCCCTGACCACCATGCTAAGCTCGATGTGAGACATTGTCGCCCCGGTTGGTTAGGTATGATATGACCGTGCTTCTGACCCTTATGTTCTCCTTCCACGCCTCTAAGTCTTGTCTTCTTCGTAGATCCTTATGGCCCATAGCTAGGAGAAGTCCTAGTTCCTTGCTAAAGAGATGCGGTGGAGTGAGGGGCTAGCCACATAGCTCGCTGCCGCCCATTAGGAGGTGGCCGAGCTTGCCCCTGCCACCCAAGATGTGTCCAACCTCTAAGTTAGGGAGAAGGACACTCGCAACGATGCCTGCGAGGCCAAGGAGAAGCTCGTGGCCCTGATCAAGAGGGCTATGGAAGGAGTGGGACAATTTGCTCTAGGCTGTGGAGGAGCTCCAGATGGGGACTAAGCTGGCTCACTAGTAGCATGCTGTCGCTTAGCAGCGGTTCGGCCACCTCGAGAATGGGCTTCAGAGGGAGAGGGACCTGAAGGTTGTAGCTAAGGGTGTGTCCACTAGGCTTGCCATAGAGGTCGGGCAGTGCCAAGAAGAGGTCTGGTGCCTAGAGGCCGAGGTGACTCGGTAGCGTGATGCGGTGCACAATCTTCAGGCGGATGTGGACGGTAAGTCCCTAGTTTCCCCTGCTATTTTTCTCCCTAGAATCCATGGTAAGCCTTTTGATAAGGTCGGTATGTGACTTGGGCAGGTCTCGATGACAAGCTTAGGGCAGAGGTGGTAAAGAGCCATGGCTTAGAGAAGGAGCTCAGCGAGGTGAAGGACACCCTCCAGAAGGAGAGCAACGAACATGACAACCTATGTGTCGTCGTCCAGCTGGTTTGCGATAAGCTCGAGCTGGCCATGGAGCAGGAGACAAGCTCGCTCGTGGTTTATGCTACCCAGATCATGGACCGAGCATGTGATATGGCAAGGAGCGTGCTTCACTTTGGCGTTCAGTGATCATTCGTGATCACTCGTTCTCATTATGAGAACATTGATCTAGCGACGATGAGCCAAGGCTTCGCACCCATCTATACCAATGCCGAGCTAGACGACATTGAGAAGGAGGTGGCCCTCCTAGCGGATGACCTTTCCACCAAGATAGAGGATGATATCATCCCCCTGAGGGGTTAGTTTAGTTAGATAGGCCAGGCAGTGCACTTGTAATAAGCGGACAACTTCTAACCCTTCTATTTCGTCTAAACAAGCTTGTTTTTTCATTTGAACAAATTTGTTCTTTCTCCCTTTTTATGTGTAAAAAGAGGTTAATGCATTTCGACCCTTCTTGTTGTTAAGACCATAGAGCACGAGGTGTGGGCAGGAAACTCTGGTCATGCTGGTAAGCAAGAGTGCCATAGCCACTGGGGCGTAGGTTTCTTGCAGTTCGACTAGTTTTTCTTGGCGTTCATTTCTACAAAATCTTGCCTTTAGTTTTTTAATGTGAGAAAGGGTCAGGCACGGTGACTATTTTAGAAAGGGTATATGTATACCCTTATTAGCCCCCGATTGAGACCCGACCCCTTGCCATTGCTGAGGTCAGGTTTCACTAAAGATCGAGGAGACGATAGCAAAACTGGTCGGAGAAAGTGTCTTTTGTTTTAGAAATGTTATTCTTAGTTTTTGTATGTACCGCCTCCCTAAGATCTGAGCCATTGTTCTATGACTATGTATTTGGTCTCCTTGTGAGTCTAACTTCCCTTGAGCCCCCGCGCATTGTAGGGGTTTAGTCGAGGGGTTAGCTCATCTTTGTGATAGTCACCCCGTCCGTGGTTTCCGCAATCGAAGGGGTTGAGCTCACGTCACTTGCCTCAATGGCTCGAGTGTTGCACTTGGTGAGCTCACTAACAGGCATGTCCGAGTGGAATCTGGGTCCGTCGTTTGTAACAGGGTAAACATAGCCCTCATGTGGCATTCCACAGCTCCTTAACATGCCTCCTGACAGATGTCTGGATCATTCTAGAGACTGACTTTGGTGGCTTGCTGGCCTCCCCTTGATGGAGATTCTATGGGCATGGCTCAAGGTTAGGATCAAATGAGAAGGTTGAGATAACCTAGTCCGCTTCTGAGTGGGTCGGGCAAAGGCCATTGGGGCTCATCTGCATTTCCCCCCTGGGTCTATTCGACGTGAGGCAGCCTCGAGCTCTTCATGGGCTGGCCTTTGAACCTTGGTCGGTTGCCGCTCATGTTGAATGAGACGACTATCGCTTTGTGACATGACATGAAGCATTGTGATGCAATAATTGCATATGCAATGCTTGTATGTATGAGAATGGATGAATGAATGCTCATGCACTAGAAAGGTACAGTGGGGGTTAGTAAAGTTACCTCGATGGCTTGAGTGACAGGTTTGGGGGGCTCTTATCGGATATGTTCGAGTGGAATCTAAGTACGTCATTTGTGATGAAGTCGGCATAATCCACATGGGGCATCCTACTGCTCCTTACTCGTCTCTCGGCAGCGGCCCGAGCCATCCGATCGACTTGGGTGACCCGCTAGCACAGGACTTACCTCGATGGAGATTCTATCGGTGGGCCCCTCCAAACCCTTCCTAGGAAGGTGGAAGCTAAAGCTCAGGGTGTGGGAAAAAAACATTGATCATGCTGGTGAGCAAAAACGCCATAGCTGCTAGGGCATAGGTTTCTTGCGGTTTGACCAGTTTTACTCGGCGTTTGTTTCCGCAAACCTTGCCTTTATGTTTTTAACGTGATAAAGGGTCGGGCACAGAGAATGTCTACTGAATAGATATACTCTTATCATCCCCTGAGTGAGGCCCAACCCCTTGCCATTGCTGGGGTCGGGCATCACTTAAAGATCAAGGAGTCGATAGCGAAACTAATAAGAAAAAACATGTGTAAATTAAGGGTGACCTATTTCTCGGTAGCAGTCCGAGCCGTCCGATTGACATGGGTGACCCGCTGGCACATGACTTACCTTGATGGCTTGAGTGATGGGTTCAAGGAGCTCTTATCAGATATGTTCAAGTGGAATCTAGGTCTATCGTTCATAATAGGGTCGGCATAGCCCTCATGTGGCATTCTACTGCTCCTTAACCCATCTTCCAGCAGATGCCTAAGTTGTTCCGGTCGACTTGGGTCACCCGCTAGCATAGGACTTACCTACAGAGATAGAGGATGAGATCATCCCCCCAAGAAATTAGTTAGGCAGATAAGCTAGGCGGCGAACTCAGAATAAGTGGACGAGCTCTTAAATTTCGTTATGGCCAAACAGATTTTTAGCCCTTCTTCCCTTTTTGTATAAAAAGGTTAATGCATTCCTACCCTTTCTGTCGTTAAGGCTGTAAAGTTTGGGATGCGGGTGAACAAACTCTGATCACGCTAGTGAGCAAAAACGCTATAGCTACTAGGGTGTAGGTTTCTTGTAGTCCAACCAATTTTACTCAGCGTTAGTTTCTGCAACCCTTGCTTCTAGATCTTAACATGAGAGAGGGTTAGGCATAGAGAATCTTCACTAGGTGGATATACTCTTAAATGCATTCTGACTCTTTCCATAGTTAAGGCTTAAAAAGTTCAGGGTGCAGGAAAAAACTCTAATCACGTTGGTGAGCAAAAATGCCGTAGCCACTGGTGCGTATGTTTCTTGTGGTCCGACCAGTTTTACTCAGTGTTTGTTTCTACAAACCTTGCTTCTAGGTCTTAATGTGAGAAGGGGTTAGGCATAGAGAATGTATACTGGATAGATATGCTCTTATCAGCCCTCGAGTGAGGCCTGACCCCCTACTATTGCTGGGGTCAGGTGTCACTAAAGATCGAGGAGTTGATAGCAAAACTAATAAGAGAAAGCATACGTAGATTTAAGGGTAAAAGCGACATAGCTATTTGATATTCTAGGCATTGATGAAGACTTTGCCATCGATGGTCCTAAGCTTGTAGGTGCCTAGTTGGAGCACCTCCGTGATGACGTACTATCCCTTCCACAGTGAAGAGAGCTTGTGGCGGTTCTTGTTGCTTTGGACAAGGCAGAGCACTAGGTCCCCGACATTGAAGGCCCGACCCTGCACTCAATGGTTGTGGTACCGGTGCAATGCTTGCTGGTAGTTGGTCGAGCGAAGGAGGGCAATGTCACGCACTTCATCTAGCTGGTCCATGGCATCCTCGAGGGATGTCTTGGCTCCCTATTCATCGTACACCCTGACCCTTAGCGCTCCATAGTCGAGGTCAGTCGGGAGGACAGCCTTAGAACCATAGACCATGAAGAATGGCGTATAGCCAGTGGCTCGGCTAAGGATTGTCCTTAGGCTCTAGAGCACCACAAGAAGCTCTGCGACCCATCGTCTACCAAACTTGTTCAACTGGTTGAAGATCCTAGGTTTGAGGCCTTGTAGGACCATACCGTTCATGCGCTCGACTTGCCCATTAATGCGGTGGTGCGCCACGACGGCCCAATTAACATGGCTATGGTATTCGTCGCAGAATAGGAGGAACTTGTTTCTGGTGAACTACATGTTGTTGTCCATGATAATGGAGTTTGGGACTCCAAAGCGATGGACGATGTCAAGGAAGAATAGCACAGCTTGCTCGAACTTGATCACGGAGATCGGTCGAGCCTCTATCTACTTTGTAAAGTTGTCTATGGCAACAAGCAAGTGCGTATAGCTCTCGGGCACCCTCTTGAGAGGTCCGACCAGATTGAGCCCCTCGATCGTGAATGGCCACGTGATGGGGATCGTTTGGAGTGCTTGGGCTAGCAGGTGGGTCTACCGAGCGTAGTATTGACACCCTTCACAAGTGCACACAATCTATTCAGCACCGGCTATTGTGGTTAGCCAGTAGAAACCTTGTCAGAACATGTTTTTGACTAGGGTCCTTAGCACGGACTGGTGCCCACAGACCCCACCATGAATATCACTCAACAACTGCTTCCCTCATTCGATGGGGATGCAGCGCTACATGATCCCGGTGTGGTTTCTCCTGTAGAGCTTGCCCTCAATAAGCACAAAGGACTTGGAGCAACACGTGAGCCGCCAAGCCTCCATTCTATCCATCGGCAGTGCCTCACGAAGGAGGTAGTTGAGGTAAGGCTTCCTCTAGTTAGCTAGAGGGTCGGGCTCTATTGCTAGATCCTCATCAAGCTCCATGACTTTGGGGTCGGATGGAGCCAATAGCTAGTTAGCCCTCGAACCCAGGGCAGGCAACCCACCACCAGTTTGTTTTGGCTCCTCGTAGTGGACCGAGAGCTTGTACTGATCATTGGTGAAGATGCTCGTCGGCACCAGCTCTCGGTCGCACACCATTTTCACTAGCATGTCGGCTGCCTCATTGAGATGCCTCGAGATGTGATTGAGCTCAAGTCCATTGAACTTGTCCTCTAGCTGGTGGACTTCTCAGCAATACACAGCCATCTTGGTGTTGTGGTAGCTTGATTCCATCATGACTTGGTCGATGACCAGCTAGGAGTCACCCTAGATGTCAAGCCATCGGATACCCAACTCGATGGCGATGCGTAGGCCATTGATGAGTGCCTTATACTTAGCCACATTGTTGGAGGAAGGGAAATGGATGCGAACCATGTACCTCATGCATACCCTAAGGGGCGAAACAAAGACCAGCACCGCTCTGGCACCTTTCTTCATCTGCGATCCATCGAAGTACATCATCCAATACTCTTGGTCAACAACTGCTAGCGGCATTTGGATCTCGGTCCACTCTACAATGAAATTAGCTAGCACTTAGGACTTGATGGCCATCTAGGGGGCATACGAAATGCCTTGACCCATCAGCTTGAGTGCCCACTTCGCAATTCTTCCCGTGGCATCTCAGTTTTGGATGACCTAACCAAGAGGGAAGGACGTCATGACCATCATCGGATGCGACTCAACGTAGTGACACAACTTCCTCTTGGGGATAAGGATGGTGTACAGGAATTTCTAGAATTGGGGGTAGCGATTCTTAGAATTAGACAATACCTCGGTAATGAAGTACACGTGACGCTACACCTTGAGGGCGTATCCCTCTTCTTCTCGCTCTACCATCAGGGCGGCACTAACCGCTTGTGTGGTGGCCATAATGTAGAGCAGAAGTGGTTCCTTATCGGTCAGAGGGACCAGGATTGGGCCTTCATCAGGTACTACTTGACCTTGTTAAGTGCCTCCTGGGCCTTAGGCATCCACTCAAAATGGTTGGCCTTTTTTAGAAGCCGATAGAGGGGGAGACCTCGTTCACCGAGGTGCGAGATAAAGCGGCTGAGCACAGTGAGGCACCCTATACCTCGCTGTACCCCCTTTATGTTCTAAATCAGGCCCATCCTTATGATGGCCATGATCTTCTCTGGGTTGGCTTTGATGCCATGCTCAGAGATGATAAAACCCAGCAACATATCCCTTGGGACCCTAAAAATGCACTTCTTAGGGTTGAGCTTAATGCTGTTTACTTAGAGTTTCATGAAGGTCTACTCTAGGTCAGCCATGACCTGGTCAGCCCATTTGGACTTGACCATGATGTCATCTACGTAGACCTCAATGGCCTGCCCTATAAGATCCCTAAAACACTTGAGCATGCAACATTGGTATGTAGCCCCCGTGTTCTTTAGGCTAAATGGCATTGTGATGTAGCAGAATGATCCAAACGGGGTGATGAAAGACATCGTGAGCTAGTCAGACTCTTTTATCGTGATTTGATGGTACCCAGAGTACGCATCAAGGAAGCAAAGGGTTTCGCACCCTAAGGTTGAGTCGACTACTTGGTCTATGCGTGGCAAAGGAAACGGATCCTTTGGACACACTTTGTTGAGACCCATGTAGTCAACACACATTCTCCATTTCCTAGTCTTTTTTTGTACAAGAATGGGATTGGCTAACCACTCAGGGTGGTATACTTCCTTGATAAATCCGGCTGCCAAAAGCTTCGCAATCTCTTCAGCGATCTCCCTGCGTTTCTCCTCGTCGAAGTGACACAGGCACTTCTTTAGTGGCTTGGAGCCTGGCCTAATCTTCAAGGTGTGCTTGACAACTTCTCTTGGAATGCCCAACATGTCCGAGGGTCTCCACACAAAGATGTCTCTATTGGTGTGGAGGAAGTCGACGAGCGCTCTTTCCTATTCAGAGGAAAGTGTGGTGCTAATGTGCACCACTTTGCCTTCGGAGCCACTAGGGCCTATGAGGACCTATTTGGCGCCTTCTACAGGCTCAAAAGACTCAGCCAACCACTTGGGGTTAGGTGCTTCTTCGACGGCCTCTTCCCTAATGGCCGCAAGCTCCTTGGAGGCGACAATTGTCATGGTGCGTTCATAGCACTCGACCTCACACTCGTAGGCATTATGGAAGGAGGTGCTGATGGTGATGACCTCACATGGACCCAACTTCTTCAACTTTAAATAGGTGTAGTTGGGGATGGCCATGAACTTCGCATAGCATGGACATCCTAGGATGGCATGGTAGGTTCCATGGAACCCAACCACCTCGAAGGTAAAGGGTTTCCATCATATAATTGGTCAGATCCCCAAAGGTGATGGGCAAATCAATCTGCCCAAGTGGCATGGCCTACTTTCCTAGCACGATGCCATGGAAAGGCACCCTGGTCGGCTAGATGCCCATGGCATCGAGCATTTTAGCGTACATGATGTTGAGGCCGCTGCCTCCATCTATCAGCACCTTGGTGAGCTGCTTCATGCCAATGATCGGGTCAACCATGAGCAGATATCTTCTTGGTTGTGGGATGCTTTCTAGATGGTCGGTCCAATCAAAGGTTATGGCAGACTCCAACCATCAGAGGAAGGTAGGCGCGGTTAGCTTAGCCGTATAGACCCCGCGGCGCACAAGCTTCTAGCGGTGCTTGGAGTCGTAGGCCGCCGATCCTCCAAAGATCATGAGGCAGACATCCAGCATCGAAAATCCACCATCCTTCCCCTTGGCGTTGTTTGTGGCTGGCTTGGGCTCCTTCCTATGCTTCCCTTTGTTGGAGCCTCTAGACAAGAACCGCTTCATGAGGACGCAGTCCTTGTATAGGTGATTGACGGGGAAAGCATGGTTCGGGCATCACCCTTTGAGCAGCTTCTCGAAGTGGTCCGGGGTACCCTCAGTAGGCTTCCAACCCCCCTTGCAGTCGGCGGTGGCCACAAGCGAGCCCTCATGCTACTGCTTGTTCTTCTTCTTGTTGGGACGGTTAGAGGCACATTCGTCGACGTCCTCATCCCGCTTTGCCTTGCCTTTGAGTTGGTTGAAAATCGCCCCAACCGCCTCTTCGCCTGAGGCGTGGCTGGTGGTGATGTCGAGGAGCTCCTTGATGGTTCATGGGCCCTTACATCCTAGCTTGTGAACCATGGACTCACAGGTGGTTCCAAATAGGAAAGCTCCTATGACATTGATGTCGACGACGTTGGGCAGCTTGTTGCACAACCAAGAGAAGATGTGGCAGAACCTCCTAAGTTATAGGGCCCACATGCACCTGTCACTGTCCGGCGACCTCTGACATCTATGCATATGTTTCCATGAACTTAAAAAGATTGTCGGGTGTCCTCGGGGAACCCCGAATCATCCATGATTTCTGAGCAGGATCACGTTACAGAGTCATTGTAGTATTACAACATTTATTCAAATATCAAAACCAGAGTAAAAACAGCGGAAGTCTTACAATAACATAGTTTACAAACCAGTTATTTCAAACCTTACAAACTAAGTTCTTTAATTATTACAAACCATAGTAGTAGTGGAGTGGCATAATTAATATATACATAACACACAAAATAAACATCCTGCCCAAGGATCACACATTTACTTCTCATCGTCAGAATGAACGATAGTCATGCAGCACGATCCAAAACAGATCTGCTCATGAGGCTCACCTGCAACAAGGGGTCAACGAACCCTGAGTACGAAAGTACTCAACAAGACTTATCCGAAATATTAACTGATAAACTCAGTAATGCAGGCTCAGGGATTCAAGGTATAGCTTTAACAATGATCAAAGTTCTTTTGCGTAAAAGCTCTTTTAACAACATTCTTTATATAGAAAACTTCTCAAGAATTATATACAAAGCTGACACGATCCGCATTGAGATCATGAAACTTCATATTCAGCACCTTCACAAGCCTTATTCAAGTTCCGGTTATTAATTCTACGATGATGAACAGTGAGTTGAGTCTCCTTAACCGAGGAGCAATGACGATTCGAACCGATTATAAACCCAGCTGGGAATTCCAGACCACACGACATATGTAGGTCCCTGACCTCCATATACCAACCTACCCTCGGATCCTCTAAAACAAGAATGGGTCCGCGCCACCCGAGAACACAGCACACCTCAAATCCGGCCACATTCCAGCCACGAGGGTACACGCTATTCCCGCCATCTCTCCACTCCCAGTGCGCGAGTAGCCATTCTCGTAATAGAATTGCCAAGTTCAGGCTTACCGGAGTATGTGGTTAGTACTACAAATTCTCACCTCATGCAATTCAACAACGGACGTGCCTTAATCGACACAGGCGGAAAGAACCCGCTCACAAGACCTCCATGTCCTATGGCTCACACACACCGAGTCCACCCGGTCTAGATTTATTACTCCACATTCCCATATCACATGCTAACATAATTAATCAATGTTCCATTTAAAACTTGCAAGTGGCAGGTAGTCACCCGACTTTCATCGTTCTACGCATAGCTAAGCAAAACTAGGCATATACGAGTTTAAAACTAATAAAATGGTAAATATGGAATAACAAGGGTGGTAATGCACCAATTAGGCTTTTACTTAACTCTTAATCACTTAATGCAGTAACGGAAAGCAAAAGCAAAATTAATTTGTAAAACACAAGGTAGGGTTGTATGCATCCGGGGCTTGCCTTCGTTGACGGAAAAGTCCGATTCCTGCGACGTTTCACAAGGATTCGATCCGACCTCAACAGACGGATAAACTTCTTCCACGACTTGATTAACTACCACGTGTTCACCTTCGTTCACTACACGTAATAACAATGCCATCTTTAACATGATGCAGAATACGAAATATGATGCTCGATGATGGATGCAAAGTTAATAATTTGAATACAACTTTCCTTCGCGGTACAGTTGCAAGTCAAACAAACTAAATCTTTTTCATAACACATACATCAACTGCCAAGGATCATTAACAACAAATGACCCGAGGTCATCACTCAATCCAAAAGTCCAAACAAAAACCTAAATCATTAAAGGTTACTATTTGCTTTTATGAATTAATTATTTAATTCAAAATTATGAAATAAATCAACTTATTCTATTTGAGCTCAAAATTTTAGTACATGTTCATTACATGTTAACTAAGTGGCAAAACAAATTTCATAATTTTTTTGATAAATAAATAAGCCTAGAAAAATCATGGAAATCCATTTATGAATAAATTGAGCAATTTTTATCACATTTAAAAATTACTGAAAAACACTATTTCATATTTTTCTTAAATACTATACCTCACAGAGAAGTCACTCAAAAAGTTTCATAATTTTTGGAGCTCTAAATAAATCTACACAAAAATAACAAAAACAGACACTATTCATTCAAATTTGAAAATAGAAAAATTCATTTTTAACGTTGAGTCACTGACATGGTGACCCCACCTGTCATCTTCTACCTCCCGCGTGTTGACTACAATGACGACGGCGCTGACCGGTGCAAACTCACCGACGGTGAGATCAACGGCGACGACCAACGTACCAAAATGACCACATCATCTCGGCGCATCGACTAAAGGCGTTAGCTAGACGAATTACTACGAGTTACGAGCTTGGCGTCGGCCATGGCGGACGCGGTGGCACGGCAGTGCTACGCCAGCGAAACAAAGCCGAAAACGGGGAAAACAGAGGGCATGGGAAGGTCCAGTAGCTCACCACGAACACGTTCAAGCAAGAATTAAGGCCGGAGAAGCAACGGTGAAGCGGGGCGGCGTTCACAGCGATCACAGCGGTGCGAGCAATGGCGACGACGGTGTTCTAGTGGCTGTGGTGGACAAAACGAGCAATCAACAAGATATTAAGCACCACGGCATCACGGAGAAGCTGAAACAATGCTTCCCGAGATCAGAAGCTCACCGTAGAGTACTGGCCACGACGACGCTCGCTCGACGGGGACTCTGCCGGCCGCGAGGAAGAAGACCGTGGTCAGTGAGTTCCCGGTGAAATCAGCCGACCACAGTTGGCTGGGTGGATGCGCAAGAGAAAGATGGAACTGGAACAGCCTTTACCAAGACGACCATGGCACCAGGGAGACGGTGCGGGCTCGCTGGAGCTATGGCGTGGCGTCGGGAAAACAGAGCAAGAGAACGGGGCCAACGGCGACGGCCTAGGCTAAATAGAGCAGCTCAGAAGCGCAAGGAAGCTACGCTGTGGCCTTCACCGCGCCAGCGCGACGCCAAAGACGGCCACGACCGCGCCTGGAAGCAAACCGAAGGTCGCCGCCGGTGTAGCGTGAGCGGTGAGCACTGTTCATCGAAATTACAAGTTTGCCATTCGCCAAAATTCACAAATTACTCCCAAATTTTCATAACAACTCAAAAATCTCCAAAAATAAAAGTTGTTCAAAATCAAAAGTTCTACAACTTTGCTTTTATAACCATCTCCTAATTCGGTCTAGATTTTGAAATGAACTTTTGAATTTGAATAGGGAAATTTACCGAATTACGCCTTTTTGATTTACTCAAAAATTTTCTAAACAACTTGAAAAACTCCAAAGATAAACTTTGTATAACTTGCCAAGCTCTACACTTTTGCTTTTGGGCCCAACCCCAAAATATGCCTAGATTTTGAAATGGATTTTTAGGGTAGGGTTTAAATGTTGAAAAGCGGGGTTTTTCTGGAAAAATTCAAAATCCAAACAAACATTGAACTTGAGTCAAACAATACAATGCAACACATACCACATAAATATAAACTTGTTTTAGTGCATGCATCTCAAATTTTCACCAAATGCCAAATGCTTTGCAATGCATATGATGACATGTCAGATTTTAATATTTAAACACCCGAGGTGTTACAATCCTTCCCCCTAAAAGAAATCTCGCCCCGAGATTCAAAGCCATAGGGTAAGTAATGGAAAAGGAAATGTGTCGCGAGAACACATACAAACTATGTCCATAAAACAGCCGAGGTTACTTTACAAAACACAATTTGTAGCAACCGAGCTCAACTAACACTACTCTATTCTATATTGACGCTAGAAACTTTGGAAACTTTTCTAACAAGTAATCTTCTGATTCCCAAGTAGCTTCCTCTTCTGAATGTTGATTCCATTGTATTTTATAGAACTTGATTGTTTGTCTTCGAGTAACACGATCTTTCTGATCTAACACTCGGATAGGATATTCGGAATAAGTTAAATCCGGTTCTAGTTCCACTCCTTCAACTTCAATATTCTGTTCAGGCACTCGGAGACACTTCTTCAATTGAGAAACATGGAACACATCATGCACAGCTGCAAGATGTTCAGGTAATTGCAAGCGATATGCCACTTTTCCATACCTTTCCAAAATTTGATATGGTCCAATGTATCGGGGTGCCAACTTTCCTTTAACACCAAAACGGTTAACTCCCTTCATTGGTGATATTTTCAGATATACAAAATCTCCTTTGTCGAATACCAATGGTCTCCGTCGTCTATCCGCATAACTCTTTTGGCAGGACTGAGCTATCTTTAAATTACTCTGTATTTGTCTAACCTTGTCTTCTATTTCTTTCACAAGGTCAACTCCAAAGAATCTTCTTTCTCCAGGCTCAGACCAACTCAATGATGTCCTACATCTATGACCATAGAGTGCTTCAAATGGAGCCATTCTAATACTTTCCTGATAACTATTGTTGTATGAGAACTCGGCCAAAGGTAAGCATTCGTCCCACTTATTGGAATAGTTAAGGACACAACACCTTAATATATCTTCAAGTACTTGATTAACCCTTTCAGTCTATCCATCAGTCTGCGGATGATAAGCTGTACTATACAGAAGTTTGGTACCCAATGAAGAATGCAATTATTTCCAAAAGTTGGAGACAAACTGTGTACCTCTGTCTGACACAATAGTCTTGGGTACTCCATGCAAACTCATGATTCTTGCTAAGTACATCTTGGCATATTGGATCGTAGGATATATTGTCTTGACTGGAAGAAAATGTGCTGACTTAGTGAGTCGATCTACAATAACCCATACTGAGTCAAATCCTTTTGATGTCTTGGGTAGACCAACAATAAAATCCATACTTATGTCCTCCCACTTCCAAGATGGAATAGGCAATGGTTGTAATTCACCAGCATACCTCAAATGTATAGCTTTTACCTTTTGACAAGTATCACACTTCGCTATATATCTAGCAATTTCTATTTTCATTTTAGTCCACCAGAATCTTTGCTTCAAGTCATGGTACATCTTGTTGCTTCCTGGATGGATTGATAACCTAGTAGCATGTGCCTCATCTAGAATTGACTGCCGCAACTCAAGAACTTTTGGTACCACCAGGCGATCCTTGAACCATAACACATCTTCATTGTCAATACTAAAGCATTCCGCTTTTCCATTCTTGACTCTTTCCTTAATATGGGCTATACCCTTGTTTTCCTTCTGAGCAGCAATAACTTGATCTCGAATAGTGGCTTCAACAATTATGTTGGTCAAACTTCCTTGTTGAATTACTTCTACATTCAACTTTTCCATTTCTTGACATAAATTCAAATCCCTTGTCCTCATTGTCAGATAATTGCAATAACCTTTGCGACTGAGGGCATCTGCAACTACATTTGCTTTACCGGGGTGATAATGTACTTCTAAGCCATAATCCTTAATCAGTTCTAACCATCTTCTCTATCGCATGTTCAACTCTGACTGAGTAAAGATGTACTTTAAGCTTTTGTGGTCTATGTACATATGACACGTATTACCAAGCAGGTAATGCCGCCAAATCTTCAGAGCATGAACCACAGCTGCTAACTCTAAGTCATGGGTCGGATAGTGTTCTTCATGTTGCTTAAGTTGCCGGGATGCATAAGCAATGACTCGACCTTCTTGCATCAATACACATCCAATACCAATACCTGAAGCATCACAATAAACATCAAACGGCTTCTCGATGTCAGGTTGGGCTAATACTGGTGCAGTGGTTAACAGTCTCTTCAAAGTCTGGAAAGCCTCCTCACAATCTGATGACTAGACAAACTTAACTTGGTTCTTCAACAATTCAGTTATGGACTTTGATATTTTGGAGAAATCTAGAATAAACCGGTGGTAATATCCCGCCAAACCCAGAAAACTCCGAACTTGATGAACTGTGGTTGGCGGTTTCCAATCAAGCACATCCTTCACTTTGCTTGGATCAACTGCAACTCCTTCGGCTGACAAGACATGTCCAAGAAATTGCACTTCTTTAAGCCAAAAATCACACTTGCTGAACTTGGCATATAGTTGATGTTCTCTCAAATGGGTCAGAACAATTCTAAGATGTCCCGCATGTTCTTTCTTATTCTTGGAATATACTAAAATGTCATCAATAAACACCACTACAAACTTGTCTAGCTCAGGCATGAATACTGAGTTCATTAGATACATGAAATGAGCTGGAGCATTTGTCAAACCAAAGACATTACCAAGTATTCATATAATCCATATCTTGTGGTAAACACTGTTTTGGGAATATCTTCAGGCTTTATCTTGATTTGGTGATATCCTGATCTCAAATCTATCTTGGAGAAAACTTTGGCTCCGGCCAATTGATCAAAAAGCAGATCTATCCGAGGTAATGGATATTTATTCTTGATGGTCACTTCATTCAATGGATGATAGTCGACACATAACCTCAAAGTCTCATCTTTCTTTTTCACAAAAATTGCCGGACATCCCCAAGGTGAAGAACTAGGTTGGATAAACCCTTTCTCAATCAATTCTTGTAACTGAGTTTTCAACTCGGCCAATTCCTTAGGTGGCATCCTATAAGCTCTCCGAGAAATCAGAGCTGTTCCAGGTTGTAACTCTATATTGAACTGTACATCCCTATCAGGTGGTAGACCGGGTAAATCTTCAGGAAACACATCCGAAAATTCACACACTACCAGAATATCTCTAATCTCTTTGATAGTAGTTGCACAAATCTTGCCCACTGATCTTCTTAGGGTTGGAAGTTGGATAAGAAGTTGAGAATTACTATCAGGCAAACTTACTCTTAAGGTCCTATTCAAAGCATCTATAACAGCCTTATGCTGATACATCCAATTCATTCCCAAAATTACATCTATATCCTGATCCTTAAGGATAATCATGGTAGTGGGAAAAATATGCCCACCTAGGTTTACGGGTACCTAGTATGCCATTTCCTTAGTACACAGACGTCCCCCGGGTGACTGTATAAAGAAACTTTCCGTTGTTGCCCCAATTGAAATTTCATGCTTCACGACAAATGTTCTATTGATGAATGAATGCGATGCGCCAGAATCAAAAAGTATAACTACAGGGTGATTGGCAACAGGAAACATACCCATCATCACTGGCTCCCCTTCCGGAATTTCTCCAGCTTGAATATAGAACACCCGTCATGTCTTCCTCTCATCTTTGCCCTTTTGAGCATTCTGATTGGGGTTCTTGTTTGGTGCCTGACCCTGTTGTTGATTAGCAGGGGCCTTCTGATAATTTTGATTAGCCTACCTAGGATATGGACATTCCCTAGAGAAATGACCAGTCCTTCCACAATTGTAACACGGATAGTTGTGACCCTGGGATGTTGGAGCATTGCCACCAGGAGTATTGGTTGACTGTGAACTCGGATAGGTTATAGCAGAATGGACATTTGACTGTTGCCTGGCTTGGAACTGCGGCGGACGATAAGGAGGACGATTATGATGTACTGGATGACAAATCACCCTCTGCCTCTTTTGATTTCCACCAAAAGATCTAGACGGCACTCTTTTTCTTTTTGAGCTCCTTATGCTGCCGAGACTTTGATTCTGAAGCAATTGCAATATTTACTACCTCATGGTAAGTAACATTGGTGCAAGTGGTCATCATAGTCTGCAACTTGGTATTTAGGCCTCTCATAAACCACCTCTTCTTCTTGGCATCAGTATTGACATGTTCGGATGCATATTGGGACAGATGATTAAATCTTCCCACATACTGCATCACGGTTTGATCTCCTTGTTTCAAAGCAAGGAATTCATCTAGCTTCATAGCCATCACTCCTTCAGGGATATAATGGGCTCTGAAGGCAGTACAGAACTCAGCCCAAGTTATTAGAATACCAGTAGGATGCATAGCCACTAAGTTTGCCCACCAAGCACTTGCTGCTCCTCTAAGTTGTTGGGCGGCAAACATAGGTTTCTGATACTCCATGCATGGGATAAGGTCAAATTTCTGCTCCATGGTTCGAAGCCAGTCATCAGCCTCCAATGGTTCATTTGCCTTGGTGAACACTGGGGGTCTTGTGTCTGTGAAATCAACATATGTAGCCTCTTGTCGGTTATGGTGGCGTCCACGGTTTCCGTACATCTGATTCTGATTACTCTGGGCCATCTCATGAAGCAAACAAGAATTTTTAGCCGTCACATTGACAAGTGCGGTTATAGCATCAGCTAAATTGGTTGGAACTGGTGGCGGATCTGGAATACCATCCTCATCTTGTGAAGTTCCAGGAATATACGAACCCCGCGTACGACGCATCTGCTCATAACAAACCAAACTTTATTCACATGTCTTTATTGAATTGTACCAAAGCTTACTCTAGACACATTACAAAGAGTTTACTAATGTACAAACAAACCCACGAGTATGAGAACAAAACTACTTAACTTAACTAGAGCTACTATTATACAACTCTACTCTTTTCCTCAATTTCTTCAAACTTCAGGCTCGGTATCCATTCCGGAATTATTACCGCCTTCATCATTGCTTTCATCGATCATTACTAATTCTTCCGGATCTTCTTCTTCTTCCTCTCCCGATTCATCATCATCGGCAAGGATGACACCGGGGTCCATTGCATCCGCTTGAGGCTCATGATTCGGATTTAGTAGATTGCTAAGCCTATGAACCTCCTCATGTAGATACGTATTATGTTCTTCTAAATCTTCTACATAGAATTCTAGCTCATGAGTTCTAGCTCTAGCTACATTTTCCCTGTGCCAAGCTTCATTTCTTCCTTCCACCGTACGAACTAACATACTTTCGCAGTTCCTATGCGCGGTGGTGAGCTGCCTCAATTGACCCTGTAATTCTCCTATTTGTATAACATCCAAAGCCCTATCTCTAGTAGATTGTGCTAACTCCATAGAAACCCTCAATATCTCTACCTGGGGATCAGGCCTAGTACTGCTGCTGCTGGCACCATCATTTCTAGGGGCAAGTTGGTGACGAGGAACTCCTTTGGGTCCGGTGGACTTACGGGGCGTCATCTTGGCACGAGCCATACTGTAGGTAGCCAATTTAATCCAAGTAAGACCATTGATCAAAATCCAGAAAGTAGCTAAGATGGTTTACATTCCTCAAACCAGACTCACTACTTAACTCCAGACTAAGAGGTGAAGGAAGTAACAAGTGAATTATTCCTGATGCATGAATCGTTCTTACGAACATAAAACATCAAAAATTTATAATGCACATAAACAACGTTTATTTATATATAGGGCATAGTATAATTACTACTCCACCACACAAAAACCTTTTTAATCAAATAGGGAATGGTGAGAAAGAAATAAGATAAGTCAGAAGCAATTTGGACTAAATTACCAAGTTAAATTTAGTCATCCAAATCATTTTGAAGTTTTTGTAAAATAATACAACAAAACCTTGTAACGATCGCTCTAATACCATTCTGTGGCAGAACCTCCTAAGTTATAGGGCCCACATGCACCTGTCACTATCTGGCGACCTCTGACATCTATGCATATGTTTCCATGAACTTAAAAAGACTGTCGGGTGTCCTCGGGGAACCCCGAATCATCCATGATTTCTAAGCAGGATCACGTTACAGAGTCATTGTAGTATTACAACATTTATTCAAATATCAAAACTAGAGTAAAAACAGCGGAAGTCTTACAATAACATAGTTTACAAACCAGTTATTTCAAACCTTACAAACTAAGTTCTTTAATTATTACAAACCATAGTAGTAGTGGAGTGGCATAATTAATATATACATAACACACAAAATAAACATCCTGCCCAAGGATCACACATTTACTTCTCATCGTCAGAACGAACGATAGTCATGCAGCACGATCCAAAATAGATCTGCTCATGAGGCTCACCTACAACAAGGGGTCAACGAACCCTGAGTACGAAAGTACTCAACAAGACTTATCTGAAATATTAACTGATAAACTCAGTAATGCAGGCTCAGGGATTCAAGGTATAGCTTTAACAATGATCAAAGTTCTTTTGCGTAAAAGCTCTTTTAACAACATTCTTTATATAGAAAACTTCTCAAGAATTATATACAAAGCTGACACGATCCGCACTGAGATCATGAAACTTCATATTCAGCACCTTCACAAGCCTTATTCAAGTTCCGGTTATTAATTCTACGATGATGAACAGTGAGTTGAGTCTCCTTAACCGAGGAGCAACGACGATTTGAACCGATTATAAACCCAGCTGGGAATTCTAGACCACACAACATATGTAGGTCCCTGACCTCCATATACCAACCTACCCTCGGATCCTCTAAAATAAGAACGGGTCCGCGCCACCCGAGAACACAGCACACCTCAAATCCGGCCACATTCCAGCCACGAGGGTACACGCTATTCCCGCCATCTCTCCACTCCCAGTGCGCGAGTAGCCATTCTCGTAATAGAATTGCCAAGTTTAGGCTTACCGGAGTATGTGGTTAGTACTACAAATTCTCACCTCATGCAATTTAACAACGGACGTGCCTTAATCGACACAGGCGGAAAGAACCCGCTCACAAGACCTCCATGTCCTGTGGCTCACACACACCGAGTCCGCCCGGTCTAGATTTATTACTCCACATTCCCATATCACATGCTAACATAATTAATCAATGTTCCATTTAAAACTTGCAAGTGGCAGGTAGTCACCCGACTTTCATCGTTCTACGCATAGCTAAGCAAAACTAGGCATATACGAGTTTAAAACTGATAAAATGGTAAATATGGAATAACAAGGGTGGTAATGCACCAATTAGGCTTTTACTTAACTCTTAATCACTTAATGCAGTAACGGAAAGCAAAAGCGAAATTAATTTGTAAAACACAAGGTAGGGTTGTATGCATCCGGGGCTTGCCTTCGTTGACGGAAAAGTCCGATTCCTGCGACGTTTCACAAGGATTCGATCCGACCTCAACAGACGGATAAACTTCTTCCACGACTTGATTAACTACCACGTGTTGACCTTCGTTCACTACACGTAATAACAATGCCATGTTTAACATGATGCGGAATACGAAATATGATGCTCGATGATGGATGCAAAGTTAATAATTTGAATACAACTTTCCTTCGCGGTACAGTTGCAAGTCAAACAAACTAAATCTTTTTCGTAACACATACATCAGCTGCCAAGGATCATTAACAACAAATGACCCGAGGTCATCACTCAATCCAAAAGTCCAAACAAAAACCTAAATCATTAAAGGTTACTATTTGCTTTTATGAATTAATTATTTAATTCAAAATTATGAAATAAATCAACTTATTCTATTTGAGCTCAAAATTTTAGTACATGTTCATTACATGTTAACTAAGTGGCAAAACAAATTTCATAATTTTTTTCATAAATAAATAAGCCTAGAAAAATCATGGAAATCTATTTATGAATAAATTGAGCAATTTTTATCACATTTAAAAATTACTGAAAAACACTATTTCATATTTTTCTTAAATACTATACCTCACAGAGAAGTCACTCAAAAATTTTCATAATTTTTGGAGCTCTAAATAAATCTACACAAAAATAACAAAAACAGACACTATTCATTCAAATCTGAAAATAGAAAAATTCATTTTTAACGTTGAGTCACTGACATGGTGACCCCACCTGTCATCTTCTACCTCCCGCGTGTTGACTACGACGACGATGGCGCTGACCGGCGCAAACTCACCGACGGTGAGATCAACGGCGACGACCAACGTACCAAAATGACCACATCATCCCGACGCATCGACTGAAGGCGCTAGCTAGACGAATTACTACGAGTTACGAGCTTGGCATCGGCCATGGCAGACGCGGTGGCACGGCAGTGCTACGTCGGCGAAACGAAGCCGAAAACGGGGAAACAGAGGGCATGGGAAGGTGTAGTAGCTCACCACGAACACGTTCAAGCAAGAATTAAGGCCGGAGAAGCAACGGTGAAGCGGGGCGGCGTTCACAGCAATCACAGCGGTGCGAGCAATGGTGACGGCGGTGTTCCAGTGGCTGTGGTGGACAAAACGAGCAATCAACAAGATATTAAGCACCACGGCATCATGGAGAAGCTGAAACAATGCTTCCCGAGATCAGAAGCTCACCGTAGAGTACTGGCCACGACGGCGCTCGCTCGACGGGGACTCTGCCGGCCGCGAGGAAGAAGAGCGTGGTCAGTGAGTTCCTGGCGAAATCAGCCGACCATAGTTGGCTGGGTGGATGCGCAAGAGAAAGACGGAACTGGAACGGCCTTTACCAAGACGACCACGGCACTAGGGAGACGGTGCGGGCTCACCGGAGCTATGGCGGTGGCGTCGGGAAAACAGAGCAAGAAAACGGGGCCAACGGCGATGGCCTGGGCTAAATAGGGCAGCTCAGAAGCGCAAGGAAGCTGCACTGTGGCCTTCACTGCGCCAGCGCGACGCTAAAGATGGCCACGACCGTGCCTGGAAGCAAACCGAAGGTCGCCGCCGGTGTAGCGTGAGCGGTGAGCACTGTTCATCGAAATTACAAGTTTGCCATTCGCCAAAATTCACAAATTACTCCCAAATTTTCATAACAACTCAAAAATCTCCAAAAATAAAAGTTGTTCAAAATCAAAAGTTCTACAACTTTGCTTTTATAACCATCTCCTAATTCGGTCTAGATTTTGAAATGAACTTTTGAATTTGAATAGGGAAATTTACCGAATTACGCCTTTTTGATTTACTCAAAAATTTTCTAAACAACTTGAAAAACTCCAAAGATAAACTTTGTATAACTTGCCAAGCTCTACACTTTTGCTTTTGGGCCCAACCCCAAAATATGCCTAGATTTTGAAATGGATTTTCAGGGTAGGGTTTAAATGTTGAAAAGCGGGGTTTTCTGGAAAAATTCAAAATCCAAACAAACATTGAACTTGAGTCAAACAATACAATGCAACACATACCACATAAATATAAACTTGTTTTAGTGCATGCATCTCAAATTTTCACCAAATGCCAAATGCTTTGCAATGCATATGATGACATGTCAGATTTTAATATTTAAACTCCCGAGGTGTTACAGAAGAGCCGAATGTACCCACAAAGAGTTTTTTTTGAGATCCCATGGATTCCTAGGATGCGCGTATGTGCCCAGGAAGTTTCCCATGAAGATCTCTTTTAGGTCCGCCCAACTTTGGATTTGGTTGGGCGAAAGGTGTTCCAACCATGTTCATGCCGAATCGGCCAGGAACAATAGAAGGTTGTGGATAATGAAATCATCATTATCCGCTCCACCAGCTTGGCAAGCAAGTTGATAATACTCGAGCCATAGTCTGGGGTTTGTTTCCCCAGAGTATTTTGGGATGTTGGTTGGCGGTCGGTACTACGGTGGGAAGACGACATTGAGGATGTGTTATCCAAAGGCCTAAGGCCCTGGCAAGTTAGGGCTCGGGCTTCAGTCCTCACCACTGTCGTAGCATCTGCCATGACGAGGGTGGTAGCCATGGCTAGCCTCCTCCCTCGCATCACCGTGGGTACGCCTACGGGCAACAAGGGTGTCATGCGCATCATGATGGAGGCCGAGACGTTCATGCACTAGGACCGCGGCATGTGACCTACCACCTTGCTACACCTATTAGACTAACACATCCCTATTGGGTTGCTCTAAGGGCACATGTTAGCTAGCATCAAGCTCGCATTGTTGGGACAATGACCACTTGGCCTGTTGCACCGCTGCACACTCGAGTAGTGTGCAAATCTCGCGATGGGCCCAATGATGCTCAGGTGTTGTGGGCCTTGGAAGCCCCTGAAGCAAGGCCACTATAGTAGCGATGTTCTAGCTTGCCTAGGTGAAGTGTGGGAGGGCTTCGTGTTCCTCAATGATCCTCTAGTTCACATCGCGAGTCACGGCATGCGCACGCCCACCATCACCATGGTGCTCGATCTCTCGCTCGAGTCATGCTTCCTCATGCTCTTGGTGCTAGGCCTTCAGCTACTCTACCCATAGGCGAGGTTGGGCCCCTACATACCCCTTGACCTCATCATCGAAGCCATTCGTTGGGGTAGCCTCTCCATCGTGGATGCTTTCGACATATCCCTTAGGGGTACCTGCCATGAAACATTCATGAGAGGGGTGATGGCTCACCCTACTAGAGTCAGAGTTGGAGGGTGACTCTGATTCTCCTGTGAGGAGGTCATGGAAAGATTCCATGACATATTCGGTCATCCCCATGAACTCATCATTCATGGGGGATGGGGGCATGCCTTGCGCCACAAGGTGGCCAACAGTCTTTGTGATGTTGCGCAGACCGAATAGGAGCACTGTTGGGGCACTCTAGATGAGGTATTCTAGTGAGAGTGGGTCTCCTTTGGCAAGCTGTGTCATGACATTGGTGAACGAGAAGGTTAGGCGGCCCATGTCCTCCTAGGACAGTCGAGGTCCCAAGAAGGCGCTGAGCTAGCGCTCTAGCCTCCTGTAATCGAAGCTGAGGAGCTGGTCGCCTCTAGGGGCGTGGGCCTTCGGTGCAAGTAGCTATAGCTCCTCGAGTGCCTTAGCGATCGCATCGAGACTGGTGGAGTGGAGAGGTTGGGCGACGGCGGGGACTCGCACCAACTCTCCCTCCATCAAAATGATGAAGTCCAAGTTCCCAAAGCGCACGTGCATGCATGGGACCCAGCTAATGCCATGATTAGCCATCTGAGGCCTGATGTGGATGTGGAGATGTGCAAAAAGCCCCTACCTAGCTCGCCAACTGTCGGTGTTTTCAGACCACCGATGAGTAAATTTGTATTTGCGTGTCTGGCTCGAATGGTGTGCTCAGAGGCCACAAGGGTTTATACTAGTTTAGACAGAATGTCCTTGCATCCAATTTGCTATTGCTCATGTTACTAGCACTTGGTTTATAGTAGGGGTTACAAATGGGTGAGAGAGGAAAAGGATCCCAAGTCTCTGGTGGAAGGAGTGAACGGGTGCTAAGAGCTCGATCACTGCTCAGCCATGTGTTCGTGTTGTGCTCTTGTGTTTTATATCATGGTTTAGTCCCGTGTGGATCTGGCTCCCCCTTCATGGGGTGCCCTGCTTCCCCTTTTATAGGTGAAGGGAAAGCCTAGGTTACAGCGAAGGAAAAGGAGAAGAACGAGAGAGAGAAGAAGGCTTCTAAGATCTCTGAGTCCTTCTCCTTCATGGGGGTTCCGCTGATCCTATAGATGTCAACAGGGATGGCTCCACATCATGGCCCTATTCATCACTGGCACCATGCATAGGCGTTATCTACCAGTCATGGTGTTCCATTTCGTCCTGGTGGATGTCATGGTGAATTAACATGCCTATCAGCGTTCATACGAGGGTTAGGCAGAACAGCACCAGCACGCCTAATGTTGTTCTTGATGTGAATCTTCAAGTATGGCCCGTCATGGCCATGGGTTACATCAAGTCATGCTAGTCTCTTCCCTAGTGTTAGAGATTTGACTTGGGCCCATAGGCTTGGACTGGAGTGGTTGGTGGCGGTATGGATCCCCGTCGGGCGAGACGGAGCCTATGGCCTTAGGGTCAGGCGAGAAGGATTATGACCCCAAGGGGTTGGGCGAGATGGAGCATGAACCCAAGGGGTTGGGCAAGATGGAAACTGCATCCTTAGGGTCAGGTGAGATGGAGCATGAACCCAAGGGGTTAGGCGAGACAGAGCCCATGGCCTTGGGGTCAGGCAAGATGGGGCACGAACCCAAGAGGTCAGGCGAGATGGAGTCCATGGCCTTGGTCGAGACCCCCATGGCCAAGAGGTCAGGTGAGAAGGAAACTGCATCCTTGGGGTAGGGTGAGATGGAGCCCACACCCAAGGGGTAGGGCGAGACCTTTTAATATGTCTTGCTTCATCCGGGGAAGTCAGCGTGGGCGCTAACTTCCTTACTTTGGGTATCCCTACTATCGATACCCGACAAAATCCTTCCATAGGTACGCTAACCACGAATGCATAGATTGAATGTAGCTGACGACTAGCTATATATTGAGAGAGTACGTGTTATGCCACTGACATAGAACGTGATTGCCACCTTAGGCTGGCCATTTTGTGAGGATGAATAGGATAGTCATGCATCATGATTGTGCTTGTGCATAAATATGCTTCCCTCACTTTGTTCTAATACTAAGTAACTTGTGATCAATGTGATGTTACTATCTTCCCTATGTGAAGCTAGGCAAAATGCCTTGTTCCATGCCCCTTGAATAGCTATGCTTGAAGATAGTGTGTGATTAGCTTTGCCTTGTATGTTTGCTTCCAAAGGAAATAGATGACAAGTTAGTAGTTAGCAAAAACTTCACCCCTTTGAAAACTAAAACTGGTAGTGATACCTTGTTAGAAGCCTGCACATGCTTTTCTTTTAAATCTAATGTCAGGTTCTTCCTTTCAAGATATCTTCACATTAGTTCTATAGATGTGTGGATGCTCGCTATCTAGGTAGTGCCAGTAGCTATCACCCCTTTTGTCCTCGGATAAGCATACGAGTGTTGAAGAGCACTATCCTAGGAACAACGTCCAAGTTGATAATCTCATGGTTGTCATCCCCAATTAAGCTCTCTCTTAGGAGCCTGAGCCTATACACGTGGTTGCTAGCCCTTGAACATTGTGCTACTGAAGACCTATAACCATGCCTTTGCTTGACCTTAGCCCAAGCTTAGTTCCCTTGAATGCTTGCATGTGTCATGGCTATCCCGCTCCTATGTGGGAGGACCCTACTAAAAAATCCTAGTCAGGACCAGCATTGCTCCTTCTCCTACTAGATGATCTGGTGCAATGCTAATTGCTATCTACCCTAGCTTTGGAACCTTTTCCTCGCAGATCATGTCGTTGCTTTATCAACTGAATCCCTAGTCAGTGCATTGGCTCTGTCCCTCGAATCTCAGTTTGTTTTGTCTCCAACTATTTCAAGTCTCTGGATGTTTATCAGTCTTGATCTCATGTTGCTACTTGGCAAGACTAAATCTCATGTTAATCTTTACCTAGTAATCACCTTGGTGGACATAAGGCGTATATGGAAATTAAGCAAGAGTCCCCTGCTTAGTTGTCTTCGGACAATTAAGCTATGTTCTCTTGCGCTTGTATTTTAATCTTTGAATCACCTCCTTGTTGACTCCTGACCTTGTGACTACCTTTGCTTGCTATCCCTCCTTTGCATAGTGCTTGTTCATACGAGCCAATTTGTGCAACTTGAAATTTCACTTTGGGTGTGTGATCATTAATGGTGTTATGAGTAGCAACTACGATGCCAGCGATGAAACTAAGAGCCTCCTATGGACACGCACACAAGGTTGTGTTGCTCGACACGTGCTGGTATCGAGGTTCCTAGTCATGATCCATTGCTAGAACTACACCGATGTGTTATTTTCATGTGAGCTCTTCCTTGGTTATCTCTCCTTCTCTTGTCAGAAGATCTGTATGTCAAACCAGATGCAATAGGACTTCCTTCTAAAGTCGTCCAAAGGATAACCTTTGAAGAACAGGTCACTGACACAAACATTAATAGACTACAAGAGGTGCTAGACAAGTGACTCTACTTGACTATCCCTATAATGACGTCGGTCATCTAGTGAACAACTTATGTCATCTCCCGTTGGATCAGAAAGGTACACATATAACATTGGAAAAGTTATTAGTCGAGTGACAATGGATGGAGATATTATGTCCTATAATAGGTCACCTGATGCTTATGAGCTTTCTATCTCAGCCTTGATCTTTATGTGCAAGGTGATCCTACAGTCAAATAACCAACCATCTTCGGTGACCCCTTTTTCTACTGACTTCCATGGTGACTGTCTGTTTGCACATCCACTATGATTGATGCCATCAAAAAGGAAATTTTGGAGCTTTTAAATGTTGAGAGACAACTAATTAGTTACCAATAGGAAAGTTAAGTTACAGCCTAGGTAATAACTCTTTAGTAGCATCTAAGGCTATGTCTCACAGAACAATGTTAAGCAAAGAACATCAAAGCCAGTCAACGATGCCAGTACTGCTTTCTTCTCCAGGCCTTGTGTCATCAAGTCAATTCCATCTTGGACAATCACATGGGCAGTGCAAGATATTGTATCAGCTAAGTAAAGAGCTAGAGAAAGCACGTCCCTAGTCTCGGTCAGCATCATTATGTATATGGTTCTATCAAAGGATTTAGTTTAGAACTCTATTGGATGAAGCACAGAAGGGTAGTTAGCAATGGTCCCTTATCTTGTAGGACTACCCCTCCATATGAAGTATGCATTGTGCCCTGCAAAAACTAGCCCACCAGTCCAATGCTTGTGCATCGTTGAGCTAGTGCCTAAATCAATGGTTGAAGTTGTTCCCTAGGAAGCATATGAGGAAAACTATAGCCTCCATCCTCAGCGAGAAAGCAACCACTGTCATAAAAAGAGTTAAAGACTAGCAAACACACTTCCCAATGTGTAAATCAAAGGAAAAGAAGGAGTGGGAAATCTATTGAGATTTCATGGCACTAAACCAGTTATCTTTAAGCCACCGATTAGTGGCTCAAATATGGTTGAATTCAACACCAAACTTGGTGATCTCATTCCTCATTTAAGGTACTTCGATGTCTTAAGTTGGTTTGAGGATTGGTTGAGTAAAGCATCAGATTTGAGAGATGTTTTGATAGTTCGGTCACAAAATTTCAGAACAAAGCAGTTTTGGTAGATGATTTGTTTGGATAGTCAAACTGGTGTCCGTTTGAGCTGAATTTTGATCAGTAGTTAAAGGACTCTTGGATCTAAATTCCTACCAAAATTTGTGCACAATGGAGCCATAGTTTGTGAGATATGAACTAGAAACCAAAGTGTATAGAATCTATGATCTCTCTGTGGACTACTATCACCCCTCCAAAAAGAAGATTGTGTTTGTAATTGATGCCAAGATTAGCAACATGGTCAATGTTTTGCTGTTAGATAATCCTTTAGGTGACCTAGAGGAGACTCCTTGCACCCCTTTGTGCCTTGCTTTTGCCCTCTCATATCAACAATGTTGAGCAGTTAAGGTGTTCTACAAGTCAATTTGTACCTGTTACGAGTCGAAAACAATTTGAAGAGTGTCAAACAATAGATTTCAGATTATGATTTTGAGTTATTGATTGACAATAGAAAGAAGCCTCAATGTTAGAAGTAGTCCAACAAGGCTAGTTTTGCTACAGTACAAGTCAACCCAACTTACTATGCGACAGCACCATGAAGGAAAATTGTACTCGATCTTGGTAGTGTACTGTTTCTCCGGTTGGTGAATAACTGCAACCTTTGTTGTCCTCCAGACCTCACTGTCATCCTTATTCAGCAAGGATTTCCAAGGTGGACTTATCCTTTGGTACCTTCCATGTGTTTTTACCCAAGAGGTTGCATCAGATTCAACCCAGATAACTATTGCCACTTGGATATGAGGATTCCCTCAAATAATGATCATCGAAAATGTTGAGTCAATAGAGTCAGCTATCACATTCACTGCTCACTCAATGGACTTAGATAATAAAGTGTTATCATTAGAGAAGGAGAACTACACACATAGAACATTATGTAGTTTTCCATCAGTTGGCATCTAAGTGATTGAATAATTACGACCGGCATAGACACTGTCTGTTGGTTACTCGATTTCTCATAGCCTCAGAGGATGCTTACCCCATCTATGATCTCATCCCTTATGAAACGTTTTACTCAAGCTACTTTGGTAGAGGACTGCTTTTTTTAACTTTGTGAATGAACATAGAACCATTGTAATGAGTAGCTTTCAGAAGCTTGCAGTCTAGTGTAAAGTTCACATGGTCCATGCTATATTCACTAGGGAAATAGATATTATGGGTAATTAGTTTATGCTCTGTAGTACTCTCCATATCCTGAGAATGAAGTGTTGTGCTGTCTTGGATTCCTCCCAAAGTAACAATGCTTCATGGAAGTCAATGAAAGAAATTATTCAGACAAAATTTACTATGAAGAGCAAATATCAGAAAGTTATCTTAACCAAATTAGCCTCTCTGATACTTCAAAGTTAAGTAGCCTAATGCTATCACTGATGTGGAAAATGGATGACATGCTTCTCTTCCCTTAAAAGTCTTTCGCACCGAATCTCAGGGTGCAGATTCCCATAATGGGGGAGGGTTGTAACACCACGAGTGTTAGTCACAAGTTAAGCAGTGGATTTAGGACTTAAATAAACTATGTCAAGCAATGATCATGAATCTCTAGTTCATAATTTTGAAGTATGATGAAGGTATTGAGGTCAAACCTATGAAAATGAGCCCCAACTTGGACTCAGGACAATACACTTTGCTTACATGTGGACCCTAGGTTAAGATTAGGCATGAGTAATGTGAAACATGCTTATTTCATGAACATTACATCAACATGCATCCATCTTGACCAGTGGAAAAGTTTCATAAAGTTTGGAATCAAGAAGTCACATGAAATGATAAGTTATAATCTTTCTTGAATTGCTTCATCAGGTGAATGGGAACATGGGATGTCGACCAAACCTTGGTACCTTGCCCTAAATGACTCTAATTGAACTCTATAACAAAAGTCATGAAGGGTTCGTGTTGAGCAAATGTCTAAGAAAAATGTTTCTAAGTGTGGGAATAGCTAAAATTGTCTTTTTCATGATATAGTTTTGACTTAGTTGACCAACTGTTGGTTTGCTTGCATGGAGTTGGACCTTAAATAAAAGTTAAAGTTTGAGTGGAGTACAACAAACTTTATTTTTGGACCAAGACCTATTTCAACTCCTAAGTGGCTCAAATAGTGGCCTCAAGTTTGAATGCAGTGCTCCTTTTGATCTCTCAGAAATATTTCTAAGTCCCCGATTGACAACAGCAAGTTGACATGTTTGTGAATTTTTATCTTCCAAATTCATATGGTAACTCAACTGGATTCATTAATATGAGTTGAAGTACATTTTGTGTTGCAAACAACAAAATAATTCTCATCAAGTTTGGATCACGTTTGCACCTTCAAACTTCAATCCCAAAATTGAATGCTGGCTTTGAAAACTGCACTTTGGCCAAAATGTTCAGAACTTGTTTTCAATTTCATTTACTCATCTTTAGAGCTCTGGATCTCTCAAACCAATCCGAATCTCACTTGGATCCTTTAAGCAAAGTTCCTCACCACATATAGCTCTACAACTCTGTAGTAAGAAAGTTTGATCCGCTACAACATGAAATCGGGAGTTAGAGAGGGGAAAGTTTGGGGATTCAGTTGATTTTTTAGCAGGCTTGAAAGCTTTAGGGCAGCACCGTCGTCTGACTATGCATAGGTACTGTAGGCCACGTAGCTCCCTCACGCCCTCAGCATGCTCGCCACCTTGCACCAACACTCACGCCGCTGTGAATGAAAAGGCCGAGTGCTCGCCCCTCCTTCCTCTAGCTCACTCTCTCGCTCTCTCTACTCGCCATGCCCGAGCAGTGGAGCTCCATGGCCACCACCGTTTCCTAGCCTCCAAGCTCCCTCGTGGCCCACCACGTGCACCACCACCTTCACCTCAGCGTACTCCACCTCACGCGTACACTAGCCCAAGCCACACGTCACCAGAGCGCTCTGCCACTGTGACTACCATGGTCGAGTAGCAGATCTCGTGCAGCTGCTCCTCCTCCTCTATAGAAGCCCCTCTAGCCACTCAGCATGCCAATCCTCCACCAACACCTCGCACCGCCTCTCCCGCATCGCCTTCCCAACAGCGCCGCTGCCTATAGCCTGCTGCCCTTGGAGCAGTGCCTCTACACGCCGTGTGCACACATGGTCTGGCTGCCTTGGCTCGCCTCTAGCTAGGATGCGCCCCACCATAGGTGCGCGAGCACGCCCTGTTGCTCCCCGCCGCTGCCGGCCCCTGCTGGCCAAGGCCGACCGACCCCGAGCCCGTCCTCGCTAGCCGTCGGTACACTGTTGCCGTGGCTACGCCACCTAGGGCCGCCTTGGGCTGAGCCAAGCTATCCCATTAATACGTGTGGACCCCCTAGTGCTCCCCCACCATTTCCTCGATGCCGACGACGACCTCACTGGCCAGAAATCGCCTGGCCAACGATCCTCCTCCGCCTCCTCTATTCTGACCCGCGTGAGGGACCTCGCGCAACAATTGGAACAAGTGCAAGAGGTTTTGTGCAAAGTCGGTGACTCATGTGAATAGCGACGAGAAGGACTTGTTTCGCTGGAATTTATTTTTGTTGAAGTTTGGGGTCCTCGGTGCAAGTTTGTTTTTCTTTTATGGCTGAAACTTTGGAAAATCATAATAAATTGTAAAAAATCATAAAATAGCAAATCATGACTTTTTGGAATCCTTGAGAGTAGATATATGCAGTAGAGTCATAATATGATATGTGTTAGTAGAAAGTTTATGTTTTTTTATTTATTCTTGCAAAGTGCTTTTAAAAATCCTTTTAAGTTGTCTGATGCATATCTTGAGTTATAGAAGTTCAAAAATGGTAGTTCTAGTTGTGTTAATCTTGTGATGACATGCTCTAGCTAATAAAAATATTAAACATGCTATTTGTGTACTGTTTTTATAATGTTTTGATTTAATCTTGTTAAATAGGCAATTTTAGCTTATTTTGCTTGTTATTCTCATATATAAAGTTGTATTGCTCCAATTGCTGTAAAATTTTTATGGTAGGCTACTGATGCTATATGCGTGCTGTGGTAAAAATTTCATATTTATTATATGCTGTATGGTTGAGTTATTGATTTAACTTTATTAATCAATGATAAATGATTTTAAATAAGTTATAATTTTTATGTAGGTGTAAAAATGGAAAATGTAGTTCCACTACCTTTGTATGATGTTGCGATACCATAATAACATATAATATGGCTATATGTTTACATAAAATAATGATCTTTAGATTTATCATGTTCGCACATGTTTATTAATAATTAAGATTTGTCTTTTTCATAGTAATTAAATTATAAAACCTGAGCATGTGAAATTTGTATAGTAGCCATGTTTTGATAACATCTACCACTCATAAAAATCTCAGCCCCAAACTAGTTGTTCTCATACATCACTAAAATTTATATATATGTTTATTAGAAGAAAGGATTAATAAAAGCATAATTGTAGATAAAGCTTGTAATTGTATTTGGTGATGCTTTGAGTGATTGGTGTTCAATAAAGTGTTGCTAAGCATATTAGTGGTGGTTGAAGTTCTTGAATGGCTCATGCGTTCATGCTCTTTGTTAGCAAAACAAGTGAAACATCAAATTGTTACATTCTGAAAATGGCTGCATGTGCATTTTCTGTTGTGATGATAACTTCACAAAATAAATGATGTTTTCTATGAATAGGGTTAATACCAAAGTTTTATATAATTTCCTTATCTCGCTTGTCCTGAAAATTTCATTATTTTAGGCCTGATGGTTTAGGAGTTATAGATTTTACAATTTTGCTATCAACTTTTGCATGTGCTCTGAACTAGATCTAATGATTGCTTTGGTTGACTTATTTAAACATGGAATAATGTATTAGTGATAATAGGAAGAGTTGTAGTTATTTTTCTAATCTTTCTAAAATATCCTAAGATCACTACTTTTAGTGGTGTAGAACTACAGTTATAGCTGTTCACAGTGGAATGACAGATATCTGTTCAAATCTGGACATAGATGCCTTCTTGGTATTATTTGACCTTGTTAGCTGTAGAATCATCTTAAAATGATAATGAGAAAGTTAGATATAGCTTAATAAGCTTTTCATAAAGTTAATAATCATGCTTACTAAATGCCTAGCACTCCAGTTATGCATTTATGAAGTTAATATCAGTTTTTATGTCCTTAGTTGTATAAGCTCTGCTTCATGATGTATTTTGACCTTGTTATTTATTGAATCAGCTTTTTGTGTTAAGAACAAAGTTTTAGATAATTTCATTAGATTTCCTAGAAAGTCTTGAATCACACTTTTGTCATGCCTAGAACTCTAGGTATGATTAAAACAAGTGACTATGGTGGCTGTTGTTCAGAATCTGTGTTTGTACCTAAAATTGTTTGCTTCACCTTGCTTTACTTTGTGTGTTGCTAAGTGTGGCTCATGCCTGTGATGGTGCTAAGTTAATATACCTAAAACCTTGTGAAACTTGTGTCATGCTTGGTACTACCTTCCTTGCTATCCTAGCATGATTGGTTGTGGGATATTTAATTAAGTAACAGTGGAGTGCTTATATATGTTCGGTGTAACCTTGTGCTCATCTTGAATACTTTTATGTGAGGCATCTCATATTGCCATTCTTCGCATTCATGCACTTGCTATTGTTGCATCTCATCTAGGTACGCTAGATGCACCACGTGAAGGATGTGATGATGGAGTCAAACTAGAAGGACTGGTGTTGGTACACATATCCCAAAGATGGAAGGACCCCTAGAGTACATGCCTGAACAGGAGATGCTCGCCAAGCTGAGTGTCGTCTAACAAACAATAACCTAGTGTTGGATCCCAGGCAAGCCCCGGAGTATTCTAATCCTCCTATGTTTTTATAAATATCACTTGAGTCCTTTATGTTTGATGCATTAGGTTATAAGAGTTGATTGGAACCACTTGATGCATAGAACTACCTTGTCTAGAAACATACCTTGAACCCTATGTAGGTCCAAGATCGAATGTATGCTTAGCAATGCTTAGACCAGTAGAAGTCGGGTGATTTCCTGTCACCTGCAAGATATAGGTGGATACCAAAGCACGGTTGGCTATATTTGCTATCATGGAAATAACCATGTGTTGATGAATAAAAGGAGACCAGTCGGGATTGAGAGAGAGAAGCAACAAGGCATGGAGGTCTTGGTGCCTATTTATCCCTGTCTATGTTAGTTAAGGACTGATTCATTGTACGTCCTCATGTCAAGTTGAACGCAAGCCTAGCACTTAGCTGGCCGGATAACTCATTTCGACCATGAAGCCGAGTAGCTCAATTTAGGCTGAGACCCGGTAAGTGAAAGTGCACACACTAGAGGTAGTAAGGATGTGTAGAGAGCCTGTGGCATGAGTCCAACAGCAGGCCAGGCCTGAACTTCCTAGCATACTAGTAGAATCTCTTAGGGTGCGGCGTTGATCGGACCTATGACTGTACTTGAATCATACCAAAGGTGACCCAACGTGACCCCAATGGGGGAAGTATGGGTTTGTGTTAGGAATAACTCCCTAGCTGGTTGGAATCGATTCGAGTCGTTGTCTCTCCCGGATAGTGAGAACTTGACTAAGCAGCGGACAACAGTAGCATTAATTGATGGAATTTGATGGTTATGATGAATATGGAAATGTTACACCGGATATGGTTACTAATGCTTGTTAGCTTAATCACATGATTGCTCTAGTACAATGTGCTAATCTAGAGATGAATAGTTATAATTAACTTGGTTACCGAATTATAAAATATATAGCTCAACTAGTGTCATTTATGCAAAATTTTGTCAAGCTAGCTCCACCTATAAAGCCTTGCAT
The DNA here is from genome assembly GCF_019320115.1 of Miscanthus floridulus. Classification (NCBI taxonomy): domain Eukaryota; kingdom Viridiplantae; phylum Streptophyta; class Magnoliopsida; order Poales; family Poaceae; genus Miscanthus; species Miscanthus floridulus. Next base: position 29,508,901 of record NC_089592.1, on the reverse strand, counting down.
ACTCCTTGGTGTCACTTTATTTCTGGTTTATGACGAGCTAAGTCTAGCTAAGTACATTTGAGTACTTAGGGTTTATCCTACCATGTTGCAGGTGAAGTTCTTGGCCTACTGAAGATGGTGGCTAACCGCCGGTGGGCTCGATGACTCTATATTTATTTCTCATCTATATGCTTTGGTCGGAGGATGTCACTTATGCTAGCAATGTATTTGGAACTTATATTAATATAATCATTTGAAAGTTATGTTGTTTTCCATTAACCGGTTTTGAAACCCAAACTTGTACTATTATTTATGAACCCATTTGTAATATTATTTCTGCTGCAACTCTGTGTATGTGATGTGTATTTGCTTAATCATGTGATCTTGGTCATGATGTTGATTTACGGAGGTCCTTCGTGACACTCGACGGACTACCGGGTTTATATAGGTGAAAGTATGTGCGTGTCAACGTGTTTAACGGGGACAGCCGTACTTGATCTTATATAAATTGGGCGGTTCTGTCATAGTCCCCAGGTACTTCATAAGGAAGGGAGAAGATCTAGTCTGACTAGGATTCCCCACATGTAATCCTAGTAACATTGCTACCCTATAATCCTACTAGGACTCTTACATTATAACTGATTAGGAGACTTGCCTCCTAGGATATATAAAGGAGGGAAAGGCTCCCTAGATCAGTAGGCCATGACTAACAATCATACAATCAATCCAACACAAAAGGCTACACGCTGATCGAAGCATCCGTGAACCCCACAGAGCATCTACTAGAGCCTAAAGTCAACCAGAGATAACCCACCTTGGTGCCCAGCACAACGGAATGTCCATCAGTCAGAGTAGAGCATCCACCTTTCACATAGAGTGTGAGTTTAATTAACAAGCTTACCCAGTAGTCAACGGTATCAGTTAGCATCCCAATCTAGCAACATAAGAGTAGAATCACTGTTAGATGTCTCATTCTAGGATCCAACGGTGACTTACCCATGTTCCTTATCATCGGTGAATCTCTCCAATTGGATCTCTCATTCCTTTCAGGAATTGTCTCGATAATAAGCATGTATAGGATGTCATCTTCAGCTTCTAGATGTCTCAACGACAACACCATCAGGCAGGCACCCCACTATTATGAACCCCTACTTTGGATACTTATCAAGTTACATTATGAGTCATGTATTACATGTAGTCTTGGATAATGATTACCTTCACACTACACCTAGAGTAGCTTAATAATCTATAGAAGCCTCTCATCTAAACAATGGGAATGGGAGCGCTTAATGCTTATTGCTTAGTTGCTTGGGCAGCGGTAGAAGTCGAGCATGAGAAGGGAACACATACTCACGCGTGTAGGATGTTACACCTAGATAATTAACTACTAAAACCAATGAAGGTACAACTTGACTTACCTAACTAATCTGGCTAAGGACTAATGTTCCTAATATGATAATCCTGATGATAAATTGGATATCTTGCTCATGCGAGGGGTAGGTCATCGTGAGTGTGGGATCTTAGACAACATAGCTCGTGGAGCAGTAAGGATCATGTATTGGGATACATAAGTCTAGGTAACCATCCATACAGACCACATGTCATGGATGGGGTCGACAAGCCAAGTAACTAGTTGCGATATGTTTATCCATGAAACTAACAAGGGGGCTAGCGTCGGTCGGGAATGTCTAGGACATTGATCGAGAACCCAGTCGAACCTTTCATCGGACACTCGGGCCAGATTAGGGAAAGATTGGAGAACGTGAGGCAACCCTTACTATCGGACCCGATGTATGGAGGTTAGTCCCATTTTCCGTGTGGGTACTGTTGTACACCTCTGCATAGTCTCAAAGCCTAAAGTCCTTCGAGATGGAACTATTCAGTTGTTCTTCCTTTCTATACCCATGGTAGCATGAATGATAGACTATGAGCACTTCTATTATAATGATAAATACCTTTACTTCTATGTTGAGCATAGCATGTCATACTCTTAATGAACATCATTGCTTTTCATACTTATACAAATGCCCGATAATTACCTTGTGCATCCACCAAATATTATGTATTGGAATTAAGTCCTTCGAGTATGCAATGTACTCATGGTGCATCTGTTAAGTTGTTTTGTAGGTAAACAGAGTGTCTTCCCGAGTCTAGCTTCGGCGAAGGCACAGTTAGCAAACCTTAGAGTGGGCGATCTCCAAGCTGAGCTGCGTGTAACCCGATGAGTAGATGAGCGATTGGAGTGGCAATCCAGTGCAGAGATAGAGTCATCCGAAATATTAGATTCAGTAGTCTTATACCTTCTAACCCTATTTTGTTATTAATGATACTTTGAGGATGAGCGCATGACTGGAGGGTGTATGTGGATGACTTGTATGAAATGCATTGTATTGGGTATGTGTGTGTAACTCAGTGCAAAGATCTTGAAAAGGAGTTGCTACATGTGCTCATGGGGGTCTCTCAATGTTGTTTACTTAAATTGAGTTGGTCAAGTGGATGACACTTGGTTTAGGTAGACTACCGAGTCGAGACATCCAGCACTCCCACAACTTCTAACTCTCTTGATGGTTGTTTCTAATTCATTGTGTATGCCCTTGATAAATGATTTGAAAACACATCACTATTGTCTACTAGAAAGAATGCCCAAGTGTATCTTGTATAGTCATCCACTATCACAAAGTCATATTTGTTTCCACCAATGCTAGTGTATTGTGTTGGCCCAAACAAATTCATGTGCAATAACTCAAATGCTTTGCTAGTGCTCATTATGCTCTTCTTAGGATGGGTGTTTCCAACTTGTTTGCTAGCTTGACAAGAGCTACAAAGTTTGTCCTTCTCAAATGCCACATCTTTCAAACCTCTAACTAGATCATGCTTAATCAATCTATTCAATTATTTCATTCCAACATGACTAAGCCTTCTATGCCATAACCAACCCATACTAGATTTAGTGAACAAGCATGTTAACAATTGAGCTTCACTAGCATTGAAATCAACCAAGTATAGATTCTCATATCTAAAGCCTTTGAAGATCAAATTAGAGCCATCTACACTTATGATCTCTACATCATCAACCCCAAATATGCATTTGAATCCAAGATCACACAATTAAGCCACGGATAGCAAATTGAAGTTCAAGCTCTCAACTAGCAACACATTGGAAATGATCATGTCATTGGATATTGTAATCTTACCAAGCCCTTTGACATTGCTTGCATCAAATGTGATACTATCATAACCATCATTGCCATTGGTATTGATTGAGTTGAACATTCTTGCATCACCGGTCATGTGTTGAGTGCAACCACTATCAAGAACCCAATGCCTTCCTCCGACTTTATAATTGACCTACAAAAGAAGATCAATTCCTTTTAGGTACCCAAATTTGCTTGGGTCCTTGAAGGTTAGTTACTAAGCTCTTTGGTGCCCAAATGGCTTTGTTCTTTGAACCCACAATTGGTGTACCAACAAACTTAGCCTTCACACCATTGGCACCCTTGGTAAGCAAATAATAAGAATCAAACTTAATTGAGGATACATTAGTGTTCTTGTTCTTGTTCTTGCAATATTGCTCTACATGCCCAACTTGCTTGCATTTATTGCAAAACCGACCATTGCCCTTCACAAAACTAGTCTTGTGAGTTGCAAAGGCCGCCTTGCCTTTCTTGGGGGTGTAGCCCAATCTCTCTTTGTTGAGAGAAAACCTTTGGCTACCCAAGCACTTTAGCAAGCGGGCCTTACCACCATAGGCATTGCCTAAGGCATGAGTGAGCTCATTTACCATCTTCTTAAGGGTCTCATTCTCAACCATTAGTGAGGCATCACAAGTGAAACCATAACTACTAGATGAGCTAGAAGTAGAAGTACTACAAGAGGGGTTAGTGGGAGCAACAATAATAGGCTTATAGAAAGATTCATCAATTATGTCACAAGTTAAGACCAAATCACATGTTACAACATGCTCTTTCTCATTTTGCTCATTTAGTAGAGAGGAATGAGCTTTTTCAAGCTTAGTGTAAGCCTTGCCAAGCTTCTCATGGGCATTCTCTAGCCTCTCACCAGATGCATTGAGCTCATTAAGTTGCTTAAGGCTTTTAGTTCCTTACGCAAGCTTTTGCATTCCCTTCTCTTAATGTCAAAATATTCCTTAGCATCATCTAACATGTCAAGTAGTTCATCCTTAGTTGGTTCATCATCATCATCACTATCATTTTCATTTTTATCATGTTCCTCATCATCACACTCATCATCGGATTGTACCTTAGTGGCCTTAGCCATAAAGCATGTCGATAGAGTGTCGAAGAGAGAAGGCTTCTCATGTATGGTAATGCCTGCAAGAGCCTTCTTCTTGGTGGTCATGTCATCATCACTATCATCATCATCACTTAAGGAAGCATCACTATCCCAAGTGACCACATATGAACCACCCTTCTTCTTCTTGAAGGTCATCTTGTCCTTCTTCTCTATCTTTTCTATCTTGTCCTTCTTCTTGCTCTTCTTGTCATCATCATCATTGTCGTTATTGTAAGGGCATTGAGCAACAAGATGATCCTTGCTTTCACACTTGAAGCACCTTCTTGATTCTTGCTTGTTCTTGGATGAAGACTTCTTCCTTCTAGCAAGATAGCCCTTCTTCACCATGAACTTGCCAAATCTCTTCACAGATAGAGCCATCTTATCATCATCATCCCAAGAGAATGAGCCTTCATCTTCACTTGATGTGTCTTGCTTGGCCTTGCCCTTAGATGATGTGGCTTTGAATGCCACATTCTTCTTCTTCTCATCCTTCTTCTCATCTTTCTTCTCCTTCTTTTCTTCCTTTTATCATCATCTCTATAAGTATCATTGGTCATCACATCACCCAATACTTGGTTTGGTGTCATGGTGTCCAAACCACTCACTAGAATTGTGACCAATGTGCCAAATCTCGATGGTAAGCATCTCTAGAACTTGTGGGAGAAGTCCTTGTCCTTCACTTCTTGTCCAAGTGCTTTGAGATCATTGACAAGCACATGAAGCCTATGGAACATCTCTGGCACACTCTCATCTTCCTTCATTTTGAAGCTTGCAAAGTTCTCCTTGAGAATGTATGCCTTTGCACCCTTCACGGCTTGAGTGCCCTCAAATGATTCCTCCAACTTCTTCCATGCCTCATGAGCCATCTCAATGTTCTTGATTTGCTCAAATGTTCTCTCATCCAAAGCATCATGAATGGCACTAAGTGCAATGTCATTGTTTTGGAGCAATACTTCTTTGGCGGTGGTGGGAGCTTTGGCATTGACAACCTCAATCTTGGTTTCCACCACCTTCCAAACCTTTCTATTGATTGACTTGATATAGGTAGTCATCTTTCCCTTTCAATAGGATAATTTAAGCCATCAAATTGGGGTGGCTTCTTGATGTTGTTGATTTGAGCCATTTTGACATCGAAGGTTGTTAAGCTTCAAATCAAGGTGACCACGGCTCCGATACCACTTGAAAGGTCCTAATGGCTAGAGGGGGGTGAATATCCTATTAAAAAATCTAAATAATACTAAGCTAAATGGCTAGACAAATATAAGACGAAGCAAGTTTTGCACTAGCCTACTAAAAATGTAAGCCACCTACCACAATTCTAGTAGCTATAATCTCTATGTCACACACAAAGGGCGAAGTCACTTCCTCTAAGTTAGTGAGCTCTCAAAGACTAACTAAAGAGCCTCACTAACCACTAACAAGACACAAGCTAGCTCTCAAAACTAATTACACTAAAGAGCTCAGCTACACTAGGAAAGTAATGCAAGAGAGGTAGAGATGATATACCGCTGTGGCAAGTGATCAATCACAATGAATACCAAGAATACTCAGGAGATAATGATGACACAATCAATTTTTCCTCTAAGGTTCACTTATTGCTTGTTGGCAAGCTAGTCCCATGTTGTGATGACTCACTCACTTGGAGGTTCATGTCGCTAATAGGCATCACATGTCTAACCCACAACCTGGGTGCCACACAATCCAACACAAGATGAGGATCCACAAGCCACGTGCAATCCACTAGAGTAGCCTTTGGCACTCTACAAGGGAAGGCACAAGAACCCCTCACAATCATAATGACCAGAGATAGAGACAATCACCTTCCTCTAGCTCGATGATCCACCAATCACTAGGGCCATCTAGGTGTTGACAAACACCAAGAGTAACAAGATATCCACCAGCCCAAATCACCCAACTAGTGCCACAAGATGCTAGACCACTAAGCAATGCACTAGAGGCTCTCCAATCTCACTCAAGATGATCAAATCAAGTGTGCAAGTGAGTGGAGTGGTGTGCTCAGCTCTCAAAGGGTGTATACAGCTATTAGAAGTGCCAAGAGGGTGGCCAAGGCCAGCCACCACCTCTATTTATAAGCCCACAAGCAAATAGAGTCGTTACCCTTTAGAGCCAGCTTATGCGAGGTCACTGGACACTGGCGGTGGTGGCACCGCCCTAGGGGTGGTGGTGCCCCCCAATCGATCAAATCCAATGGCTAGTTTGACTGGCCATGGTCACCAGACAAGGTGGCGGTGGCACCGAAACATGGCACGGTGGTGCCATTCCAGGCCAACCCCCCATTTTCCATAGCCTCTGGAAAAATGGGGTGGTGCACCATCACAGGGGTGGTGGTGCACGCGGGCGGTGCTCACTACTGGTTCCCCCAACCTCTGGATAAAAACAGCTGGTGGCACCGGATAGGCTAGGGCGGTGCACCGTCGTGCACATTGGGCGTGCACACCACCACTGGCAGTGCTAGCACTAACACTAGCTTCTCGACCAAGGCAAAGTGGTCACCGCCATAGTGGTGATGGTGCACCTGGACAGGGGGTGTCGGTGCCCCCAAAGGCAGCACCTCATCCCCTACTTCGCCTCCTTCAACTCCTTTGTAAATGTGCCAACACCATAATTGTTTCACCATCACATGCAGGTATGTTATCATTTTCACAATCATTTTTCAAAGGTTAATCACTTTCTCACCGATTGTGCACTAGGCCTAAAATGTATATGCAAGTTTTCCAACACCTAGTGGCACTAGATGATCGAGTTTTCTGATAAGAGCTTCCCTCTCAATAGTACGACCATCTATCCTAAATGTGATCACACTCTCTATAGTGTCTTGATCACCAAAAACAAAATGGCCCTATGGATATCACCTTTGCCTTGAGCCCATTTTGTTTTTCTCTTTCTTCTTTTCCAAATTTCGGAGCTTGACATGTGTTCACACCATCATCATGATCTTCATGTCATGTGACCATCTGCATCCATGAGTGCCACCTAGCTCCTTTGCTTGGGTTGGACCTAACCTATCTCACATCCACACTTAGAGCATAGGGTTAGTCCAAATAGGTTTCATCAATTAGGCAAAACCAAACTAGGGCTTTCACCAAGTTTTATGCTTATCGATCCTAGGGTCAGAGTCCCGGGGGATTTGGGTAGTTTCTTTATACACGGGCGTGGTGCTTTGGGTATACAGGGACCTTCGGATATGATTGTGCTCCGCAGTTGAGGGGTAGGCGGTAGGTGGTGATAGTCCTACCCATCCCATGTAATCCCCCATGTTCGGGTACAATGTCGGAGTTCATAAATGCCTCTCGTGATTGCTGGCAACCAGTGCATGGAGGTCTCCCCATCCATCTGTATGCTTAGAGCTTAGTCTTAACCATGTATTTGTATCAACATGCAACACCCTCGGTATTACGCCCTAAACAAACTACTAAATCATGTCATGAGCATCATGTTTATGTGATAATGTATGTGATGGAATGTGTAGATAACATTTTTGTAACTTAGATGATCAATAAAAATGTTAAATGATAAGCTATTCCATAACTCATATGTATCAATTAGGGTTTAAAATTATTTTTTATTGAACAACAATGCTATAGAACATATATGTGGTGCTAATAAAGTTTGGAATATGAACTTTGTAGATGACAATGAAATACTTGCCGTGGAAAAATAACAGTGCTAGCCAACATTTCTAATAGCCTAGAAATGCAATTTGGAATCAAGTTCAGCTCAAAAATTTGGAATATTTTCAAGTATGTTGACAGCTAGACAATGCAATGTTTGGCGATTTATTTTGTGAAGATCGAGTTAGGAGGTGGTGTCATGTTTTAGCTCGGGTTGGTAGCCTCATATCCCCTCTAGAGCATGATGAAGATGGTTTAGGTTCTAGAGCAACTGTTTAGTTTTTATAGGCGCTTTAAAATTCATGCAAGACATGATTTTGGGCTAGTTCACCGGGTGAGCGCGGTCACCACATCTCGGGGGCGCGACGTCGCCACGCCTGCTCGCTCTGTGCACTCACGCGCACTGCGCTCATGTCCGGCTACAACTGCCCTGGCCTAGCCGCCACTGGCTCTGCCGCGTGGAGCCGCTACTGTTGATCGCATGGCTGGGCGATGTTGCAGCCTACTTCGCCGCGTGCCGCACCGTCGATCCACCCCACGCCATGACACAACTGCTACCAGTGTCATTGCCTCATCGTCATGTATGCGCCTTCCTCCACCTCTGTGCCACTGCCAGCCTAGTTCAATGCCACACATGTCGCACGCACGTGGTTGAGCTTGTCGTCGCCTTGTCATTTATGGCACTATGGCCACATGGACCATGCCGATCATGGAAGCACATGCTTGTCTGTTGCGTCTGCGTGCATGTTGCACCTAGAGCATGTCGGCGACGTCTCACCAAGGTGAGACCAAGATGAGCCCACTTGCCGCCTATCTCTCTCTCTCTCCCTCTATTGCTGCCATCGAGCCGCACCATACAATTGGCCACCAAGTGATCACTTCCATTTAACTCAGCACATCTGTGGCTACACCCATCAAGTTCTCTCGCTGCCTGACCCCACCCAGCCATGAAGAAGGCACTACCAAGCTCCAATTTGGCGCTTTTCCCACTACCATGCCAATAAGTCCACGTCTGACCATGGACGAGGGCAGTCCTCCTACCATCCCTCCTGAGCAAATTCACCTACACCACTAGCTTTGCCTTGCTTCCCTCTTCACCCTTGTGCATGCTAGTGGAACCGCTACCGCCTCCCCATCGCTACATGTGGCCACACCTCCTCCGCCATCCTCCACCCCAACCATCACCTCGGCTAGGTCCACGAGAGCTACTGATGCTCCCTCGCTAGACAATTAGGTTCTTAGGTGCTCGGACTCACTAGGGTAGTCACGCCACCATCGTGGATGGCCACACATCGCTGCAGCTCAGTCCAGCATGTCCCGCTACCTCGCGTTGCTGCTTGGTGTAGGAAGTTGGACCATAGTCGAAGGTTGGCCCAACCGATAGGCCAGCGCGAGCCTCTAGTGGCCGACGCGATCATGTTGTGTCGTCATCTGCCACGCCGCCGTGCACTGAGCCGCCAAGGGGTGCGTGCGGGTGAATTAGAGAAAGGACAGGGGGTTAAGTGAGAAGTTCTGAGAGAGGGGGAAATAGTGTTAGCACTTAGTTGTGATTTGAGAGAAGTCTGAGGCCTCTTTTGCAAAAGCGCCAACGCGCGCGGGACTCCCCAACCGTGGGCCTCCTCGCGAGTGGGCTGGCCTCACGTGGGCCATGCCAATGGGCCACGCGTGTGGACGCGTGGGAGATTCGCTTTTCGTTTCCTAAGGAATTAGAAATAGTTTTCTAATTTAATTTCTGAGCTGATCTTTGGTAATTAATATAAAATCATGTAGGTGTCCAAAAAATTATGAAATAATTTGTTAGGTTCCTAAAATTGTGCTCTATCTGTTGGTGTATTTAGTTCATATTTATATGTGTTGACATTAGGAGCTATTAAATCATTTGAGAATGCTTAATAATATTAAATTAATTATTGTAGGATTTTTTGTGGTGAATTGATGATAGTTTTGATCCTAAAATTTTTACAGCAGTTTTTATTGTATTATTACTGTAATTTTTGTAGCTTTAGAATAGACTAAGCATTAGGGTTGTTAAATGCTCTTTGTTTCAATATACATTAAATCACTAGTCGAAATAAAGATATATCCTTAAATTGTCAAGCTAAGGGTTTGTTAGTTGAACCCAACACTTTGCTTGATGAAAATAATAGTTAGCTTAGTATCTTAGTCATTAGAGCTATCTTAGTAGCTTAGTATGTGTATTCTTATTTTAAGAGTTGTTATTGCCTAAATGCTAAGTGTTGCATCATCATCGCATGCATGTAGAGAACGAGTTGGCAGAGATTGTGACCACCGGTGAACACGAGCTCGAGGAGATCGTCGAGGAGTACGAGGAGGAGATTCTCATGCAGGAGGAGGTCCCAGAGCTACCAATGACTGACTCAGCTGACATCGTGCCTACCCAAGGCAAGCCCCGGTGCATAACCTCTATTTTATAATTCACCGTATATATATGTGTTGTGCATTTACGTTACAGAAATTTTATGGATACCACAAGCATAGATATACATATCCTAAGAGTCTTACTAGTGCAGGTTCGAGTAGATGCTATGCTTCAGTCATCGGTAGCGTGAGTAACCTATTGTTGCTCACAATAGGGCATTATTATTACTCTCATAATAAATGATGAAAGGAAAAATGGAGACAGGGTAGGGATATGGTATGGGTATTGGTGGGTGTAACAGGTTGTGTCCCATAGCCAATGGGGCTTAGCTTGGTTACACTATTTTCCCTAGATGATCCTTAATCGTCAGCGGCGACGGGTAGGCGGTAGCGGTTCCACTGGCATGCGCAAGGTGGAGAGGGAGAAAGGCGAAGCTAGTGGTGCAGGTGAATTGGCTCATCAGTTGGCATCTAAGTGATTGAATAATTACGACCGGTAGACGCTGTCTGTTGGTTACTCGATTTCTCATAGCCTCAGAGGATGCTTACCCCATCTATGATCTCATCCCTTATGAAACGTTTACTCAAGCTACTTTGGTAGAGGACTGCTTTTTTTAACTTTGTGAATGAACATAGAACCATTGTAATGAGTAGCTTCAGAAGCTTGCAGTCTAGTGTAAAGTTCACATGGTCCATGCTATATTCACTAGGGAAATAGATATTATGGGTAATTAGTTTATGCTCTAGTACTCTCTATCTGAGAATGAAGTGTTGTGCTGTCTTGGATTCCTCCCAAAGTAACAATGGCTTCATGGAAGTCAATTGAAAGAAATTATTCAGACAAAATTTACTATGAAGAGCAAATATCAGAAAGTATCTTAACCAAATTAGCCTCTCTGATACTTCAAAGTTAAGTAGCCTAATGCTATCACTGATGTGGAAAATGGATGACATGCTCTCTTCCTTAAAAGTCTTTCGCACCGAATCTCAGGGTGAGATTCCCATAATGGGGGAGGGTTGTACACCACGAGTGTTAGTCACAAGTTAAGCAGTGGATTAGACTTAAATAAACTATGTCAAGCAATGATCATAATCTCCTAGTTCATAATTTTGAAGTAGATGAAGGTATGAGGTCAAACCTATGAAAATGAGCCCAACTTGGACTCAGACAATACACTTTGCTTACATAGTGGACCCCTGGTTAAGATTAGGCATGAGTAATGTGAAACATGCTTATTTCATGAACATTACATCAACATGCATCCATCTTGACCAGTGGAAAAGTTTCATAAAGTTTGGAATCAAGAAGTCACATGAAATGAATAAGTATAATCTTTCTTGATTGCTTCATCAGGTGAATGGGGAACATGGGATGTCGACCAAACCTTGGGGTACTTGCCTAAATGACTCTAATTGAACTCTATAACAAAATTCATGAAGGGGTTCGTGTTGAGCAAATGTCCAAGAAAAATGTTTCTAAGTGTGGGAATAGCTAAAATTGTCTTTTTCATGATATAGTTTTGACTTAGTTGACCAACTGTGGTTTGCTTGCATGGAGTTGGACCTTAAATAAAGTTAAAGTTTGAGTGGAGTACAACAAACTTTATTTTTGGACCAAGACCTATTTCAACTCCTAAGTGGCTCAAATAGTGGCCTCAAGTTTGAATGCAGTGCTCCTTTTGATCTCTCAGAAATATTTCTAAGTCCCCGATTGACAACAGCAAGTTGACATGTTTGTGAATTTTTATCTTCCAATTCATATGGTAACTCAACTGGATTCATTAATATGAGTTGAAGTACATTTTGTGTTGCAAACAACAAAATAATTCTCATCAAGTTTGGATCACGTTTGCACCTTCAAACTTCAATCCCAAAATTGAATGCTGGCTTTGAAAACTGCACTTTGGCCAAAATGTTCAGAACTTGTTTTCAATTTCATTTACTCATCTTTAGAGCTCTGGATCTCTCAAACCAATCCGAATCTCACTTGGATCCTTTAAGCAAAGTTCCTCACCACATATAGCTCTACAACTTGTAGTAAGAAAGTTTGATCCGCTACAACATGAAATCGGGAGTTAGAGAGGGGGAAAGTTTGGGGATTCAGTTGATTTTTTAGCAGGCTTGAAAGCTTAGGGCAGCACCGTCGTCTGACTATGCATAGGTACTGTAGGCCACGTAGCTCCCTCACGCCCTCGCATGCTCGCCACCCTCACCAACACTCACGCCGTGTGAATGAAAAGGCCGAGTGCTCGCCCCTCCTTCCTCTAGCTCACTCTCTCGCTCTCTCTACTCGCCATGCCCGAGCAGTGGAGCTCCATGGCCACCACCGTTTCCTAGCCTCCAAGCTCCCTCGTGGCCCACCACGTGCACCACCACCTTCACCTCAGCGTACTCCACCTCACGCGTACACTAGCCCAAGCCACACGTCACCAGAGCGCTCTGCCACTGTGACTACCATGGTCGAGTAGCAGATCTCGTGCAGCTGCTCCTCCTCCTCTATAGAAGCCCCCTCTAGCCACTCAGCATGCCAATCCTCCACCAACACCTCGCACCGCCTCTCCCGCATCGCCTTCCCAACAGCGCCGCTGCCTATAGCCTGCTGCCCTTGGAGCAGTGCCTCTACACGCCGTGTGCACACATGGTCTGGCTGCCTTGGCTCGCCTCTAGCTAGGATGCGCCCCACCATAGGTGCGCGAGCACGCCCTGTTGCTCCCCGCCGCTGCCGGCCCCTGCTGGCCAAGGCCGACCGACCCCGAGCCCGTCCTCGCTAGCCGTCGGTACACTGTTGCCGTGGCTACGCCACCTAGGGCCGCCTTGGGCTGAGCCAAGCTATCCCATTAATACGTGTGGACCCCCTAGTGCTCCCCCACCATTTCCTCGATGCCGACGACGACCTCACTGGCCAGAAATCGCCTGGCCAACGATCCTCCTCCGCCTCCTCTATTCTGACCCGCGTGAGGGACCTCGCGCAACAATTGGAACAAGTGCAAGAGGTTTTGTGCAAAGTCGGTGACTCATGTGAATAGCGACGAGAAGGATTGTTTCGCTGGAATTTATTTTTGTTGAAGTTTGGGGTCCTCGGTGCAAGTTTGTTTTTCTTTTATGGCTGAAACTTTGGAAAATCATAATAAATTGTAAAAAATCATAAAATAGCAAATCATGACTTTTTGGAATCCTTGAGAGTAGATATATGCAGTAGAGTCATAATATGATATGTGTTAGTAGAAAGTTTATGTTTTTTTATTTATTCTTGCAAAGTGCTTTTAAAAATCCTTTTAAGTTGTCTGATGCATATCTTGAGTTATAGAAGTTCAAAAATGGTAGTTCTAGTTGTGTTAATCTTGTGATGACATGCTCTAGCTAATAAAAATATTAAACATGCTATTTGTGTACTGTTTTTATAATGTTTTGATTTAATCTTGTTAAATAGGCAATTTTAGCTTATTTTGCTTGTTATTCTCATATATAAAGTTGTATTGCTCCAATTGCTGTAAAATTTTTATGGTAGGCTACTGATGCTATATGCGTGCTGTGGTAAAAATTTCATATTTATTATATGCTGTATGGTTGAGTTATTGATTTAACTTTATTAATCAATGATAAATGATTTTAAATAAGTTATAATTTTTATGTAGGTGTAAAAATGGAAAATGTAGTTCCACTACCTTTGTATGATGTTGCGATACCATAATAACATATAATATGGCTATATGTTTACATAAAATAATGATCTTTAGATTTATCATGTTCGCACATGTTTATTAATAATTAAGATTTGTCTTTTTCATAGTAATTAAATTATAAAACCTGAGCATGTGAAATTTGTATAGTAGCCATGTTTTGATAACATCTACCACTCATAAAAATCTCAGCCCCAAACTAGTTGTTCTCATACATCACTAAAATTTATATATATGTTTATTAGAAGAAAGGATTAATAAAAGCATAATTGTAGATAAAGCTTGTAATTGTATTTGGTGATGCTTTGAGTGATTGGTGTTCAATAAAGTGTTGCTAAGCATATTAGTGGTGGTTGAAGTTCTTGAATGGCTCATGCGTTCATGCTCTTTGTTAGCAAAACAAGTGAAACATCAAATTGTTACATTCTGAAAATGGCTGCATGTGCATTTTCTGTTGTGATGATAACTTCACAAAATAAATGATGTTTTCTATGAATAGGGTTAATACCAAAGTTTTATATAATTTCCTTATCTTGCTTGTCCTAAAATTTCATTATTTTAGGCCTGATGGTTTAGGAGTTATAGATTTTACAATTTTGCTATCAACTTTTGCATGTGCTCTGAACAGATCTGAATGATTGCTTTGGTTGACTTATTTAAACATGGAATAATGTATTAGTGATAATAGAAGAGTTGTATTTATTTTTCTAATCTTTCTAAAATGCCTAAGATCACTGTTTTTAGTGGTGTAGAACTACAGTTATAGCTGTTCAAAGTGGAATGACAGATTTCTGTCCAAATCTGGACATAGATGCCTTCTTGGTATTATTTGACCTTGTTAGCTGTAGAATCATCTTAAAATGATAATGAGAAAGTTAGATATAGCTTAATAAGCTTTTCATAAAGTTAATAATCATGTTTACTAAATGCCTAGAACTCCAGTTATGCATTTATGAAGTTAATATCAGTTTTTTATCCTTAGTTGTATAAGCTCTGCTTCATGATGTATTTTGACCTTGTTATTTATTGAATCAGCTTTTTGTGTTAAGAACAAAGTTTTAGATAATTTCATTAGATTTCCATAAAGTCTTGAATCACACTTTTGTCATGCCTAGAACTCTAGGTATGATTAAAACAAGTGACTATGGTGCTGTTGTTCAAAATCTGTGTTTGTACCTAAAATTGTTTGCTTCACCTTGCTTTACTTTGTGTGTTGCTAAGTGTGGCTCATGCCTGTGATGGTGCTAAGTTAATATACCTAAAACCTTGTGAAACTTGTGTCATGCTTGGTACTACCTTCCTTGCTATCCTAGCATGATTGGTTGTGGGATATTTAATTAAGTAACATGGAGTGCTTATATATGTTCGGTGTAACCTTGTGCTCATCTTGAATACTTTTATGTGAGGCATCTCATATTGCCATTCTTCACATCCATGCACTTGTATTATTACATCTCATCTAGGTACGCTAGATGCACCATGTGAAGGACGTGATGATGAAGTCAAACTAGAAGATGGTGTTGGTAGACATATCCCAAAGATGGAAGGACCCCTAGAGTAAATGCCTGAACAGGAGATGCTCGCCAAGTGAGTGTCGTCTAACAAATAATAACCTAGTGTCGGATCCCAGGCAAGCCCCGAAGCATTCTAATCCTCCTATGTTTTTATAAATATCACTTGAGTCCTTTATGTTTGATGCATTAGGTTATAAGAGTTGATTGGAACCACTTGATGCATAGAACTACCTTGTCCAGAAACATACCTTGAACCCTATGTAGGTCCAAGATCGAATGTATGCTTAGCAATGCTTAGACCAGTAGAAGTCGGGTGATTTCCTGTCACCTGCAAGATAAAGGTGGATACCAAATCATGGTTGGCTATATTTGCTATCATGGAAATAACCATGTGTTGATGAATAAAAGGAGACCAGTCGGGATTGAGAGAGAGAAGCAACAAGGCATGGAGGTCTTGGTGCCTATTTATCCCTGTCTATGTTAGTTAAGGACTGATTCATTGTACGTCCTCATGTCAAGTTGAACGCAAGCCTAGCACTTAGCTGGCCGGATAACTCATTTCGACCATGAAGCCGAGTAGCTCAATTTAGGCTGAGACCCGGTAAGTGAAAGTGCACACACTAGAGGTAGTAAGGATGTGTAGAGAGCCTGTGGCATGAGTCCAACAGCAGGCCAGGCCTGAACTTCCTAGCATACTAGTAGAATCTCTTAGGGTGCGGCGTTGATCGGACCTATGACTGTACTTGAATCATACCAAAGGTGACCCAACGTGACCCCAATGGGGGAAGTATGGGTTTGTGTTAGGAATAACTCCCTAGCTGGTTGGAATCGATTCGAGTCGTTGTCTCTCCCGGATAGTGAGAACTTGACTAAGCAGCGGCAACGTAGCATTAATTGATGGAATTTGATGGTTATGATGAATATGGAAATGTTACACCGGATATGGTTACTAATGCTTGTTAGCTTAATCACATGATTGCTCTAGTACAAGTGCTAATCTAGAGATGAATAGTTATAATTAACTTGGTTACCGAATTATAAAATATATAGCTCAACTAGTGGCTTTTATGCAAAATTTTGTCAAGCTAGCTCCACCTATAAAGCCTTGCATACTCCTTGGTGTCACTTTATTTCTGGTTTATGACGAGTAAGTCTAGCTAAGTACATTTGAGTACTTAGGGTTTATCCTACCATGTTGCAGGTGAAGTTCTTGGCCTACTGAAGATGGTGGCTAACCGCCGGTGGGCTCGATGACTCTATATTTATTTCTCATCTATATGCTTTGGTCGGAGGATGTCACTTATGCTAGCAATGTATTTGGAACTTATATTAATATAATCATTTGAAAGTTATGTTGTTTTCCATTAACCGGTTTTGAAACCCAAACTTGTACTATTATTTATGAACCCATTTGTAATATTATTTCTGCTGCAACTCTGTGTATGTGATGTGTATTTGCTTAATCATGTGATCTTGGTCATGATGTTGATTTACGGAGGTCCTTCGTGACACTCGACGGACTACCGGGTTTATATAGGTGAAAGTATGTGCGTGTCAACGTGTTTAACGGGGACAGCCGTACTTGATCTTATATAAATTGGGCGGTTCTGTCATAGTCCCCAGGTACTTCATAAGGAAGGGAGAAGATCTAGTCTGACTAGGATTCCCCACATGTAATCCTAGTAACATTGCTACCCTATAATCCTACTAGGACTCTTACATTATAACTGATTAGGAGACTTGCCTCCTAGGATATATAAAGGAGGGAAAGGCTCCCTAGATCAGTAGGCCATGACTAACAATCATACAATCAATCCAACACAAAAGGCTACACGCTGATCGAAGCATCCGTGAACCCCACAGAGCATCTACTAGAGCCTAAAGTCAACCAGAGATAACCCACCTTGGTGCCCAGCACAACGGAATGTCCATCAGTCAGAGT
Source organism: Miscanthus floridulus (assembly GCF_019320115.1). Classification (NCBI taxonomy): domain Eukaryota; kingdom Viridiplantae; phylum Streptophyta; class Magnoliopsida; order Poales; family Poaceae; genus Miscanthus; species Miscanthus floridulus. The sequence continues at coordinate 29,491,479 of NC_089592.1, read as the reverse complement.
AGAGCATCCACCTTTCACATAGAGTGTGAGTTTAATTAACAAGCTTACCCAGTAGTCAACGGTATCAGTTAGCATCCCAATCTAGCAACATAAGAGTAGAATCACTGTTAGATGTCTCATTCTAGGATCCAACGGTGACTTACCCATGTTCCTTATCATCGGTGAATCTCTCCAATTGGATCTCTCATTCCTTTCAGGAATTGTCTCGATAATAAGCATGTATAGGATGTCATCTTCAGCTTCTAGATGTCTCAACGACAACACCATCAGGCAGGGCACCCCACTATTATGAACCCCTACTTTGGATACTTATCAAGTTACATTATGAGTCATGTATTACATGTAGTCTTGGATAATGATTACCTTCACACTACACCTAGAGTAGCTTAATAATCTATAGAAGCCTCTCATCTAAACAATGGGAATGGGAGCGCTTAATGCTTATTGCTTAGTTGCTTAGGAAACGGTAGAAGTCGAGCATGAGAAGGGAACACATACTCACACGTGTAGGATGTTACACTTGGATAATTAACTACTAAAACCAATGAGGGTACAACTTGACTTACCTAACTAATATGGCTAAGGACTAATGTTCCTAATATGATAATCCTGATGATAAATTGGATATCTTGCTCATGTGAGGGGTAGGTCATCGTGAGTGTGGGATCTCAAATGACATACCTCGTGGAGCAGTAATGATCATGTATTGGGATATGTGAGTCTAGGTAACCACCTGTACAGACCACATGTCATGGATGGGGTCGACAAGCGAAGTAATGAGTTGTGATTTGTTTATCCGTGAAACTAGCAAGGGGGCTGGCGTCGGTCAGGAATGTCTGGGACATTGACCGGGAACCCAGTCGAACCTTTCATCAGACACTTGGGCCAGATTAGGAAAAGATTGGAGAACATGAGGCAACCCTTACTATCGGACCCGATGTATGGAGGTTAGTCCCATTTTCCGTGTGGGTACTGTTGTACACCTCTGCATAGTCTCAAAAGCCTAAAGTCCTTCGAGATGGAACTATTCAGTTGTTCTTCCTTTCTATACCCATGGTAGCATGAATGATAGACTATGAGCACTTCTATTATAATGATAAATACCTTTACTTCTATGTTGAGCATAGCATGTCATACTCTTAATGAACATCATTGCTTTTCATACTTATACAAATGCCCGATAATTACCTTGTGCATCCACCAAATATTATGTATTGGAATTAAGTCCTTCGAGTATGCAATGTACTCATGGTGCATCTGTTAAGTTGTTTTGTAGGTAAACAGAGTGTCTTCCCGAGTCTAGCTTCGGCGAAGGCACAGTTAGCAAACCTTAGAGTGGGCGATCTCCAAGCTGAGCTGCGTGTAACCCGATGAGTAGATGAGCGATTGGAGTGGCAATCCAGTGCAGAGATAGAGTCATCCGAAATATTAGATTCAGTAGTCTTATACCTTCTAACCCTATTTTGTTATTAATGATACTTTGAGGATGAGCGCATGACTGGAGGGTGTATGTGGATGACTTGTATGAAATGCATTGTATTGGGTATGTGTGTGTAACTCAGTGCAAAGATCTTGAAAAGGAGTTGCTACATGTGCTCATGGGGGTCTCTCAATGTTGTTTACTTAAATTGAGTTGGTCAAGTGGATGACACTTGGTTTAGGTAGACTACCGAGTCGAGACATCCAGCACTCCCACAACTTCTAACTCTCTTGATGGTTGTTTCTAATTCATTGTGTATGCCCTTGATAAATGATTTGAAAACACATCACTATTGTCTACTAGAAAGAATGCCCAAGTGTATCTTGTATAGTCATCCACTATCACAAAGTCATATTTGTTTCCACCAATGCTAGTGTATTGTGTTGGCCCAAACAAATTCATGTGCAATAACTCAAATGCTTTGCTAGTGCTCATTATGCTCTTCTTAGGATGGGTGTTTCCAACTTGTTTGCTAGCTTGACAAGAGCTACAAAGTTTGTCCTTCTCAAATGACACATCTTTCAAACCTCTAACTAGATCATGCTTAATCAATCTATTCAATTATTTCATTCCAACATGACCTAAGCCTTCTATGCCATAACCAACCCATACTAGATTTAGTGAACAAGCATGTTAACAATTGAGCTTCACTAGCATTGAAATCAACCAAGTATAGATTCTCATATCGAAAGCCTTTGAAGATCAAATTAGAGCCATCTACACTTATGATCTCTACATCATCAACCCCAAATATGCATTTGAATCCAAGATCACACAATTGAAGCCACGGATAGCAAATTGAAGTTCAAGCTCTCAACTAGCAACACATTGGAAATGATCATGTCATTGGATATTGTAATCTTACCAAGCCCTTTGACATTGTCATCAAATGTGATACTATCATAACCATCATTGCCATTGGTATTGATTGAGTTGAACATTCTTGCATCACCGGTCATGTGTTGAGTGCAACCACTATCAAGAACCCAATGCCTTCCTCCGACTTTATAATTGACCTACAAAAGAAGATCAATTCCTTTTAGGTACCCAAATTTGCTTGGGTCCTTGAAGGTTAGTTACTAAACTCTTTGGTGCCCAAATGGCTTTGTTCTTTGAACCCACAATTGGTGTACCAACAAACTTAGCCTTCACACCATTGGCACCCTTGGTAAGCAAATAATAAGAATCAAACTTAATTGAGGATACATTAGTGTTCTTGTTCTTGTTCTTGCAATATTGCTCTACATGCCCAACTTGCTTGCATTTATTGCAAAACCGACCATTGCCCTTCACAAAACTAGTCTTGTGAGTTGCAAAGGCCGCCTTGCCTTTCTTGGGGGTGTAGCCCAATCTCTCTTTGTTGAGAGAAAACCTTTGGCTACCCAAGCACTTTAGCAAGCGGGCCTTACCACCATAGGCATTGCCTAAGGCATGAGTGAGCTCATTTACCATCTTCTTAAGGGTCTCATTCTCAACCATTAGTGAGGCATCACAAGTGAAACCATAACTACTAGATGAGCTAGAAGTAGAAGTACTACAAGAGGGGTTAGTGGGAGCAACAATAATAGGCTTATAGAAAGATTCATCAATTATGTCACAAGTTAAGACCAAATCACATGTTACAACATGCTCTTTCTCATTTTGCTCATTTAGTAGAGAGGAATGAGCTTTTTCAAGCTTAGTGTAAGCCTTGCCAAGCTTCTCATGGGCATTCTCTAGCCTCTCACCAGATGCATTGAGCTCATTAAGGGCTTTTAGTTCCTTACGCAAGCTTTTGCATTCCCTTCTCTTAATGTCAAAATATTCCTTAGCATCATCTAACATGTCAAGTAGTTCATCCTTAGTTGGTTCATCATCGTCATCACTATCATTTTCATTTTTATCATGTTCCTCATCATCACACTCATCATCGGATTGTACCTTAGTGGCCTTAGCCATAAAGCATGTCGATAGAGTGTCGAAGAGAGAAGGCTTCTCATGTATGGTAATGCCTGCAAGAGCCTTCTTCTTGGTGGTCATGTCATCATCACTATCATCATCATCACTTAAGGAAGCATCACTATCCCAAGTGACCACATATGAACCACCCTTCTTCTTCTTGAAGGTCATCTTGTCCTTCTTCTCTATCTTTTCTATCTTGTCCTTCTTCTTGCTCTTCTTGTCATCATCATCATTGTCGTTATTGTAAGGGCATTGAGCAACAAGATGATCCTTGCTTTCACACTTGAAGCACCTTCTTGATTCTTGCTTGTTCTTGGATGAAGACTTCTTCCTTCTAGCAAGATAGCCCTTCTTCACCATGAACTTGCCAAATCTCTTCACAGATAGAGCCATCTTATCATCATCATCCCAAGAGAATGAGCCTTCATCTTCACTTGATGTGTCTTGCTTGGCCTTGCCCTTAGATGATGTGGCTTTGAATGCCACATTCTTCTTCTTCTCATCCTTCTTCTCATCTTTCTTCTCCTTCTTTTCTTCCTTTTTCATCATCATCTCTATAAGTATCATTGGTCATCACATCACCCAATACTTGGTTTGGTGTCATGGTGTCCAAACCACTCTCACTAGAATTGTGACCAATGTGCCAAATCTCGATGGTAAGCATCTCTAGAACTTGTGGGAGAAGTCCTTGTCCTTCACTTCTTGTCCAAGTGCTTTGAGATCATTGACAAGCACATTGAAGCCTATGGAACATCTCTGGCACACTCTCATCTTCCTTCATTTTGAAGCTTGCAAAGTTCTCCTTGAGAATGTATGCCTTTGCACCCTTCATGGCTTGAGTGCCCTCAAATGATTCCTCCAACTTCTTCCATGCCTCATGAGCCATCTCAATGTTCTTGATTTGCTCAAATGTTCTCTCATCCAAAGCATCATGAATGGCACTAAGTGCAATGTCATTGTTTTGGAGCAATACTTCTTTGGCGGTGGTGGGAGCTTTGGCATTGTAACTTCAATCTTGGTTTCCACCACCTTCCAAACCTTTCTATTGATTGACTTGATGTAGGTAGGTCATCTTTGCCTTCCAATAGGATAATTTGAGCCATCAAATTGGGGTGGCTTCTTGATGTTGTTGATTTGAGCCATTTTGACATCCGAAGGTTGTTAAGCTTCAAATCAAGGTGACCACGGCTCCTGATACCACTTAAAAGGTCCTAATGGCTAGAGGGGGGTAAATATCCTATTAAAAAATCTAAACAATACTAAGCTAAATGGCTAGACAAATATGAGACGAAGCAAGTTTTGCACTAGCCTACTAAAAATGTAAGCCACCTACCACAATTCTAGTAGCTATAATCTCTATGTCACACACAAAGGGCGAAGTCACTACCTCTAAGTTAGTGAGCTCTCAAAGACTAACTAAAGAGCCTCACTAACCACTAACAAGACACAAGCTAGCTCTCAAAACTAATTACACTAAAGAGCTCAGCTACACTAGGAAAGTAATGCAAGAGAGGTAGAGATGATATACCGCTGTGGCAAGTGATCAATCACAATGAATACCAAGAATACCAAGGAGATAATGATGACACAATCAATTTTTCCTCTAAGGTTCACTTGTTGCTTGTTGGCAAGCTAGTCCCCTGTTGTGACGACTCACTCACTTGGAGGTTCATGTGCTAATAGGCATCACATGTCTAACCCACAACTGGGTGCCACACAACCAACACAAGATGAGGATCCACAAGCCACGTGCAATCCACTAGAGTTGCCTTTGGCACTCTACCAGGGAAGGCACAAGAACCCCTCACAATCATAATGACCAGAGATAGAGACAATCACCTTCCTCTAGCTCGATGATCCACCAATCACTAGGGCCATCTAGGTGTTGACAAACACCAAGAGTAACAAGATATCCACCAGCCCAAATCACCCAACTAGTGCCACAAGATGCTAGACCACTAAGCAATGCACTAGAGGCTCTCCAATCTCACTCAAGATGATCAAATCAAGTGTGCAAGTGAGTGGAGTGGTGTGCTCAGCTCTCAAAGGGTGTATACAGCTATTAGAAGTGCCAAGAGGGTGGCCAAGGCCAGCCACCACCTCTATTTATAAGCCCACAAGCAAATAGAGTCGTTACCCTTTAGAGCCAGCTTATGCGAGGTCACTGGACATGGCAGGTGGTGGCACCGCCCTAGGGGTGGTGGTGCCCCCCAACGATCAAATCCAATGGCTAGTTTGACTGGCCATGGTCACCAGACAAGGTGGCGGTGGCACCGGAACATGGCACGGTGGTGCCATTCCAGGCCAACCCCCCATTTTCCATAGCCTCTGGAAAAATGGGGTGGTGCACCATCACAGGGGTGGTGGTGCACGCGGCGGTGCTCACTACTGGTTCCCCCAACCTCTGGATAAAAACAGTGGTGGCACCGGATAGGCTAGGGCGGTGCACCGTCGTGCACATGGTGGTGCACACCACCACTGGCAGTGCTAGCACTAACACTAGCTTCTCGACCAAGGCAAAGTGGTCACCGCCATAGTGGTGATGGTGCACCGGACAGGGGGTGTGCGGTGCCCCCAAAGGTAGCACCTCATCCCCTACTTCGCCTCCTTCAACTCCTTTGTAAATGAGCCAACACCATAAGTGTTTCACCATCACATGCAAGTATGTTATCATTTTCACAATCATTTTTCAAAGGTTAATCACTTTCTCACCGATTGTGCACTAGGCCTAAAATGTATATGCAAGTTTTCCAACACCTAGTGGCACTAGATGATCAAGTTGTCCAATAAGAGCTTCCCTCTTAATAGTATGACCATCTATCCTAAATGTGATCACACTTTCTATAGTGTCTTGATCACCAAAAACAAAATGGCCCTATGGATATCACCTTTGCCTTGAGCCCATTTTGTTTTTCTCTTTCTTCTTTTCCAAATTCTGGAGCTTGATCATCACATGTGTTCACACCATCACCATGATCTTCATGTCATGTGGCCATCTCCATCCATGAGTGCCACCTAGCTCCTTCGCTTGGGTTGGACCAACATATCTCACATCCACACTTAGAGCATAGGGTTAGTCCAAATAGGTTTCATCAATTAGGCAAAACCAAACTAGGGCTTTCACCAAGTTTTATGCTTATCGATCCATAGGGTCAGAGTCCCGGGGGATTTGGGTAGTTTCTTTATACACGGGCGTGGTGCTTTGGTATACAGGGACCTTCGGATATGATTGTGCTCCGCAGTTGAGGGGTAGGCGGTAGGTGGTGATAGTCCTACCCATCCCATGTAATCCCCCATGTTCGGGTACAATGTCGGAGTTCATAAATGCCTCTCGTGATTGCTGGCAAACCAGTGCATGGAGGTCTCCCCATCCATCTGTATGCTTAGAGCTTAGTCTTAACCATGTATTTGTATCAACATGCAACACCCTCGGTATTACGCCCTAAACAAACTACTAAATCATGTCATGAGCATCATGTTTATGTGATAATGTATGTGATGGAATGTGTAGATAACATTTTTGTAACTTCAGATGATCAATAAAAATGTTAAATGATAAGCTATTCCATAACTCATATGTATCAATTAGGGTTTAAAATTATTTTTTATTGAACAACAATGCTATAGAACATATATGTGGTGCTAAATAAAGTTTGGAATATGAACTTTGTAGATGACAATGAAATACTTGCCGTGGAAAAATAACAGTGCTAGCCAACATTTCTAATAGCCTAGAAATGCAATTTGGAATCAAGTTCAGCTCAAAAATTTGGAATATTTTCAAGTATGTTGACAGCTAGACAATGCAATGTTTGGCGATTTATTTTGTGAGAATCGAGTTAGGAGGTGGTGTCAGTGTTTTAGCTCGGGTTGGTAGCCTCATATCCCCTCTAGAGCATGATGAAGATGGTTTAGGTTCCTAGAGCAACTGTTTAGTTTTTATAGGCGCTTTAAAATTCATGCAAGACATGATTTTGGGCTAGTTCACCGGGTGAGACGCGGTCACCACATCTCGGGGGCGCGACGTCGCCACTGCCTACTCGCTCTGCGTGCTGCATGCAGCGCTACGCGCAGTGTCTGGCTACGACTGCCCTGGCCTAGCCGCCACTGGCTCTGTCGCGTGGAGCCGCTACTGTTGATCGCATGGCTGGGCGATGCTGCAGCCTACTTCGCCGCGTTGCCGCACCGTCGATCCACCCCACGCCATGAACACAACTGCTACCGGTGTCATTGCCTCATCGTCATGTCTGCGCCTTCCTCCACCTCTGTGCCACTGCCAGCCTAGTTCAATGCCACCACTGTCGCACGCACGTGGTTGAGCTTGTCGTCGCCTTGTCATTTATGGCACTATGGCCACATGGACCATGCCGATCAGTGGACGCACATGCTTGTCTGTTGCTGTCTGCGTGCATGTTGCACCTAGATCATGTCGGCGACGTTCCTACCAAGGTGAGACCAAGATGAGCCCACTTGCCGCCTCATCTCTCTCTCTCTCCCTCTATTGCTGCCATCGAGCCGCACCATACAATTGGCCACCAAGTGATCACTTCCATTTAACTCAGCACATCTATGGCTACACCATCAAGTTCTCTCACTGCCTGACCCCACCTAGCCATGAAGAAGGCACTACCAAGCTCCAATTTGGCGCTTTTCCCACTACCATGCCAATAAGTCCACGTCTGACCATGGACGAGGGCAGTCCTCCTACCATCCCTCCTGAGCAAATTCACCTACACCACTAGCTTTGCCTTGCTTCCCTCTTCACCTTGTGCATGCTAGTGGAACCGCTACCGCCTCCCCATCGCTACATGTGGCCACACCTCCTCCGCCATCCTCCACCCCAACCATCACCTCGGCTAGGTCCACGAGAGTCTACTGATGCTCCCTCGCTAGACAATTAGGTTCTTAGGTGCTCGGACTCACTAGGGTAGTCACGCCACCATCGTGGATGGCCACACATCGCTGCAGCTCAGTCCAGCATGTCCCGCTACCTCGCGTTGCTGCTTGGTGTAGGAAGTTGGACCATAGTCGAAGGTTGGCCCAACCGATAGGCCAGCGCGAGCCTCTAGTGGCCGACGCGATCATGTTGTGTCGTCATCTGCCACGCCGCCGTGCACTGAGCCGCCAGGGGTGCGTGCGGGTGAATTAGAGAAAGGACAGGGGGTTAAGTGAGAAGTTCTGAGAGAGGGGGAAATAGTGTTAGCACTTAGTTGTGATTTGAGAGAAGTCTGAGGCCTCTTTTGCAAAAGCGCCAACGCGCGCGGGACTCCCCAACCGTGGGCCTCCTCGCGAGTGGGCTGGCCTCACGTGGGCCATGCCAATGGGCCACGCGTGTGGGACGCGTGGGAGATTCGCTTTTCGTTTTCCTAAGGAATTAGAAATAGTTTTCTAATTTAATTTCTGAGCTGATCTTTGGTAATTAATATAAAATCATGTAGGTGTCCAAAAATTATGAAATAAATTTTGTTAGGTTCCTAAAATTGTGCTCTATCTGTTGGTGTATTTAGTTCATATTTATATGTGTTGACATTAGGAGCTATTAAATCATTTGAGAATGCTTAATAATATTAAATTAATTATTGTAGGATTTTTTGTGGTGAATTGATGATAGTTTTGATCCTAAAATTTTTACAGCAGTTTTATTGTATTATTACTGTAATTTTTGTAGCTTTAGAATAGACTAAGCATTAGGGTTGTTAAATGCTCTTTGTTTCAATATACATTAAATCACTAGTCGAAATAAAGATATATCCTTAAATTGTCAAGCTAAGGGTTTGTTAGTTGAACCCAACACTTTGCTTGATGAAAATAATAGTTAGCTTAGTATCTTAGTCATTAGAGCTATCTTAGTAGCTTAGTATGTGTATTCTTATTTTAAGAGTTGTTATTGCCTAAATGCTAAGTGTTGCATCATCATCGCATGCATGTAGAGAACGAGTTGGCAGAGATTGTGACCACCGGTGAACACGAGCTCGAGGAGATCGTCGAGGAGTACGAGGAGGAGATTCTCATGCAGGAGGAGGTCCCAGAGCTACCAATGACTGACTCAGCTGACATCGTGCCTACCCAAGGCAAGCCCCGGTGCATAACCTCTATTTTATAATTCACCGTATATATATGTGTTGTGCATTTACGTTACAGAAATTTTATGGATACCACAAGCATAGATATACATATCCTAAGAGTCTTACTAGTGCAGGTTCGAGTAGATGCTATGCTTCAGTCATCGGTAGCGTGAGTAACCTATTGTTGCTCACAATAGGGCATTATTATTACTCTCATAATAAATGATGAAAGGAAAAATGGAGACAGGGTAGGGATATGGTATGGGTATTGGTGGGTGTAACAGGTTGTGTCCCATAGCCAATGGGGCTTAGCTTGGTTACACTATTTTCCCTAGATGATCCTTAATCGTCAGCGGCGACGGGTAGGCGGTAGCGGTTCCACTGGCATGCGCAAGGTGGAGAGGGAGATAAGGCGAAGCTAGTGGTGCAGGTGAATTGGCTCAGGAGGGACGGTAGGAGGACTGCCCTCTTCCATGGTCAGACGCGGCCTTATCGGCATGGCAACATGAAAAGCACCAAATTGGAGCTTGGCAGTGCCTTCTTCATGGCTGGGTGGGGTCAGGCAGTGAGAGAACTTGATGGTGTAGCCACAGACGTGCTAAATTAAATGGAAGTGATCACTCAGTGGCCAATTGGATGGCACGGCTCGACGGCGGCAACAAAGGGAGAGAGAGAGACGAGGCAGCAGGTGGGCTCATCTTGATCTCATCTTGGCAGGACATGGCCAGCGTGATCTAGGTGTGACACGTGCATAGACGCAACGAACAAGCACGTCCATCCACAATCGGCATGGCCCACGCGGCCACAGTGCCATAAATGACAATGTGACGATGAGCTCAACCACGTGCGTGTAGCAGTGGCGGCATTGGAACTGGCGTGAACATGATGGTGAGGCGACAGCACTGGAGCAGCTGCGTCATGGCGTGGGCTGGATCAGTGGTGCGGCAGCGCGGCGAGGCAAGCTGCAGCATCGCCTGACCATCCGAGCAGCAGCAGCGGCTCCACATGGTAGAGCCAGTGGTGGCTAGGCTAGGGCAGTCATAGCCGAACACTGCGCAGTGCATGTGCTGTGCGCAGAGTGAGCAGGCGTGGCGACGTCATGCCCCCGAGACGTGGTGACCGCGCTCACCCAGTGAACTAACTTGAAATCACGTCTTGCATGAATTTTAAAGCGCCAATAAAAACTAAACTGGTTGTTCTGGAACCTAAATCATCTTCACCATGCTCCAGAGGGGATATGAGGCTACCAACCCGAGCTAAAACATGACACCACCTCCTAACTCGATTTCACAAAATAAATCACCAAACATTGCATTGTCTAGCAGTCAACATACTTGAAAATATTCCAAATTTTTTAGCTGAACTTGATTCCAAATTACATTTCTAGGCTATTAGAAATGTTGGCTAGCACTGTTATTTTTCCACGGCAAGTATTTCATTGTCATCTACAAAGTTCATATTCCAAACTTTATTTAGCGCCACATATATGTTCTATAGCATTTTTGTTCAATAAAAATAGTTTTAAACCCTAATTGATACATATGAGTTATGGAATAGCTTATCATTTAACATTTTTATTGATCATCTGAAGTTACAAAAATGTTATCTACACATTCCATCACATAAACATGATGCTCATGACATAATTTAGTAGTTTGTTTAGGGCGTAACACCGAGGGTGTTACAGAACATCTGCTATTCTTAGCATAACTACTCTAGGACATGCCTGCTCCAGTCAAGGAATATTCTTTTATTCTTTATTCTATCTTTTTCCTTTATCCTTGAGATTGGCTTGTGGGTGCATCACACTATCCAAATATTTATCTTGGCTTACCCCTGCTATGAGCATTGGTCTAATATACAGTCATGTTATCTTGTCCATGCACCAATTAGATACTTTTATATCATGCCTTCCTTTGTAAAAATATAAATTAATGATACCCTAAATTCTTCTAGGTGAAATGCTACAATGGTATATCCGTACGCTTGTGGATTCTTTCGCATACGTTAAGAAAAAACAACAATGGCCTCTAGCGGAGCTTTCTTTCATTTGTCTGCTAGTGAAGCAAGGATTATCCTTGATAAAATCCTTGAAAACACTCCTTGCATCGGCATTCATGATGAACTCCTCAAGGAAGAAGAGGAATTATTTCCCAAGCAAGAAGAGAAAGTTTTTATAGCCAAATCACAACCACTCCAATCCTAAGATTTAGCTATCAATCATAAACCACCAATACCCCCAAAACCCAAATCCTCTAAAGGAAGAAGAAATTCAACCTTTGGGATTTCCTTTTGAAATCGAGAATGACTTTTTCTTTAAGTCACAAAAAAAAGAATGACTTTTTCTTTGATACTGATTTTGGGAACACCTTGAACTCTCATCTCCAAAAGAGACCTTCAAGGAAACATAATTCATATCCTCTCAATAATTGATCTCTTAGAAAGCCTCCCAAATCAATATCATCTCATACCTCGAATTCCAATGTGGGATATTAGGAAAAATCCAAGGATGGAATGTCAAGTGAACTCATAGAAGGAGAACCAAGTTATTTAGAAGCCATTTCTTTCCTCTCCCCTTCTATGCCGCATTTGATGTCTCACCTCGAATCTACCTCTAAACCCATCCTTGACCCCAATGATCCCCCTTATGCTCCTCCTCCTGAGTCTTATGATGATCCTATCATTGACTCTAGGAATCCATTAAGACACCCAAGGCATGGGAGTCATGAAGGCTACAAATCTGACTAAGAATAGTAACGACAATGGCTAGAGCATATCAAGAATTCATGTGGCACTGTAAGTAAAGAATGATTGGATGAGGCTGAAGCTTCAAGGGGTGAACTTATGTCAATCTCTCTAACAACCATGACCTATCTAAATCTTGAGGAGGATTTGGATTGTCATAAGAAAGAAAGTGCTCACCCTCTCCTTGAAACAAAAGATTTTATTAATAAACATGAGAGTTATTTCTTGAACATCCCATCAAATCCATGCTCACATAAGAAATATCCTAAATCGATCTGTCTCTCTACCATCATCCATAAGATCTATAACCCCTTCATGCTTCCTGTTCCTAAAATTTTTGTAGGGTTAGTTGTAGATGCGTTTGTTTATCATAAATATTGCAAATCTCATAGTTATTTTGGCATGAGTTTTGCAGACAAGTCCGCGAAGGTTGGTGTTGAAGGGGAAATCACTTCACCAACATAAGACACAATTCGAAGGTTTCCCAAGGACAAGCTTTTGTCCTAAAACAAGCACTTCCAGAAGATAACCTGAGCTTTCATCATTTGCTCTAATAAAATTTGTTCTTTCTAAAAAATAAAATAGATTTGTTTTTATAAAAAAGAAGAGACTTTGTAAAATGAGCTTAAGGATATAATTGTAGAATTGTTCCTTTGGGTATTTTTGTCACTAACCATTTTAGGTCCAAGCAAAAAGAATGAAGGGTAGAAACACAAGGTAAATCCATCCAAACATCATGCCACAAATGAAGCACATTCAAAGGAAAATTCCACCACCTAAACTTGGTTTTGCTCATCTTAAAATGTTGCAAAATTCAAGTGTGGGGGAGTGGATTTCTCTAAGTACATCATGACATGCTTCATTGCTTATTTTTGTTTTGGTTGTCTCTAAACCTTGCTTTCTCTTTATGCCTTGATCATCTTACTAAGTCACAAAAACTAATAATAATAAATATTTAATAAAATACAAAATAAAAAAAAGAGAATGCTCCTTTGATTCACCATACATGTTCTTGTTTCTATTTGAATGAATCTCTCTATTCTTTCAAGCTTCATTGTTCTATTATAAATATGCTTTGGTTTGGGAGTATTGTGTAGACGACTTCCATAGGCTTTTTAAATTAAGCATGGTGCTTAGGTTAAATAGCCTTTCTTAATCAAATAAGACATGGTGGCAAACTTGATTTTATTGAATCAAAATATACTTTTATAGAATTTAGTTGTACATCTGGGCTAACCCCTGTACGAAGATTTCAAAATTTTGGTGGGTATGTCACGAGATCATTCATGGAGACAAATCATGATTTGAGAAATGAAACAATGAGTGGAGCAGAAGATCCACAAAAGAAAGAGCAAAAAAATATGGCATGACAAAAGGATGAGAAAGGAGTGCAATCTAGGAGACCAGATACTCGTGAACAACTCAGGATACGAGGCTAGCCGAGCAAGGAAAGCTTCAAGCAGAAGAAAAGGACTATCACAAGTAGTCTACCCTTCATCACATGGTGATGTTACAAATGTAACATCTTAAGGTAAATGTTCATTATTTAAAAAAGCTTTTCCTTGATTCTGGTATGCACATAAATAAAGAATCAAACATGTTTGAGTTATATCTTTGCTTGATCCAACCCAACTGACTCAACATATCTTCTTCTATAAGTTCATTCATAGCACCACTTTCTTGATCTCATAGTGTTAACCAAATAAGCTGAAATGTTCCACATTCTATCTCTGGTAGATGATGTCATAATCATGTAAAGTTTGATACATTATGTCATAATAAGTAAGTTGGACAACCCCTTCGTAGGTTAAGCAACTCAATCCTTTTGGCTAAATATATTCAAATGCTATATTCATGCTCAACTCATCTTTTGATCTTATCACCCATGTTATATGAATAATAAAGACACATAACAATCAAGCTTATCCAGTACAATGTGCCTAAGGCTAGAGAAAAATGAATAAATTTTTAGTTCTGCTGGTGTTCTTCCACCAATAGAACCCATACACTTGATCTCTACATTGTCTTTACGACCAAAATACACTTTAAGCAAAGTGTGCGGGTCGGTTGCCTCCCCATGGAATCAGACTATGCTGTAGGTCCTGCTTTAATCGTCATGCAGTTGGTTTGCACGAAGTCAATGTTGTGTGCGTAACTTAGCTTTTTTTTTTTTTTGTTATAAAGGGCTCACTAGCACACTAATAACAATACTAGACAAGATGGAACTGGCTAACTAAACTAACACTTGAGTAAACCTGCTTCATATACGTGCCGAAGATCGATACTGATACTATTTAATTCATCGGATGGCAGTTTATTTTTTTCAGTAGCATATATACGACGACATAATAATTCTTTGATGTTTTGTATTATAATATTGCATTTTGATGATGCATTTTCTGATGTTATTTTTTAGTTTGTACTGATAAATACTATAATATTTTTAAGAAATACTACCGTTACGATATGCACGGGTAATTTTGCTATTAATTATGTTCACGAGATATACATGCACGCGCGGGTGGCCAGGGTCACAGGAAGTGTCCTGACACACCATATAGTATGGCGAGGTAGCCAAGCCACGCAATTATGATTATGATAGACCATGCATGCACACACGCACGTACAAGAAAAGATGGATTATATTTGTCCATTGTCCTTGCTCTCATGCTGCCCCTGCTGCCGCGTCGTTGGCACACAGATCCTGGTAGGCGAAGAGCTGGTAGGGCGGTCTATCGGCGGCCAGCCACTGGTGGAGGAAGAACTTGCGCACCGTGACGGACAGATCCGTGGTGATCTGGATGATCTCCACCATGTTGGGGTACCAGTCGGGCTTGTCGCTGGACCCGTCGGACACCAGCAGCATCCTGCACGGCATGGTAGCCAGGCACTCGTGGCGCCTGCCGAAGATGTCGAGGTCGCCTGGCTCGAAGTAGTCGTAGTCGGCGCCCAGCCAGCCCCACGACTCCAGGTCCCCGACCTCCAAGACGCTGCGCCCGTCCGCGCTGCTCAGCTTCAGAGAGATCCGGGCGTCCGTGCCGGCCCCCTCCACCGCCGCCGTCTTGACGACGAGCTCGTAAAGGCATTGCGCTGCGGCGGCGGCGGCGGCGGCAGTGGTGTCTGAGTCGCAGCAGCAGGGGTGGTTGGGCATTGGCGCCAGCAACAACCAGTGTGGAGACATCCCTCGCAGTCGCAGCAGCGACAGCAGCAGTGAGAGCAGCGAGGGTGATGAGGACAATAACGGGAAGCTTCGTGACAGCCGTTGGCCGGCGGGTGATGTGCATCATCGAAGGTCGAAGGTGGACTATGGGTCTGTTGGCTTAAACTTATCAATCGACTTATCAGCTAGAATCACAACAAAAACAGTTTCAGCCGGCTTTAATACCAGTCGAACAGGCCCTATACCTTGTTGTGATCGAGCTGAGTCTCAAGGATGGCAGTCCTGATATATGTGGGGCGGGGCTTATTGTTCATAGCTGCAGTGCGTGACACGGACACGGGTAGGTTAGAATGTGTGGCACGCGCGCGATGAAAAATCTCAATCTCGCTTCAATTCTTGTTGTTGTCTAGATGCTATCTCATGCATCGCCAATAATCGCGATCGTGAGACAATTCCTAACCCAGCCTTGGATCGGCCAAGGCAGCCAGGCTCCCGTTAGCCATGCTGAACACGTGCAAATATATATGACATGTTTGGTTGCTTGTTTTCTCTCCGTAAGGCCCAAGCAAGAGATCGAGCTCATGTTTGGTTACATTACATGGATGTAAAAGAAGATGCAAAAACCTGATACAAGCAAGTATGATTGCTTATACCTGGATGCAGCTGGGTAGAGTTACCCATTGCATGCGGTGGTGAGAATACCACCACCACCTCTGTGACGCTAGCTAAAATAAAAGTTTGCAATATTACATACATCGATTTGCAAACCAAAATTACATTGACTAAAGATTCAATATCATAGAAATGATTTGTAGCAAACGCCTGAGTTTTTCAATAGAGACGGCTCACTCACCAGCCTTCGCCACTACAGTGCCGGCGCTCGAGTCCCACTAGTTCCGCCGCCTATACAAATGGTTTAGTACGGGCGGCTAGTACTCTCAGCCGCCCCTGAAAATAGGTCAACCGCCTCTACCAATCCATTTCTAGGGGTGGCTAGAACAAACCGCCTCTACTGATACATTTGCAGGGGCAGCTAGATAAGTGGCCACCCTTACTAATGCTCCAGGTATAACTAGCTCAGACCCCCTTCTTCCTCTCAAACACTACTACAAAAAGTTTATCGTCCCCTAATTTGGTCGTATAAGTCCTAACAAAAAAACAATGTGCAGGTGCACAACATATTCTGTGAAAAAACTATATGTCGATGAACAAGTACTGCAACAGACCACATACAGTTCTAGAATATACCACCTATGTTTACTTAAGTTTGTAGAACCCAAATTTGACAATAATTCGACAACATCCAAAGCATTCCAAAGAGAAATCAAAATTAAATCCACAATTCCAAAGCTAATTTCGATTATCTCAGAGGTCATTGTGCGGGATGGCGAGCGGGAAGCCGGACGCGAGTGACACAAGCTCGAGCCAGCGAGAGGCGAGGTCGACGCCCCGTGGCCTCACGTTCGAGATGCTCCTGTCCCCCGCTTCCAGTCGAGCTGCCCCTCCTCCCTGACCCCTCTCCACCATCCCTCATGCTCGTAGCACCGTTTGCCGGTGGCCCTTCCGCCGCTTTTCGTCTAAGGGGAGGGCGAGGAATGGAAATTTTGGGTGGAAGTATTTCCCCTCCGCGCGCTATTTTATACCTAGTGAATATCACCGCGGGAGCGTCTGTGGAGCCGGCGGAGATACTTCATCATCACCCCGGTGGTAATAATTTGTTTCCATGGCCGCCGAATTCGGACATGTAATTGCATCAAGCCAAGCGACTCTACATTTCTCCAGATACGTTCTCTGTTCTAGACCATAGGAAGGCACGACGTCTCTTGTCCAGTTGTTTCAGCGCCCATGCGGACAAGCAAGTGGCGATAGAGATGTGAACAGGGATCGTGGACAATGTCACCTTGGTCAGGAGAACTCGCCCTGCATCCGTTAGCAGACCTGCCTTCCAGGTGGGAATCCTTGCTGCCACTGAATCGATCAGCAGCTGTTCATCCGCCCAACGCAGCCTGTGCGTAGGCTTAGCGGTATGCCCAGGTACTGGCAAGGGAACGTCGCCTGTTGCCCAGGGAACGCCTCCAAGATGGCATGCATGTCTTCCGGCGAGCATCAAATTAGCGAGAACGAACAAGTTTGTGATAAGCCCCCATGCGTCAGCGAAGAGGTTTAAGATGGCACGGATGCAGTTTAAATCGGATTGCAATGGCGTAAGGAAAAGCACGAGATCATCCGCATACAGAGATGCGCAATGTCTGATCATTGTTGATGGGAGCGGCCGGAGCATGTTGTAGTGGTCTACAGCTGCAATCATGTTGTTGAGGACCTCCATGACGACGACGAACAAAATGGAAGACATAGGGTCTCTTTGCCGAAGGCCACACGCATGACAGATTTTCCTCCCCGGCCTACCGTTCACCAGGATTCTTGTTGTGGCCATGGAGAGGAGGATGGAGATCCACTCGGTCCATCGCCCAGGAAAGCCGATGAAGGTGAGCAACTGGATGAGGAACTCTCAAGAGACCGAGTTAAAAGCTTTGGCAATATCGATCTTCTTGAGCACGCTCGGCATGCATCGGCTATGCAGCCAGTGACAGGCAAACTGGACCGTCATGAAGTTGTCATGGATCCATCTGCCCCGGATGAAGGCCTTTTGGTTGCATTTGACCAGTTCAGGCAGGCGGGGCGCTAGGCATGTGGCCAACCCCTTGGCGATTAGCAGCTTTCCAACGTTGTGTATTAAGCTCATAGGGCGGTAGTCCTTCAGCCGAGACGGCGCTGCTGTCTTCCTTAGCAGGACCATGTTGACGGTGTTCAGCAGGTGAAAGTTCCTTCTGTCCAGTGCCTAGATGGAGTTGAAGACTGCGCCGAGGTCATCTTTGATGATGTTCCATGCCGCCTCGTAGAATCTACCGGTGAAGCCATCAGGCACAACTAGATTCATGTTCTTTGCCGAGTGAACACACGGCAAAAAATTCATCGGTAAAGACCTCTTTGCCGAGTGTCTTTTATCGGGCACAAGGCAAAGAAAAGCGACCGTCACGGTGCCGGCCCCGTTCACGATGGCTTTGCCAAATGCCAACCCTGTAGGCACTCCGCAAAGATTTTTTTATTTTTTTTAAAAAAAAATCTTTGCCGAGTGCCCCCTGGCCGGCGCTCGGCAAAGTTTGAATTTTTTTTAAAAAAAATCTTTGCCGAGTGCCCTCTTGTCGGCGCTCGGCAAAGTTTGAATTTTTTTTTAAAAAAAAAAAAATCTTTGCCGAGTGCCCTCTGGCTGGCACTCAGCAAAGTTTGAATATTTTTTTTAAAAAAAAAAATCTTTGCCGAGTGCCCTCTGGCCGGCACTCGGCAAAGTGTGAATTTTTTTAAAAAAAATTCTTTGCTGAGTGTCATGGTCATAGCACTCGGCAAAGCTGAAAAATTAGTTTTCCGAGCGTCCATTTTTCCAGCTTTGCCGAGTGCTATAACCATGGTACTCGGCAACGGGGTCCTTTGCCGAGTGCAACACTCGGCAAAGTGACCCAAAATGACAATTTTTAATTTTTTTTACATTCCATCATGACAAATAAATTCATACAAACATATATCACATATATATCTCATCAATCCACATATCACATCGATCACAATATATATCACATATATAATAATAAGTGCTCAAGTCCATCTAAATAAATTCACAAGTCCATCAAAGTCCACAAGTGCATCACAAGTATATCACAAGTCCATCACTAAGTGAACAACAAATGAAAAAAATACAACGTGGTGAAGGTCCATCATTTGGAGGTGCATGAGGTGGATTATTCGAACCACCGTCAGATGAAGACTGCACAAAGGAGAAAAGATTGCATGTAAGACAAGATTATTTAGATAGCTAATCTAGGAAGGTAGAGGCCATACAAGCAAAGCATAAGCGAAAGTAAAAAACTTTTATACTCACAGGAGTAGCTGGATGTACAGGACGCGGAGGCGGAGGTGGAACCAACAGCCCAGCTGACAGAGAGAAGCCCACACGTTGCCCAAGCCCTTGTAGGAACTCCGTAATGTCCGTCAGCCTCTGCGTCTGGGCCTACCGCTCAGCCCACTCGGCCTCCAGCTGGGCCACCATCCTCTGGTGCCCAGCCTCCTGCTCCTGACGTTGCCTCATTTCTTGTTCCAGTCAGGCCTGCAATATTTCACTTCAATGTTTCAGTAATGCAAAGCTAATTAAGATGTGTAAAGATCAATGTATGACGAGTAAAACAGGAATAACCTCGAGTGCGTCGACCCGGTGCTGTGCAGCGGTCGGTCATGTGCGAATGGCCGGGCTCTCGCTCGTGCTCCGTGCTCGGATCTGAGAGAGAGAGGGAGTGGAGGCCGTGTCGATGACGCCGTCGCCAAGCCAGAACCGCCCATGCTTCTTGCCTTGCCCCGCCCTCATGACGGCCTCTTCATCGAAGTCCTGGGTGCTCGGATCGTGGTCTGACCCATGGAGCGACCTTGCCACCTCAATGTACTCACTGATGCGGGAGTGGACGCTCGAGTTCGTGTATGCCTCGGGCAGGTCCTCCAGGTTGAAGGAGACATTGGACGTCGCCTTGCCCTTGTGGGCCATACACCATGCCTGGAAGTCCGAGCAAGCCTAGCCACTATGTGACGCCGACTGCGAGAAAGACAGCACGATGATTAGAAATCAGGCAGAACTGAGCGTCACAATAGATAAATGAATTCGCATACCCATGCTTGTTTGTATCCGGTGAGGCTACGGCTACCTTGATGTTGTGCTGGACCTTGCATCTGCAAATGACGGTCTCGGGCATCCCTGTGCATGTTGAGGTACTCCTCCGTGAACCACCTCTCCACCATCATCGCCCAGCACTCGGGATACGCTTGGCACCACCAGGGAATCATCTACACGTCATCAAGTATTGGACATATAAGAAGATCAAATTAAACCAATTTAATCTCAAAACGAATCAATATTGATGTTCTTCATTTACCTCAAGGTACTGCTCCCGGGTCAGCTGCATCTCTCTTGCGTCTTTTTTTGTTTTCCTCTCTCCAAGCTTCGACTCATAGTAGGTTACGATGGCCTAGATGCGCACCTCGTGATGCATGTCGGTGATGAGTTTTTTACAGGCTTTGGTAGTCACCTGCTCTGCCCTGCCCTCAAATCCCTCCTCGCATCTATAATAAGTCTACATACAAAAGTGATGTATCCATTCATTATTTCAAGAAAAGTCCAATGAATGCGACGTATTGAGCAATGTTGTGCGAGGGAGACTTACCCAAAACTCTGCCTTCACCCGCGCTGCCTTGTTGGGGTACTCCGCATCGGTGGTGACGGCGTAGTGGTCAAACGAGTAGACTGGCTCCATCTTCGATGCGTACATGACAATGCCGGGGAAGTGTTGCCTGCACAGAAGACCCAGGATGCCATTGACTAGCCGTGCGTAACCACCCGACACAACCACCCAGTTCCTGCACAAGTGATTAAGAAAAATTATTAGTTTTTTCGTCATATCATATGAAGTAGTGGTGATAACATATAAAGTTACTTACTTTTGCCCTTCGGGGCAAATCACTAGGCGTTGGTGAGGAAGCGGAACCTGTGAGAGGCTCGCGGGACCTCGCAAGTAGACACTTGAAGAGGAGTCGGAGGAAGCGGAACCCGTGCCTGCCGCCTCCAACTCATCGTCCTCGTGCGGCCCCTCCTCGTCCGTTTGCCGAACCAGCTCATCATCCGACTCATCCACGGGTGCCACCTCCTCCTCCGGCTCCTCCTCACGCGGCGTGGGAGGAGATGGCCCCCTCCTATGTCTGGCGGTCCTCCTCCTCCTCCTCATGTCTGATCCCTCCACCGCCCCCTCCGCCTCCTCCTGCAGCCGACTGCGTCTTTGGTAAATCGAGTTCACGGACCTATGATGGTCACCCGCCATCTTTGTTCAATCACCTGCAATAAAAAAGAAAAACAAGACGTAATTAGAAATATGTGCAAAAATGAATAAAACATAATTACAAAAAACATAGTAATACATGTATTAGAAATATTTGTAAAAATGAACAAAACATAATTACAAAAAACATAATATTACATGTATTAGAAATAATCTTCATGATTGAGATTAGCTGGATCATAGGTCTCGTCATCACTATCAACATTGTCCAACTCATCAACACTATCCGAAGGAGGAATGTTGTCTTCATTGTCATTGCCTAAACGTAATCGTTCAAGCATTTGTATGTCCTTTAGATTTCGCACCTCGTCTCCAGCATCCTCGTCATTATCCCTTTCATTGTCTACTTCCATTCCTATCTCTTCGGTTAAGTCTATGTCAAACCTCCCTTGTAGGCCCTCTTCTTGATAGAACTCTCCATCATATGTGTTTGGGTTGAAGTTGTAATCTTCATCGTTTGGGATAGGTAGTTTACCATGTGGCGATACCTTGTGCACAATAGACCAACCCTTAAGATGCTCGGCATCTTTGCACGCGTATGATGTATAATAAACCTGAACGGCCTGTTGATCCACAATGTAGATATCTTTTCCTAGATAGATGGAATTCTGTCGAATCTCGACTAGCCCAAGCTTAGGGGTTCGTCTCGTTACTCCAAGATGAAACCAGTGGTATTTGAATATGACAGGAGTAAGAGGTTTGGAACCATAGAATGATAATTCGTAGATTTCTTCAATTCTTCCATAATAGTCGAGTCCATCAGTGCCGAGCGTAACAACTCCGCTGTTTGTGGTTTTTCAATTGGGCCGACTCTACTCGTAGCTTGCTGTGTGAAAACAATATCCATTCACATCATAACCGGTAAATGACTTGACCCTAACGGCACAGCCGTTTGCAACCTGTCTTAGCTTATCACTTATAGGCGCATCAATTTGGGCTTTCTGTTTGAACCAATAAATAAAATTAGGGCTCCCTGGTCCCGCACCCTATGAAAGAAGGGTATCATTTTCTTGTGGGGTAGGTTGCCTTGATGCATGCCAAGATTGACGAAGAAATTCCCTATACCAACGAGAAACAAGGAGGTTGGATGAAGAAAGAAGGACATACGGCGAAATGAACACAAGTTCATTCAGAACTTACCCAATGAACGGCTGCACCTCGACAAGGTTGGTCAACACATACAGCATGATACTGTGCCACTCTTCATTTTTCAATTGCTTAGTGGTCGATGCACTTGCGCTTCTGAGTTGCCCTTGAAAAAGGCTGAGGTTCGATTCATTTTCACCAGCATTGTAACGAGGGGGTGGATTATAAACGCTAGGAAGTTTCTCAGTGTAGTATTTCTCTGTGAAGTTCGACACCTCTTCTAGAATGTATGCCTCTGCAATGGAAGCCTCAATTTTGGCTTTATTTCTACATTTTTTATGAAGAGTCTTCAGACATCTCTTGATTGGATAGCACCAACGGTTCTGCACGCCCCCCCCCCCCATCTGTGCCTCATACGGGAGGTGCACAATCAAATGCTGCATCGATAAGAAGAAGCCAGGTGGAAAGATCTTCTCCAACTTATAGAGCAACACGGGTGCCGCTTTTTTCAAGTCATCAATGACGGTCCGAGAGAGCTCCTTGGCACAAAGCTAGCGGAATAAGTAGCTCAACTCTGCCAGCACTTGCTAGACATGCTCCGGGACATAGCCTCGAACCATCGCCGGAAGAAGCCGCTAAATCCATATGTGGTAGTCATGACTCTTTATCCCGTTGACTCACAGAGTGCCTAAGTTCACTCCCCTCTTTAGATTCACTGCATACCCACTAGGGAACATTAGCGTCTTGATCCATTCAAGTACTTCCCTCCTTTGGTCCTTTTTCAAGATGAAATTGGCCTTAGACCTTCTCTAGCTCTTGCCACAACTAGGAGGTTGCATCTCTTGATTTGGTCTATCGCACAACATTGCTAGGTCCACTCTAGCCTTAGGGTTGTCCTTAGACTTTTCAATGTCCATGAGTGTTGCCCAAAGTGCCTCGGCGACATTCTTTTCAGTGTGCATTACATCAATGCTATATGGCAGAAGGTCATCAAAATAGAGGAGCCTCGTCATGCCCGAGATATGAGTCCACATATGTTGCTCACCATATCCCACAAAACCACCTTCTTCATTGGGCATGAGAGCATCTATCTAAGCATGAAACTTGGCACCGGTCATCATCCGCGGTGTAGGATTTGTCACTTTGACACCTTTCGTAAAGTTCTTGATGTCTTATCTGAATGAATGGTCAAGAGGTAGGAATTGATGATGTCTGTCGAACGATGAATACTTGCCACCCTTCTACAACCAAATGAACCTCACACCTTCCTTACATATTGGGCATGGGAACTTCCCGTGAACACACCAGGCGCAGAATATCCCATATGCCAGGAAGTCATGCAGGGAGTAGTGGTACCAAACGTGCATTTTGAAGGTTGTCTTTATAGCTCGATCGTATGTCCATACCCCTTTGTCCCAATCATGGACCAATTCATCAAACACGGGCTCCATGAACACACCCATATTACTCCCTGGGTGTCCAAGAATTATCAACGACAAGAATACGTTATGTCGTTAAAAGGAGACACCGAGGGGGGAGATTAAGGGGGATAACGAAGATGGGCCAACATGTGTATGGGGCAGCCATCATTCCATAAGGATTGAACCCATCTGTTGCTAGCGCG
This sequence comes from Miscanthus floridulus, assembly GCF_019320115.1. Classification (NCBI taxonomy): domain Eukaryota; kingdom Viridiplantae; phylum Streptophyta; class Magnoliopsida; order Poales; family Poaceae; genus Miscanthus; species Miscanthus floridulus. The sequence goes on along the minus strand of NC_089592.1, from coordinate 29,467,448 downwards.
ACACGTACATTACGAGCCTCATATGCTTTGTCACAATGTTTGTCATTAAAGCGGATCCAAGCTTCACCATCGGATGGATGTACCATCTTGTCAGGATTGTATCGTTTGCCATTTTTGTGCCATGTCATCTGTTTCATGGATCCTTGGTCATGTATAGCCGTTGGATCCTCGGTAGGAACAGAAGGTACCATAGGATTTTCACGGGGATCATAAGTTGCCTCTTCTGACCATCATCAGAGTCTACCTCCAGGTACCTGGAGGATTTACACTTTGGACAGAACTTTGCATGCTCATGTTCTTTCCTAAATAGGACGCACCCCTTTGGACAAGCATGTATCTGCTCATACGGCATCTTAAGTGCACGAAGGAGTTTCTGTGACTCGTACATGCTCTTTGGCGGAATGTGGCCCTCCAGAAGCTAGGTGACAATCACGGCCAACATCTTATCAAAGCCAGGTCCACTCAAGTTTAACTCGGACTTCAACCCCATTAAGCGTCCAATGGCATCTAGTTGAGACACCGTTGACCGATCGTGAAGGGGTTTCTGTGCCGAGTCCATCATGTCGTAGAACGCCTGTGCGGCTGCCTCCATCTTCTCCTTCTCACGTCCCTCATCGAACTGTCCTTAGTGAAAGTCATCTAACATGTCTGCTACCCCGGCATCAGCATCAAAAGCCTCCACCCGTGGTCTCACCACCTCCTCTCTCATACGATGGGCTTCACCATGGTGGACCCACCGGGTGTAGTCCGGCGTAAATCCATTCTTCACAAGATGTTTACCCATTTCCACCTTGTTTACCCTTCTCCTATTTCCACATTTGCTACAGGGACACAAAACTAGGCAATGTCCTTTAGCAGCCTTGCCAAATGCACTGTTCAAGAAAGCATCGGTCTTGTTCATCCATTCCGAGGTGTAATCACTCTGACTTCTCCAGCCCGTGTACATCCACTGACGAGCATCCATCCTCTAACATATGTATCAGCGAGTAATGTAACCATCAATTGCATCTACATAGTGTTCCTACTGTCTAATAGGTGAGGATAGGTCATAATCCCACCCGCGGATGCGTAGATAAGGTTAGTTTCCATGCTCTACTCCTATCCGAGATAGAATTTCGACAGCACATCCCTGCTGTTCTCCAGATACATGTCCTGCCAAAGAAGAGTGCAGTATCTGGAGAACAACAGGGAGGTGATGCCAAAACTCTGTCTCGGACTGGAGCAGACCATGGAAACTAACCCATCTACGCATCCACGGGCTGTCCAAAAAACATGGATAATCCAAAACAGATACGATCATAGATATGCAAAGATCTGCATACCTCCAACCGTATCTCTTTCGAACGGGAGACGCCTAACTGGGTTACGCGATCTACGACCATGGTATGGAAAGAGGGGTTATACCTAGGGTGGCGGCGGAGTCAAGCTAGCGGGGCCATGGCTAGTCGGTGAGTGGCGAGGCGACGCAGTGCAGGCAGACCGGCATGGCGACGGGAACTCTGACTCGGCTCAGACGGACTCTTCTCTACAAAAATGGAACAAAATACTGTCATTTAAAAAAAATCGACAGAACCTCCCCTGCACGGTGAGGTTTCCAAAACCTGCAAAAAACAACGGCACGATGGCCGACAAGCACATATGTCTCAAGAGAAGTCATGTAGTTTGGATATCAATCCATGCAGAAGAATATATCCAAGTAGTACCACTACTTCTACTACTACTTCCACTATTGCAACTACTACTACCACTAGTTCTACTACTACTACTACCACTATTGCTACAACTACTACCACTAGTTCTACTACTACTACTACCACTACTTCTACTACTACTACCACTAATTCTACTACTACTACTACCACTAGTTGTACTACTACTACCACTACTTCTAATACTACTACTACCACTAGCACTACAAGTACAACTAATACTACTACAACTATCACTACCACAACAACAACAAGAGAGAAGGCATACCTGACGGGCGCCGGGGGTAGGGGGGGGGCGGTGTCGGGGTCGGGCAGCGTCGGAGTCAAAGTCGGGGTCGCCGGAGTCGGGCACGGACGGCGTTGGGGCGGCTGGTCCACGAGGTGCGGGCTGGGTTGGGAGGGGAGAGGAACAATCCGAGGAAAGGGAAGGAGTGGAGGGGGGGAAGGGAAGGAGGAAGGGGGGAAGGGAGAGGGAGGGGGAAGGCGTAGGGGAAAGAGACGGAGGGAGATAGGAGAGGGAGGTTGGATGGCGAGGCCCGAGAGAGACGCTCTGGGGGCGGTGGCGGCGTGCGCGTGGCATGTGTGCGGGCTGCGTGGCCGGCCCAGGCGGGAGGGGTTAAATCCCCCCTTTGCCGAGTGCCCCCGATTTGGCACTCGGCAAAGGGTTTTTTAATTTTTTTTTAAAAAAATTCTTGCCGAGTGTCCTAGATCTGGCACTCGGTAAAGATTTTTTTAAAAAAATACTTTGCCGAGTGCCCCTGACACGGCGCTCGGCAAAGATTTTTTTTTTGAAATGTCTTTGCCGAGTGCCCCTGTGAAGGCACTCGGCAAAGAGGATATTTTAAAAAAAATCCAAAACCCTCTTTGCCGAGTGCCTTATTCTTGGCACTCGGCAAAGACCCCCTTTACCGAGTGCCATGCCCCGGCACTCAGCAAAGTTTTTTTATTTTTGGCCTCTAAATTTTTTGTGCAACCCTTTAAAGTACCAGTAACTCCTAGTTAGAATTTGAGGATTTTTTTGTGGCTTTTTGATATATTTAGTTACTTTATTTCGTTTACTTGAATTTTTTCAAAAAATATAAATTTGAACTACACGTGGTACGAATAATAGAATTTAATGATTCAAAAAATGATAGTCGTGTTACTGAGTGTAGTGTGAGGCCGTATCCAGGACTGGACCCAAAATTCCGGACATCTTGTTCACAAAACTTGACCGCAAACTTGCGTGCGAAATGTTTTTAAATTCTATAAAAAGCAAACGAAGTCCAAAAATTATGAAACTTGTTGAGATGTCGTGATATCGTATGTGGAGACTATGATAAAAATTTGAAACACATGTGGAGATGTCCTGGTTTGTAAGCATCGTACGTGACAACGTGCACCAAACCTTTTCAAATTTTTATCATAGCCTCCACATACGATATCACGACATCTCAACAAGTTTCATAATTTTTGGACTTCGTTTGCTTTTTATAGAATTTAAAAACACTTCGCACGCAAGTTCGTGGTCAAGTTTCGTGAACAAGATGTCCGAAATTTTGGGTCCGTTCCTGGAGACGGCCTCACACTACACTCAGTAAAAGGACTATCATTTTTTAAATCATCAAATTCCATTATTCGTACCACGTGCAGTTCAAATTTATATTTTTCAAAAAAATTCAAGTAAACAAAATAAAGTAACTAAATATATCTAAAAGCCATAAAAATCCCCAAATTCTAACTAGGAGTTCCGAATATTTTAAAAGGGCTGCACAAAAATTTGGAGGCCAAAAAAAAAAAACTTTGCCGAGTGCCTGGGCATGGCACTCGGCAAAGGGGGTCTTTGCCAAGTGCCAAGAATAAGGCACTCGGCAAAGAGGGTTTTGGATTTTTTTTAAAGACATTTCGGGAAAAAAAAATTCTTTGCCGAGCGCCGTGTCAGGGGCACTCGGCCAAGTCTTTTAAAAAAAAAATCTTTGCCGAGTGCCAGATCTGAGACACTCGGCAAAGATTTTTTTTAAAAAAAAAACCTTCTTTGTCGAGTGCCTAACAGCAGACACTCGGCAAAGAAGACCTTTGCCGAGAGCCTTTTTTGCCGAGTGCCTGCAATTCTTTGCCGAGTGCGGTCTTTGTCGAGTGCCTAATTTTTAACACTCAGTAAAACAGTTTGCACTCTGCAAAGATTCTGTTTCCAGCAGTGAGGTCCCGTCGCACAATCGTTATGGGATCTCCCTAACGATGGCCTAAACGCCCTCCTCGGTGAACTCGGCTTCCAGCTCGCTGAGTTCAAGCCGAGGCATACCTATTTGTGCCATGTTAATGTTTCTGGCACGTGCGAAGTATTTACCGAGGGTGTTGTAGTACTCAAAAACTGTGTCGGCTTTGGCATTCTCCGCTGCAAACGTCTGACCCTCGTGCTCTATTGTCGGAATGTAGCTTTTCCTATTTCGGTGACAGGTGGAAAAACCTTGTGTTCACATCCCCTTCACGCAGGAAATGGATACAGGATCTCTGGCGTGCGATCATCCTGGACAGCGACGCCAAGGATCGTGCACTTAAGCTCCTTGCACAGGACGATCTCAACGCCCTCGGCTCTTGCGCGACGTCAAGTTGGCCCACGATCAGCCGGGCCATGATGAGCTAAGAGCGGACGCTCCCAATGGCCTTAGCACTCCACAACCACATCCTCAGTGCCTTGGCAGTGTTGCGGAGCTTGAAGTCAAACACCTTGCAAGCGTCAGCGTTGTGCAGTCCGAACGCCCAAGCCGACGCGACGACATCGCTGAAGCCCTCCATGGACGTCCAGAACCGACTCAAATCTGAACTGCGGCTTGGCCCAAGGCGTGGCGTTTAGCCCAAGTGCCGAAGTGATGCAGCTCCATTATTCATCAATGACACGACGGAACCGCCGTACTGCTAATTACAAGTATGGTACGCACTCTTGTGTTGCACCGTGTCAAAACTCTCTTAACTGATGAGCACTCCCTCCTCCCCTCCCACTAGATCCATTATTCATCACAGAAAAATACAGAGAAGAAACACTAGCAACTGAATTGAAAGGGCATATTCAGCAGCACACTAGTGGGCATCGGATGCAGGTTGATTCATATATGTATATATGGACAACAGCTACTCTGCTTTTTGCCACTCTATGGTGCCTCCTGATTTACTGGAACAAGAACATACCTTTTTCTAGCAACCAGCAAGCTTACTATCGTTTCCAAATTTGTTCAAGAATTTCTCAAAAAAAAATATATATTCAGGAAAATGCTACTGCCTCCAGATGCTGCAACAAAAGTATCTGACCTCCCGATTGTCTTCGTTTCTACTCTTGCATCGTATCGTCAATACCATGCATGTCGCACATCACAACCTCTGTGCTTGTCGACGACAATGGCTTCCTGGGGGAACAAGGCTTGCCTGGCTTCAGGTGGTTGTGTTCACCACTGTACACAATCTCAGCAATTTGGCCATCTACTGTCGTCTCCACCTTCCTCTTCACAGGGCAGCTAGGGTGAGTGCACTTGTAGTAGCTCCGTGGGAACTCGCTGCCTTTCACTTTCTTTTGCCCATATTTCCTCCAGTTATACCCATCAAGCGACAAACGACTGCGCACACCATTCCGCCCTGGCAGCTTGGCATGCTGTTACATGGTCACAGCACGTGAAATGCTCTGCATTGACTTCCACCTCCTCAGATATGGCATCCGACCCGGCATCCTGCGAGTTAGTTTAGCACATCTGAAACAAGATTTCATGATGATACCCTGGATAGTTCAATAATCCGAATATACGACACACAAATACTTGAATTTAGAAGGCTCCAATTCACAAAAAGAAATTGTCGTTATCAAAATACATGAAGCGTCTTTCCAATGCAGAGAACCAGTGTGAGACTTACTATTGTTGCTGCTATCTGTGTTGGAAGATCACCCAGTAGCGATGCCAACCTGAGTGGCTTTTGGTCCTGATTAGCTCAGTCTCCTCTGGGATGGTAATTGTTGGGGAACAACTGGCGTTGAAGTCTTGCAGAACCTTTGGGAAGGGCCTGAACCTGGAGAAAGGCCTGGAGGCCACAGGCTTCAGAACAACAACCTTCTCATGAGGTTGCATCTTCCCTGACCTGAAAACACGGGACAATTCTGTAATCATAGCAGTAGCTCATTTGCTTGTTTGTAGGGGGGAGAAAGAAAAAGAAAACAAATGCACAAGGGATTTATGGAACTTAGAGAGTAGTAGACCAATACTTCATATACAAACTGAACTATTTTGTAGTGCAGCTTGCAAACTCCCACAATAAATCAACCAAATCATAGTAATCCGAGGAAGGGCATTCACATAGGCAACGAACTGAGCAAGTAAAGAGAGTAATGGAAGAACAGGAGGGTTCGCATAGGCGGTCACCTTCGTCCTCCACTCTGTTGCAGCTGTATATACTGGTGGAAGCAATGCAATTGCAAAGGCAACAAGGTTGTTGAGCAGAGGAAAAAGAGGAAGGTAATTAGGGCACATGCATGTAAGACTGTTAGGTATGGGCACAAAGCAGGGGAGTAGATATATTCCGATGGTCAGCATTTAGTGCTGGATCAGACTCTAAACCCATCCTCCTCCTGCTGTCCATCCTTGTTTGAGACAAACTCTGACCAACACAACAAATTTAGATGACCAAAGCATGCAGTGGAAAACTAAAACTTTTATGCTAGAGCATATTGACTATATTTGGGGGTTAATAACAAAAACATTTATTAATAAAGTATGCAAAGCTACTTGCTCGAGGACAGTGAAAACCCAAGCTGAAAAAGAAAATCAAATTTCTTATATGCAGTGAACTAAAGTTCATAAGCAGACAGCAGCACAGATGCAGCTCATAGCCTCATACCCTTAAGCTTCATATTTCAGGTAACCTTCAAGGAGATATAAAAGCATTAAGCACTCCTGCTCCCTTAAGCTTCACTTTTGTTAGAAAAGTCTATCAGTTTATTCCTCCAGATGTCATTGGGCCAATTTACAAATGAATCGGGGAAACATTAGTAAATGTTGATTTCTGCAATGCACAAACAAAATGTCAGGAACAGTCACCACTTACCAGGTTACACTGAAGGATAAACTTTTCTTCATGTGACTTAGTTGCACCCACTTCAAGTATTTGCATGCAAGTGCTGTTAATAACCTACCTGCAAGCAACAGAAACTCCAGAATGTAAAACCATTCCATGCTATGTGCAGCTTGCAAAACACGTGGCTAAACTTAGAACTAATGTAAAACCATTCCATGCTATGTGCAGCTTGCAAAACATGGCTAAACTTAGTGCTAAAGATCATTTCATGCTAGCACAGCAACCTTAAGATTTAAAATATCTATGATAGGACTTAAAGCTTCAAATCTAAAGACTCACGCTTGTCATCAATCAGAGAAAGGGAATTTCTATCTTTCATATTTAGTCCTAAATTGCTTGCTAACAAATATGTGTAACCTTTATCCTTCTGAAATATTTGAGAACAGTAATATAAAGGTTTTTTATGTCAGTATATGAGAGAAATGAAGGTGCATATGCGTAGCAGCATTGGAGACAAGCTTTTATTCCTTTTGTTTTGATGGGGGCATCAGAGACAAGGCTTAGCTTGAGTAACAGACAGATTTGAAACAACTGATTAGCCAGCACATTTAAAGGGCAAACCTGAAGGTGAAGCATGCAGTTGCTTAACTCAGTTATTGCAGCTACCTCATAGCAGGATTCCCACAATCGTCATTCTGTAGCACCCAATCCTCCTCTTCAATAGATTCAAAGACACTTGCTCACAGCTGGGACTAGTCATGCAGCCAGAAACATCGTGACGAAGCTAGTCAAAGTATGTGGATTTGATGGACACAAAGCAAGGGATATTACATATCTGCCTTCTGCATTGTGAGCCTGTTTCAGTTCAACAAAGAGCATGGGTTTGGATTATCTACCATCATAAGCCTGTTTCAGTTCAATAAAGAGCACGGGTTTGGATTATCTACCATCATGCAGCACTTTGCAGTTCAAATCTGACTATCACATTGAAAAGATAAAAACATGCAGTTTAAAATATTACAAACACATTTGATAATAAACCATGCCAGCTGTGGTTCTAGAGCTGCTGAGATAAGAAAAATAGCAGAAAAGCATAAAGTACAAATTGAACATAATAGATCTCAAGTAAAACAGGTTCAAGATTCCCTAGTTCAACACCATCTGTTTCCTGGATGATGTACTAGAAACTTGCATGTTTTGCAACATAATATCATATTGAGTGAAACGTTTGAGTAAGAGGGACATGTGAAAGTACATGTAATTTAGCTCTCGAATTCTAAAATTCCAGTGAAGAAGTTTCAAGAAATCACACATGAACTGCTCGACCAACCATTTTTCTCTCTTATCAAGCTCTCAAGTGTCATCCAAATTCCAAACACACAAAGAAATACATGTATATGCAGTGCCCTAGTAACCAAACGCCAAATGTATAGAACTTCAGCACCAATCCAGCCAAAACACCTGTAATGTAGTTCTCAAATCCTGAACTGAATTCCAGTGAGCAAAGACCTTGATTAAGATCAAGAAGAGGCACCAGATTTGAGAAATCTCTACCAGCAACTAATCTACTGCCTATCATTGTAATGACCCTGGGTCACTGTCGCCCTTGGATGTGGAATTGGCCTTGGCCTTCTCCTGGATGAGAGTGTTGATTAGCTGCAGCAAGTCTGCCCTCATGGCCTTGACGCTGTGGGCGTCCACCTCCCTCCTCACCGCCTGGAACCAATCGCCTTCCCGGTGATCGTGGCCATTGTTCCACCAGGCGCACAGAGCCCTGGCGATGGCCATGACATAGACACCGCAGTCATAGCCATTGGTCTGCCTCGGGGTGGGCCCCTCAATGAGCGGAACAGTGTCCCTCTTGGAATCGCTGCCTGACAGCAGGGGGCGGAGTGCGTCGGCGAGGCGGGCAGCGACGGGGAGGTTGGGCGCGCCAGGGAGGCTGTCGTGGTGGACAAAGCGGGGCGCGGAGGGGCTAGTGGCATTGTTAAGGATGAGGAGGGTCCAGTGGGAACCACCCTCAGCGATGGAGGCATCAGGGTTGTCGTTGACAGGGAGCAGCACGAGGCGGCGGGAAGCGAGACGGAGCGGGTCAGCGACGGCGGCGACAGCGGCCGAGTCAGGGAGGTTGGAGAGGAGGTAGGGGATGGAGGGCGGGAGCAAAAGGAGGTCGTCGTCGTCCTGGAGGCTGGCAGAGAGGTGTGCGAAGTAGAAGGCGATGATGCGGTCGTTGATGAAGCACGGCCCACGAAGGATTGCAAGGTCGGAGCGGATGAGCACCACGTCACCGTGGGTGAGCACCCGCTCCTCTCCCTCCTTGGAGTTGGAACCAGAGCCCATCGCCGTCGCCGCCACCACCGCTTGCTGGCTGCTTGTGCTGGACGCGCGGACCGCAGTAGCCTGTGCATTCGCAAATTAGTTCTTGAGAAAATATACAAATCGCTCCAAGGGCCAAGAGTCTTGTAAATAAATAATTTCTGAATAGGTAGGGCTGAAAATGGAACGGACTTACATCAACAGCGTGGTGCACGTAGTCATGCACCGTTTGGAGTGTTATTAGTGGGTAATAATCGGTGAGACACACGGCACAGCACCTATTGACTCATCAATACAGTGATGAGGAACACAGCTTTGTGCTAATTTGCATTGTCATCAGCATTATGCCATGTGTTACTAAAAATTGCCAATACGGATTTAATGTAACTGTACAGCTCTGGTGTCACAGCTATATATGCCTACCAATTCCCTCAATAATAATTCCAACGAGGACTATGTTTCATTACCAAAGTTCCACCTCATACATGGTTACCCTTTTCTGCATAAATTTGTTTTAATGATAGAATCATAGCATAGCTTTATCCTAGTAGACTTATATATGTCTACCTTACCCATATTATCACAAGCCTTCTGATTAATTGCTTACATATGTTGGCCCGCTCGAAGCCAATCCAAAATTTCCATGGGGCGTAGCTTAGTTGGACATTAAGGAACATAGCTAACCTCTATTATATACCAATATATATGGTAGATACGAGTCTATTGTAGGGGAGATTTCTGTTTTTGTGGTGTGCTGGCACCTGGAAATCTAACGTATGGTGTACACAAAGATGACTATTACTTTGGAAATCAGCAGAAAAATGGTGATCTAGAGGAAACATATATGAGTTGGAGTTGGAAATTGAAATCTATATCTATATCTATATAACCTATATAGATGGAACCCACTAAGGGTCATTTACTTCTATTTCTCTGCAACCACGTTGATCCACGTCATCTCTTTTATTTTTCACCACTGGATCATGAGCTTGAAGGGCGGGCCTGGTGCAAGCGGTAGAGTCTTACCGCCTGTGACCGGAAGGTCCCGGGTTCGAGTCGCGGTATCCTCGCATTGCACAGACGAGGGTAAGGCTTGCCACTAACACCCTTCCCCAGACCCCGCACAGAGTGGGAGCTCTCTGCACTGGATACGCCCTTTATTGGATCATGAGCTTCCAACATATCTGTCCATCCAAATGGTAGGCAGCCAACCATCACCCAATACAGGCGATGGTTCACTTCTGCTGGCCGTTACTATACTTAATTTCTCTCATTAACCTTTTGTGCGTGCCATATGACTCTTTGTTTCATCTCCCAACAGGTAGTGCATGCTGCCCATAATTTTAATAACAGATCAGGCCATAAGACCTGAGATGTAAAATGTGCATGCGTTCCTTCCTCCAACAGGTAGTGCCACTCTACTCGCCTCACACAGAATTGAGAATAGTTCCCACTCTGACCCATCAACGTCTCGCTTTAGCGCTTAACTACCGTTACCATTTATCCACTTGCTCACCTGTTCTTTCAATTAATCATGCAAGATAATCAGCAGCCAACGCAAGCATGGGCTCCTCCAAAACTGTAACTGGCGGAACGTGGAGGATGGCATTGAGTAGCCAAAACGGTGGGAGAAGTGGCTGGTCATATAAATTGTGCAGCTTCAACAACACTAGCCCACGCACGCTCTTTCCTTTCCCGCCACTGGAAGCATGCTGATACTGCAGGCGGTGATTCTCTGAAAGCAAATACCGTGCTCCTGTATGCACTAGACACTGATGCCCACATCTACTAGGCAAGTTCTTTGTCACTCTCCCCTCATCTATAAATGGTTCCCTTAAATTGTGTGCAGGATTTCAATCAGAGTTTCTTCAACTTGCTAAAATCAGCTTCAAGTAATGAAGTAAACCAATCATAGTGGGTTTCTCTTTGAAGTAGAAATGATGCAAAAATTTATCTATTTGGCATATATTAATCAGTCAATGAAGAAGATGCATCAACGATTTCTGCAACTGGCCTGATATAGTTCTGAGTGCGTGTAATGGGTAATTATCTTAGATGTAGTGCCTAATATAGTTTGAGTGTCTGTAATAGCTAATTATATTTCGATGTCACTTCAGCCAATGTATATTTGAAACATTAGCGATGTGCATGGCTACCCACTATTTCTAACTATAAAAACACAACGCTTCAACATCACAAAACCTAAATGATCGTACGGTGCTATATATTTGCTTTTTTCCAACGTAATATAAAATTTCTCTGCATATTCCGCAGCAACACGCGGAGAATTGACCTAGTATTAGAGTATTATTAGAGACTAATACTACTACTACAATTGGAACTGAAAACTGAAGTATGCGAGTAGCAGAGACTAGAGAGAAAGACCTCGAATTGGAGCTGGAGCAGCCTACCAGACCGAATCTCCTGGATCCTAATACTGAGACCGGACCGGCGGAAGCCCGGCACCCGGACGGCGCAAGGCAGCCGGGCCCGAGGCTGTTCGTTCCTCACGCCAAAGCCCAACCGCGCGAGCGGTGGTGCCGCCGGCCTTGCCCCTTGCCCGGCCGGCTCTCAATCCGCCCGAGGCCCCACGAGCGCTTGATCTGGCGAGCTCAACCAGGGCGGGCGGATCCGAGCGATGCGGCACTCCGGAGGTCAGCGCCTGGACGAACTGAGTCAACGAGCGCAAGGCTCGTTCAGTAGTTCCGCTGGTGTCGTCGGCGTGTTCTAGTTGGGTACTTGGGCCTTGATGTTCCTGGGCCAGATTACTGGGCTACTTGGGTTCCTGGACCACAATTAGGCCGTGGTAGGGCTCTGCTCGCTTAAACTTATCAGCCGTTTCAGCGAAATAACAATATTTTTCTCTCACAATAAATTAACATCAGCATCAACCGTTTTTACAGCCCTAGGCTTATGTCCACGGCCACTGCAGGAACACAGCACACACCATCACCACCCACCGAAAATCATACTCCAATAACATCACGCGGATGACAAAGCCGTCAAAATTCAGTAATGTTGTTATATTTGAGTTCTTGGTTATGTTGTTTAGCCCCTCAAAAAATCTAGAAAAAAATATATCAATCCATGGTTTAGAAAGTATTATTTTTTCATGTAATTTACAAACATATGTACTCAAGTGAAATCCAAGGTTTCTTAACAAAACAACACATGCTCAAGACAAAGTCTTAATTTAAAGTTAAATTTTTAAAAAAATTAAAAAAAAGCTCAGTATGTATACAAGTGAAACCATCGGTGGCTTTGGTCTCTATATGCAAGGTCATCCTTTAGACGTTCTGAATGCTTTTAAATTTGATTTCGAACTAAAACTTAATTTTGAGCATAGATTTGGATTTCACTGGAGCACATATATTGAGAAAATTACAAAAAAAAAATATTACCTTTTTGCCATGAATTTATATGTTTTTTCTCGGATTTTTGAGACTATTGGGGCAAGACAATTTACTGAAAATCCAAATAAAGCATTATGGGAAGATTTTTAATTGCAAAACTACAAAATCTATTATGCCAAATTAAAGAAAAATATCTAGTGCTTGACTTTTTTATGTACTCGAAAAATTACAGAGTTTTTAGAGGTCTTTAGGTCCTTCATTTGATTGCCATGAGTAAGTGCATAATCAATCAAGATAACGCAGCAGTTTGCTGAATTAGCTTCAAATGTCTCATTATGATCAATCATATATTTACATTGTATGATACATATGATTGCCATTCACAGATAACAAAAGGTATAATAATATGTTTACAGTTCCCATAACACAGTAATGAAGAAGTAGAGATTGGGACAAGGATATAAATACCTACAAAGTGGACGTTACCTTCTGCTTCAGAGCATAACGTTCCTCTCCAGCCTGACAAGCGAGCCCACTGCTCATCAGCTAGGTAGAATTTTCAGGACAAAAATATGTTGAAATAACAAAGGAAATCTCTCACCATGCAGGTCCTTGAGCTCGGAATCTTGGTGCATTCAGTGATAATTGGGGTGTCCTTAGGTGCATCTGTAAGGTCATCCACCATTAGGCCTCTTGTTGGTGCCCTTAGCTTCCATCAATTCTTTGAAGGCATTGGTTTGGGTAGTTCCATTGTGCAGGTATATGCTTGGAGCCTTGGACCATAACCTACAATACCTGAATGGCTGAATTATCACAATCTCATTGAAAAAACTAACCATTCTCTATGCTTCTACTTGACTAAAATAATGAGAAGCTACAGCTTTTATGGAAAAGACATTCTTATAACTCAGCATGTCAGAAAATTTATACCAAGTGCCCTTTTGGCAGAATGGGAGGATAAACAAGAGGGAAGGAAAAAAAAGAGATGTACAAAGTTGAAATGGGACACTCTTGGACAGCAACATGACACACTACAAGTACAAACTATTGCAAATCAATTTTTATAGTAATAATAAAAAGCACATAATGTATCCCAACACTGATTAACAACCAATTATTGCAGACACATGTTAGTATGTTACGGAAACAAAATCAAATAAATCTCAAACTTTTTTGAGCGAGAAAAAAAAACTTTTACCAATTACTCCATGCAAGAAGCAAACCCTAGTAACGAAATGTTAGCATTTATTCAATAAAGAAAATAAATGGACACGAAGAAGAAAGAATTAACCTCATATTGTGCTTCATATCAACAAAAAAGCTAACATCCTCTTGGCTCCCATTCCTCCCTGCAGGCAAATTTCAAGTTGAGGGCTACCGTCATGATGGCAAGTTTTTTTCTCCCTGACTGCACCCATTGGTATTGCATTAGGGATTGCAATTTCATCTAGCTACAATGGCCATAGCACTACAGTTTCATCGTTGAAGGAGTGTTCAACTCAGCCTCGGCAAGAATTTTGATCTACATGTCATGTCTTTTTTTTTCTCGAATACGTAAAATATTTGCGTATCATTGTAATTAAGAAGAAGAGTTTAATTATACAAACGACGCGCTTCAGACGAGCGCCCTCAAAGGTCTTACAGCCATATGCCGGACCATCCTAGCAAACAACTCCAAGCTTCGATATATGGGATCTTCTGGCCACAGATTTCAATAACCCCAAACTACAAACGAATACAAAGCTTCAGCTGATGACATATCTTGCACTTTTCTTAGGTGCAGGGATGATATCCATGCTTGCTATATGGGATCTTCGGACCATCAGAGGATGGCTAGAGTTGAAGACATAATTTTATTTGTCCAAGAGTTCTCCATTTTCTCAAATAAGATGTGCTTGGTGAAGGGCTCATCATATTAATCCACAAGTTCTGCATTCCCCATACAATATAGCTTTAGATGGTCCTTTTGTACTTCAGGATGTGAGACTACATGATTCGTCATTCGTTAGCATAGTCCTATACCCTAAACCTATGTTAGTCATTAACTGTGGTCCTGTCCTGAACTTTCAGTCGTAAAGACAGACTTGAGCCCATTCTATCATACAATCAACCAATCTGTATCTTTAGCTTATCTAAATAACCAGAAGAAACATATGACCAGAGAGATACAAAGTACAAAGGTCATGGATATATGCAGGAAAATCAACAGTAGTACACTCTTGTGAGAAAGACACGTTTAAAAAATACTGACTGAAATGCTACTAGAAGTAATCCACCTTTGTCCTATGTTGAGAGAAATCCTCATAGAAGATTGACATCCTTTAGAAAGAATGCCAAATTAACCAAAAAATAGGCTTTAAGAGTTTAGATGTCCTTCGTAAATTTTAGGGATGTATACATATACTTAGTTGTGATAAGCTTCTTGGACAGGAGGTTCTTTGCTTATGTCCATCTTCTAAAGTCTTCAGTCTTTCCCTTACTCTCCTGTATATGTGCCCATTTAGGCTATTGAACAGAATAATGCAGCATTTTCAACAAAATCACATCTATCCTATAATAAAGTTTACATGTTGCATAAAGGTTGCTATAGGTCAAAAAAAAAAAGATGCAGCAGCAATTGACGATCATACCAACTTCCACATGTAATTGGTTGCATTGAATTAACAAGTTGGACCAGAGCTAACAAAGGAGAAAAAATTGTTAGCTCTGTGCCATCGAGTACCTGAAGAAGAGCTATCAGACAAGGACGTGTCCAGCGCGAAGATGCTGCTCGAGAAACTAGACCGTGACAGGCTGCTGTGCAACCTGTTCAGCAGGAAGTAGTAGCTTGTGACAGGGGTGATCTGGTCGCTTGCCGATGGAAGGAAAAGGAAGAAGCATGAGGCACACGAGAAGTTCAGCCATGCATATCCTGAACTCCACCAGGAGTTCCGACATGTCTTTGAAAACATTGCAGCAGATCAAGATAGGATATCTAAAAGGCGGACCCAGTGCAGAGAGCTCCCGCTCTGTGCGGAGTCTGGGGAAGGGTGTAAGTGGCAAGCCTTACCCTCGCCTGTGCAATGCGAGAAGACCACGACTCGAACCCGGGACCTTCCGGTCACAGGCGGCTACCGCTTGCAACAGGCCCGCCCTACCAAGATAGGATGTCTGATGAAAAGAAAAATCTGGTGTATGAGATGAAGGCCTCCGCGTGGTACCAGGTAACGTATCACCCAGAATGGATCAGATTCTCAAGGGAAAAGGAGCCGCATGGTGAGGAAAGGCCAGCAAGACTCAGCTTCCCCTGGATCGTCATGGATTACTTTGGCGTGTATAAAGATGAGGCGCCGTGGACAAGCAAAGCATTTTACTTGAAGTGCGCTTCATTGTTGAAGCAAGACCACTCTGCCACTTCGCTCTCCCATTCATCCCAGGAATTCTTTTACGATTATAGATAGTAGCTCACCTTAAAAGACTTCTCTATTATTATTCTAAATTAGCTCCAATTACTCATTCCTGTACCTGCATTATATTCATCCAGTACAACTGCTTTGTGGCTGAATCATTGAGCTGAGTGAATCTAATGCTAACAGTTAATATGAATTCCAGCTATCTACTTAATGTCTACGTATGCAGATAATGTTCTCATAATCCTGTTATCGAAAACTTCAGAAACTTGTGCAGTAGACATGCTCAGGCACCCTTTGTCGACCAGATATTTCCCTAGAGTGTGTTATTGTCTGCCTAATGGAGCCTAATGGAATTCAGAGGTGCCTAGTAAAGTTACTATCTGATGCAACTGAACACTACCGTTTATATAGATACACAATGTTTTAATTATTACACTTTACCACAATGTTACAATGTTTATTAGTATCAAATATACCTGCAAGGTTTACATTCTGGTTGCCGCCGCTACATCAGAAGGCGCAACAAGTCCACTGCTCTGGTTGGCGATGCAGCAGCGATGGCAACAGGCCAACAGCTTCTTCAAGTGGATCACGTTCTGGTTTGTCAGCAGCGACGGCAACAACTTCTTCAAGTGGATAGCGTTCTGGTTTGGCAGCGGCATGAGTGCTAATGTCGGGAGGGTCGAGAGCAGTTTGGAACCCAGGACGCCGGTGAAGGGGAAGAAGAGCAGCACTGCCATGGCGACACCGAACACAAAGTAGCACAAATCAACATCCTGTGATGGGGTTGGAACCAGGCTGTTCAATTCTTACTAATTTTGTTTTTTATTATTTTGTTGTTTTTGCTTTTGGATGGGTTACAGTAGTTCCTGAGTTTGAATGCTCTATTGTGTTGCTGTCATCTTGACTTTCTGTTCATATGGTGGAATTATGTGACTGAACTGTATGAAGCAACCTAAAATCACCAACTGCTGACAGTCAGAAGGCACAAACAGAGTAACAGACCAACACAAACAATGAAAATCGATGTCTGAATGATGATAAATCCAGTTCAGGAAAAAGAATGACTTCATTGAATTCCGATTACATTAAGGTGACCATAGGAAATATCACACAACTTACAGGCAAAGCATCAGACTAAAGTCAGCAAGCTATGCTCACTCAATTATTATTTTTTGACGGCAAAGTACTGTGGAGGAGATCCCCACAGTGAGATTTTAATATTAATTTTAAGGAAAGAACGTACTTACATACAATGGATTAACTAAAAACATCTAACCATACACAGAAAGATGACCTCAAGTCATTCTTAAAACGAACATACTGCAATAAACATTGATTTTTAAAATTAGCTAGCCAGGCAGTCGGACTCGGTTGTCGCCTTAGAAAGACCTTGTCATTCCGCATCTTCCACAAATCCCATGCCGCAATCAACGTAGCTTCTGTGAAGAAGGGTAGGTTGTGAGCCAAACTTTCCTACACCAATCTATCCAAGAGCTGCAATGATCCATCCCAAGCGAAGTTGATAGTAGCCCAGTATTCCTGTGCAAAAGGACAGTCAAAAAATGAATGTTCGATGGTCTCCTCTTCCCCATCATCACACATGACGCAGAAGATGCCTTCTCCTCAACATCGACTTGGTGTTCAAACGGTCCACTAGAATTAGCCAAGCAAAGAACTTGATGCACGGGGTGCATTTGGATTTTCAGACCGCCTTGAAGATTGGATGGGCTTGCACATTGCTGAAAATGTGGGAGTAAAAGTGTCTCAAAGTGTACTTGTTACCCCAGATG
The DNA here is from genome assembly GCF_019320115.1 of Miscanthus floridulus. NCBI lineage: Eukaryota > Viridiplantae > Streptophyta > Magnoliopsida > Poales > Poaceae > Miscanthus > Miscanthus floridulus. Next base: position 29,449,851 of record NC_089592.1, on the reverse strand, counting down.
GGCACCCACTGATCGATAGCAGTGTCATCATATGGGATCAACTGCAGACGGGCTTGCAGATCCTCAAACTCCTGAAAGCTTGCTACGATAGTGGGAGAAAAAAATAGACTATCAAGATCCTCGGCCTGCAAGGCTTCCATCACTGAAATGGCACCGTTCGTTGCGAAGGAGACCAATCTTGGATAGTCTTGGGACAACATTGATTCAGACCACAGATCCTCCCATAAACAAGCTGATGAGCCGTCCCCTAGTTCACACTTAGCAATTCTTCTGAAGATGACGCTGAGGCGCAACACATCCTTCCACCAAAAGGAGCCCATTTCCCTTGCAGCATGGGGCACTTTGGCGTCATAATATTTGCTCCAAACAAGTCGTACCCATGGGATATCCTCCTTATTGTAAAACTTGTTCAACTGTTTTAGGAGAAGAGCGTCATTCTGTAATCGAAGGTTAATCACACCCAAACCTCCCTTCTCTTTGGGCTTCATCACAGTTGGCCATGCCACAAGGTTTTCACCTTTCTTCTCAAGGTCATTGCCTCTCCAGAGGCACTGTTTCCTTGCCCCCATCAATGTTGTCAATGACTCCCTTCGTAACTTGATGGTACACATAGCATACGTGGTGATAGGAGTTATTGCAGAGTTGACCATTTCCAGTCTGCCGGAGTATGAGAGCCAAGTCGAGCACGCAGATAATCTCCTTTCAACTCTGTCCATCATCAGAGTGAAATCCTCAATGCAGAGGCTTGGTCGTACCCATGGGTAAACCCAAGTAAGTGAAAGGCATGGTGCCTATGTCACAGCCAAAAGTACTTGCAAGGTGTGCCATTCGTTCATTGGAGACATTGATGGGGTACATATGAGACTTACTATAGTTAACTTTGAGCCCTGTCGACTCTGCAAAACTGTGCAACAGTGCTTTGAGAAAGACCAACTGCCTGGTGTCCGCTTGGAGAAGCATAAGTGTGTCGTCCGCGTACTGAATTACAGGGAAGTCACCAGTCGGCTGTGGGATAGGCAATCGAAGAAGATTCATGGTAGAGGCTCGGGTGACTAGAATCTGTAAAAGCTCCGCAACAAGCATGAATAGGAGAGGAGACAGAGGATCACCTTGGCGTACTCCTCTTTTGCATTTGAAAAACTTGCTAGGTACCCCATTCAGGAGGATAGCAGAGGATCCAGATGAAAGGATGGTCTGTATCCAGAGCAACCATCTATCTGGGAAGCCCGTGTGAGTCATGATCTGGATGATTGTTGAGTGCTCAATCGTGTCAAACGCCTTCTCGAAATCTAGTTTTAGAATAATAATTTTTTTCATGAGTAGTGGCACTGGTGTATATACTCATAGCTCCAAGCCAGACAATCTTGTATCGTGTGCGATCTGATGAACCCATATTGGTTCCGATGGACAATCTTCAGAATAACAGTCTGCAATCTATCCGCTAAAATTTTGGTGATGACTTTGAGAGTAATATTCATAAGTGAAATGGGATGGAAATCACTGACAGTCTCGGTTACAATTGCTGATTAACAGTTTTAGGTTAGAGAGATGCCTGCTCCAATCCTTTAATCTGGCTCTCAGTGCTTTGAACTTTGCCAAAATATTTCGGGCACTATCAGTCATTGTAGATATAGAATTCCAGCAATAAGATACTGTGTCTAGGAAATCATCTTGTTCTGCCCAAAAATTTTCAAAATGAAATAGACATGCCTTGGGTATTTTGGTACTGATCACCACCTTGCACGGTATATGATCCGACGTAATCTTAGCTAGAGGAAGACCTTCAGTGTTAGGGAAGTCCAGGGTCCAATTGATGGACGTGAAGAACCAGTCAAGCTTCTCCAGTAATGGGTCCGTTTGCATGTTACTCCAGGTGTAGGCGCGCCCTTTCAACGGCAATTCAACTAACCCCAAGTGACCAATTGCCTCATTAAAAGTAATAGTATCAGCATGATTACCACCAGGCCTGTTTCAGTTGCTTAGCGATCTGTAGAAATTAAAGTCGCCCAAAAAAATCCAATTCTCTAAATCACTGATATCATGATCTCGAAACCAGCTAACAAAATCTGAGCGTGCAGGGTTATCACATGGACCATAAACGGTTGTTAGCTTCCAGGTTTGACTGTCATGTACTGAGCTGAAAAATACTGTGATGCCGAAACTTCTTTTATCAACAACTAGTCCTGAAAAGATAGCACTATTCCAAAGAACCAGTATCCCTCCAAAAGCACCTACTGAAGGGATGAAATCAAATCTGTCGAAACGGCACAGAGCAAATTTTCTAATGAAACCGATATCAAAGGTTTCTTTCTTTGTTTCCTAAGGACAAATAACTGAGCTAGCGCTTTCTTCAATTTTGTCACGAACCACATCCCATTTCTTAGATGCATTGATGCCATGTATATTCCAACACGGGATGTTCCAATTGCGAGTATTCATCGGATAACAAGATGAAAAAGAGGAACAGGACCTGTTATGGCAAGCATAAACAGGAATCGGTTTAGAACGCTAAAACTTCCAGATAAGCCACCACATTCACCGGCATCTTTGACAACACCGCGGATTATATCATGCTGCAAATTCATCATGGATAACCGGTTCAGGGCCGGGCTCTTGCATGAGCGCGTCTTCAGATAACTCCGCAGGAGCTACTCCACAATCAATGCCCCATCCTTGTAGTATTGCAATTGGAACCGGGCCTACTTCTCCAGTAGACTCATCGATCAGGACTACACCACATGTCTTCCTCTTCTTCGATGGGTTCTTCTCCAGCTTGACCTCATGGAATCCATCCGTGGCACGATTGACCCTCAGACTGCGCCTGACAGAGCTCTCAACCATCGGGGTGACTGAACTACTAGAAGATGCAGGAAGAGACATGTTTGCTTTCTTGCACTCCCGACGCTTCTCCTGAATTGCTCCACATGGCGGGCTGGGCTGCATCTGTCCCATTTGAAATTCAAAATTGTCTGGGCCAGAAGTTGTTGGGCTTTGCTGGTGCCCAACATCTCCTAACAGAATGACAGGAGTAGTATTCTCTTCAATTCTCACTTGGCGACGGCTTTCAAGTATTAGGGGCCAGAGCTGGAGAACCATGACATCTAAGACAGGTTTTCATGGGACAATTTCCATGCCTGTACGTGTTGAAATTGGGTTGGTACCTGGCTGTAGCAAAGCAGGTTGAATAGCATTTTGATCAACAGTAATCAGTGCTTGGCCACTAGATGATGTGGAACCTCTAAAAAATATATCTGCAGGCTTATCCTTTCGGCCAAAAAATAGGTTTTTGTGGAACAGCTGATCAGTGCAAAGCTTGTTTGCTGCCAATAACTTGAAGGCCTCTTCATCCAGAGGCGAGGTGGTGTCACGTGAGGACGAGCTATCATCATAAGACAAATCAACAAGGTCCATTGGGATATCTGGTCCAAAAGCTCTGAAAAAGCGCATAGAGGAGCATGAATGGTCAACATCAATAAGATCTTGAGGGAGGACCATGTGACACAAGACAATCACTTGTTCTTCGATTTTTGGGGACACTTGCAACTGTTCTTTGGAGGAAGGGGGCGTAGACTCCGGCACCTCAGTGACTCCGTTGTGAGAATCTAGGGTGTTTTGGCAATCAAAGATCAGTTTGGGAATTTGTTTCGGCATCCAAACTCATCTGGGCCGAGCCTTGGTAAGACACTTCCTTTGAACGTGCCCGTAATTGTGGTAGGCTAGACATCTGACTTCATTTTTGCACTCAGAGCGCAAGTGCCTAACTGCCAAGCAACGATTGCAGCCTATCAAAGAGTTTGAATTCAAATGCAACTTGGAAGCCTCCGAAGAATTCGCCGCTTGCACAGGATCGTAGACGCGGACAAGGAGCGAAGAACTGTCATGAAGAACACGGCGCTCGAGATGGAAATCAAAATTAACACCGGTGAAAACACTGGGAGCCAAACAATCAATGGGCGAGGGAAGGGCACAACATAGAGATCCAAACTTGATCATCCCAGGGGTGATCTAAGGACACCCCCCAGGGGATTTAGCCATGATCTTGGGAGGACTCTGAACCAGCGTTTTAGCAAAAGTGACATGTTTATTGGTGGCCTTTTTGAGAGATCTCTTAGTGCTCTTGGAGAGCACTTTAGACCATTCTCTTTCCTGCTCTTCTTCCCAGAGGCGCTTCTCTTTCTCCCAATTGGGAGTACCATTACTCCAAACATGGAAATAAATGTCAAACTGAGAAGTGATCACCCGTCGGAGGCGATAGACATGAAAACTAACTTGTTTGCAGGAGACAGAGAAGCGAAAGTGATTGGTACTTAAAAATTGCACGTGAAAACCCAAAGCACGGCGACCCAAACAAGATTGGAGGGCCAAAGAAACTGAATCTTCAGTCAAGTGAAACAGGAAATGACGGAAGGTAGCCAGGAGGAAGAAAGATCCATTGGCCGAGGGAGAAGGATGGTGTACCAGGCTGCCAAAACGACGATCAACCTCCTCTTCAAAGGCACGCCCGTGGGAGAAATCTAGGTGAGCCGCCAGATCAGAGGAGGACCCCATGTCACCACGGTGGGGCTGGTGATCTTGTTGGCAAAAGATAAGAAACACAGCCCCGATAGCCGAAGATGCATAGTTTACCTCACATGCATTTTGTCAAACACCTCCTGTGCACTTATCAATGTCGATGTCGAGGTCGAGGTTGAGGTCAAGTCCCGTATTAGAGTGGTGGTGGTGGGTGCCGATAGGCAGTCCGCGGCACCGCGCCGCCGCCTCCTTCGTCCTACCCTCGTCGGGCTATCCGCAGCACCGCAGCGCCGCCTCCTTTGTCATGCCCACGTCGGGCAGCCAGCGGAGCCGCGCCTCCACCTCCTCCGTCGACCTCGCTTGAAGCTACCGAGCCGCCAAGTGGGAGGGTCAGACGGCCAGACACAGACGCCGGAGCGGTGCTGCAGAAGGGGCGCCGCCACCGCTGCCTGGCTGCCGGTGGCCGGCTCCTTCGCCTCTCCTTAGAGGAGATCCAAATTGAGGGCGAATAATTTTTACCCGGAGGTGTCGGAGTCGAAGGCGCTCCGGCAGCGTTGGAATCGGCGGCAGCGATGGGGTGGAGGAGGAAGGGAGCGAGGTGCGGCGGCGCTGTGGCTTAACCTTTGTTTGCCGGCACCACCTGGCACCTGCAGCTGATGAGCCATATGGTTCCCGCGATCAGGTGGTCGAGAGCTAAATGAATTCCTGACGTGGTTCCAGAGGCTCGCTCAATTATTCACCAACAGACTATAACAAATTGCATCAATTTTGAACACACTGAAAAAAACTAAGAAGGAATGAATAGGTTCAGACATATGGTGCAATGACCTATTTGTTTACTGCTTTCTTGATTGCCAGGTTGCATATAGTACTGATGAACTTCTTGTTGTTTGTGGACACCGAATCCTCCACGGCCATATCTAGTCATTGTCGCGAGACGCCTTGGGAATTTGGATTCCTGCCGATGCCTTCACAAAAGTAAAGCCATGCAACTTGAACCCTGTTCTAGCAAAACCGAGAATCCATCCATCAGCTCATAAAATCAGGGAGCTTCTGCTCACTCTGGATGACAACAACATTGAAGTAACAGATTCCAAGAGTATCATATGTTAATAGAGCATCAACCCCAAACTATATAGCTAACCAACAGGTATTCTTCTACGAAATCCATGCCTCATCTAGCTCCACAAGCAGAACGTAACAGATCCAAGATGCAGAACGTCCAATTCAGAACATCGAGCTCTCTGTCTTCTCCGCCGGGATCTTGACTGTCCCACATTGCAAATCCTTCCATCACCACTTCCAATCAACTGCCACATATCCTGGGCCATCACAGTTTTACATAGTTGATGGAGATAATCTGGAGATACAAATCTCATACGACATCTACCTGTCAGCTACATCATACCACCAGCAGCCAAACCTAGCTATTCAACTACCAAAGTTATTTGTGCAGCCAAAATATAGATGTCCAATGTTACAAGATTTTTTTCACCTCTCATCATAGAATGAAATCTGCGACACACATTATGGTTCAAGATTTACCATGTGACAATGATATGCATGCTAAAAATGTTGACTAATATAGAAATTCACAAGGTATCATGCAAAGCTGCTTCTCGTTGTTTGAAAAAAAAGGTTTTGTTCACGAGTCCTTGACCTTCTATCATGTCCGTGCATTCTGCAAGTCTTACAATGGTAGCTCCATTATCACTGCCATCCTTCTAAAGAGGAACGCTTCACATGATCCATCACTGCCGAGATGAATATGTTGTGCTAAGGTGCAAGAAGATGGCCACAATTGGAGCCTCCACCCTTTGCTTATTGCTAAGTAAAACAGATCATGTTAGGCACACTTGTGAGGACATAGCAACAATGATGAATTACAAATAAAACTAATACACCTATAGCTACTAACATGGAAGAGTTTAGACATAGAAAAAAAATGACCTGACCACTGGACAATCTGACACTACTTGCTGCTAGAGAAGATCTGTTAAGATTTTTAGAACTAAATTTGTTAACACTTAGCATTCAGATAACTAACTACTAATCATGTGACTGCAAGGTCTAAGGCAAGGAGAAGATTAACAGTTTCCTGAAGTTATATGATAGAAGATTGACAGTTAATTGTAAATGGATGTGGGTGAAATATATACCATTTGATCTGACAATTGACAGTTCATTATATGCTGAATCAGGTTGCTGATTATATCGTTACATAGAATGATACATGGAAACAAGTGATACTACAAATACAACAGATTATGTGATTCTAAGAATTTTCTATCACCATGCTAAACTAACAGGTACATGGAAACAGGTGATACTACAAATCAGTAAACAATGAAATCCCCAGCTTTTATGTGATCATAGTGAGAAAAAAAAGACGTAACCAGAATCTGAAATCAGTGGTCTCAAGTCTACGCAAATGCAACAGATTATGTGGATCTAAGAATTTTCTATCACCACTGGGAATTTGGATACCATCAATTTGAATAAAAAATAAGAATTCAAATTCAATTAAATTGAATCTGAATTGATGCCTCATATCAACAAAAAAAAACAAGTTCGAATGATAGGTTGACAGTGACATTTCAGATTTTATCATTTTGTGAGCAATTAGAATCTATTTGCGTGATCTTATTCGGGTGTTGGTAACTATGTGGGCAATTTGGTATGCTAGAAGGAAGGTGAAGGCCTCGGAAACAAAGGCCCGCGCATCGAGAAGGGCCTAGAGATGAAGACCTGCGCGCCGAGCGAAGCCGATGAACCAAGTTACGGACGCAGGAGAAGGAGCCAAAGCCAAAGATGAAGATGTCCGAAAGATAAAGGAGCTAGAATCAAAGCCTCGGGAATTGGAACATGTACAGGTTAGAGTCGTACGCGTGCTCTTTTCTCCATGCCCTTTTTTCCCACAGGGTTTTTGGGATGAAGTTTTTAAAGAGCCGCGCACGTGCAAGTTGTGAAGGACGATCCTTGCAACCAAGGTTTGAGTTTATTGTGCCTCTCCTTGTATGAGCATCTACTAATTAAGTCATATAGTACCATCCATAACCTAGTAGCTAAGGGGCTACTGTTGGGGGAGCTCATATTCATAGAGGCCCAACTCCCTCTTAAGAGGCCCAATAGGGGTTATGAATTCCATCCCCACCAAGGGGGGATTGTAAAATATCATTGCCTATATATAATGCCAAGAGCATGAGGGCAAGGAACTCTCCCCTCTCACTGATTTGCAAATCCTAATCACCAACTCTTCTCTCTCTACCCGCTTAACATGTTAGGAAACCAAGTTTCTAACAAATACTATCTTATTCAGTTAATAATTGTTCAATTCCTCATGTAATTAAGAAATTTGTCTCCAGAGAAATTAAATGGTTGACACTTTATGCATTGAGGAGCAACTTTATTCAATCTGATATGCATAATAAATTAGTTTATAAAAATGCTTTTGTATATATTTCATGTATTTATTGATAACATTATTATATAAATATAAGTGTTATTGATATGATATACTTATAATAAGGGCCTCGATTTTAGAGTGTCGCTCTAGGTCCTAGAAAACTCAGGACCTGGAGTGATCGTCGATGTCGCTGATCGTCGATGTCGAGGTCAGGGAGTCGCTTGAAAAATAATACCCAAAAATCACAGATTTATATTGTTGCTTCTACATGTAACCCTCGACATATTTAGTTTTTACAACGGTTGTCTGATTAATTGACCATAGACCATCTAGTTATGCAATGCATATTTTTATTGTACTTTGTTATATCAAGCACGTATAAGAAATTATATACAATATTAAATTTGTAGTTTAGTTGTTGTTTTTGCTTGCGAGGACCCCACCTTGGTCACTCTACTTAAGCCTACCATCCCCCTCTCAACCAACACGGATTGAGCCCACCGACTACAGGTGTCTTTGGAGTTGCCACTCGCCAGCTCCACTAGTTGAAAGCCCTAGTTTGGTTTTGACTAATTAATAAAACTTAGTGTACTAACCCTTGTCATTAAGTGTTGTATATGAGATAGGGTGGTACACACCAAGTGATAGGAGCTAGATGATGGTCATGGTGATGGTGGTAACCAAAAGTGAAGATCAAATGCTCTAACTTAGAAAAGAAGAAAGAGAAAAGCAAAAACCAAAGTGTTGATAAAGGTAAATGTATTAAATAGGTTTTTATTTTGGCACTCAAGACATCATAGAGGGTGTAAGTGTATTTAGGATCGATGACCATACTATAAAGAGGGGAAATCTTTGGCTAAGTCATTATCGAGTGCCACTAGGTGAAGTTATAATTGCATATGCATTAGGATCTAGTGTGCTAACAAATTAACCCTTGAAAAATGCTTGGAAAAATGCTAACACATGTGCACATAGTTGATACACTTTGTGGTTAGCAACTTGGAAGTAAGGGTGAAGTGTTCGAGGAGATAGAAAAAGAAAAGGCGGAGAAGGTCAGTAATCGGACCCTGGCTCTACCAGGACCGGACCTTGACAGGCCGAGTCCGATCAGTACTTGAGCTATGGCCGAGAGGGCCAAGCTATGATCAGACCCTACGTGGAGGAGCAATAGGACCCATGGTGGTGTGTCCGGTCATGGCGAGCAGAGAAGGGGTGGCTCAGTCTACGCTGGCAGAACACTGTTCCCGCATCCGGTCATAGCTTTGTGGCACGCTAAAGGAAGGCGGAAGAGGATTGGACGCACCAGCGCATCCAGTTACATGCGAAAGGATGCGTCTAGTCCGCTAAAAACCTCTCTGAGTAGTTTCTAGACTCGATTGGACGCGCTGTGTTCGTGAGGCCGGTCACTTGTTTGTCGAGTTCGGTCACAACTTAACTGCACGAGTGAAGGCCAAGTGACCATTGGAGATGAGCGGCTACGGTTCAAAGGGGCACCATGTGGATGCCATTGGAGGACCAGACGCTGGGGTGCGTCCGGTTAGCGGGTCCGGTCATGTCTGCGTGAGCTCAATGGCTCTTTTAGATGAGGGGGCTCTACAAATAGAAGAGGCACGGCTTGGGCTCACTCTCTTGCACATTTTTATCAGTGATACATCCTTATGAGCCTAGGCAAACACCTCCCACTCATGTCCATCATTGATTTATCATCATAGTGAGATTGGGAGTGATTCCTAGTGCATTTGATTGAGTGATTGCTTCTAGTGGCACTTGGGGATCGTTGTGGCTGTGGATTTCTTGTTACTCTTGGTGGTTGCCGCCGCCTAGATGGCTTGGAGCAGCGGAGGAGCATTGGCATGAGTTGATGATTGTTCATGGCCATCTCCTGGTGATTGTGAGGGGCCTTGTGCCTTCCCCGGCGGAGAGCCAAAAGGTAACTCTAGTGGATTGCTCGAGTTATGGAGTTACCCTCACTTCAGGATAGGTTCTTGTGGCACCCTAGTGTGGGCTTCGCGTGGTCAGGCCTAGCCTTGTGGGGTTCAAGCTGGGCCGCCGCACTAGGCCCTTAAGGCTAGGGGCCAACCCCAAATATGTAAGTAATAGTAGTATTATTTCTATGGCCCATAGAACAGCTAAACCAGGCGTACGAGATACGACTTCGCATCAATTGCCTTTCACATCCGTGACTTATGTGCCCTTCTGCTGCATGGTCACGAGTCTCCGTTCCTTCGAGTGAGCGACTCCCATGCGAGTGTGTCTTGGAGATCTTCGTGAATCACGATCATGACTCCCATAGTCCCGTGCGAGTGAGAGCGGCCGCCGATCGGCGACGCTCACTGACTTCGTCAATCTGAAAGTTCCTTGATGTCGTCTAGAGGGGGGTGAATAGGCGCTTCTAAAAATTAACAACAAATAAAACTTGCAGCGGATTAGTAGAGTGTGCGGCATTGCTGCTCCATCATGTGGCCGTGTCGCACTATAGCACTACCTTAGTGAGAATGCGGCACTGCCGTGCCTACGCAGAGAGCTTCAATAGCAGCTATGCCTAGAACCCAAACTTGGAGATGTGCATGGAGATGTCTAGTGGCAAGTCCACTAAGTACCTGCACTCACAAACACGCACAACCAAGTAGATTAAGTAGAACACAAATAATGCAAATCAACATAGAGGGGACAAGACACAAGATTTATCCCGTGGTTTAGCTCACCACCAAGGCTTGCCTATGTCTAGGTTGCTGAGAAAGCCACAAAGGCTTTGGGTCTCTTCCAACACTATCCTCTTCTCAAGTCCAACACCGAGGTTGAGCTCGAGGTTTCCACTAAGATCTCCACGTAATACAAACTTTCCTGTGGCTCACCAAGAGTAACAAATGCGCAATGAATGGTTGACACAGCCCAACAAGTTCTCAAGGTTTGGCTTGCTCTAATCTACTCTCTAACACTTAATCACGCATTAATCACTCACTCTCAAATGGCTTAGAATGAGTTGGGAGTGATCCAAAGGTTAGTAGCCTCACTAGGAGGCATGGGATGGGTATTTATACCCACCCCAAACAAATCAGCCGTTGTAGTTCAAAAACTAGCCATTACGACCTGTATAGGTGCGGCACTGTCGCTCTGACCCGCGGCACTGCCATAGCTCTAAAAAATAGCACTGGTCACCTCATTGAAAACACCATAACTTTTTACTCTGAACTCCGTTTTCAGTGATCTTGGACATTCCGCAAAGCTTGCGTCGAGGGCTATCCAACCCAATAGAGAACAAGCACCAAGATCAACAAGTGCAAGTGTTGTGTTAATGTGTTTCTCTTATGTTAGCACTTGGGTTCAGTTAGTTTAAGCACTTGAGACTTGTCTATGATTTGTATTTCATCCCCCTTGATAGTACGACATACCTATACTCAAGATCCAGAGAACATAACCATTTCAACCACTTGAGTCTTCAATGTATTCATATGCCATTTCTTCTCAAATCGCTTCATAAGGGGTTGCAATCAACTTTGTCTCCTCTCTTTGAGCAAACATACCTTGAGCATGTGACTTAAACCATGTCCACACATATGAGTTCACCTCATGGCTTCAAGTCACTTCTACTAATGATTTCATCATTAACATAATATGACTCTTCATAGCTTGATTAGCGCCTCGACTCAATACAAGTACTCTCTTCTTCACCTTAGCCATGGTACCTTGGTCCTCAAGCCATCGATTGCCCTTCACCTTCGCTTAGTCCCTCGAAGCCTTTTCCTTGCTATCTTCACCTTATCAAGCCATACTCAAATCACATCATATTAAGCATCCATTGAAAAACCATTTCTTCATTATTGTGATCCTTGCTTGAATATCTTCTAGATATGAATGTTGAGATCAATCAAGCTTCAGTTTGACTCACATAGAGACATATATGGATCAACATCAATATGGTCAAGCCAATTCACGATTCGTCATATACTATTCATTTTGGCTTGACACTCATAACACTCACTTCAATCTCTATCTACATACTTCTTGCTTGATCATATTAATGCAAAGTGATTTCCAAATCTTTATCCATACAAGCAAACCAATGTAGAGAACATCTTATATCCATTATACATTGTCTCCTTTGTCATTTCACCTTTCCTTGATATTTCCTCACTTATGCACTCTTGATTCATTCTTCAATCCTTGATCAAAGCTAGTCCACTATCCAACTCTTCTTGTTCATGCAAAGCAAGCCATTATAGAGACCAATCCAAAATCATCAACTCATGTCTCATTTGCCATTTGTCCAATATGCTTGCTTTCACATGATACTATGATATCCCACAACATAAAAGCCATTTCATTGATTCCATTTGCATTGTTATCTTTTGCTTGAACTAGATTGTTTCCATAATCTTTCAATACAACAATATACAATTTGGCCTTCATTTCAACACTATGTGGCATATCATCAAGTTTGCCTTCTTGTTGAACCTTGGATACACTTCTCATTACACAATCCACAAGTGTATGCAATAAACTCAATTTCCTATTCAACACTTAGCAAACTTGTTAGACCTTTAATTATGTTGTCATTCAATTCACCAAAACCTACTAAAGGGCTAGATGCATTTACAATCTCTCCCTTTTTGGTGATTGATGGCAACACAATTAAAGCTCACAAGAGATTGATAAATAAAATTTTGAATCCTATGATATAGTGAGCTCCCCCTAAATGTGTGCATAGAATGGAATTTCAAATTTTGGCCTTAAATGCCAAACGCACATATTCAAGATGAAGTATTTGAACTCTCCTATATCTTAGCATCCGTGGGGTGCAAGGTGTCATCATGATAAACATGATGCTCATGTCAGTTCATACACTCAAGAAGTTTCTGAAGCTGTCATGTGCGACACTTCCACGAGTGAGTGCGGCACTGCCGCACAATGGTAGTCAGAGAAAATAATCAATACACCATTCAAGGCATGAACATCACACTAGCATAAACGGTCCTTATCAAGAGTATCAATTTAAACTATCCTTGCACACACACCACACAATAAAAATTGAAAAATCTTATATGCCTCCCTTTTACCCCTTTAAATCCACATATCAATCTCTCCTCTCTTACATTCTCTCCCAATATTTCTCCCCCTTTGGCATTAATCTTCAAAAAGGATCTCTCCACCAAAAGGAAGAAGTAATGGTAGACAAGTGAGGGCAAGAGGTAGGTAAAAGTTTAGCATATGGGATTTCTCTCCTTAGTTTTCTAACAAACAAAGTATGCAACACTTTAAGTCAAGATTCTTGAGAACTTAGATATTTAGCTCATACCTCACTTAGATGACAATTTTAACATGAAACAAACTCACTTCATCACCATAAGAGGTATCAACAAAATATCTAACTCATTCTCTAATCATCACCATAAGAACAAACTCATGGTATGACTCAAATATTGCATACACCTGCACACACTAGCATGTAAGGGCCTAGATGCACAAAGGTAGTACAAGAGTTTATGGAGTGATATACCTTTGTTCAAAGCCTCACAATCTCCACCATGATAATGATTTCAATAGTTGGATTTAGTTCTTTGATGGGACTAGTACTTCTTTATTCAAAATAATTTCATTTGTGCCCATCTCTCTTCATCATCATCTTCAAGGAGATATCACAAACTTGTGCTTGATCTCAATTGAAAGTCCATTTCTAGATCTTGTTGTCATTTTGATATACCAATTAAAGACATATTTCTTGATATACCACATTGAAAGATTATCCACCAATACCAATTAAAATATGATCTTCACAATTTGACACCAATAGAAAGAGACTTCACAAGTTGATGTCAATTAGAATGGATTCTTGTATCTCATAATATCACCTAGGAAATGCTCACAAAGACAAGAGATAGCATTAAATTGCACAAGCCAGAGTTTCACAACTAGTGATCATTTTGGATGTGGAAGGCATGTAGATCACTAATTGCAAAACCTCATAACATAGACTAAATTCCCCCTTTTTGGTAGTGCATACATATATATGTGGAAGGCAAGAACATATGCACTTTTGGCCAATTAAGTCCAAATAAGGGAATTTAAGCTATATTATGGAGAGTAGCTACTTAAGACATAAAATTGCAATCCAAATGAATATGAGAGATAACTTTACCAATTTGGATTGAGTTAATGTTGCATACCCATGAGAAACTCATTCTCACCAAGGGACTACACAAATTCACTAGAAGAAAAGGTTAGTCTCAAAAGACACAAGACATAGAATGTGCTCCCCCTTAATATGTGCATCAAGTACTCGAATTACTTGTGAAATGCACTTGGATCGGTTTAAGAGTCTAGAGGACTTCATCCTATATCTTGGTCAAGGCATAATAATATTGCAATAATTGAAATTGTGCCAAAGAAAACATACCATCACCAAGGTAGATAGATCACCATACAAATTTTCATTGACATGACCATCAAGGTGAGACTTCAATGATTTGGATGGCCATAGTTCTCACTTGATGACTCATGGTGAATTAGAGCTCTTATGATCACCCAAGATCCATATTAGGTTCCTAGTTCTTTCTTTACCTAAAGCAACTCACACAGAGAGCAAAAAGTAAAATTCATGAAATTTGCAAATTGTGAACTAGAAGTTACCACTCTTTGTTGACAAGATCCTGGGTGATCAATGGGATGGATCATGTGCACATGATGAGCTTTAGAGAGGAGAAACAGCAATGGAAGCCCACTCTTCAATTTTTTTCTCTAACTCATTCAAATCCAGTTTCACTAAAGGATTGGGGCATCCAACACTAAACTAGGAGCATTTGGTTTATAAAGACCGAGACCTCCTAGTATAATCTTTGGAGCACCCAAAGATTCCATTGGAACCATCCATCCTACTTTGATGTTCTTCTTTCTCCAATGTGTGAGGCCACTCAACATGAATCTTAAAAGAAACCATTAGTCCCACAAGATATAGTCTAAACCCCCCCTTAATTTGTGTATACAAGAGTACACAAAGTACACTTAAGCACATTACCAATATGAGGTCAAGGGAGAAGTTTATACTATACTTCAACTGATTTCAAACCCCTTCAAGTTGCTTGCAGTCCAATTAGTTTTAGCTGGTTCTAGTTGCTTCCAATTGATTTCAGCTAGTTTCAACTAATTGTAACTCATTTCTGCCACTTATAATTGCTGAAGTCAACTAGTTTCATTTGATCTCACTTGCTATTTCTAAAAGCCTGTAACTGATTTCTTCTAGTTCTAATCGGTTGCAATTACTTGCTGCTTCTTGTATTTTGATTGCAACTTTTTTGGACCCTTGTGTGAGTCTTTCTTTTTCATTGCAACTCCTTTAGACCTAACTAATGCTTATCATTTTTACTGATTCTTCATGACCAACTTGAGAGCCAACTTAATCTTACTGTTACAATGCAATCCAATTCGATATAGTGAGTTTTTAGATTCTGTCTTCTTTGGAGAAAACTTTATATCTCTCAGAACACTAGTCCAATATGCAAGAAATTTGGTAGAGATATGCATCCATGAGTCCTCTAACAACTATAAAAAATTTAGCTCATTTGGACTCCATTTGATCAGCCAAATCAATTTTCTATCAAAACTGCTAGGGTCTGAAAACAACATTGCTAAAGATGACAGCATTCAACTCACAACTGATGTTCTTCTCAATCAATCTTCAAGAAAATTGTACAGAAACAAGTACTAGATGTAACACCCAAAATTTGCATCATTTTGAAATAAGTAAAATTGACTTTTAGTTTGTTGTGTGAGCATGCCAATATAATAAAATAAATAAGTTTTGAGGAATTAAAATTAATTATAAGTTTAGGAACATGTTGATGCATTCATGCTGGAGCATATTTTATTTGTATTGTCTGGTTTTTGTTGCAAGTGAAAAGGAATTCAAACCCCTTTTGAAAACTCATTCGAAAAAATTCTGGAAATAAAGGATAAGGGAAAAAAACTCTTCTTCTCTATTTCTGGCCGAAAGGCCCATTCCTTCTCTCTGGCCCGCTTGGCCACTGGCCTTCTCAAGCTGGCCCAGCAAGCAGCAGGCCGACCCCACCCGTCAGTCGCCTTCTTCCTCCTTGAACCGGAACCGAGCCGGACTCCACCACCGACCGAACCACGCGGTCCTCGCGCCTGGGCGTCCGCGCCACGTCCTGCCCCTATAAAGGCCGAGTCGCTGCACCCATGATCCATTTTTCGAAGCCCTAGCCGCTTGCGCCGCCCTCGCTCGAGCACCTCGCGAGCCACAACCCTAACTCGCCGCCTCGAGCTTCAATTCGCCCTAGCCGACCTCCTCTACGCCCCGGAAGGTTTGCAAACGAGTTTCCCAGTGACCCCGCGCACCTCCCGCAACCTTTACTTAGGTTTAATTTTGCTTATTTCTCGGTTTTAGCGTGCGCAGCCGCCGCCATCCGCCGTCGCATGCCTCCCGCCGTCCACGAACCGCCACCGCCTCCATCTTCTACCTAGGTAAGCTCGCGTCGAGCTCCGCTTCCGTTTGGTCCCGGTTCCGAGCCAAATGATGGCCGGAGTCGCCCGGACCCGTAACGCCGATGAGATCCCGTCTTTTTCGGCCATGGCGCCACCGCTGGGGGCTTCTTCTCTGGCCAGCCGACGCTCCCATCTGATCTGGGCCATCCATTTTAGATCTAACGGCCCTGATCGGCCGATACCCCTTCGTGGGGTAATTTTGTTAAAGAGACCCTGGAAGACTTTAGATGTTGAACCCGCAGTCCAAAGCGGGATTCTAGAGAATACGTTTTCTCTTTTGGAAAACGTATTTTTCATTTAACAGATTCAAAATCAAGTTCCATCTAATTACAGTTTTGCCACTACCTTTAATTGCTCATAACTTATTAGTTTTAACTCCAAATTGGACCGTTCAACTTGCGTTAGATTCATCTTTTCGAGATCTATCTGTTCATATAATTTGTCACCATGTTTTTGAACTTTAAATTTCAAGTTTAGATTTAATCTATTTCTTTAATAGGGAAACTTGTTTTAATCCTAACTTTCATCGTTGTAACTCCGTTTTTCAGTGATCTTCGCGTCTGTGTGATCGTAGCAACGTGTAGAATAGTTTTATGAACTTTTCAAAACTATTTGTCTCTATTGGTGTACTGTTCTAATTAAATTTATTTGTTTGCCGAGTGTATGATTGCTCGGATGATTGTATGTTGCTGCTTGGTGATGTTGATCGAGTTCAGACGGTGAGGTTTACGTTGGTGATCAAGAGAACTTCTACGACCAGCGAGACCAGCAAGACTTTCAGGAGAACTTTGATCAAGGCAAGTATAGGCTAAGGACCTTCCTTGTTGTCCTATTCATGATGCTCACTAAAATACATATGCATGTGTCTTCCTTGCTACCTATGGTAGGATTTCCTAGGTTTTGAATACTCAATTACCTTGTCACCTTGGGAGGTTTGCATTGGGTAGTTCTATTGCTAGTGCAACAATCATGATCTTGAAACTTGATTAATGAATATGCTATAAACATAAACAAGATGACTTTTTAAGCAACAGAAGGACTTGTCTTGTAACTGATAATCCGGGATTAACGTATAGCTATGAGGGCTATATGGCTCTGGCTCTAGTTATTTGAGAAACCCTTTTCTAGCTGGTTAGAGGTCTGCGAGTTGGGTATAGGACAGCCT
Source organism: Miscanthus floridulus (assembly GCF_019320115.1). Lineage (NCBI taxonomy): Eukaryota > Viridiplantae > Streptophyta > Magnoliopsida > Poales > Poaceae > Miscanthus > Miscanthus floridulus. The sequence goes on along the minus strand of NC_089592.1, from coordinate 29,432,272 downwards.
CTGTCCTGTTAAGCCTAGCTTTGGAAGTGGCCTTTTACTTTATTTTTGGAAGGGGGTTCCTATATCTACTGACCCTATGGCCCTGGCCGGTTAGACGAGCTCTTGGGTGGCTTTATATGGTTTCCGGTGTTTTGGACCTTGCAAACCCATACATTTGGAAATCATGACTCACAGTGAAAGTGTACAACCTCTGTAGAGTGTAAAATTATTATAATAGCCGTGCTCACGGATACGAGCGACCTTGGAACACTTACTTTAAGGGATAATGACTTTTACTTGTTAAGATGATCATTTATGTTAATTGTTTAAGATATTGATTATTCATGCTCATTGATCATGTGTTATGGGATTATTGCTACCTTGATGTTAATAAATGCTAAACTTGATGATGACTTAAATGCTAACCGCAGTAAACCAGTGTCAGCTATTTGAGCCTCATGAACCCTTAGTTATCTTGTTAAGTACGACATGTACTTATGCCTTGCTTTATCTTTTATGTTGGAAAAATCCCGGAATGGGTAACAGATCAAGATTGGATTGAAGATTATCGTGATGAGTATTAGGCTTGGTGTTCACCAGTTGACGTCCCTGTTGGAGCTTCCGCAAGAGAGTTATCTTAGCAGCTATTATATCTATGTTTGAGACTATGTGTTGAATATTTATTCGCTATGTAATAAACATTGTGTTGGTACAATTCACAATTTGTCCACTTATGTGTGCGACCGTTCCTTGGGTGCACATAAGACTTTATACATCCTCTTTTATTCTTAAAATTGGGTGTGACAGATTGGTATCAGAGCACTATTGACTGTAGGACGCAAGCCTAGTTAGAGTGGTCGTTTTTAGTTTCCTTTGCTTCACTTGTTTCATGCTTTCCACCTCAATCTTGTTATTTGCTAAGTTTGGTGCTTCTTTTGTCTTATTCTATTATAAAATCAATTGATTCTATTCTAATTAATTTGAAACTTCTGTAGATGACACGGTGACCGCAAGTCTGCCCGCTTGTACGTTGGATGCTTTCAACCACAACGTGTTGTGTATGAGCCAATGGGGCCTAGAGAGGATGTCCAGAGGAAGAACTGGAAGAATGAGGTTGGAGAAGAGGTCCATTCTTTGCCAACTTCGATAGCTCAATCCCCAGCACGTGTGGAGGCCATTGACTTGACCAATGATGATGAAGATGAAGTACTCCAGCCACTGCCTCGTATGGGTTGGACAGAAAAGTTAAGCATCAAGAAGCCTGATGACAATGCCTTCTACCATGACTTGCTGACAATGATGTTGGAGTGCTATTATCCAAACCTACAAGACACTCTAGAGTATCATACTACGGAGCACAGTCATCCTTTGATTGGTTCATCTTGGGATACTCGGTTGCTGATCAAGACCCTAAATACTTGCAAGATAGATGCAGTTGTCACCCACCATGTAAGTCGAGCTACCGCGGAAAGAAGCATGGAGGATGCTGCTTCCATTGCACTGGCCTACTACCGAGGCCGACTCTCTGATGATAAGAAGGACGATGGACTCTTGTATTACCCATGTTATCTTCCGAAGGGAAATAGTTGGACCATAGAGTTCATGGTAAAAGGATCAAAGACTCTTGAGGCCACCGTTGAGTTAAACCGTGAACTCACAAATAAGGTGGGAGCGTTAAAAGGAGAGCTGAAGAAGGCACAAGACATGATCAAAGAATACCAGAAAGAGATTGATGGCCTTAACGCCGAGTTAGGCCATCCTAAGCTGTTTGAGAAGTTAGATGAGCCCTCCACCAAGAAGAACGCCGCCCCTTAAGTTTATGAAACCATTGTAATAGGCACGTTTTTAGTATCGTGAGTCATGTCGAGTCTTTTAAGTGTTTGTGAACTATTGGTGTGCTTGCTGAATTATTATTGTGATTTATGTTTGAGTTGGATCGTTGTGATGAGTGCTGGAACTTTGTGGGCATGTCCACGAGTTCCTTAGCTAAAATATTAAGGTTAAAAGTGCTATAATAAATAATTTGGGTTGGTCTATCCTGTCTCTTTGCTTGCTGTTTTCTAGAGCAGTCAGTGATGTTTTGGTTATAACTTTTCACCTGCTCGAGCAATGGTCATGAAATTTTACTGGGAGTATATAGACTTCTGTGTCTTTCCAATGGCACAAGAATCACCTTTTTATCTATTCGTATCTGAGAGTTATGACTGTCACAATATGAACTTTTGCGCTGTCTGGAATCTGAGGACAGTTTCTGTTGTGGTCTATTTTTGATTAATGTAACGTCAGAATCAGAAAATGTGGTCTAAATGAAAGTTGTAGATAATTTCTTAAGATTTCCAACCGTATAAAGATCATCTTATTTGGATGTCTGGAACTCGAGTTATGACAGTTTTTCTGACCTGCTGATTCTGCATCACGTCCAGAAATTTTCTGAATTGCTTATCTCTTACATATTGGTGATGTTTCATGTGGATTACAGATGTCTGGCCATGGAAGAGGTAGAGGACGTGGGAGAGGTGCTCCACCACCCCCACCACCACCCATGACCGCAGTAGAGGTGTTGGCGATGCAAGGACAATTCATGCAGTCCATGATGCAGTTCTTTCAGAACCAACCTATTGGAGCACCAGCACCTCCACCACCAAGAGACAAGCGGAGGGAATTCATGCAAGGACATCCTCCAGTTTTCTCTCATGCCGCTGACCCCTTGGAGGCAGATGATTGGCTACGCGTAGTGGGGAAACAACTCAACATCGCTCAGTGTGATGATCAACAAAAGGTGTTGTATGCATCGGGGCAGCTTTAGGGAGCAGCTCAGACTTGGTGGGAGTCATATCAGTCTGCTCGCCTCAACAATGCTCCTGCTATCACTTGGCTAGAATTTGTGAGGGATTTCAAGGCACACCATATCCCAGATGGTTTGATAGAGCTCAAGCAGGAGGAATTCAGATCTCTCAGGATGGGTTCTATGTCTGTCAGTGAGTATCACGACAAGTTTGCTCAGTTGGCTCGCTATGCTCCTAATGACGTGAGGGAGGATGCAGACAAGCAACGTCTCTTCCTCAAGGGAATTTACTATGATCTCAGGTTGCAGTTGGCTGGTAACACATATGCTAATTTCTAGCAGTTGGTGAATTGCGCTATTGTGCTTGACAATATGCGATTGGAGAGGGACAGGAAGAGAAAGATGAAGGGATAGGTCTCCAAAAGCAACACACGCCCGCGCTATAATAATCAGCAGAGGTATCAAGGTCCAGTCAGTTAGTGGAACCGTGGTCAGTTTCCACAACGCTCTCAGAACCAACAGCAGATTTGGAACCAGCGTACCCCGCAGCAAATGGGCAATCAAACTCCACGCCAGGGAACACCCAACAGTACCCCGATGAAGAGCAGTGCACCTAGTACTCCCAATAGGTGTTTTCGGTGTGGAGATGTGGGACACTATGCTAACCATTGCCCCCAGAAGCCGAATCAATAGACACCTCAGAAGCAGAATAGCAACCAGAAGCCCGCGTACAACACTAGAAGAGTGAACCATGTGGCGCCTGAGACTGTGGTTGGAGCACCAGAAGTTATGATGGGTACGGTCAACATCAACTTTATCCCTGCTAATGTTCTTTTTGACTCTGGAGCTTCACATTCCTTTATTTCACAAGCATTTGTTAGAACACATAGCATACCTTTAATTGCAATGAAGACCCAAATGCTAGTAAATTCACCGGGGGGATCAATACCTGCTGCACATTGTTGCCCTTCAGCAAGTCTTACCTTAAGGGGGTAGACTTCACAGTCAGTCCTATTGTGTTGAGAACTTTTGGAATCGATGTGATTCTGGGTATGGATTGGATGAAAGAACATCGAGCTATGATTCAGTGTCAGGAGAGAGTTGTAGTAGTGACAACACCAAAGGGAGATCGAATAAGTGTTGGCATGACAGTGCAACCACCACCAACAGCTACAGTAAATCAACTAGATGATGATGCTAATCCCCAGGACTGTTGTGGAGGAGTTTCTAGATGTCTTCCCTGATGATTTGCCAGGTATGCCACCTGACTGTGACATTGAGTTTATAATTGAATTATTACCTGGTACTGCACCTATAGCTAAGAGACCATATAGAATCGGGGTTAACGAATTAGAGGAACTTAAGAAACAGTTGAAAGAGTTGTCAGATAAAGGGTTCATACGTCCTAGTGCATCACCTTGGGGAGCGCCTATGATCTTTGTTGACAAGAAGGATGGAACACAGCGTATGTGTGTGGATTATCGATCTCTTAATGAGGTAACTATCAAGAACAAGTACCCGTTGCCTAGAATCGATGACTTGTTTGATCAGTTGAGAGGTGCTTGTGTGTTTTCTAAAATTGATCTGCGTTCTGGTTATCATTAGTTGAAGATTCGGAGTACTGATATACCAAAAACAGCTTTTACTATGAGGTATGGGTTATATGAGTATACAGTTATGTCGTTTGGTTTGACCAATGCACCTGCCTACTTTATGTATATGATGAATAAGGTGTTTATGGAGTATCTTGATAAGTTTGTGGTAGTATTCATTGATGATATATTGGTATTCTCTAAGACTGAAGATGATCATGCTGAACATCTGAGATTGGTGCTACAGAAGCTTAGAGAGCATAAGCTGTATGCTAAGCATAGTAAGTGTGAATTCTGGTTAAGAGAAGTCTCTTTTCTTGGACATGTGGTTTCTAATGGTGGCATAGCAGTGGATCTAGGCAAGGTGAAGGATGTACTGAATTGGAAGCCACCTACTGATGTAAGTGAGATCCATAGCTTTCTTGGTTTAGCTGGTTATTATCGAAGGTTCATTGAAGGTTTCTCCAAGCTGGCTAAACCCATGACAGCCCTGTTAGAGAAGAATGCTAAGTTTGAGTGGTCCAATCAGTGTCAAGCTAGTTTTGAAGAATTAAAGAAGCGGTTGACAACAACACCAGTGCTGATTTTGCCTGATCTAAATAAGAAGTTCTCTATCTATTGTGATGCGTCTCGTCAAGGTTTGGGATGTGTTCTTATGCAAGAGGGTAGAGTTGTTGCTTATGCATCTAGACAGCTGAGGAAACATGAGTTGAATTATCCTACTCATGATTTGGAGTTAGCAGCTGTGGTTCATGCATTAAAAATCTAGAGACACTATCTGATTGGGCATAAGAGTGATATCTTTACCGATCATAAGAGTTTGAAGTACATATTCACTCAGACGGATCTGAATTTGAGACAACGTCGTTGGTTGGAACTGATCAAGGATTGTGATCTGGAGGTACACTATCACCCTGGTAAAGCGAATGTTGTGGCTGATGCACTTGGTAGAAAGAGGTATGCCTATGAGCTTGAGATGGCGCCTGTGCCCAAGGAGTTATGGGAAGAGCTTCAGCACTTGAACCTTGGTATTGTTTATAATGCTATGGAGATAGAAGTGACACCTACACTAGAGCTTGAGATACGTAAGGGTCAGTTGGAGGATGAGAAACTAAGGGAGATAGCAGGTAATGTAGTGCTTGGGAAATTATAACACCCCAAATTTTGCACTTTTAGAAATAGAGTAAAAATGATTTATTTTGTATTTTTATGCTCATGAAATATAGGCAAACTAATATTTTTCTCTAAATTAAAATGTATCATAGGCTTAGCAACGTGGTTGTGCATATATGCTGGTGCATATATTTTTATTGTGATGTATGCGTGTTGTGTGACTTCATGTTGAGAGTGAGCAAAGTTTTCAAAACATGTTTGGTAAATCGACCTTCCTTCTCTGGTATGTCTGCGTTTTTTTCTGTCATTGAAATTGTCTCGGCTTGCTAATCCATCTCCTATCAATTCTATTTTTATGCTCCTTGCATTTCTTTCCTTAACGTGATGGTATAATATAATATAAAAAATGATCTTTTAAGGAAGCATCCATCCTTTTGTCTTTCTTAGATGGATGATGGTTTTTCTTGTAGCCGAGTAGTTCTCTTTCCTTGGAATCATCCGATGACTAAGTTGTAAGTCGTGTACATCAAGGACTCTCACGACGTTTCTCATATGCCATCTTTATTCTATATAAATAGCAGGCCTGTGTCATCGTTTCTTTTCTAAAATCCCTAACCTAAGCCAATTAATCCTGATCTAGCTGCCGCCCATCATCTTCATCTGCCGCCGCCGCTTCGTCGTCGCCCCGGGCTATCTACCGAGCTTTGCGTCGTGCCTCACCGAGCCGCTGCTGGGCTGGACGCTTCCTTGTCGTCGAGTTCTTCGTTTTGTTTTTTATCTGGAGAACCCATGCAAGAAGCCGCCGTCATCCTCCAAGCACCACGCCATTGTTGTTCGTTCCATATCATCAAAATTCCTTGTGGTGAGTTCGCCGAAATGCCTGTGCCTGCTCCATCCCTGTGTTTTTTTACGCAGCAATCCGAGGCTTGTATCATCGAGGCTCCATCACCGGCCATGGCGCATGGCAGCACCGTGCATGCTCGGCATGTTCGTAGCTGATCCGATTAGCTTGATGACATCAATCGATGACATCATGTAAGTTTTGTGGCCGTTTTTCATTACGAGAATAAATCTAGAAATACTATAGAAATACACATAAATATAAACACTCATCGTGAGACGTCCATTCTAGTAGCTTAGCTTTGAGCCGACGTGGTCTACGTGTCGATGTTTATGTGCCACATGCTTTTGTAATATATTTATTTAAATATTAAATTGGTTAATGATTATGCAAACATGTTTCTAAATAAAAGAAATTTAGGGTGTGGTCGATCATTTTATATTTAACTGTTAACTTGATTAAAGTCAAATTAAATGTGTTTCTGTATATTATGCCTATGCTAAACATGGGCATATCATATTCGTTTGGATATTTTCATGTGCACTCGTCTTTTGCTAAGTTAAAGTTTAATAATTTGATCGCGTGCTTATAATTAAAATATAATTAATTATACGTTAGTTTTCTTTATTCAAATATAAATTTGACTTATCGAATATGTACTTTCACTCGTTGAAAATTCTTCTAAAGTTAGCATGTTCACGCCATAGCTTTTCGGCTTGTTCTTCCGTATATAGTTAAATACCAAATTGATTAAATGTTATTAGTTATATAATTAAAAACAATATAGGTTATTATATGACGTTTCTTTTACAAATAAATATTGATTAGATTAATGGCAACTTCAATATATTTTATAATCGTAAATTTCTTAAAGCTAAACGTGGTCAAATAAAACTAATTTAGATGTCCTCACGTATTTGTTTTACAAAGATAAAGTTTAACTTGCTCAATCGATTATGTGATAAAATATATAAGGTAAGATATGATTAGATAACTCGTCTTTGAGAATTATAAGACATAATTGGACTAATCTGGATTATTAGGTTCCTCATGGTTTTTTTGTAATTAAAATAAATCAAGCATGTAGAGGTTTTTCTTTTCTTTTGACGATAAAATAAAACTCTGGTAGTCGTTTCTTTTGACGATAGTTGTGTAGCCAGTGTTTCTTGTGATCTAGTGACCGTAGCATCTAGTTATCTTTTAGTACGATGTTTTCTCTCATGTGATGTATTGTTCTTAGTTGTCTGTATTTGTTTGCTTGTATGTTTGTCTATGCATGGTGCTTGCTTCGAGTAGAACAAGAGCGCTGGAGATTAGAATCTAAAGTGCCAAAGCTGTAGAATGGAAGATGAAGTTGATGCTTCTCTAAGCAAGTTGCTATGGGAGTAAAGCAAGTTTAAGGCAAGTATAGATTGGGTTTTCTTTCTGTGACCATGATCTTGAAACTTGATTAATGAATATGCTATAAACATAAACAAGATGACTTTTTAGCAACATAAGGACTTGTCTTGTAACTAATCATCCGGGACTTACAGTACAACTGTGAGGGCTATATGGCTCTGGCTTTAGCTCAGTATGAGGTCTTTTTCTAGCCGGCTTAGAGGATACTGCGAGTTGGGTATAGGACAGCCTTTGTCCTGTTGAGCCTAGCTATGGAAGTGACCTTTTATTTTTTGGAAGGGGGGTTCCTATATCCGATGACCCTGCGGCCCTTCCCGGTTAGACGGAACCTTTGAAAGGCTTCATAGTGAACCTTGCCAGCCTTCCTTGGTAGAGGGTTAAGAGGCTTGTGACCTCGGGCGAAAGAGCAATTCACGACTCACAGTGAAAGTGTACACCTCTACACAGAGTTTAATAAACTAGTATACTAGCCGTGCTCACGGATACGAGTGGCCTTGGAACATTTACATAAGGGATGATGACTTTTACTTGTTAAGATGATCATTTATGTCAATTGTTTAAGATATTTATTATTCAATTATACTTGATCATGTGGTTATGGAATACACTACCTTGTTGCTATATTTGCGGAGTTCGACATGGACTCACTCTTGCAATTTCCCCCACACCTCAGGCCGGATAACAGTTTGTCGGAGACTTGAGAAGTTAGGCTTGTGATCAACCAGTCAGTTGGATCCAGTGGAGTGAAGTATGCACCCGGAGATCAGAGTTGTCTATCCGTTGATTGCTTTCTAAGGTTATCTCTTTTGCTAAGTTCGCTATATACTAAGCATTGTGAATTGATACTGCTCCTTCATTTATAGCTATATGTGAGGTTTGATTACCAGGGCTCACATATAGTGTGCATTCAGCTTTGTCCTTAAAACTAGGTGTTACAGCTCCAGGTTTCAGCATAGATGAGAATGGGACCCTATGGTTTGGAAAAAGAATCTGTGTGCCTGAAGTGAAAGCCATTCGTGATGCAATTCTACGTGAAGCACATGATTCAACTTATTCTATCCATCCTGGCAGTACTAAGATGTATCTAGATCTTAAAGAGAAGTATTGATGGTATGGTCTGAAGAAAGATGTAGCTGAGTATGTTGCCATATGTGATACTTGTCAGAGAGTGAAAGCTGAGCATCAGCGACCTGCAGGATTGTTGCAACCTATGAAGATACCTGAGTGGAAGTGGGAAGAAGTTGGGATGGACTTCATAGTGGGGTTACCACGTACTTAGAAAGGTTATGATTCAATATGGGTGATTGTGGATCGTTTAACTAAAGTTGCTCACTTCTTACCTGTCAAGACCACTTATAGAGGACCAAAGTTAGCAGAACTATACATGGAAAGAATAGTGAGTTTGCATGGTGTTCCAAAGAAGATTGTGTCTGATAGAGGATCGCAGTTCACTTCTCATTTTTGGAAACAGGTACACACTTCGCTGGGCACAAAGTTGAATTTTAGCACAACCTACCATCCTCAGACTGATGGACAGACAGAGAGACTTAATCAGATTTTAGAAGAACTGTTGAGAGCATATGCGTTGCAACATGGTACTAGTTGGGATAAGAGTTTGTGTTATGCAGAGTTCTCATACAACAACAGCTATCAACAGAGTCTCAAGATGTCACCATTTGAAGCTTTGTATGGGCGTAAGTGTAGAACACCCTTGTTTTGGAATCAAACAGGTGAAAGTCAAGTGTTTGGACCAGATGTGCTTAGAAACGCTGAAGAGCAGGTGAGAAAGATTAGAGAGAACCTGAGAGTGGCACAAACCCGTCAGAAGAGCTATGCAGATAATCAAAGAAGAGACTTGGTATTTGAAGAAGGAGATTATGTCTATTTAAAAGTATCACCTATGAGAAGTGTAAAAAGGTTCAACATGAAGGGTAAACTAGCACCAAGGTATGTTGGTCCGTTTAAAGTTTTAAAGAGATGTGGAGAAGTGGCTTATCAATTAGAATTGCCTGAGAACCTGTCTGGTGTCCATGATGTGTTCCATGTGTCTCAACTTAAGAAGTGTTTACGTGTGCCTGAGGAGCACATACCATTAGAGGAACTTGCTGTTAAGGATGATCTGACATATGAGGAGTTTCCAATTAAGATTATGGATATAGCTGAGAAAGTTACAAGAAGCAGAACAATTAGGATGTGCAAGGGTCAGTGGAATCGGTATTCGGAAGCAGAGGCAACTTGGGAAAGAGAGGATGAATTGAGAAAGACATACCCGTAGTTGTTTGAGTAAGCACAGCCTAATCTCGAGGACGAGATTCTCTTAAGGGGGGTAGAATTGTAACACCCAAAAATTTGCATCATTTTGAAATAAGTAAAATTGACTTTTAGTTTGTTGTGTGAGCATGCCAATATAATAAAATAAATAAGTTTTGAGGAATTAAAATTAATTATAAGTTTAGGAACATGTTGATGCATTCATGCTGGAGCATATTTTATTTGTATTGTCTGGTTTTTGTTGCAAGTGAAAAGGAATTCAAACCCCTTTTGAAAACTCATTCGAAAAAATTCTGGAAATAAAGGATAAGGGAAAAAAACTCTTCTTCTCTGTTTCTGGCCGAAAGGCCCATTCCTTCTCTCTGGCCCGCTTGGCCACTGGCCTTCTCAAGCTAGCCCAGCAAGAAGCAGGCCGACCCCACCCGTCAGTCACCTTCTTCCTCCTTGAACCGGAACCGAGCCGGACTCCACCACCAACCGAACCACGCGGTCCTCGCGCCTGGGCGTCCGCGCCACGTCCTGCCCATATAAAGGCCGAGTCACCGCGCCCATGATCCGTTTTCCAAAGCCCTAGCCGCTCGCGCCACCCTCGCTCGAGCACCTCGCGAGCCGCAACCCTAACTCGCCGCCCCGAGCTTCAATTCGCCCTAGCCGACCTCCTCTACGCCCCGAAAGGTTTGCAAACGAGTTTCCCGTGACCCCGCGCACCTCCCGCAACCTTTACTTAGGTTTAATTTTGCTTATTTCTTAGTTTTAGCATGCGCAGCCACCGCCATCCGCCGTCGCGTGCCTCCCGCCGTCCACGAACCGCCACCGCCTCCATCTTCTACCTAGGTAAGCTCGCGTCGAGCTCCGCTTCCGTTTGGTCCCGGTTCTGAGCCAAATGATGGCCGGAGTCACCTGACTAGTAACGCCGGCGAGATCCCATCTTTTCCGGCCATGGCGCCGCCGCCGGGGGCTTCTTCTCTGGCCAGCCGACGCTCCCATCTGATCTGGGCCATCCATTTTAGATCTAACGGCCCTGATCGGCCGATACCTCTTCGCGGGGTAATTTTGTTAAAAAGACCCTAGAAGACTTTAGATGTGGAACCCGCAGTCCAAAGCAGGTTCCAGAGAATACGTTTTCTCTTTTGGAAAACATATTTTTCATTTAACAGATTCAAAATCAAGTTCCATCTAATTACAGTTTTGCCACTACCTTTAATTGCTCATAACTTATTCGTTTTAACTCCAAATTGGACCGTTCAACTTGTGTTAGATTCGTCTTTTCGAGATTTATCTGTTCATATAATTTGTCACCATGTTTTTGAACTTTAAATTTCGAGTTTAGATTTAATCTATTTCTTTAATAGGGAAACTTGTTTTAATCCTAACTTTCACGTTGTAACTCCGTTTTGTGATCTTCGCGTCTGTGTGATCGTAGCAACATGTAGAATAGTTTTATGAACTTTTCAAAACTGTTTGTCTCTATTGGTGTACTGTTCTAATTAAATTTATTTGTTTGCCTCGTGTATGATTGCTCGGATGATTGTATGTTGCTGCTTGGTGATGTTGATCGAGTTCAGACGGTGAGGTTTACGTTGGTGATCAAGAGAACTTCTACGACCAGGAAGACCAACAAGACTTTCAGGAGAACTTTGATCAAGGCAAGTATAGCTAAGGACCTTCCTTGTTGTCCTATTCATGATGCTCACTAAAATACATATGCATGTGTCTTCCTTGCTACCTATGGTAGGATTTCCTAGGTTTTGAATACTCAATTACCTTGTCACCTTGGGAGGTTTGCATTGGGTAGTTCTATTGCTAGTGCAACAATCATGATCTTGAAACTTGATTAATGAATATGCTATAAACATAAACAAGATGACTTTTTAGCAACAGAAGGACTTGTCTTGTAACTGATAATCCGGGATTAACGTACAGCTGTGAGGGCTATATGGCTCTGGCTCTAGTTATTTGAGAAACCCTTTTCTAGCTGGTTAGAGGTCTGCGAGTTGGATATAGGACAGCCTCTATCCTATTAAGCCTAGCTTTGGAAGTGGCCTTTTACTTTATTTTTGGAAGGGGGGTTCCTATATCTAATGACCCTATGGCCCTGGCCGATTAGACGAGCTCTTGGGTGGCTTTATATGGTTTCTGGTGTTTTGGACCTTGCAAACCCATACATTTGGAAATCATGACTCACAGTGAAAGTGTACAACCTCTGCAGAATATAAAACTGTTATAATAGCCGTGCTCACGGATACGAGCAACCTTGGAACACTTACCTTAAGGGATAATGACTTTTACTTGTTAAGATGATCATTTATGTTAATTGTTTGAGATATTGATTATTCATGCTCATTGATCATGTGTTATGGGATTATTGCTACCTTGATGTTAATAAATGCTAAACTTGATGATGACTTAAATGCTAACTGCAGTAAACCAGTGTCAGCTATTTGAGCCTCATGAACCCTTAGTTATCTTGTTAAGTACGACATGTACTTATGCCTTGCTTTATCTTTTATGTTGGAAAAATCCCGGATGGGTAACAGATCAAGATTGGATTGAAGATTATCGTGATGAGTATTAGGCTTGGTGTTCACCAGTTGACGTCCTTGTTGGAGCTTCTGCAAGAGAGTTATCTTAGCAGCTATTATATCTATGTTTGAGACTATGTGTTGAATATTTATTCGCTATGTAATAAACACTATGTTGGTACAATTCACAATTTGTCCACTTATGTGTGCGACCGTTCCTGGGGTACACATAAGACTTTATACATCCTCTTTTGTTCTTAAAATTGGGTGTGACACTAGATATGTGTAGCATGCTCACAAAGTTTTAGCTTAATTCATTAGTATTTGAACTTCCAAATCTATGCTTGAAGGCAGCCAACTCAGAATTCCAATTTTCTGGATAGATTTGATAATTCCCAATTCTTCTCTTCTTCTTGTCCAATCTTGATGTGAATTTGGTTGAGAATACTCACAAGATGTTGTTTCCATTCAGTCCTCTTATCCATACTTGTAGTCTTATGAATTCTTCCAATATAGCTTATCCAACTCAACCTCAAACTTGATTTTATCTAACTGAGAATTTGGTCTCTTCGGCCTCTAGCAACCTCATCTTACTTTAAGCGAAGAGTAACCTTCGGGCTTATGATTTAACCAATTAAATTAGCAAAACCTATTCTTATGAATTTTCTATGAATAAGCTCAAACACAAGAGGGCATTAGTAACACAAGCACTAGTTTCTCATTTAATAACCCTTTATGTGTGGAAGGCGAGTGGGCTACCAAAATACAGAAACCTCATAACATAGACTAAATCTCCCTTGATACCTCATACACACTCTTTTGAGTGGAATGGAAATGTGAATGTACATGGTTGGTCAATTAAGTCCAAAGGGTAGATTTAAGCCATATTATGGTGAGTGACTAATCATAGATGAATCAATTCCAAATCAACTAGAGAGAATACATCACATGGTTTTGGATTGATGGCCTTCATATGATAGCACACTCCATGTGAGAAACACATTCTCATTTAGTGAGACTACACAAATCACTTAGAGAAAGATTAGTCTCACAACACTAGTCATAGAGTAAATTCCCTTTTTGGTAAGTGCTCTAAGCATTTGAATTTCTCATATAGCACTTTATTCATCTAAGAACTTGGGATTTCACCCTATGTCTAGGTCATGGCAACAATAGTGTAATCAAATTGAAATATGCCAAGAAATACTTACAACTATTTGAGCATGTAGAATGCCATAAGATGAGAATGACAATTTGGCAATCTACCAAATGACAAGATTTCATCAAGTAGAGGTTTCTTGAATTGTGAGTGATAAGCACCTCTACTTTAATTGAGCTTGATTCTTTATTCTTGGCTTTCTTGAAATTTATTCACAACCTCCAATATGAGCCAAGTTTCCAAATCCTTCAAACCAACTCATAGTATGTATGAACATAAGACTTGCTTCATCTTGACATTCTTGGTTTGAAGTCCACAAAGGAAACTCAAGTCATCTATGTTTCTTGGTGTGGATGATCAATTCAATTCCAATTATACTTTTATTTCATTGCCAACAACCAATGTAAATCCTCAAGTGCTTCTCTTATACTAAGTGGTTATACAAGGCACAAAGGAGTTTAGTTTGAAATAAATTGCACTTGAGATTTAGTTGTTGCCACCCTTCTTGAAATATAATGGATGAGGTGGTCTCTTCATCTTCACATTGCTCATATATAGGTTGTAGGTTTCGTCAATGACTTGGACTGTTGTCAGTTATTGCTGTCAGGGGTGCGGCAGTGCTACTCCTTTGAGCGGCACTGCTTCTGCTGCTCGTACTTCAGTAGCAGATTGCAAATCAGCTGCGAATTGAGGAGCCTCCACCTCTATAGCCTATACTTCTTGTGGTCTTATATCACCAATGGCCATTTGCTTGATTGCATCACAAGGTGGTTCCTCATTACCTACAACATGAATAAGATCTTGCTCTACTAGAGAGACATTAAAAGCATCATATGGCAAATGATTCATTTAAACTTTTAAGTACTCTAGCCACTCCTAATAATTCACAAACACATACATATTTGTGAACTACTAGAGACTACACAAGTTAAGTGGCAACTAGTAAGGGTTAGGTACTAGTTACCAAGGTGAGTATGAAGTTTAGAAATATATCCATCAATTTGTCCTTGGGTCAATCTTGAGAGAATAGACAATATGAATAAGATTGATAGCTTGAGATGATATCTTCAATTAACTTGTTGCTCAAGCACCCCAAAGCTTCATATCACCTTGAAGTACCTACAACACTCATCAAACACACTTTGGTACCCAAACTATGTTGGGTCCATCAAGGTTAGTCACAAGAGACTTAGGCACCCAAATGGCCTTTGTGCTAGCATGTGGTGAACTAATCACCTTTCTAGTACAAGTGTCATTTTTGGGCCTCCTAAGCAAATTTGAAGTAACTGAAGAGTTGAGCTTAGGAGTGTTACCTATGTGACAATCCATACTTAGATGTCCCTTTCCTCGACAAGTGTAGCAAATGCGGTGCTTGATTTTGTAAGACATCTTCTTATCTTGCTTCTTATTTGCTACCATGCTAATGAGCATCTTTATTGATGACACAAGGCATTCACTTTTCTTGTTAGGACATGAGCCAATTTCATGTCCCTTCTCATTGCAACCATAACACTTTCTCTTGTTTCTTCTTGTCTTCTTCTTTGGAAGTGTGGCTTGGTCATCAACCTTGTTAGAACACATAGAGGCATTGTGTCCCATGTTGGAACACTTGAGGCACTTGACATGAGCCATCTTCTTCTTCTCTTGAATCTTTCTCATGCCTTTATTTTCTTTCTTCAAGGGGCAATCTCTTACATGGTGACCCTCCTTGCACCTGAAGCAAGTGATGAGTCTTCTTTGGTTGAAGTTGCACCTTGGTGGCCTTGGAGGCTTTGCTGTTCTGCCTAGGTGCGGCACTACCGCTCTAGGATGAGGCACTGCCGCATCCTGGAACCTTCACAACCTTGAGTGGGACTGCTACATTCTGGATAGATTGCACTTCTCCAAATTTCCCCTTGACTTTGCCATTGTTGGACTGTGACCTTCTAGATGGGGCTTGATGCATTCATCTGTTGATCCCTTCTCAAGCTTCTTCACCATGTCTTCATGGTTATCTTGAGAAGGTTGAGCATTGCACTTGCCCTTCCATTGAATCAAGTCCCTTCTTAGCCTCTCAACCTCTTCCTTGAGCTCTTCATTTTCTTTTGCAATGGAATCATCACAAGTTTCTATAAGTACATGCTCAATGGAAGGTTGGCTTACTTGAGAGCAACAATTGTTAGCACATGATAAAATATATGGAACTTGTGTACATGTGCACTTGTGAGTGCGAAGTAGGTATAATTTTACCATTGTTACCACAACCTCATGAGCAATTTCTAGAATGAGATGGGAATCCATAAGCTTCTCATGAGAGCACAAGAGCCCATCATGACTTTCTTGCAAAGTCTCATTCTTACTAGTGAGCCTTTCCATCTTGTCCTTGAGCACATAATTCTCATCTTATAATTGAGCAACACAAGATGGAGAGTTAATAGTACGAGTTTGCTCAATTGATAAGTTTTCATACCTTTCAACCAAACTAGCATGAGAGCACTTTAGCTTTTCATGCTTTTTGGTCAACTTCTCCAAGCATTTGATCTTGTTGATGAGAAACACTTCTTGGTCGTGAAGTGTTTCTTCTTGCTCTTGAATTTTCTCTGAGCTTGAGCACCATCAACTTGTCTTTCTTGCTTAGACGTGCCAAGTGTTGATTCAACTCATCATCATCATCACTTTCATCTTCACTCTCACTCTCACTCTCACTCTCACTTTCACTTTCACTTTCAATTTCACTTTCACTCTCACTCTCACTTGCCACACTCTTCTCTTTCTTTACCATGAGACCCACATGAGAAGTGGCACAGAGAGTTAAGTTTCTTGGTGAGGTGGATTCATCATTTGGCCTCCATCGATCACAAGCTTCTCCTTCCTTCAAAATGTTAGTCTCACAAGAACTAAAGGAAGTAGAAGTACCACATGTAAAAGCATTGTTCTCACCAACCATTTCATTACCATTCACATATGTTGGTGAGGAAGTGGATGTGGCATGATCACTTTGACCATTTGGGAGAATCACTTGAGGCTCTTCATTTGTTGGTGAAGTTGAGCACTCCTCAAGTGGTTCATCCAATGAGAGCAACTTCTCATCACATTTACACTTGTCATATCTTTCTTTGAGCATGGTCCAAATGAGATGAGCATCCTCAAGCAGTTCACCATCTCCAAATATGACGGCATCAAAAATATCTTTACTCAAATTAAGACATTAGTAGCTTGAGCATTGTGTTGTAAGCATTTCACTTCCTCTTTAGATAAGATGACCAAATCATCATTAGGAGGAGAAATGCTTACATCTACAATCCGCTCGATATGAGGACCCATGTCCTTAAAAATAGTAAGCACACTAGCGGACCAAGATACATAATTTGAACCATCTAAAAGTAGAAGTTCTAGAGATACCTCCCCACTTGTCGACGTCGTCTCTCAAGGTGGTTAAGCTCGAATTTGAGAGCCTAGCTCCAATACCAATTGAAAGAACCTTGATGTCGCCTAGAGGGGGTGAATAGGCGCTTTTGAAAATTAACAACAAATAAAACTTGCAGCAGATTAGTAGAGTGCGCGACACTGCTGCTCCATCATGCGGCACTGCCGTACTGCAACACTGCCTCACTGAGAATGTGGCACTGCCGCGCCTGCGCAGAGAGCTTCAACAGCAGCTACGCCTAGAACCCAAACTTGAAGATGTGCATGGAGATGTCCAGTGGTAAGTCCATTAAGTACCTGCACTCACAAACACACACAACCAAGTAGATCGAGTGGAACACAAATAATGCAAATCAACATAGAGGGGACAAGACACAAGATTTATCCTGTGGTTCAGCTCGCCACCAAGGCTTGTCTATGTCCACGTTTTTTTTTACGCAAAAAACTGTGGGGGAGATCCCCACAGTGTTAAAGGATTTTCATTAATTTAAAAAAGGCAGAAGTTTATACAAATAGTAATTAACTAAAAGCAGCAAGCCAAACACAAAAGGATGACAGCAGGTCATCTTTGAGCCTAACAGATTGAAGCAAACATTGACTCTTAAAATTAGATAACCAGAGTCCTGGACTTGGATCTCGTCTTTGGAAGACCTTATCATTGCGCAGCTTCTAGAGCTCCCAAGCTGCTATAAGCGCTGCTTTAGTGAAGAAGGGGATGACATGTGATGAGCGTGCTTGGGTTAATCTATCCAATAGCTGCAGAGATTCATCCCAGGTGATGCCAATCGCCGACCAGCACTCTTGTGCAAAAGGATAGTCAAAGAAAAGGTGCTCTATGGTCTCCAATTCTCCCGAGTTGCACATGACACAGACCGGGCTGCCTTGTACATTTAGGTGTCTCCTCTGCAGCATAGATTTTGTATTTAGCCGATCCAGCAAAATGAGCCATGAAAAGAATTTAATTCTTGGGGTGCATCTTGACTTCCAGATCATCTTGTAGACTGGGTGCGCCTCAATGGCACTGAAGATATGGGAGTAGAACCGTCGAGAAGTGTAATTATTACTCCACATTGGTACCCATTTGTCGGTAGAATCTTGATCATAATCTATCTCTTGCAACTGTTCCTATAGAGTTTCAAGTTCACCAAGGGCTTCCTCAGAGAGAGGCAGCATAAAAAGAGTGTCTAGATCCTCAGCTTGCATGACTTCAAGAATTGAAATGCCATCAGACTTTGCAAAGGAGGCTAGCCTTGGGTATTTATGCGCTAAAATTCCATCTAGCCAGATCAGGTCATCCCAAAGCATACCGAGGCCCCACTGCCCAATTCACATTTAGCAATTCCTCTAAAAAGAACAGAGGCGAAGCACATCCTTCCACCAGAAGGATCCCATCTCTCTGGCAACATGTGGAACACGATTGGTATAATATTTGCTCTAGACTAAACGAACCCAAGGGATATTAGCTTTATTATAGAATTTACTCAAGTGCTTCATGAGTAAAGCATAATTCTGCAAGCGAAGGTTGATAATCCCCAGGCCTCCTTTCTCTTTGGGCATCATGACAGTTGGCCAAGCAACTAAATTACCCCCTTTCTTCTTTGCAGTCTTCCCTCTCCAAAGACACTGCTTTCTTGCCCTGTCAATGTTCTCAATAACTCCTTTCGATAGCTTGATGGTGCACATAACATAGGTAGTGATCGGAGTGATTGCTGAGTTTATCATCTCCAATACCAGTATATGAGAGCCAGGTGGAGCAGGCTGACAAGCGGCGTTCAACCCTATCCATCATCGTAGTGAGATCATCTATTTTAGGCTTGGTAGTCCCCATGGGTAAGCCCAAGTATGTGAAGGACATCGAGCCCACGTCACAACCAAATGTACTGGCTAATCTGGTCATCTTGTTCGGAGGAACATTGATTGGGTACATCTGTGACTTTCTATAGTTGACATGCAAACCCGTTGACTCAGCAAAACTATGTAGCATTGCTTTCAGGAAGACTAGCTGTCTGGCATCAGCTTGGAGGAGCATCAATGTATCGTCCGCATACTGAACAATGGGGAAATCCTCATTCGGATGTGGTAGAGGTCGTTTCAATATATTCATGCTCGCTGCTTTGTTAACTAGCACTTGCAAGAGTTCTGCTGCTCGGGACAGGGGGTCCCCTTGACGCACTCCCCTTTTGCATTTGAAGAATTTCCTAGGTACACCGTTTAATAATATCGTTGGTGATCCTGATGACAAGATACGGTGTACCCAAAGAATCCACCTATCAGGCAACCCCAAATGTGTCATGACCTGGATTATGGTGGAATGTTCTATCGTGTCAAAGGCTTTCTCGAAGTCTAACTTCAAAATGATCACTTCTCTTTTTGATTGATGACACTGATGGATGTACTCATAACTCCATGCAAGGCAATCTTGTATAGTTCTGGATCTAATGAAACCATATTGGTTTTGATGGACCAATCTCAGTATAACTGTCTATAGATGATCTACCAAAATCTTGGTTATTAGCTTGAGGGAGATGTTCATCAACGAGATCGGTCTGAAATCATTCACTGTCTCTGGACTATCCTTCTTAGGAACAAGGGTGATGTAGGAAGTATTGATGCATTCCAGGTTGGCCTACCCCTGAAAGAAAACCGAGCAAAGTGCATAGAAGTCACTTTTGACAAACTGCCAGCATTTTTTTTAAGAACAAGCCGTTGAAGCCATCCGGTCTAGGAGCCTTGTCAGCTGGCATGCGCTTAACAATAGAATCAATCTCATCAACTTAGAAGGGAGCAACAAGAAAATCCAGACCATCTACCGGAGTAACCATGCTTGACAGGTCAAAGAGCATATTTGGTGAAGATGTCGTACCCATACGATGTCTGAAGGAAGACCTTAAAAGACCTGCCTTTCCTTCATGGTCTTGAATCCAGACCCCTTGCTCATTCTTCAATTGTGAGATAGCATTTCTTCTGTACGAAATTGTGGCCATACCATGAAAAAACTTCGTGCACTCATCACCAAATTTTATCCTACTGACTGTGTATCTATTACGCCAATAGATAATAGATATTCTTATACCGAAGCCAAGTCTTGAGCTGCTTTCTGACAACTATTCTGAGATTTGCTTATGGGCTACATAGCCCTCTCTAGTCTTCTAGGGAGTCCAGAAAGCTAACGATGGCATTGCAGTTACTTATAAGTAGACGGAGATTCGATAGATGCTTACTCCAGATTTTCAGCCTTGATCTTAGTGTTTTAAATTTTGCGGAGATGGTACGAGCTGCGTCTATCATTGGAGCTGCAGAATTCTAGCATTCTTGTACTGTATCTACGAAGTCACTTTGTTCAGCCCAAAAGTTCTCAAAACGAAAAACATTTGCCTTGGGGATTCTAGTACTGATCACAATCTGGCAGTGAAGATGGTCTGAAGTAATCTTTGCCAAAGGCAATACTTCTGTATTTAGGTACTCGACTGTCTAATTTGGGGACGTGAAGAACCAATCTAGCTGTTCCAACAATAGGTCTGATTGCATGTTGTTCCAGGTATATGCTCTCCTCTTCAAAGGTAATTCAACTAAACCCAGGTGCCCAATAGCATCGTTGAAAATGAAAGTATCACCAAGATTTCCTCCAGTTCTGTTGCGGTTGCTTAGAGATCGATAGAAGATAAAATCCCCCAGAAAGATCCAGTTCTCGTAATCATCAATCTCATGACTTCTAAACCAGTTGATAAACTCCGAACGAGCTGGTTCATCACACGGGCCATAAACTGTGGTCAGCTTCCAGATCTCGTTATTATGCATAGAACGAAAACTGAATGTGATGCCGTACTGCTGTTTGTCAATGACAATCCCCATGAATATAGCACTGTTCTAGATAACTAGAATGCCCCCCCGAGTCCCCGACGCACCAACAGACGGAATGTAATCAAATTTATCAAAGCGTCTTGGAGCAAACTTTCTGACATAGGACATATCAAAGTGTTCACGTTTTGTCTCCTGTAGACAGACAACAGAACAGGAGCTTTCTTCGATTTTATCCCTAATCACATCCCATTTTTCAGACACATTAATACCTCGAATGTTCCAACATAGGATATGCCAACTATGTGTATTCATCGATAAACTTGTGTACGAGAAAGATCTCTGATGTCGCTAGGAGCATCAGGCGAGAAATGTGCCAACAATCAGGTTCAGAGCCCACAGTAGTAACATGTAACAGCAACCGATAAGCAATAACAGATAAAGCAAATAGGAGGGCATAGTTTAACAGCAACATAGTAGCACACCCAGACATAGCGAGGTTTAGAAACATAGAGATGTTCGCATGACAGGACACTTCAGAAGCTTGCCCCGAGGGCAATCCAACCCAACAGAGAACAAGCTCCAAGATCAACAAGTGCAAGTGTTGTGTTAATGTGTTTCTCTCATGTTAGCACTTGGGTTCAATTAGTTTAAGCACTTGAGATTTGTCTATGATTCGTATTTCATCCCCCTTGATAATACGACATACCTATACTCGAGATCAACAGAATATAACCATTTCAACCACTTGAGTCTTCAATGTCTTCATATGCCATTTCTTCTCAAATCGCTTCATGCGAACACCCATGCCTATGTCTACGTTGTTGAGGAAACCACAAAGGCTTTGGGTCTCTTCCAAACCTATCCTCTTCTCAAGTCCAACACTGAGGTTGAGCTTGAGGTTTCCACTAAGATCTCCGGGTAATACAAACTTTCCCGTGACTCACCACAAGCATGGGAGCTCGTCGGGCGACGCCTAGCCGTCTAGGAGGCTTCACCTCCAAGAGTAACGAATGCACAACGAATGATTGACGCAACCCAACAAGTGCTCAAGGTTTGCCTTGCTCTAATCTGCTCTCTAACACTTAATCACGCACTAATCACTCACTCTCACAAAAAGAGGGGTTATAGAGAGCTCACAAATGGCTTAGAATGAGTTAGGAGTGATGTGAAGGTCAGCAGCCTCACCAGGAGGCGTGGGATGGGTATTTATACCCACCCCAAACAAACTAGCCGTTATGACCTGTATAAGTGCGGCACTGCCGCTCCGACCCGCGGCACTGCCATAGCTCTGAAAAACAGCACTGATAACCTCAGAGAAAACGCCATAACTTTTTACTCTGAACTCCATCTTTAGTGATCTTGGACATTCCGCAAAGCTTGCCTCGAGGGCTATCCAACACAACAGAGAACAAGCTCCAAGATCAACAAGTGCAAGTGGTGTGTTAATGTGTTTCTCCCATGTTAGCACTTGGGTTCGGTTAGTTTACGCACTTGAGACTTGTCTATGATTCGTATTTCATCCCCCTTGATAGTATGTCATATCTATACTCAAGATCCAGAGAATATAACCATTTCAACACTTGAGTCTTCAATGTTTTTATATGACATTTCTTCTTAAATCGCTTCATAAGGGGTTGTAATCAACTTAAACCAAGTCATGGCTTAAACCATTTCCACACATATGAGTTCACCTCATGGCTTCAAGTCACTTCTACTAATGATTTCATCCTCAACACAATATGACTCCTCATAGATTGATTAGTTCCTTGACTCAATGCAAGTACTCTCTTCTTCACCTTAGCCATGATACCTTAGTCCTCAAGCCATCGCTTGCCCTTCACCTCCGCTTAGTACCTCGAAGCCCTTTCCTTGCTATCTTTACCTTATCAAGACATACTCAAGTCACATCATATTAAGCATCCATTGAAAAACCATTTCTACATTATTGTGATCCTTGCTTGAATATCTTCTACATATGAATGTTGAGATCAATCAAGCTTCAGTTTGACTCACATAGAGACATATATGGATCAACATCAATATGGTCAAGCCAATTCACGATTCCTTATATCCTCTTCATTTTGGCTTGACACTCCTAACACTCACTTTAATCTCTATCTTCATACTTCTTGCTTGATCATATTAATGCAAAGTGATTTTCCAAATCTTTATCCATACAAGCAAACCAATGTAGAGAACATCTTATATCCATTATACATTGTCTCCTTTGTCATTTCACTTTTGCTTGACATTTCCTCACTTATGCACTTTTGATTTATTCTTCAATCCTTGATCAAAGCCATTACACTATCCAACTCTTCTTGTTCATGCAAAGCAAGCCATTATAGAGACCAATCCAAAATTATCAACTCATGTCTCATTTGCCATATGCTAAATATGCTTGCTTTCATATGATGCTATGATATCTCACAACATAAAAGTCATTTCATTGATTCCATTTGCATTGTTGTCTTTTGCTTGAACTAGATTGTTTCCATAATCTTTCAATACAACAATATACAATTTGGCCTTCATTTCAACACTATGTGGCATATCATCAAGTTTGCCTTCTTACTGAACCTTTGATACACTTCTCATTACACAATCCACAAGTGTATGCAATAAACTCAATTTCCTATCCAACACTTAGCAAACCTGTTAGACCTTTAATTATGTTATCATTCAATTCACCAAAACCCACTAATGGGCTCGATGCACTTACACAGTCCATCTGTTCCTGCTCTAGGACTCCTGGTCTTCGTAGCTAAGAAACTGGCCCTTGGCCCTAAGTGGCCAAGCCCCCCTAATCACCCCAATCTTTATTCTTTATACTCCTTAGATTTGGTATTTAGGAATCCCATATGGTGTAGCAATCATGTTGAATTTAGAATGACATATTTTTTAAATTACTTACTACTTTTCTAAATTTACAATGAACTCATGTTGCCCAAAAAACATGCATCTAGAAGTGAGAAAAGAAAAAAAAAGAGAAGGATAGAGGCCTTGAAAGAATCACAAAGGGGATCTATTCATAATTTTTTAAGAGGAATACAAGCACTATAAGAAATCCAGATGAGTGGGCAATAGTTGCTGTGGAGGAACAAACTACGCATCTAGAAGATCAAAGCCCTATAGAAGATAATGTTGGCTTCGACACGGATGATAATAATGTGAGTGACCATGAGCCCATATTTAATTCTCCTACGATGGAATCTACTCATGTTGATGAAGAACCAATTTTTACTATTGATATGTATGATCCAATAAATTGGGACAATCTTGATAACAAAGCAAGGGACATATTAGTGGAGAAGCGGCCTATTAGAGAAGAAAATATTGTGTTTCCTATCGATGCCAGATCAAGACATTTTGCATACACTCATTATTCTAGAAAAATGAGCAATGGAGAGGTACGTGATAGGAAATGGTTTATTCAGCTGAAAGAACCTTTTCAAAGCTGAAATTGTTGAATTATTTGAGGTCCGTAATGTCCCAAGAACGATTAAATGGTTTGGCAATTTTATGCATCGAGAAGAAACTATTAGGTGAAATTGATATTGAGGCCATCATCAATGACTTCACAGCAGCAAATGTTAGAAGAAATTTTTAAGGTAAGATAAGCTGTATAACTTGTTTCATAAGAATGTTTTTTATGCATTACATTTATTAGAAACATCATTATATTATTAGAGTTGTATTAAAGGGCCCATTATTGTAGCTTCGCTCTAGGTCTATAAATTGATAGGATCGGGCCTAGGCGTGGTGCCAATTAGCTCGCAGACCACCAAGTATGTGGTTGACACAACGGGGACTAGTGTGCCGACAAGCATATGAACCTTGGGAGAAAAATCGTGTCTCTTATCTCTTTGGATATCTCACGGTGTTCATTGGTATTCATATTGATTGGTTGATCACCTGTCTCGAACAGTATAATCACCCTACTCATCTCCCTTGCATTACATTGTTTCATACTTGTTTAGTTGAGTAGCTTGTTAGTTGTTTAGTCTCTAGTTTAGGTGCTAGTTAGCTCAACTAGTGTAACAGTAGTGACATAGCCTCTTGCTTGTGCTTATAGATTGTTAAGAACTAGAATTGTGGCGTAGGTGGTTTGCAACCCTTGTAGAGCTGAGCAAAATTGCATTTCGCTATTTAGGTTACTAATCCTTTGCTCTAATGTTTTTGTAGGGATTTTTATAAGTTATTCACCCTCCTCTAGCCATTTAGGACCTTTCAAGTGGTATCAAAGCCATGCTATCATTTAATCAAGGCTTCACAACCTTTAGTGTCAAAAGATGGCTCAAGTAGTGTTCAACCATGTTACGGGTAAACTACCTGTCAGGTTCATAATCCCGAGGTCCCTCATGGACCCGCTTCCCAACAAAAGCTTGGCCCAGCAGACAATATTGCGAACGACGCGCAACTCCTGGGCCGGCCCAAAAAATCTAATGACAGGCTAGAAGGATAATCTAGTCTCCGACCGGAAGGCCTAGCCAAAGAAGAACAGCGCTCGCTTCTGACTCTGGCCTGCCTCTTCAACCGGAAGGCCTGGCCAAAGAGGAACGACGCTCACTTCCGAGTCTAGCCCACCTCTCCAATCGGAAGGCCTGGCCAAGGAGGACCGACGCTCGCCTCTGACTCTAGCCCGCCTCTCTGACTGGAAGGCCTGGCTGGCTTGCCTTTGACTCTGGCGCTCGCTTCTGACTCTGGCCTGCCTCTCCAACTGGAAGGCCTGGCCGAGAAGGAACGATGCTCACCTTTGACTCTGACTCACTTCTCTGATCGGAAGTACATCGAACATCTGCTTATAGCTCTTCTCCAATCGGGAGGCCAGAGCCAACTAGGGAATGACCGACTGGGGATGCCCGCTCGATGAAGACCCAGGAAATGAATAGAGCAAGTAAGGCAGGGCGCTCCAGTCAACCGCAATATCAAGGGCCATACCCTGCACACTTGTAGGACAGTGTTGTTAGGCCATGTCAGAAGGATGCACCGCAACCTTCCAGACATGTCGGAACATGAACAATGTTGTGGGCGCTGACATTTATCCTATAGTATGGTAGGCGCCGACATTTGTCACACCAGACGAAGACAATGGAACCTACCACATGCATCTGAACATCAACAGTGTTATGGGCGCCGACAAACCAACTTGTACCCAACGGCATGGGTAACAAGATTGGATAGCACACACACTCCCTCTTGTAAAGCCATCTCCTTCATCTATAAAAGGGGATGCGCTCTATCCAAAAAATGGATGGAAGATTTGTCCATGAGGATCGATTCACAAATGATTCAAACAACCTACGATTCGAACGATTCCAACAAAGCACACGCTCAAATACTTAGCGCACATTGGAGCTCCCATCTCTCTTGGCCCTTCGGTCCAGAGTTCTACTGGACCTCTTGCACCCCCCCCCCCCATCTTACTCCCTCTCATTTGTAACCCCACAGCAAACTTCGAGCACCTGGGCTCAGGAATAAAGTCACCACTGACTGAAACTGGACATAGGGCACATTGTCTGAACCAGTATAAACCCCACCTCATTGAGTGCTAGGCCACATCCGATCACAACATACGACAAAACTACAAATATTTATGTGTTGATCACTTTCTGCACCGACAGTTGACGCCGTCCGTGGGGAAGATGACATACGTTCACACTTTTGGTCATTGGATGGCCCACCTTTCTGCCACCTTCGCCATGGCGGGCTCAAGCAATATGACTCGCTTCGGCTCGCTAGAGTTTCCTGCTCTCCCACCTGTTGGTATGTGGGATCCTCTCATCTTTGATCTGTCCTAGGCCTTCCTCTTTAGAAGCCTAGACTTCATCGCTGACTGGCTCGGCGTGCTTCACCTCCATGAGGAGGCACTTGTCCCAGCACCCATCGGAGGAGGAGCACCCTCCATTGGCACTGAGTGACCCGGCGACCTCAACGACAAGGCGCCTGCGCTTCGCTTCGAGCCCACGCTGGGCTCAAACCCCACTGTGAGTAACATACATACTGTTCTTCTCGCTTTTTTATATTTTCTGCTGACTCTCTAGAGGGACCCCGTTGTCCCTGCCGTGACTGCCATATGACTGGTTCCCTAATGGCCTCACATCCCCTGTGGATGCGTATGCTCAGGGGCTCTGATGGATGCTGGCGCCGCCCTCTCTCACATCCGAATTTGTGGGTATGGCGACCTATGCTCCCGCCTCTTTTCACGACCTCATGGATGATGATGTTGAGAGCGATGGCTCTAGCGTCGATGACGTCATGGCACCTAGCCACCCTCTGTCCTGCGAGTGTGCTATGGCAGACACTCCAGGATAGCTGCTAGTGGTGGTGGAGTCTCTTCAGACCCACACCCCTTCGGACCCTCACGCGGATGCCCTCGCATGTGCCTAGGATCACGACGAGGAGCTACGGCAAAGGCGGCAGAACCAGCAGCCACCTGTGCTGGTGCGCTTGGCACAACACACTGCACCGTGCGCGTGTAACCCAGTGAGCGACGCCCGGGGTTGCTCCCGTCAGGTCCAGCGCAACATCATGGACAGGGGGAACAATCCCCCATAGTTTGCTCAGGCCAGCCAGAACATCACCGTGGCGGCGATGCTTCTACGTGGCCTTCCCGAGCCTATTGACCCACAGGAGCAGATGGTCCACCGGAACCTCTAGGTGCTGGTAGAGACCACCGCCGTTCATTAGGTGGAGAGCTCCACGTCACAACACCGACTCATGGCCTCTCTGCCCACCAGGGGGAAGGGATGCACTAGACGCATCGCTCCATCCGCTAGCTGCTACAGCCTTCAGGCATAGAATAGGAGGCCACAACTATGCTATGACCTGACCCAGCGCCTGCTCCACACTGGCCGCCTATGCGTGAACGCCTTGGGCCAAACTGAGACCCTCGTAGCATAATCAACAACCGGTGTCAGGCCTGGTATGACAATGACGTCTATCGGGCGGCCGTGAGAGTAGGCAGCACGGGCGCCGGCCGGACCATCGAGGGGACCGGTGAGACGCACCCTAGGTGTGGCTGTCCACCTAATGACCGGAGTCCTAGCTCAGATGGCCTGGGACCATGGGCCATTGGCCGACGCATCCAGAAAGCGTTGTTCCCGCAGTGCTTCCGAGTCCAACTAGATTCAAACCTCCCACTAGGAGCTCATTTCCATTTGGCCTAGTAGTCGGAATGAGAAAGCATCTGTGACTAGGCATGTCTTCCTTGGGAACTTCTAGGGGATGTATGTCTTCCTTGGGAACTTCTGGGACCTCAAGAGTTGCCACCAAGAGCCCAACGAGTCCCTGTAGGATTACATCCATAGGTTCTCCAACGATGCAACTCCCTCCCTGATGTCATCGACGCAGACGTCATCAGCGCGTTCCTCTCTAGGACAACCTATGAGTCTTTGATTCACAAGCTCAGCTACCTAAAGCCTCGGACCACCTAGGACCTGCTCGACGTCGCCATGAACCATGCCTCTAGTGAGGAGGCAGTCAGAGCAATATTCAATGGAGGCTGGGACAAGGGGAAGGCCAAGCACAAGGATCAAGATGAGGGCCCCTCCACTCATAGGGCAAAAAGAATAAGAAGGATCGGCGCCGACTGGCTAACTCCATGTTGGTCGCCATGACTGATCATGCAAGCAAGCAGCCCTAGCAGGGCTAGCCCAATCACTTCGACAAGCTTATGGATAGTCCATGCACCAACCACGCCTACCACGTCAAGCACCTCTACAAGGACTGTGAGCTCCTCAAGCGCTTCCTGCGACAGGCCGGTGGGCCAAAAGAAGGAAAGGGCAAGGAGGCAGCAGCCAAGAAAGGAGGCATGGCGATCAAGGACGGGGACAGCTTCCTTGACCCTGAGGAATGCATCATGATCTTCAGGGGATCTAATGCCATCTACTACAAGCGCCAGCGTAAAGTGTGCTATAGAGGGGCATGTGTCACCGAGATGGCTGTCCCCACCTTCCTACGCTGGTTGAAATCTTCGATCACCTTTGATCAGAGGGGCCATCCTTCCCACGTCGCCAGACCAAGTCGCTACCCACTCATCATTGACCCCATCATCCACAAGAAGCACCTCACCAAGATGCTGATGGACAGAGGTAGCAGTCTCAACATCCTCTATGTCAACACCCTCGACGCCATGTGCATCCCCCAGTCGAAGCTCCGCCAAGTGAGCTCTCCCTTCCATGGCGTGATCCTAGGGATGTAGGCATACCTGCTTGAGCAGATCGACCTACCCATCATGTTTGGTGACCGAGCTAACTTCCGCTTGGAGGTACTCACTTTCAAGATGGTGGTCTTCCTAGGGTCTTACCACACCATCTTGGGGCGGCCATGCTACGCCAAATTCATGGCGGTCCCCAAGTACACCTACCTAAAGCTAAAGATGTTAGGACCGAACAGCGTCATCACTATGGGTAGCATCTTTTCGCATGCCTACACATGCGACCGTGAGCATTTTGAGCTCGCCACTGCCATCATCAACTCTTCCGAGCTCCCATAGCTCGGGGAGTTATCGACTCTAGTAGTCTTGGACTGCAACAAGCCAACCTCCTCAACTGCCTTCCGCCCACTCAAGGAGACCAAACCAGTGGGGATTGACCCCACCGACCCAACCAAGATGGTGCAAATCGGGACCCAGCTCCCTGCCAAATAGGAATGCGAGCTCATCGACTTTCTATGCGCCAACCATGACGTCTTCGCATGGAAACCTTCTGACATGCCAGGCATACCATGGGAGGTTGCCAACCATGCACTATGCCTCGTCCCGGGCTCAAAGCCCGCCAAGCAACACCTACATCGCTTTGATGACGAGAGGCGTAGGGCCATAGGCGAGGAGATCTCCAAACTCCTGGTAGATGGCTTCATCAAAGAGGTGTATCACTCCGACTGGCTTGCCAATCCTATTCTTGTTAAAAAGAAGACTAGGGAATGGAGAATGTGCATTGATTATACTAGCCTCAACAAGGTGTGTCCGAAGGACCATTTTCCTTTGCCACGCATAGACCAGATAGTCGACTCCACCTCAGGATGTGAAATCCTCTCCTTTCTAGATGCCTACTCAGGCTATCACTAGATCATGATGAAAGAGTCCGACCAGCTTGCAACTTCATTCATCACCCCATACGGTTCGTACTGTTACGTAACCAGGCCTTTTGGTCTAAAGAATGCTGGCCCCACCTACCAAAGGTGCATCCAGCAATGCTTCGCCGATTAAATCGACCCGCTCAACCAGCCTGACCAAGTTGAGCGGCCAAAACCAATAATCGCTGTCTATGTTGATGACATAGTGGTCAAAATGGCTCAAGCTTGTGACCTAATCGCAAACTTAGCTACAACATTCATGAACTTTTGAAGGTTCACCATCAAATTGAATCCCAAAAAATGTGTTTTCAGGGTTCCGAAGGGGAAGCTGCTTGGATACATCGTGTCTGACCACGGTATTGAGGCCAACCCCAAAAAAATCACGGCATTCTCCTACATGGGCCCCATACACAATGT
The DNA here is from genome assembly GCF_019320115.1 of Miscanthus floridulus. NCBI lineage: Eukaryota > Viridiplantae > Streptophyta > Magnoliopsida > Poales > Poaceae > Miscanthus > Miscanthus floridulus. Next base: position 29,401,908 of record NC_089592.1, on the reverse strand, counting down.
CAAAGGCATACAAAGGCTCACCGGTTGTTTGGCCGCCCTGAGCCAATTCATCTCCTGGCTCAGTGAATGGGGAATGCCTCTCTACATGCTCCTCAAAAAGAAGGACACCTTTGTCTAGACTGAGGAGGCACAACAAGCTTTGGAGAGCCTCAATCCTCGTCGCCCCTGAATGGGGAGAACCCCTCCTCCTCTATGCTGTGGCAAGCAAACATGTGGTGAGCACCGCCCTAGTCGTCACAAGGGAGGAGCCAGGACACCACCTTAAGGTCCAATGACTCATATACTTCATCGGGGAGGTACTCACCGACCCTAAGGTTCGATACCCCCAGGTGCAAAACTCCTATATGACGTGCTGATGGTGACCCAGAAGCTCCTGCACTACTTCACCGACCACGAAGTCTCGGTCATCACTTCATACCCGCTCAGAGACATCATCTGCAACCGCGATGCCACAGGATGAATCTCCAAGTGGGCACTCAAGCTAATGGGCCATGACATCAGGTATATCCCCTATACCACTATTAAGTCTTAGGCTCTCACGGATTTTGTCGTCGACTGGACAGAGATCTAGCTACCGACCCCAGACATCACCCATGAGTACTAGACGATGTACTTTGATGGGTCCGTAATGGCGCCCATCTCAGGGGCTAGAGTGGTTCTGATCTCCCTAGATGGGAGTAGGCTCCACTACGCGATCCACCTACACTTTTTGGCCTCAAACAACGTCATGGAATACGAGGTCCTCATCAACGGACTGTGCATCACCATCGAGCTCGACGCTACATGACTCTATGTTCGAGGTGACTCAGAGCTAGTCATCGACTAGGTCATGAAGGAGTCCTCCTGCAAAAGCCCCCTCATGGTATCATACTACCCGGAAGTGCGCAAGCTCGAGGACAAATTCTAGGGGATCGAGCTACACCATGTCCCCTAAAAGGACAACGATGCCGCTGATTTTCTTTAAAAATTGGCTATTAGGCGGGTTCTGTCTCCAGACAGGGTCTTCATCAATGACCTTCATGAACCGTTGAAAGGGTCGAGATGGCAGACTAGAGGGGGGTGAATAGTCCTTTTTAAAATTAATCGCGTCGGCTAACCGAAACAAGTGCGGAATTAAAACTATCGGTCTAGCCAAGACTACACCCCTCTATCTATATTCTCTAGCACCTTCCAAAGATACTAATTAAGCAACTAAGGTGCCGGGCTAGCTAGAGCTCACCTAACCAATTCTAGGAGCAAGGTCACACAAACCTATGCCACTAGTACTTAAAGCAACAAGGGAGCTCCTACTCATGCTAGTAAGCAAAAGCACAAAGCCACCTAAGCTCACTAGCAATGCTCAATAACAAGGCAACCAATGCCAAATTAGAGAGCACAATTACTTAGCTACACAAACTAAGCAATGTGACTAACAAGGTTACACAAACCAAATTAGCCACGAAAGGGAGCTACTTCTATGCTACACAAGCAAGAAGGTAACTAGCAAGCTACACAAGCTAACTAATTACAAAAGCAACAACACAAGCTCAATGTATATGAAAGTAATCGCAAGCTTCTGTAACGGGGATGCAAACCAATGGGAAGAACAAGGTTGACATGATGATTTTTCTCTCGAGGTTCATGTGTCTGCCAACACGCTAGTCCCCGCTGTGTCGACCGCTCACTTGGTGGTTCGGCGACTAATTGGCATCACTCGCCAAGCCCGCACGTTGGGCGCTGTAAGAACCTACCCCAGAAGTGAGGGTAGCTCAATGACACGCTTTACTAAAGTTGATCTTCGTGGCTCCTACAGGGTGAGCACAATGCCCCTCACAAAGCACTTCTCCGAAGCGCCGCACAAGCTTCTTGCGGGCTTCGACGGAGACCACCACCAAGCCATCTAGGAGGTGGCAACCTCCAAGAGTAATAAGCACCACCGGCTTGCAACTCGATCACTTAGTGCCACTCGATGCAACCTCACGATGCAATCGCACTAGAATCGCTCACTCACACAATCGGATAATCACTATCAAGTATGTGTGAGATGAAGGGCTCCCAAGCACTACTACACAAGCCACCAAGGCTCTAGTGTGCTCTCCTTGTCCAAGCTCTCGGCCAAAGGCTGACCACGGCTTCTATTTATAACCCCACGAACAAATAGAGCCGTTACCCCTTCACTGGGCGTTTTTCGGATCGACCGGACGCAGCACCGGACGCTGCACCAGACGCACCGATCACAAAAACTGGACGTGTCCGGTCGCTATACCGGACGTGTCCAATAGCTGCTAGACCGCCATGTGTCCCACTGTTGCCTCCAACGGCTCTCTGATAAGACGATCGGACGCTCAGCACTGAAATGACCAGACGCTCAACTACTGAGTCTGGTCGAGTCCAGTAAGCCTCTAGGGCCGACCGGACGCATCTATTAGAAACTGACCGAACGCTGAGCCTCAGTGTCCGGTCGAGTACAGTAAGCACCCATGGATGACCGGACGTGTCCGATCACACCGGACCGGACGTTGCCAGCGTCTGATCGACTGTTCCACTGAACACCATCTTTGCTGATTCACACCGGACGCGTCCGGTCACTGAGTACGTCGCCAAATACCGGACGTGTCCGGTCACCATACCGGACATGTTCGGCAGCTCTGTAACCAGCGTGACTAACTCCTCTTCCACTCTATCTTCTTAACCCTTGCTCAAATGTGCCAACCACCAAGTGTATTACATTGTGCACATGTGTTAGCATATTTTTCACAAACATTTTCAAGGGTGTTAGCCACTCAACTTGACACGCCACTCGATCCTAGCGATGATTGCAAAGTTAGATCACTCGAGTGGCACTAGATGACCGATATGCAAACAAGTTTGCCCCTCTTGATAGTACGGCCATCTATCCTAAACCCGGTCATAAACTTCTCTACACACCTATGACCGGTGAAATGAAATGCCCTAGGCTATACCTTTGCCTTGCGCATTCCATTCCATCTCCTCCAATGTCGATGCAACACATGCACCAACACTATCAACAATGATATGATCCACTTCATATCATCACGTGATCATATTGGTTCATCGATTTTGACTTCACTTGCTTTTCACCGTTGCCTTCATCCATCGGCGCCAAGTCTTGCTCAAGCTTCACCGTCGCGTGGTCCATCGCTCCAAAGCCTCCGACTTGCCCTTCACGCTTGCAACCGGTCCATCAAGCCAAGTCTTGTCTTAATCTTCTCCACCTTGATCACATGACTCAATGTCATGTCTCATGTGCAATGAGCTCCTTCATCATCACATGTGTGAGCTTTGCAACATTTCCAAGCCATTTTCACCTTCATGGCATATGTTGCTCACACACATGTACCTGTGGACTAATTACCTATGTATCTCACATAAACACAATTAGTCCACCTAGGTTGTCACTCAATTACCAAAACCACACAAGGACCTTTCAATCTCCCCCCTTTTTGGTAATTGATGACAACTCTAAAAGATATGGAAATTAAGCTCTTTTGGATTCATGTTGCTTGCCCAAGCAATTTTACCATGTGAAAATGATTTTGGACAAGTACCACAAACCCGAGATGGTAGTATTAGCTCCCCCTACATATGTGCTAGAGTGTTTGATTTGAAGCTCGCACATATGCATAGATTAGAATTGTGGGAGAGTAATTACTACAAAATGATGCTAAGGTGTATAGAATAAACCTTTGAAGCGAGTACCAATTGGAGTTGCACCTTTAAGTTCATCCTTAGCACCATGGTTAGCTAGATATCACTTGGAAATAAAAGCACTAGATACCTTGTGAGATCAACATTAAAAGTAAGGTACTAGCATTACTTGAAAAGTATACCAAGTGTCTAGCTATCATCCTATGCATGCTAGTTATCAAATCAGCATTCAAGTTCTACAACTAGCATACACCACACAAGCATGCATATTGAATTTGAAAGCTTATGCAATGCAAGCAAGCACATGAATATGCACATATCAAATGCAATCAATCAAAGTTCATGAGCTTGCTCCCTCTACTTGTGTGCTTTTCTTGTCCAAGAATTTTGATCCATCTCTTTTCTTCAATGTTGCTCTCTCTTTGTCCATGTCCATGTCCAACCTCTACTTCTTCGAGCTTTTATATCTTATCTTTCCCCTTTGTACAATCTCAATCTCAAAGCTTTCATATCTTTGTACAATCTCTCCCCCTTTGTCATCAATTTCCATAAAAGGTGTGCTTCTCATTGATGCAAAGGTATGCATTTAAGGTAGATGGTTGAGGCTTGAATCTTGCATTTTTTATGGACATCACTTGATTATTGGAATGACACCACTTGTAGATACCACTTGTAACTTATACCACTTGTATCTTGTATAGGGCTTTTTGAGATACCACACATAGGATCTTTTCTTGATACCAATTTGTGTGACACCTCCCCCTATGTGATAGCATGGGTCATCCATTTGATACACTTGAGCTCTTGTAGTTGAGGGATGCATTTTTTCATTTGATGATCACTTAAAGTTGAGGATCACTTATGGAACCATCGTCTTGCATGATTGATACTATGTATAGATGTGATATCACTTGAAAGAATCTTCTAGTATGGAACCACTTGTTGGATTTATCAATAAAAACATTTCTTGAACATTTGCTATCTTCATGAGTACCACTTATAGGATATCACTTGTGAGTTGATCTAGTCATCCTTTGTAGATTCTTGATGAAATACTTGAGTCTAGATACCACTTGAAACAAACAAACTAGATATCCATTTGCATTGTTGTCTTGTGCTTGTACTCTAATCACTATCATGAGCTTTTATGATTGACTTGAACTAAATTGATTTGCCTAAGCTTCCAAGTCCAGTTTGAACCAATGACAAGCTTCTTCACACCTCTTGCAAGGGTTATCTTGCCAATGTTGTACTTGTCACTTGTTGGCAATCCAAATTGAGTCAAGTACTTGGGTTCACTAGCTCATGAACAAATTCATGTACTAACCACTAGATCAAGTAATCATTCAAACAATAGTGGTAGGCTATGAATTTAAGCATTTCATTTGTTATGCATGATCCTATGAAGTATGTACTATATGCACTAACCGCATACTAGTAAGGGATGAAATGATCATGCACATTACAATGATACCTTTGCTATGTTGGAGTAGAGGATAGTCACATAGATTCCAATTTATTACTCCAATAGCAATGTGAAATCCAATTATAAGCTTGGTAAAGACTAATAGATACCATGTTGAATTTTATTCTTCACCCATATGAAATGAATACCACTTATGATCAAGTGCACTTTCTTGTTATGGTTGGCTTGCTTCATCTTTTGATTTTTGCTTGCATGAGAGCGTCTATTTGAGAATACTACTTGAAATATCATGACTACCTCTCTTTTGGGTGTTGCTTGCTTTTCTTGATCAACCCTTTTAATTGCTTCAACTAAGCATCTCAAATGTTCCTCGGATCACCACTTCCATGTTAGCCTTCCAAGTACCACACTTAGTTCACCTACACATAGGCGGCAAGCCCCTACACTAGGGAGAAGTAACCTCTCTCCAAGAATCATTCTTGATACTCACTTGAAATGACTTGATTGATTGATCCAAGTGATGGACTTAACTTGGTGAGTAACCTTGATTCCTTATTTAAGTCCTTTTCTTTCTTCTTGTTTAAGTCCTTTTCTTTCTACTAAATGATTTCCAATAGTCACTCGAACTTAAACTTCAACTTCATCTTGAGTTTGATCTTGATCTTTCAATTTGAGTACCGAATGTGTGCAAAGTACACTCCACAATCAAATAGCCTTGTACTCATATTTTGTCATGCTTCTAGATCATCTCAAAACCAAACTTAGGTACCTCAAACACTTGTAAACATGTTTCCAACTTGAGGACCTTTCAATCAAAGTGACTCTAGATCAATCCAACATTTATCACTTTTCTGACAGATTTTGTACCCTTCAAAGAAATAAGCATATATCCCAAAGTACAAATCCAAATACCACGAAATTTGGTGGAGATGTTCTTTACTAAGTTATCTAGCAGCTGTAAAAATTTGAGCTTCATTTGACTTCTAGTTTGCTGCCATATTTCAATTCTTCCACTACTGCTACATGCTGAAAACTGCTGCACTATAGCTGACAAGATCTACTCCAAAACCGAAGCATTTCTTATTCAATTCTCATGAAAATTGTACAGCATATTATACCATAAGTCTAGAGCATGTACACCAATTTTTATGCCAATCCAATAAGTTTTGATTACTCAAACATGGCTAAGATCACAGCTTACTCAGATTTTCAATTATAGGACAGATTTCAATAATTGAGCTATACTTCATCAAATATGAATCAAACTTGAAGTTAACTTGTTTGAATACTTCCATAAGACATATATCCATTTAAACCACTTACTAAATGTCGTCTTATGAACTTATCTAACACAAATCAATCCAAACTTGATTACTAAGCAATTATCCATTCAAACATCTCATAGCAAGCAACATTGCATATTTATCCAATTCAATCAACTCATATGCACCCAAATGAAATGATCAACAAGAGATATACCTTGGTTAGCTCATGATCATCCAACTAGCAAGCTTCAACTCAATTATTTGCAAGTCATCAAATATATCCAATGAATCACCAACAACTTGAATTATAGCACTTGTATGTTGATAGCACTTGGACTTCACTCAATTTTCTCTTGGCGTTGGGTTTGGATGTGCACTAAGCTTCATAACTTGATTCAACATATGATGAACAATGTGAGATCATTTGAATCAAGTCTCCAATGCCGATGGTACCTACAAACAATCATCCACTTTTTGATGGTACCCAAACTAGTTTGGGTCCTCTCAAGTTAGGAGCAACATACTTAGGCGTAGCCTTAGTATGAATAGCGGGATGTTTTGCAATTGCAACCAATGAGGTACCATTGCCATCCTTTCTAAGCACATTATTATCAATAATTGAAATAGTCTTAGAAATGTCACCTAGGGGACATGAATGTGCCATGTGTCCCCTTTCCCGGCATGACTAGCACTTTCTCTTTGCTTGAGCCTTCTCTTCTTTGCTCATGTGGTGCTTCTCATTGCCTTGCCTCTCATGGATTGCTTGAGCCTTCTTCTCAAGCTTGGTAGGACACTTAGAGGCAAAGTGTCCCATACTTCCACACTTGAAGCACTTGATGTGAGCATAATCTTTCTTCTCATCTTCATTCTTGCTCATCATCTTGGCATCTTGAGTTTGCATTGGATGCCTTGCCTTTCCACTCCTTCTAGTTTTATTCTTCTTTATCATCAAATCACCACCATCTTCATGGTTGATCTTGATTTGAACTTGGGGTGTCTTCTCTTGCTCAACTTGTGGCTTTGGTGGAGGCTTCACTTGTTGCTTCACCAATTGCTTGGTTGGGCACATTGAGGTAAGATGACCCCAAGTGCGGCACTTGAAGCACTTGACATGCTTGAGCCTCTCATCTTCTTTTATCTTCTTGAGCTTCTCAATGTTAGGGCAACCATTTGCAAGATGTCCCGCTTCATGACACCGGTAGCATATGGTATGAGAGAGCTTTCTTTGTTGTAGCTTCTTCATCTTTCTTTCTCTCTTTCTTTCGCCCTTTGTCATCTTCTTCTTGAAGCCAAGGCCACACTTGTCACCATAGTTTCTTTGAGTCTTCAACATGTGCTCAAAGGTGACTTTTGAGTTGTAGCACCTCTCTAACTTGTTGCTCAATTTCTTCACTTCACTTTTAAGCTCAATGTTCTTAAAAATGTTAGTCTCACAAGACATAGAAGTAGAACAAGCATCTATTTGTGAAGAGCATGGCATATCTAATAAATCATCACAAGAGGTGGATATATGCTTCTTGCCTACATCACAAGGGTTAGCAATAATATGCAATTTATCATTTGATCCATGTGATGAGCTCTCATTATTTTTAAGTTTCTTTGTAAACACTTTAATGAGAGAAGCATGTTGTTCTAATAATTCATCATGAGATGCAAGTAGTGTCTCATGATTCAATTTAAGCTCATCATGTGAAGATTTAAAAGCATCAAGAAAGTCTTTATGTTCTTCACAAGAGTTCTTTAGAAATGAGTTTTCATTTTCTAATTTCAATGTTTTAGCTTTCTCATTTTCTAAAGACATGGTCATGCTAGCAAGTCTACTAACAAGCTCATCATATGAATCAACAAGATCAACCACATTATCATTTGATACCTTAGTGTCACCTTGTGACATGAGACAATGTGGTGTGGTTGGAGAGCATGTAGTAGCATCTTCATCATGGCTTGAGCATGAACCATCATTACCATCAAGTGTGCAATGGGTAGCATCATCACTTGCAACACTTGTGGTATCATTATCAATCTTGTTAAGTGATCTTGTGATATGATCATTATCATCATCACTTGACCATGAGGTGGAGCAATCTTCCACAATCACCAAATTGTGGTCATGCTCAACACACTCATACGCCTCCTTCTTGGGTTCATCCTCCTTCTTGAATTTGCCATCATCCCATGTGGAGGAATCACCGAAGGTTTCCTTGATGGACTCCCATATCTCACGAGCGGTTCCCTTGATGTTTACTTGTTTCATCAAATCAAAGCTTAAAGCATCCATTAGAAAACCACAAGCATGTGCATCAAATTCATAGAGAACTCTTTGAGCTTTGGTGAGATTTCTATGGTCCAAGACATGGCTGAGACCACTTGTGACAACCCACAAAAATTTAGGTCCCTTTGCACGAAAATGATCAAGCATGTGATTTTTCCAAAGTGCAAAGTTTGTGCCATCAAAAATGTGTCTCATAAACATCTAGCCCGTTAGACGCCATCCTCTCGGGTCGGTGAAGACCACAAATGAGAGATCGGGCTCTGATACCAATTGAAAGGGTCGAGATGGCGGACTAGAGAGGGGGTGAATAGTTCTTTTTAAAATTAATCGCGTTGGCTAACCGAAACAAGTGCGGAATTAAAACTATCGGTCTAGCCAAGACTACACCCCTCTATCTATATTCTCTAGCACCTTCCAAAGATACTAATTAAGCAACTAAGGTGCTAGGCTAGCTAGAGCTCACCTAACCAATTCTAGGAGCAAGGTCACACAAACCTATGCCACTAGTACTTAAAGCAACAAGGGAGCTCCTACTCATGCTAGTAAGCAAAAGCACAAAGCCACCTAAGCTCACTAGCAATGCTCAATAACAAGGCAACCAATGCCAAATTAGAGAGCGTAATTACTTAGCTACACAAACTAAGCAATGTGACTAACAAGGTTACACAAACCAAATTAGCCATGCAAGGGAGCTACTTCTATGCTACACAAGTAAGAAGGTAACTAGCAAGCTACACAAGCTAACTAATTACAAAAGCAACAACACAAGCTCAATGTATATGAAAGTAATCGCAAGCTTGTGTAATGGGGATGCAAACCAACGGGAAGAACAAGGTTGACACTATGATTTTTCTCCCGAGGTTCACGTGTCTGCCAACACACTAGTCCCTGTTGTGTCGGCCGCTCACTTGGTGGTTCGGTGGCTAATTGGCATCACCCGCCAAGCCTACATGTCGGGCGCCGCCAGAACCTACCCAGAAGTGAGGGTAGCTCAATGACACGCTTTACTAAAGTTGCTCTTCACGGCTCCTGCGGGGCGAGCAAAATGCCCCTCACAAAGCACTTCTCCGGAGCGCCGCACAAGCTTCTTGCGGGCTTCGACGGAGACCACCACCAAGCTATCTAGGAGGTGGCAACCTCCAAGAGTAACAAGCACCACCGGCTTGCAACTCGATCACCTAGTGCCACTCGATGCAACCTCACGATGCAATCGCACTAGAATCACTCACTCACACAATCGGATGATCACTATCAAGTATGTGTGAGATGGAGGGCTCCCAAGCACTACTACACAAGCCACCAAGGCTCTAGTGTGCTCTCCTTGTCCAAGCTCTTGGCCAAAGGCCGACCATGGCTTCTATTTATAACCCCACGAACAAATAGAGACGTTACCCCTTCACTAGGCATTTTTCAGGTCAATCGGACGCAGCACCGGACGCACCAATCGCGAATACCGGACGTGTCCGGTCGCTATACTAGACGTGTTCGATGGCTGCCAGACCGCCACGTGTCCCACTATTGCCTCCAATAGATCTCTGACAAGACGACCAGACACTCAGCACCAAAATGACCGGACGCTCAGCCACTGAGTCCGGTTGAGTCCAGTAAGCCTCTAGGGCCGACCGGACGCGTCTGCTAAAAAGTGACCGGACGCTAAGCCTCAGTGTCCGGTTGAGTACAGTAAGCACCCACGGATGACTGGACGTGTCCGGTCACACCGGACCGGACGCTGCCAGTGTCCGATCGATTGTTCCACCGAACACCGTCTTTGCTGATTCACATCGGACGCGTCTGGTGTGGCAACCGGACACGTCCGGTCACTGAGTACGTCGCCGAATACCGGACGTGTCTGGTCACCATACCGAACGCGTCCAGTAGCTCTGTAACCAGCATGACTAACTCCACTTTGACTCTATCTTCTTCACCCTTGCTCAAATGTGCCAACCACCAAGTGTATCACCTTGTGCACATGTGTTAGCATATTTTCACAAACATTTTCAAGGGTGTTAGCCACTCAACTTGCCACACCACTCGATCCTAGCGATGATTGCAAAGTTAGATCACTCGAGTGGCACTAGATGACCGATATGCAAACAAGTTTGCCCCTCTTGATAGTACAACCATCTATCCTAAACCCGGTCATAAACTTCTCTACACACCTATGACCGGTGAAATGAAATGCCCTAGGTTATACCTTTGCCTTGCGCATTCCATTCCATCTCCTCCAATGTCGATGCAACACATGCACCAACAGGATCAACAATGATATGATCCACTTCATATCATCATGTGATCATATTGGTTCATCGATCTTGACTTCACTTGCTTTTCACCGTTGCCTTCGTCCATCGGCGCCAAGTCTTGCTCAAGCTTCACCGCCACGCGGCCCATCGCTCCAAAGCCTCTGACTTGCCCTTCACGCTTGCAACCGGTCCATCAAGCCAAGTCTTGTCTTGATCTTCTCCACCGTGATCACATGACTCAATGTCATGTCTCATGTCCAATGAGCTCCTTCATCATCACATGTGTGAGCTTTGCAACATTTCCAAGCCATTTTCACCTTAATGGCGTATGTTGCTCACTCACATGTACCTATGGACTAATTACCTGTGTATCTCACATAAACATAATTAGTCCACCTAGGTTGTCACTCAATTACCAAAACCACATAAGGACCTTTCAACCATCTGCTCGCATGCTGGAAGGTCCGATCCAGACACACCCCGACACCGACCCAACGCTCGGGGGATCTGACCCCAGTGCCTCTATGACGGCGTCACCCGCCGACATCGCCATGGTGGCGCTCGATCAAGCCAACTAGAGGGCTCGCTACTCTCCTACCTCCTCAAGGAGGTTCTCCCACCTAAGGGGACTAAAGCGCGACAAATCACTCAATGCGCCAAGACATTCGTCGCAATCGGTAATGAACTCTACAAATGAAGTCCGTCGGGGTACTCATGAAGTGCGTCCCTACCGACTAAGGGAAGCAACTCCTCCTCGAGGTCCATGCCAGAATCTGCAGACATCACATGGCCATAAGGTCGCTGGTTAGAAAAGTCTTTTGCCAAGGTTGTTACTGGCCCACCGCGCTATGAGATGCAGAGGAGGTCATCCACAGGTGTGAAGGATACTAGTTCTACGCTCGGCAAACTCATTTGCCAGCACAGGAGCTCCAAACCATCCCCATCACCTGGCCATTTGTGGTCTAGGGCCTCGACATGGTAGGACCCCTCAGAAAGGGCCCGGGTGGCTTCACTCACCAACTCGTAGTGGTCGACAAATTCACCAACTGGATAGAGGCAAAGCCCATCACCAACATCCACTTGGAAGAGGCAGTCAAGTTCTTCCTCGACATCATCTACCGATTCGGCGTCCCTAACTGTATCATCACTGACCATAGAACTAACTTCATTGGGAAGAAGTTCCTGAACTTTAGTGATGGATATGGCATTAGGATCAACTTAGCCTTGGTCAGACATCCGCGTATGAACGGTCAGGTTGAACAAGCCAATGGTATGGTCCTCCAAGGACTCAAGCCAAGCATCTTCGACTAACTCAACAAGTATGCTGAGCGATGGGTTGTAGAGGTCCTAGCGATCCTCTAGAGCCTCAAAACGACCCCAAACCGATCCACAAGGTTCACATCCTTCTTCCTAGCATATGGAGCTAAAGCAGTACTACCCTCCGACCTCGACCATGGTGCCCCAAGAGTGAAGGCCTTCGACCATGACCGAGCCATGGAGGCTCAGCAAGACACAGTCGACCTGCTCGAGGAGGCCTGTGAGACGACCATCATCCACTCCGCTCGCTACCAGCAGACTCTCCGTAGGTACCATGAGAGGAAAATTAGAGGAAGGATCCTCGAGGTCAGAGACCTCATGATTCGAAGGACCCAATCGACCAACGAGAAGCACAAACTCTGTCCACCATGGGAAGGACCCTATACGGTGACCAAAGTGATCCGACTAGGTGCCTACCGATTGAAGGACAACAACAGCGATGTTCTCACCAACACTTGGAACATCGAACAGTTACATCGTTTCTTCCCTTAAAAATTCAGACTTACCATTTTCTTTCATTCAATGTTTGCTCCTACAAAGCACCACAGCCTGAACACTTTCGGTCTGGGTCGCTCGGGGGCTCTATGGGGGTGTGATACCACCTCTCTTTTTTACTATCATATGGTAAATGCCTTTTTACCTGAATGAAAGGGTAGTCCGTCCCTTTAATTACCTTACATGACTTTGCTTTAAACATTCTGACTGATCGCACTCCGCCACTACCTACGGTTACGAGCAGCTAACCCTTGTGGGCCACGCTTAGGCTCTTAAGGTTGCAGCCTATGGGACGAATGGGTAGGTGAGAAAAAGAAAGAATAAAAACAAAGCTATGCTAAGGTAAAAACAAGGAACAGATGGGACAAGCTTCCCTGAACAAAGTGATTCATCACAAACACAAAGTTGTTGTATTCATGGATACACAAAAATGTTTACATAGGGGGCTCCCCCATAAACTTATCCTTTACATATGCTAAGTACTTCTGCTCCAAATTTCTACTGCGGTGGCCCAGCGGCGTCGGCTACCGGCTCGACCGGCGAAGATAAGGGCTGCTCGGTCTCTAACGGGATGATGATTGGCTCAGTTAGAGGCAGGGCGACATTCGCTTCTGACTCAGGCTCCACACCATCTGTAGGCTGGGTGACATCCTCCTGGCCTGTGCCTTTAGCCATGTTCGCACAGCAAGCCTCCATCACCCATTGCGCGTAGACTTGCTCTACCACCAACTATGCGTGTGGCAGCAAGCTCTCCTCAAGCGCATGGATGGCATCCAGGCTCCAGCCATCGGTGTACCCGCTACAGATGGCAGTGAAGTCCAGGTCTAGGTGGTGTGTTGCCACCAAAGTCAGCACCCTCGATGTTCCATAGAACATCCCGTCGGATGGCGGGCGTGATGGTGCTTGGTGTCGACCTAAACACCTCTGAGACAATGACCTAGGTGATGTTGTAGAGCTAGTCAAGCTCCCCCTCGATAGCATGTCGCTCCTCAAGGGACATGACCAGTGCCTCCATGCTCCAACCAATCATCGCCTTAGGTGTCTCTGGGTCCCGCTCTAGTGAACCAACCTTTCCACCCAGTTCTGGAAGAAGGACGACAAGCTCAGAAGTAAGCTAAAGGTAAAAACCAAGACGTCAAAGATGAAACAAGTACATACCAAGGTAGGTGTTCTTGAGGATGGAGAGTCCCTCCTCCTACCGAGTCGCCTATCCATGCAACCGAGCATTCAACTCCTTTGTCCCAAGCACCCGGCCTAGGAGCACAAGCACTTCCTGGTCCACCTCTAACTGGGACTTCTGCTCCAACTTTAGGGCCTCCATGGAACACTAGAGCGCCACCTTGGTCTCCTCTAGGGACTTCTAGAGCACCGCCTTAGTCTCCACCTGATGGACCTTCACAACCTCAAGTCCCTGCTCAGCGGCGGTCGCCCGCTCCACCGCGAGCAACTTCGTCACCTAGCCTTGAGACTCATGGTGGGTGGACTCTAGCTCGTGCTCGAGCTCGGTGACCCACTGTGACTTTGCGGCCTCCCGGAGGAAGCGAGACTTGTGGCTCGATATATCCTCCAAGCCCTACAAAACAAGAGGCAAACATGCTGAGGTAACTAGTGGAAGACTAAGGAGCCAAGGATGAATGCAGAAAACCTACCTCTGCGACGTGGGGTAGGTCGATAGTAACCGCCTGCTCGATGGACTTGACCTGCTCTAGGGCATCCTTGAGCTTCACCCTAGTTTGGGCGAGATCGGACTCCATGGTGAGTCCTCTCCCCCCAAGAAAATCCTAGAGCTACACCTCCTGCTCATCCCAAAGGATGAACCGAACCTTCCATGGGTCGCCAGGGCAAGGCCACAGTAGGTCGGTGGTCACCCCCGACCCGCTAGAAGGACCGGCCGACGACCAGACCACCACCAGCTCCTACGATGGTAGGATGGCTAGTGGCTCCACCCTGGTGCCCACCTCACTAGGGCAGGGGATCTCCACCTCCTCGACCTCACGACCCACTAGTGGTTGTTCCACCTCTGGCCTGGCCGCATTGCCTCCCAACGCCGATAGCTCCGACCAGGAGGGCGAGCCATGTGTCCCTCTACCAGGTGAGGTAGGGAGCCCTGTCTCCCCCCTCTCTTCTGCCACTGCTGATGCAGGAGGGATCACGTGGGTCACCTCCAACCCAGCCTCCGCTATCGCCGTCGAGATCGCCGCCATCACCTCTGCTGTCACTGCTGCCATACTCGTGACTGACTGGGAAGGACGCATCGCTGCCACCCTGCTCTTGCCACCGCTTGTCGTGGCGTGCTACAAAGTGGGCCTCCAGTCCTCCCACATGGGTGGTGGGGTGATGCTCAACACTAGCAATATCTAGCCATAATAAAAAAATACAGGTCAGTCGCAATCCAAAAAACTCAAACTATGAGATCAGAAAAGAAATGGAGAAAGCATACCAGGACGCAAGCAGCAGGGCTCTAAGGCCCTGGCCCGCTGGCAACGGGCCAGCCAGACAAGGTCCACTCATAGGTCATGAGCCACGCCCCATCACCTCGGCCAGGGGAGTCACCCTGGTAGACTCTCGATCGGCCCATGAGTCACCACGATCGCTGGCTCGAAGTGCGCCGACCGGAGCAGCTGGTGGGGCGTCCCCCAACTGTGGGTCGGGTGCTGGCGCTAGCCCCAAAGATGCATGGTGTGAGCCCGCTCTTCCAACCGTCTGGCCTACCCAACCATGCTCGGAGCAGGTGGGGACAAGACCGGTGATGCCTCTAAAGGGCGCGACGACCACGTCCGCTTCGCCTCTCGCTCACCGACAGCGTTCAAGCTCGCAGCATGCTTCCTTGGTGAGGAAACGTCGCCATGCCTCTCTGCCTCACACCCATTGCTGGTAGACATGGTCGTAGGCTCACAACACACCACTGAAATCACGACCTCTCGGCCTCCCTCCTCCTTGGAGGAGATCACATCGTCACCCATCTCCGTGGGGTCCTTTGACTTGAGCTCTGCCTTGACATCGCTCCTATTCTCCCCGGTCCGCATGTGCTAGGCGATATCCTACTTCTTCTGGTGCCTCCTCTGAGCCTTCTTAGCTCTCTTCTTCTTTTGACTGTCCATCGCCTCCTTTAGGGCCACCTGCCAAGCCAAGCCCTCTGGCCCCTTCGGGAGGTGTGGCCATGATTTATAACCGGTAAGTCCCTACAAAGCGGACAACTTGAAGTCAAACTATAGGAGAGCGAGATCGAAAGGGACACAGAATAAGGAGAGGAGGATGTACCATATTGGGCAACTTCCTAGCATGGAGAGGTTCGGGCTTTCCTTCGATGGTCTCCCGGGCCTTCAGTTGCAGCCTCGGCCGAGTCGGCTCCAAACTTTGTCCTTCACTAGCTCCACCGAAGACGCATGGTCGGGGTCCATTGGCCAGAGTACAGCCACATCGGCCGCGTACTTTCTGCCAGCAGGGCGACCCGATGATGGAAAAAGGTGTGGAACACCTGCACCCCATCGAGGCCATGCTACAACAGCTTCTAGAGCTCCGCCCTGATGATCTCTAGCTTGTTCTATCAGCTGGAGGGGCCCCACAACTAGCTCTCCCACCTCTCTAGTCTCCTTTTGGTGAACGATGGGAACAGCGCCTCCACTGGGTTCTTAATGTAGAACCATTCCATGTGCCACCCCCGATTGGAGTCGTAGGGGGTGTACGCGGGGTAGGAGCCTGACACACTAGGCTTCTTCTATGGGGCGAAGCCCCCTACTGGCTTGGTCCTAGCCGGCTTCCCCTCCAACAGAGCTTGCTAAGTGAAGATTCACTAGAAGAAGTCCACGTGCGGCTCCATCCCGAGGAAGGCCTCACACATGGTGATGAATCTGGAAACATGCAGCACCCTAGTCGGATTGAGATGTTGTAGCTCTAGACCCCACTCATTGAGGAGCTTGCATAGGAACCAGTGTGTGGGGTATCCTAACCCATGCTCATGGAAGGCGAGGAAGGAGACGACCTTGTCGGACCGAGGACATAGGAAATCCTCCCCTATAGGAGCCCTCTAGTGTGCCACCTCCTTTGGCGGAAGCAACCCCTTCCCAGTGAAGAAGGCCACCACCGACTCATCCACAGTGGATGGCCTCTAGCTCGACATTATGCTTTGGACTCATGAAATAGATCTATGAGTTCTCCTCTCCCTTGTCCTACCCTCTCTCACTTAGGAACCACCGCGACATGAACGCTCTCAGTGAGAAGGAAGAAGGAGGAGAGGCGACAATTGGGGGAAAAGGCGAAGGAAGGGACAAAAGCCCTCTACCTTCCCCTATTTAAGGAGGAGGCACAGCAGTTGGAGAAAGGCGAAGAATTGGGGCAAAAAACCCTCTCCCTTCCCCCATTCAATGCGGATGGGATGTGACGAGGCGCGTCCTGATCGATGGGATGCGCTCCGCCCAACAAGATAGCGCCTAGTTAGATGGGACATGGCCTAGGCATGGCTCACTACTACCACACGCCGGGTGCGAGAAACAAGGTGCAACTACGCGTAGGTGGCTCTCTGCCTTCCCAGGCAAGACTTGGAAGGGCCCAACAATGGGATCTCTGCCAAAGGGAGACCAACAGGCTTCCTGAGTCGATCAGACGGCTCAGGCGAACACCGAGGGATAGGAAAGGAGAAGAGGGATGCCCATGTGGGCCACAATCGGCTCCATCATGAACGATGAGTGCGGATCCCCTTCGAACATATCCAATAAAAACTCCTCAAGCCTATCACTCAGGTCGTAAAGGTAACTCTACCAATCCCTCTTACTTTATTTTTTCTGATGCATGGTCATTCATTCATCCATTCTCATATAATCATTCATTCATCCCATACATCCAAAGCATCGCATATGTAGCTAATGCATCACAACGCTTCGTGTTGCGTCACGAAATGGTAGTTGCCTCATTCAACATGAGCAACGACCAACTGGGGTTTGAAGACCATCCCACAAAGGGCTCAAGGCTGCCCCGTGTCAAATAGAGACAAGGGAGAAAATGTAGATGAGCCCCGGCAGCCCTTGCCCCATCTGCTCCAAAGCGGACAAGGTCATCTCTACCTTCTCATTCAATCCTAACCTTGAGCCATGCCCATAGAATCTCCATTGAGGGGACGCCAGCGGGCATCTACCGGGATGCGGGTTAAGGAGCAGTGGAATGCCACATGAGGGCTATGCCAACCCCATCATGAACAATGGACCCGGCTTCCACTCGAACATGCCCGTTAGCGAGCTCACCAAGCGTGTCGCTCGAGCCATTGAGACAAGCAACGTTAGCTCAACCCCTCTGGTTGCGGAGACCGCGGATGGGGTAACGCATGGAACTAGACCAACCCCTACTGAGCCCAATGGGGCTTAGGGGCTCAAGTCACCCCACACCGACTCAGGAAATCAACCAACCATGTAGGTTGTAGGCGGGACAAACACAGGTGAACACCCCGAACGACAGTCTACGGCCCTAGGAAAGAGTACCTTGATGCTCAGCCTCCAACCGACTCACTAGTCGGACGCAGGCTCGGGGGCTACACCCACGGGTGTGTTCGTGCGCACCCACTATCAAAACAAAAATTCCCCCACTGCCAAGACAAAAAACCCTAGACGATTCTACCCGAATCGCCTAGGGGCTCGGGGGCTACACCCATGGGTGCGCTTGCGCGCACCCGCCGTCAAGATGAAAAAACCCCTAGGCAATTCTACCCAAATCGCCCGGGGGCTCAGGGGCTCCTGTCGCGTTCATAAACCTGGGGTCCCTCATGGGCCCACTTCCTAGCAAAAGCTTAGTCCAGCAGACAATGTTGGGAACGACACGCAACTCCTGGGCCGGCCCAAAAAACCTAATGACAGGCTAGAAGGACGATCCAGTCTCCGACCAAAAGGCCTTGCCAAAGAAGAACATCGCTTGCTTCCGACTTCGGCCCGCCTCTCCGATCGGAAGGCCTAGCCAAAGAGGAACGACGCTCACTTCCGACTTCGGCCCGCCTCCTCGACCAGAAGGCTTGGCCAAGGAGGACCGACGCTCACTTTTGACTCTGGCCTGCCTCTCCAATTGGAAGTCCTGGCCGAGAAGGAACGACACTCGCCTCTGACTCCGACTCACTTATCTGACCGAAAGTGCATCGAACCTCTGCTTATAGCTCTTCTCTGACTAGGAGGCCAGAGCCAACTAGGGAACGACCGATCGGGGATGCCTGCTCGGTGAAGACCTAGGAAACGAATAGAGCAAGTAAGGCAGGGCGCTCCAGTCAATCGCAATATCAAGGGCTGTACCCTGCACACCTGTAGGACAATGCTGTCAGGCCATGTTAGAAGGATGCACCGCAACCTTCGAGACATGTCAGAACATGAATAATGTTGTGGGCGCTGAAATTTATCCTACAGTATGGTAGGCGTCGACATCTGCCATACCAGAAGAATATGATGGAGCCTACCACATGCATCTGAACATCAACAGTGTTATGGGCGCCGACAAACCACCTTGTACCTAACGGCATGGGCGACAAGATTGGATAGCACACACACTCTTTCTCTCACACTCCCTCTTGTAAAGCCATCCCCTTCATCTATAAAAGGGGATGCGCTCTCTCCAAAAAGGGGACGGATGATTTGACCATAAGGATCGATTCATGAACGATTCAAACAACCTATGATTCAAACGATTCCAACAGAGCACACTCTCAAATACTTAGCGC
The DNA here is from genome assembly GCF_019320115.1 of Miscanthus floridulus. Taxonomy (NCBI): domain Eukaryota; kingdom Viridiplantae; phylum Streptophyta; class Magnoliopsida; order Poales; family Poaceae; genus Miscanthus; species Miscanthus floridulus. The sequence continues at coordinate 29,382,554 of NC_089592.1, read as the reverse complement.
ATGTAGGAGCTCTCGTCTCTCTCAGCCCTTTGGTCCAGAGTTCGACCAAACCTCTTGCACCCCCCATCTTACTCCCTCTCGTATGTAACCCCACAGCAAACTTCGAGCACCTAGGCTCAGGAATAAAGTCACCGACCGACTCAAACTGGACATAGGGCACTTTGCCTGAACTAGTATAAACCCCGCATCATTGAGTGCTAGGCCACATCCGATCACAACGTATGACAAAACTACAAATATTTACATGTTGGTCACTTTCTGCACCGACACTACCGTTCTTTGATAGCACATGCTATGACTATTGGAAGAGAAAGATGATGATGTATTTGGGTTCAATCAATGATCAAGTGTGGGAGGTGACCAAGAGTGATTTTGTTATTCTTGATCCCACCAACTCACCGACAATGACAAAGCAAACAAGTTGTGCAACACTATGGCTCTCAACACTATTTATAATGCAATTGATTCAAAGGTGTTTGAGCAAATTAAAGATTGTGAGAGAGCAAGTGAAGCATGGAAGAGATTGGAGGAAACATATGAGGGTACATCATCGGTCAAGAGTGCAAAGTTGTACATTCTCAAGGACAAGTTGACAAGCTTCAAGATAAAGGATAATGAGATCATCCTAGAAATATTTCATAGGCTACAAGTGACTATCAATGATCTCAAGGCGGTGGGTGAGAAAGTGCAAAATGATGATGTCTCTCATTGATTCTTGATGAGCTTACCTCCAAGGGTTGAGACATTGAGATTGATCATCATTAGAGGAGGATTGAAGGAGATATCCCCTAACCAAGTACTAGGTGATGTCATGACATAAGAGACATATCATATGGAAAGGGAGGGGGTTGACCAAGGTGAGAAGAAGGATGATGACAAGAAGAAGAATAGTGTAGCATTCAAGGCTAGCATATCATCTAAGAGCAAGAGCAAGTCAAGAAGAATCAAGTGATGATGATGAAGAAGCTAGTGACTTCGACATGGAATCCATGGCTCTCTTTGTGAAGAACTTTGGCAAATTCATGAAGAAGAAAGACTACAATGCAAGAAAGAGAAGGGACAACTACAAGAACAAGGATCAAGTGAGAAGATGCTTTATATGTAAGAGAAAAGATCATATCTTGGTGGATTGTCCATACAATAGTGATAATGAAGAGGATGAGAAGAATAAGGAGAAGGAGAAGAAAAAGAAGGAGATGAAGATGTCCTTCAAGAAGAAGAAGAAGAAGGGTAGCTCCTATTTGGTGACTTGGGATAGTGATGTGAAAGGACCTTGATGTTACCTAGAGGGGGTGAATAGGTGCTTCTGATAATTAACAACAAATAAAACTTGCAGTGGATTAGTAGAGTGTGTGGCACTGCTGCTCTAATGCTGCAGCACTGCCGCACTCAAAATGCAGCACTGCCATGCCCTTGCAGATAGCTCAACACAGGCTGCGCCTAGAACTCAAACTTGGAGATGTGCTTGGAGATGTCTAGTAGCAAGTCCACTAAGTATCTGCACTCACAAACACGCACAACCAAGTAGATCGAGTGGAACACAAATAATGCAACTCAAAACATAAGAGAGAGGACACGCAATTTATCCCGTGGTTCAGCTTGCCACTAAGGCTTGCCTATGTCCACGTTGTTGAGGAAGCCACTAAGGCTTGGGATTTGCAACCCTTATCCTTGTTCTCAAGTCAAGAGAGTGAACTCTTGAGATGAGGGGTTTTCGCTAGATCAAAGGGTAATAATATTTTCCCATGGCTCACCACAAGCATGGGAGCTCACCGGGCAATGCCTAGCCATCTAGGAGGCTTCACCTCCAAGAGTAACAAATGCACAACGAATACTTGACGCAACCCAACAAGTGCTCAAGGTTTGGCTTGCTCTCTTTTGCTTAATCTCTCACCCCAACACTTAATCACTCACTAAGAACTTTAATTTCACAAAGAGAGGGTTGGGGAGACCTCTCATAAGGCTTGGGATGTGTCTTTGATGATCTAAATGTCAGCAGCCACTCTAGGAGGTGTGGGATGGGTATTCATAGCCACCCCACACAAACTAGCCATTGTAGTTAAAAACTAGCAGTTATGACCTGTACATGTGTGGCACTGCCGCGTCGACCCACGACACAGCCGCAGTGTAGCACTGTTGTGAAAATTCGTGGCACTGCCGTAGCTTTGAAAAATAGCACAAGTCACCTCATGGAAAACGCCATAACTTTTTACTCCAAACTCCGCTTTCAGCGATCTTGGACTTTTTGGAAATCTTGTTTTGAGAGCTTTCCAACCCAACAAAGAAAAAGCCCCAAGATCAACAAGTGCAAGTGTTGTGCTAATGTGTTTCTCTCATGTTAGCACTTGGGTTTAGTTAGTTTGAGCACTTAAGACATGTCTATGATTCATATTGCATCCCCCTTGATAGTACAACATACCTATACTCAAGATCAAGCGAATATAACCATTTCAACCACTTGAGTCTTCAATGTCTTCATATGCCATTTCTTCTCAAAATCACTTCATAAGGGGTTGCAATCATCTTTGTCCTCATCTCTTTGAGCAACCATACCTTGAGCATGTGACTTGAATCATTTCAACACATGTGAGTTCAATCCATGGCTTCAAGTCACTTCCACTAATGATTCGATCCTCAACACAATATGACTCCACATAGCTTGATTGGTTCTTCAACTCAATACAAGTACTCTCTTCTTCACCTTAGCCATAGTACCTCGGTCCTCAAGTCATCGCTTGCCCTTCACCTATGCTTAGTACCTTGAATCCCTTTCCTTGCTATCTTCACCATATCAAACCATACTCAAGTCACATCATATTAAGCATCCATCAAAAAACCATTTCTTCAATATTATGATCCTTGCTTGAATATCTTCTAGATATGAATGTTGAGATCAATCAAGCTTAAGTTGGATTCACATAGATTGAGATATAAGAATCAACATCAATGTGGTTTTTCAATGGATCTCTATGTGAGTCAAACTGAAGCTTGATTGATCTCAACATTCAAATCTAGAAGATATTCAAGCAAGGATCACAATAATGAAGAAATGGTTTTTCAATGGATGCTTAATATGATGTGACTTGAGTATGGCTTGATAAGGTGAAGATAGCAAGGAAAGGGCTTTAAGGGACTAAGCGGAGGTGAAGGGCAAGCGATGGCTTGAGGACCAAAGTATCATGGCTAAGGTGAAGAAGAGAGTACTTGCATTGAGTCGAGGAACTAATCAAGCTATGGGGAGTCATATTGTGTTGAGAATGAAATCATTAGTAGAAGTGACTTGAAGCCATGAGGTGAACTCATATGTGTGGAAATGGCTTGCTATTATAGCAGCCGACTCTATCATCACCCAATGATGGGGAAGACACCAGATGAGCTCTTAAATGGTAGAAAGCCCAATATTACATACTTTTAGGTTTTTGTTGCAAATGCTACATATTGAAGAAAGGTACTAGATTGAGCAAGTTTGAGAAGAAGTGTGATGAAGGATTCTTACTTTGATACTCCACTACTAGCAAGGCTTATAAAGTTTGGAATTTAGCAAGTGGTACTCTTAAGGAAGTTCATGATGTGGAATTTGATGAAACCAAGGGTTCACAAGAGGAAGATGAAAATCTAGATGATGTGAGAGGAACTCAATTGGTCAATGCTATGAAGAACATAGATGTTAGTGATACAAGGCCTAGAGAGGTGATTGATGTTAAAGATGACAAGAATCAAGTGCTCCCTAACTCAATTGTGCAAGCTAGTGGTTCACATGATCAAAATCAAGCTAGTATAAGTGATGCTCAAGTGAAAGATCAACAACAAGTGGCTAGTTCATCATCTCAACCAAATGACCAACCAAGTGCAAACAATCAAGTTCAAGTGCTCCAACCTACCAATATTGCATGAGATCATCCATTGGACTCTATAATTGAAGATATTTCAAGAGGTGTGCAAACTAGATCAAGATTGGCATCATTTTATGAGTATTTCTAATTTGTGTCATCCATTGAACAAAAGAAGATAGATGAAGCTTTGAAGGATGTTGATTGGGTCAATGCTATGCAAGAAGAGTTAAACAACTTCACAAGAAAATCAAGTATGAGAGTTTGTTGAGAGGCCTAAGGATCATAATGTGATTGGAACGAAGTGGGTCTTTCGAAACAAGCAAGATCAAGATGGGATAGTTGTAAGGAACAAAGCAAAATTGGTACCTCAAGGTTACACACAAGTTGAAGGTCTTGACTTTGGAGAAACATATGCCCCGATTGCAAGATTGGAAGCAATTAGAATCTTGTTACCCTATACTTATGCCCATAACATCAAGCTCTATCAAATAGATATGAAGAGTGCATTCTTGAATGGATACATCAATGAGTTGGTTTATGTTGAGCAACCACCTGGTTTTGAAGATGAGAAGAAACCCAACTATGTTTACAAGCTAATAAAGGCATTGTATGGTTTGAAGCAAGCACCAAGAGCATGGTATGAGAGGTTGAGGGACTTCCTACTCTCTAAAGGATTCAAGATGGTCAAGGTTGATTCCACTCTCTTCACCAAGAAGATAGGCAATGACTTGTTTGTGTTGCAAATATATGTGGATGACATTATCTTTGGATCAACCAATCAAGATTTTTGTGAGGAGTTTGAAAAGATGATGGTTAATGAGTTTGAGATGTCCATGATTGGAGAGCTTAGTTACTTCCTTGGTCTTCAAATCAAGCAAATCAAGAATGACACATTTGTGAGTCAAGACAATTACATCAAAGACATGCTCAAGAAATTTGGAATGGATGATGCAAAAGCTATTAGTACATACACCTATGGGGATAAATGGAAACTTGGATAGTGATGCTAGTGGCAACATGGTGGATCAAAAGTTGTATCGGTCTATGATTGGAAGCCTACTCTATGTAACCGCATCAAGGCTGGAAGTGATGTTTAGTGTATGCATGTGTGCTAGATTTTAAGCCTCACCAAGAGAAAGTTACTTGAAGGCAACAAAGAGAATATTGTGGTACCTGAAGCATACATAAAATGTTGGATTGTGGTATCCCAAGGGAGCAAGATTTGAGTTGATTGGATATTCGGACTCCGATTATGCGGGATGAAACTTGAGCAGAAGAGTACATCAGGCACATGTCAATTGTTGGGAACATCACTTATATCTTGGTCATCAAAGAAGCAAAATAGTGGAGCACTTTCAACCGCTGAAGCGGAGTACATTTTGGTCGATAGTTGTTGTGCTCAATTATTATGGATGAAGGCTACTCTGAATGATTTTGGAATCAAGTTCAAACAAGTGTCATTGCTATGTGACAATGAGAGTACCGTGAAGCTCACCAACAACCCGGTTCAACATTCAAGAACAAAGCACATAGATGTCTGCCATCATTTCATAAGAGATCATCAACAAAAAGGGGACATTTGTATTGAGAGTGTGGTCACTGATGATCAACTTGCTAATATTTTCACCAAGTCACTTGATGAGAAGAGGTTTTGCAAGCTAAGGAATGAATTGAACATACTTGACTTTTCCAATATGTGTTGATGCACCCCCATTTTATGACATGCCTCCCCTTTGAGCAAAGCAAGGTAAAATTGGTTGACATGTTATTCATCCTTTGCTAAGGACTTGTTTAGTTCATCTAGTCATTCCTATCATGTCTTAGGATCATTCATGAAAATCAAATGGATTGGATGCTTGTATGGTACCACTATTGCTTCTATGTTTGAAATAATCTAGTGGTAGCGTATGACATGTTTGTAGACTTATAAACCTATTGTTTAATATAGAAAATGAGCTATAAGTGTTTAACTCAACATTGTCAAGATAACCCTTGCAATGAGGTGTGAAGACACTTGCCATTGGATCAAACCAAGTTAAATATCTTTTGCAAATGATCTAGATTGAACCAAATTTGGGAAAATGATCATCACTTAACATGGTTTCACCCCAACCTATCTAAAATTTGAGCTCACCTTTTGTGGTACTTAATGACAAAGGGGGAGAGAGATTCACAGAGATAGCAAGATAGGGGGAGCAAACAAATGAAATTACATCGGAAGGGGGTCAATTAAAATTTGAAGCACACAAGTAGGGGGAGCAAGCTCATAAACTTGTATGTTGCATTTGAATGTGCATTACATATGTTTGCTTGCATGGCACAAATTTTAAATTCCATATCCAAGCTTGTGTGGTGTATGCTAGATTACTAAAATTATTGCTGCAATGAAAACTAGCATGCATAGAATGATAGCTAGATATTCACATGCTTTATCAAGTGGTACTAGAACATTGCTTCTAATGTTGATCTCACGAAGTATCTAGTTCTTTGTCTTTTCAAGTGATATCTAGCAAACCATGGTGCTAAGGATGGTGTTCAAATGGAAACCCCGATTGGTATCACGCTTCAAGGGTCCATTCTTTACACTTTAGCATCATTTGGTAGTCATTACCCTCTCACACTTCCTATCCATGCATATGTGTAAGCTTTCAAATCCAAACTCTCAGCACATATGTAGGGGGAGCTAATGCTACCAATTCGGGTTTATGAAACTTGTCCATATCCTTTACACATGATAAAATGCTTAGGAAAGCAACATGGATCCAAAAAGATTTTATTGAATATCTTTGTGAAAAGGTTGTCGTTAATTACCAAAAAGGGGGAGATTGAAAGCTCTAATTTGGTTTTGGCTAATTGATGAAACCTAGTGTACTAACCCTTGTCATTAAGTGTTGTATATGAGATAGGGTGGTAAACACCAAGTGATGGAGCTAGATGATGGTCATGGTGATTGGTGACCAAAAGTGAAGATCAAGTGCTCCAACTTGGAAAAGAAAAAGAGAAAAACAAAAACCAAAGTGTTGATCATGGCAAAGGTATCAAATAGGTTTTTGTTTTGGCACTCAAGACACCATAGAGGATGTGAGTATATTTAGGATCGATAGTCGTAATATAAAGAGGGGAAATCTTTGGCTAAGCAGTTATCGAGTACCACAAGGTGAAGTCATAATTGCATATGCATTAGGACCTAGTGTGAGCTAACAAATGAACCCTTGAAAATGCTTGAAAAAATGCTAACACACATGCACATAGGTAATACACTTTGTAGTTAGCAACTTGGAAGCAAGGGTAAAGTGTTTGAGGAGATAGAAAAAGAAAAGGAGGACAAGGTCAGTGATCGGACCCTGACAGGCTGTGTCCGGTCAATACTTGAGATGTGGCCAAGAGGGCCAAGCTATGATCGGACCCTGTGCAGAGGAGCGACCGGACCCACGGTGGTGTGTCCGGTCATGGCAAGCAGAGAAAGGGCGACTTGGTCTTGCGATCGGACCCTGATAGCGATGGCGAGCAGAGAAAGGGCGACTCAGTTCCCACATCCGGTCATAGCTCTATGGAGCGCTGAAGGAAGGCGGGAGAGGATCGGATGCACCGGTGTGTTCAGTCACGTGCGACAGGACGTGTCCAGTCCACTAAAAACCTCTCTGGGTAGTTTCTGGACTCGATCGGACAAGCTGTGTTCGTGAGTCCGGTCACTTTTTCATCGAGTCTGGTCACAACTTAACTGCTCGAGTGAAGGCCAAATGACCATTGGAGATGAGCGACTGCGGTTCAAAGGGGCGCCACATGGATGCCATCGGAGGACCAGACGCTGGGGTGCAGCCGGTTAGCGGGTCTGGTCGTGTCTGTGCAAGCCCATAGGCTCTTTTAGCTAAGGGGGCTCTATAAATAGAAGAGGTACAGCTTGGGCTCACTCTCTTGCACATTTTCATCACTGATATATCCTTTTGAGCCTAAGAAAACACCTCCCACTCATCTCCATCATTAATTCATCATCATAGTAAGATTAGGAGTGATTTTTAGTGCATTTGCTTGAGTGATTGCATCTAGTGGCACTTGGGGATCATTGTGGCTGCGGATTTCTTGTTACTCTTGGCGTCTAGTTGGCGGCCATCACCAACTTTTACCTATATACTATTATGCCCTCGTTATAGATAAGTGGAGTTGTCTAAAGTCCACCATTTGTTTTTTTTTTTTTTGAGAGGAACTGGAGGGGTTTGCACCCCTACAGCATATTTATTAAGAAAAAAACAGGTTCAGATTACAAACAAAAGAACAAGTTAAACTAAAACTGAAAGGGCCTAGCAAGCAGCAGGGGGATTAGGAAACAAAGAAGGAAACATGAAAAAGCAGTGCAACCACTGCCGCCAGAAGCCATGCTAAAGAAGATTGGCAATCCATTGATTAATCCTTGGGGAGTAGCTTCTTTTTGCCCTCAGCAGCAACAGTTGGAATTCATCTAAGAAGTTTTGCTTTGAGAGCTGGATACTTGGATTTATCTGACGAAAAATCATGTCATTCCTTGCCTTCCAAATAGTCCAACACATCAGAACTATGATTTCCATGAAAAAAGGTACTTGAAGCTGATCTTTGAAGCTTTGCAGGTTCTGGAAGGGATAATCCCATTGTCAACCTGGATGTTAATGATAGCCCAGCATTGTGTGGCAAATGGACATCCAAGGAATAAGTGTGTCAAAGATTCTTCAATAGAGGCATTGCAGAGTATGCAACTGTAGTCCTGTAGAACCATGTTTTTCCTTTTCAGAAATTCTCTAGTACTTAACCTATCCTTCAGTAACATCCAAAAGGAACTTTGTGCTTGGGTTGGCATGAACAATTCTAAAGCCATTTGAATGCAGGGTGTAGTATTAGGTGACCACTCAAATGCTTGTAAGCTCTTCAGACTGAGAAAAGATTTGAATTCTAGATGTAAAACCAGGTGTCTGGTGCTTCATTAACAGTGATTTCTTCCAAGATTGCTTGTAACTTTAGCATTTGTGTATGTGCCTGCTGAGGTAGAGGTAGATGAAATAGGCTGTGCATGGGAGTTTTGAGCCTTGCCTTCAGCAAACACGATCTTTTTTTTTCTTTGCATAAGAGAACAGCTCAGGAATTTTTTGTGAGAGAATTTCACTTCCCCATAAGTCTTCCTAAAGATAGCAAGACCTCCCATTGCTCATCTCAACCCTTGCCATCCCTTTGAATTTATCCAGTAGCTTCAATATATCTCTCCACCAAAAGGAACCCCTCTTCACATTTCCTTGGCAATTTTGCAGAGTCATAATATTTCTCCCAAACCAGGGAGACCCAAGGGATGTCATCTTTGTTGAAAAATTTATGGAGATGCTTAATCAACGGGGCTTCATTTTTTAGTCTTGATATTTAAAACACCTAGTCCTCCCTGATCCCATGATCTACATACATTTGGCGAGGCTGCTTTTGGCTTTTGTTTGGCATTTTGACATCAGCCCCTCTCCAAACGCAACGTTTCCTTAGTTTGTCTAGTTGATCGATTACTGTCCGATGCAGCAAGAAGCCGGCCGGAGGGGCGCGCAAAGGAAGGCGCCGTGGCTGGGCGCACTGCGGAAGTTACCGAAGGGTGCCCATGGCTGCACTCGACCCACGGAGAGGGGCGGAGCAGACCGGCCAAACAGCAGCGGTGGCGGGAGGCTGTGGACGCCGTGCCTGGAGTGGGCGCCGTCGAGGGGATCACGCGCGGAGCGGGAGGGAAGCTCTCAGTCACGCCTATTACATCAGCTAATCGACCCACTAGCAGTACCTACGAACGCAATGACTAAAACTGGATATCAACTTGACGGCGTGCAGGAGTGCAAGTCCACCATTTGTGACTCTAACTACATATACTTCGTCACATATTTGGAAGTGATATAGGTACATTTGTCTTGAGAAATATTTTTATTAAAATATACATTTTCTATCTTTTCTAGTATATAATTATAGTAAAAGTAATAGTTAAATATTAAATAGATGACTTCAGAAAACATTAAACTGTAACTTGATTGATAGAGTAGCTCGTCTAAAGCTCCAGGATGTGCGAGCGTGCCACGACGGAAAACTACCTTTGCTATGGACCGAAAAGAGAAAGGCACCGCCTTTGGAATTTAGGGAATAACATTATTAATCGATCAGGCTTAGGCTTCCAAGTATGCATGTGATTTACCATCTTATTTATGTTTGCGGTTGCGAGGAACACCAAGCATTTTCGAAAATAACAGTAAGCGAAAATCAACCGCTCCCAGTAACTCAAAAGGATATTTTCAGACAAGACCCAGTTCCAATTTATTGTCAATGACACATGGAAAAGGTGTGCATGACTTTGATCCCATTCGATAGTTTATTCTCATTAGTATTCTTTACAGAACATAATAATAATAAACAGGTAAAATTGTGTGTTTTTGTAACCACAACACCGACTTCTTCCGTTCAGTTGAGGGATGTATGTTCAATATGACCAATCTTGTCAACGTAACCAGTCTCCCCCTCTCCTCTTTTTTTTTTTTTTTTTTTTGAAAAAACAAAATAAGTGCAATTTCGATGTAGTAATTCAATCTTAAGCCCATCAAAAGTTCACAGCAGCAGTGAATGCCGGGCACCTTTCAAACAATGCAGTTAATGTGATGAAATACAAATGGAGTTAACAAACCAATGCCAGGGGATCGAGCTCTTCAGAGATTCACGTGATGTTTCAGACAGTTCAGAGCGGCAATCAGAGCTGATCTCGAACGTAAAGGACAGTACAGGCCATGCCAAGTGACCACAGAAATAAACATCCACCAGGGATTACTGTGAAATTAAATCATACAATACGCTCCAGCTCCCTCGCGTAGCTGAGCGCCTGGTTGATGAGCTGCAAGGATGGGATCTCCTTGCAGGGCTGCGACTCCTTCGCCTTCTAGAAGAAGACGGCGCGTTCTTAATCTCCCATTCCGGGTGCCCCTGTTAATGATGTTCACAAGATTAGACTTTACACTGACTATCATATTATTTCACATAGAAATACACTCAGAAAAAAGAACGGCAGAATTAATAAAAGACTAGAATTACCTCTGTGATGTACTAGTGCAGATCTTTGTCAGAACTGAACATAAGCATTTGCTTTGCATCACTTACAGATAGGGAATCATACCCCTTTTTCGCTGCACCCAGCGATCTCATCTCTGTGAGAGCAGAAAAACACAATAGCATCTCCATTAAGATAAAATCAAACAATCAAATAACCATGAGTAACAGAAGCCTACTCACCTAACTGTTTTGGCGAGAAGGTCCATGAAGTAAACGTAGGTCTCATGTGGCACAGCCTGCCGAGCGCTTAACACTCGGTTGTAGGCACCCTCCATGAAGGATTGCTCACTCTACCGCATGCTTGATGCAAGGATGCTCAAGAGCCTTGACAGGTAGAAGCTCCAGCTCGGTGTGGAACTCGGCAATTCTATTCTGAACCAACAGACTCAGAAACATGTTACCTCAAAATGCATGATCAAGCCTCCCAAATATTCTATTATTAAGCAATTCCAAAAGCAAGTGATGGAGCCTACTAAATATATTCCAAAGGACCTAATAAAAATTCACACTGAATTCTGGCCAAATATATTCCATTCATTTGCACTTCAAAGATTATATTACCAACAAGGAACCAAGAATCTTTAGAGCCAGATTACTACAGCAAGTACAGAGGACTCTTACCAAGTTTTTTTAGGAAGAATTGGCAAGTCCTCCACCATTTTGTTATAGTAGGAAACAAGCTGCCTATTTATATATACATCAAATAGCCAGAAATCACTAACAGAATGTTAAAGAATGATCCAGCAACAAAACAAACTGACAAGATTATGGCTACTTCATTTCATTCTCAAAATCATGAGAGAGTAGCATCTCATAGCAACAAGCACAAGATTCTCTGAAACAAAGAAGCAGAAAAATAACAGACAGACATATGCAAACACATTAGCACTGTAACTAACTGAATACTAGAACAAAAGACTTCAGAACGGCATTGAGCTTTTAGTTTGCCGCTCAGAATGCATGCAAATTGGAACATGCCATGTTTCAGAAGCAAGTCAGCTGAAAATGCATAATCAAGCATCCCAGATATTCTATTACAGTAATAAACAATTCCAGAAACAAGTGATACAGCTTATACCAAGAAAAAAGACAATACATGCCATATATAGAAGATCATGTTCCACTCCATTGACATATGCAAAAAAGAGGCACACATAAATTTACTGTCAATATGAATGACCCCTCCCCTCCCTCTGTTCTTTCTACATTGATATGAGAAACCACTGTTCTGATTACAAAACACAACACTCACAGACAAACCAGAGAGTGAATTTCAACCAGATATATCTTTATCATATTCTTTTGGCTAGCATCGACAGCACATAACATAAATCCACACTGAATTCTCATTCATTTGCACTTGAAGATTATATTACTCACAAGGAACCAAAAATCTTTACAACCAGATTATCACAGCAAGAACACAGGACACTTAGCAAGTTCTTTTTAGAACAACGGCAGGTGCTCCGCCTTTTCATTATTTTATAGTATAGGAAACAAAACAGTAAGTACAGGAGCTTCCTAAAAAAGAGTAGAGAAAGGAAAAAACGATGTTTCCCTTCCAGCATCCTAATCTAAGTGCCATCTGCTGCTTCATCCAGGCTCCTCCTGGGGTTGATGGAAATCTGTAACATTGTACTTAATCCATTCAGAGAGCTGCAAGTGTGCGAGGTTTTTGCCATCAAACACCGCACAGCATCCTTCCGTGTATAGCCGATGGCATGAGTTCTTTAAGTGTACCTTGATGCAGTATTGTGCTCCAGCTCCACCAATCTTTAATATTTACCATCGATGAGTGTGAACTGCTTGCCAAATCTGCTTGGTATATGGGCAATTCCTCATGAGATGAACGTGTGTTTCTAGGCAGTTGTGGCAGAGCAAACAATTTGGATTTGCCTGCTCCCCGTGCTTTGATTAATCTGCCGGTTGTTGACAACTTCCATAAAAGGGTAGAACATTTAGTTTAGCAGTGTGAGTAGGCCATGGTAGTTTGAACCTGCCACTCTCTCGAACTTGTTGCTGAATCTTGGCCAATAAGCTGTGTCAACCTTATCAGGAACTTGAGATTTGACGGCTGCACCAATTTCGAGTTTCAAGCCTTTGATGAAATGAGACACGAAGAAATGCCCATCATATGCTGAGTTATGCATACAGATTTGATACTGAAGAGACGAAGTCTGCTCGAGTTCCAGTAGTGGACCCAAAGCCTCTCTGTAAGAATTGGCCCCAAATTTGAGCTCACCAGCAGGACATTGAGGTGGTAGGTGTCGGCCAAAGGTGCTGTGATGTTGTTGGACAGAAGGCACTGGTGAGTGGTGACAGCAAGGACAAGCTGGAAGTATCACTACCATCCTCTTCAGTTCGGCGCAGATCTACCATCCTCTTCAGTTCGGCACAGATTATCAATGGTGAGTTGAGCCATTGCCCAGCCACTTTCTCCCACATGACGCTCCAGTTTGTTGTGATCCTGGGCATACTAATTTACCAACTCCTGGCAGACAACAAATCCAAGCTATACATCACCCTGGACCAACGATCCTCATCATGCTGCTCTTGTTCATTCATGGTAGTGAGCACGAAACGGGTCTGGGGGGAAGGCTTTGGAGGCACCGTGATGTGAATCCCCAAAATCAGCATGAAGAGCAACCTGGATTGGAGCACTGGCTTAAGAAGTACAGCAACCAGTACTCAATCGTTGCCCAACGCCTGGACGCGGATCGACCATGGAATTTTATGTGCAAACAAGTGCCGCACAACCTGAGTCGAATGGCATGTCCCCACCAACGCCACTGCAGCAAAATCCAAGCTCGAGTTAAGGAATTTTACATGCGAACAATTGCCGCACAACCCTCACCCGAACAATTGCCACACAACCCTCACCACAAAAAACTGTAGAGTAGTTAGCAGTAAAGGGGTTGAGCTGCGAGACACGGAATACAGGATGAACTTGTGAACCTGTCAGCAACTCCAATTTATATGCAGCAGCACCAATACGCTCCAATTTTTGGCATGATCAAAAGCCTGAAAGTAATCCTCCGTTCCAGTAACTCTGCCATAGCCTTTCTATAGTCATAGACACCAAACTTAGTTTCCACTGCCTTTATAAACAGAGCTTGTAAACTTGGAGTTTAACTGCATCTGTTGCTGGACAGTACCCATACTGGTGACCATGGTGAAGAGGTCAATACTTTCTTCGAGACGATCATACCGATCCTGTGTCTTGCTGCTTTCTGCCTCCGTGGCGGACAACTGGAATTGAGTCTGTGAGAAGGCTTAGTTGGCGCCGTGATGAAGTGTATCTCGAAGAATCACAATCACAATCGGACTAGTGGGTTCAGCAACAGCCTCCCTACAAGCTACTCACGATTCAGTCTACCGCCGCCTAAAGATGTGAAACGAGCAAGGGATTTTACATGCAGACAACGCCACACAACCTGACTCGAGTGGCACCTTCCCACCAACACCACCGCGACTCGATCTGAGTTCTAAGTTCCAAGAATTTTACGCATGAAAAAAAAAAACTAGTATCCTTTATGAGACTAAGACAAAGTTAAATAATGCGTGCATGTATACTGGAGAGTAGTTGAAGGGTAGGCCTGGTGCAAGCGGTAGAGTCTTACCGTCCGTGACCGGAAGGTCCTGGGTTCAAGTCGCAGTCTCCTCGCATTGCACAGGCGAGGGTAAGGCTTACCACTGACACCCTTCTCCAGACCCTACACAAAGCGGAAGCTCTCGGGCCTGTTCGGCAGGACTAAAAAATACTGTTCCGGCTGATTATTGTGAGAGAAAAATATTGTTCTGGCAGGACGTGAACTGTGATTCTGTGAGAGGAAAAACAAGCCAGCCGGCTGACTTTAAGCCAGCCGAACACGCTCCTCTACACTGGGTACGCCATTTTTATATATACTGGAGGAGAGTAGTTAGTGGCCGCCAGACCACCGAGTTCTAGTGGCTGAGTTACTTTCGTCCAAGCCAGCAAGCAGTGTCCCCCTTTTGCAACCCTCTATGGATCTTATCCATGGCCTTCAGTGCCCAAGGTGGCAGGTCCACCGCCATCGCAAGGTCTGTCGTTGTACCAAATCCAATTCCTCCGTGGAGCAGCGAAGGGGTGACACTGCTCTTTTGAATATTCGATTTCAGCCCTGTAGCTGCGCCAAACACCCGTAAAATATCTATTACAAGATCAATATCTGTAGCAACCGGACGGAGGAACATGACCACGTCATCCGCGTAGAGGGAAACCTGACCTTTAGCATGAAATTCACCATCTGTTCTGTTGTTATCAGCGTGAGTCTTCAAAAGCTTAAAAGTAATCATTCACAGTATTCTTTTGCTTCAGTTCCAGTAACTCTGCCATAGCCTTTCTATAGTCATAGACACCGAACTTAGTTTCCACTGCCTTTATAAACCGAGCTAGTAAACTGGGAGCCACTTTGCTTCATTGCCCTCAATATGCATCGATACTGCTGCTACCCACATGTTCTCACAGATGCTGTAAATCTTGAAATAATTTGTCCCTCCAGATTCTTGGATTTGTGACATCAGAAGTTGGAAAATGCAACTTAGGGAGAGTATGCCTGTTGTAATTTGCTGTGTTGGGCCTTGTGTGTTTGGCACCAAAAGTAGAGCGAGTGGTATGCATCTCATCACCTTTCAGTAGACAACTCAGCCTTAGAGTTTGACTTGTGAGATTTTGGGCTTTCAGGTTCATCAAAAACAGGAGCTGTGGAACGTTGCAGGGTCAACTGAGCCACCACACTACCAGTTTCTGCAATCTGCTTGGTCACTGTTTTTTCAACCACGTGAGAGTTTAACTGCATCTGTTGCCGGAAAGTATCCATACTGGAGACCATGGTGAAGAAGAGATCAATACTTTCTTCGAGACGATCATACCGCTCCTGTGTCTTGCTGCTTTCTGCTTCCATGGCGGACAACTGGAATTGAGTCTGTGCGAAGGCTTAGTTGGCGCCGTGATGAAGTGTATCTCGAAGAATCACAATCACAATCTACTCACGATTCAGTCTACCGCCACCTAAAGATGTGGAACGAGCAAGGGATTTTACGTGCAGACAACGCCACACAACCTGACTCGAGTGGCACCTTCCCACCAACACCACCGCGACCCGATCTGAGCTCTAGGTTCCATGAATTTTACGCGTGAAAAAAAAACCTAGTATCCTTTATGAGACTAAGACAAACTTAAATAATGCGTGCATATATACATAACTAATAGATAATCAAAAACCTTTGCACCAGAAATTCATATGATGTATGTAAAGGGGAAAGGCAAATACTTACCTACTACTTACCTGTGCAGACTGCAGGCAGTTATATTGCCCACATGAAGAAAGAACATGTCGGTGTCCACCAGCCGCATCTGTAGAAGTAATGCCCCTGCATCTGGCCCGGCGTGGCCACCACGCCTAGCTTGCTGGCCACACCACAGAAGCAACACGGCACTGTGTCCATCCCGGTGGCCGCGGTACATGGCAGCGGCACCTGAGGCTGAGGAGGTAGCGTCGACACCAACGAGCGCGGGCCAACACATGGCAGCGCCGCCTTAGGTTCAGGGAAAGGAGGTGACCGCTTTGGCGCCAAAGAGCCGGTGATCTTGAGAAGGGTTCCCCACCGCATGAGCTCAACGAGGAGGTGAGTGGTGTTTACAGCATCATACAGACCGCAGTGGAGGCGGCCCTCCCACTACAGCCCCGCCTTCCGAATCGCATCCTGTAGAGTGAAACGGACATTGCCAACACCAAACGCTGCCGAGAAGGGCAGCCTTAGATTGATCCACTGATCGAAATAGTGAGGCTTTTCTATACCTTTGAAGCGGCATTCCCCCTCCAGCATGGTGCGGCAGTCCCAATCTCCTCAGGTTACGACGGCGAGGTTGCGCACCATGTGCTTCGAGCCAGCGGTCATGCATCTCCAGCGCCTCGGCGAGGCTGACTCCAGCGTCGACGTCATCCTGGGTGATTCCAGTGAGATCGCGGCAGAAATCTGTGAGGCGGGGATGGTGCCGAGGGCGGACATAGGTGCGAAAGGTGGACAGCGTCCGGCCGTGTCATACACATGCCCTGGGATCATACTGCCACGTGGGCCAACCTATCACATATATTCTTTTGTATTAGACTGCCATGTGGGGCTAACCTTTGGAAAAGAGAAGAGCTATAAAAGGGATAAGGCAGTAGAGAAGAAGGGTCGAACAAGTTATTCAGAAAAGAGTACTCGGGTAAGGAGCCAATGCTCCTCCTGGTATCTGAGATCTTCTGCAATCCTCTGTTTTTACTCACGTCGTCGGCTTGATCTCACCGGTGACCACGGGTTGTGACAGTTGGTATCAGAGCCAGTGTATCCTCGGCGTGGGGGCGACGGGCGACCGCAGCTCTTCTCCGCGCTAGTTATCGGTGACGACGACGATTGTTGGCGCGTCGGCGGCGGATCCAGTGGTCCGGTGTGGCGACTCCATCGATCCAGCGCGTTCCATCTTCTTCGGCTCGGGCTCCATTTTGTTCCGTGGCGGCGACTCCTTCATCAAGTGTGTGCTGCAGCGGCTCCTCCCTGCAGCGCATCTTCTGGTGGTGTGTGGTGACACGGGTTCGTTGTGTGGAATCCGGTGGCGAGTAGCGGAGATTCCGGCGTGTGGGCGGCGGTGTGCGACGGCGGGCTTGGAGCGGTGGCGTACTGGTGTTGGCGACTCTCGACGGTCGGCCAGCTTCCACTCGAGGCACCCCGACGGCTGGCGGTGGTGACCACCACAAGTTCCTACAAGCGACATCGGCGTACTTCCTCGGATTCTCTTTGATTCGGCGGGCGATGTGATTGGGGGTGAGACGATTTCCTTCGATCTGAGGCCTCTTCTCCGAGCAGGCAACTGGCAGTGAGCACTTGCTCTGTGCTTTGCCCCCCAGGTGTTTGTTGGAATGTCACATCAAGAGAGTCAACACCCAATGTTTGATTTGTCGTCTCATTCAGAAGTGGTTTGGGATGAGGAACCGCAGCAGTTAGATGGAGAGATGGATGACCCGCTGGAGTGCAAGCACACCATGTTTAAGGCACCAATTCTGTCCACCAGTGATGCCCAGAAGGTGCTCGATGAAATGCCTAGTGTGGTTTTGTGGGATGAGGAAAAGCAACATATGTTCGACCATCCTGGTTTGCTGAAGCAGCTAGCTCAAGGTGGTAATTACTTTGTTGGTGAGGAGAAGAAGCCAACTACTGAGCCACCCATATATGATGTTCTCACTCATGTTAGTGGGTCTCTCTGTCTCGTGGAGCTTGGTATTGAAGCAGTGTATGAGTCTGATGAAATACATCTTGAGGATAACCATGCAACAATGCTTGAGTACGATCAGTTCATGGATCCAGTGACATCAAAGGGAGATTCACATATGCCTGTTATCTAGGATGATGAGTTGGTGCAAGGTGTTGGGTTAGAGGACAGTTTATTCGAGCTAATAGCTCATGGAGAGCGTTCAATTTGCATGGACAGCAAACCAATTGTCGAGCCAATCTCCTGCAAGGCTTCGGTGGCAACAAAGGATGTTTTAGAGGAGTCTTTTGATGAAAGCCCTATGTGGGCTGACGATCCACAGTATGATACTGAACCCATGGATGACATGAACTTGGATGTAGCTTAGGTGGTAGAGCCACTCACCAAGGACTTTCAGGTACTTTCCAATGTCGAAGGCTCCTACCTTTGCCTAGAAAAGGCTATTGATGCTGCTAACAAGGTGCAGAACCTCGTAGAGGAGATCATCGAGGTTGTTATCATCGTCAACCGAAACAACTGTGACCTGGCACACTTTGGCATGCTGGTTCTGCAGCATGATCCAGTCGCTGTTGGACATCCCATGTTTGATGACATATGGCAAAGAAGAGGTTTCAGTCCTTGGAAATCTTGGAAGCTCTGGGATCACTTGGTGTTTATTATGATGTTTCCACGGCATCATTATGGTTTTAACCCTTGGTCTGGTGTTCACGGAGTTTTGATGACGTCTACAGTGGAGATTGCTCAAGGGATAGTTGACCAGATGCATTGCAAGCCGATCGATTTCAAGACATATGTATTTTCTGAGTGTGATGCTCTCAGAGTGTTCAATGAGATGGCTTCTTCAGATGGGGTATGGAATAAGGTCCTGTCTGACATAGATGACCACAGCAGCTTATGGCATGAACTCGTTCAAGGTGGAGAGTGCATGGGCAGCAGGGAGACAATGATGGGGTGCCCTCTTCATTCAACATCACCCAGTGATTTGATATTGGGAGATGGGCACATTATGTTGCAACTGCTAGGATCTGCAATGTGTCCTACTCACCAGACATTTGCTGGAATGCCATGTCAAATGAGTGATTACTGGGTGCTACATACAATACCTCATACTGATGGGTTGATAACTGATAAAGATGGAGAGGAAAGAAAAGGTATACCACTGTTGCAGAGGGGATGGCCAACTGTACTTATACCCAAGGTACCTGAGGAAATGCACTGTCGGGACTTTGTATGGGATGAGCACTTGTCATGGTAGCGCGGTGTCTACAATCTCCAACATTTGAGGATGGTAAATAGTTGTGTAGTGCTTAACTAGCTATCGGGTGGTTTCGGCCCTAGACATTTTCAGCAACTGAATACTGATGAAAGGCCTCGAGATCCTGGTATTGTAATGAACAACCAGCATATATCTGTTGTTGTGCTGATGATAGTGCAGTCACCTACTGTGTGGAATGAGGAGCATCCACATGACCTCAGCTTACAGCAACCTACATGCGCTTAGGTGTGCACAGATAACACGAAGACCAAATTGACGCTTGAGCTTAATGACTTGGCATTAATTCTAGAGCTTGTTGTTCATGCTAATGATCTGGAGTTTACAGAAATGCTTATTGTGACCCCAAATGTTACGATGCCCAGGCTTGCTAATCAGGAGACAGAAAACATACTTGCCCTATTTGGTGGTCCTTTGTTGTTCCTAGAACATGCAGTAATTCATACAGATCACTTACAAGGTCAACCAGGGAATATGTGGGAAATTAGTGCAGCTTGTCAAATGGTCATGGCTACAATAAAGTGGTGGCATAAACATTTCAGCCCATGGAAATCTAATTTAGTCTGGTACTGTTCTGAGAAAATGTCACCTTGGAATATAAATATATTAGACCCTGGAGATGGCATGCAACAACACTTCAAAATAAATTTTTTTGCTTTGATCCCATTGCTCGGGTCTAAAGTAAACAAAAAATTTCAAGATAGACTAGAGCAAGTTGGTGGACAAATGCTCCTATATCAGTTCGTTGGTGCAAAAACTGAGGTATTAACAATTCCAATATATAAATGCACTAAGCTCTGCCTTGTGCTACTTGGACATGAGATTCTGGAAACTCTGATTTCTATAACTTCAGTGATGGAGAAACTGAGGTTGACTTTTCCATGGGACCCAAGCGGTCATAGTTCAAGCTATCTACACATCTAAAGTTACAAAAGCGTCAGCTTGAGGGCAAGCTTAATCTTCAGGGGGGATAATGTCATACACATGCCCTGGGATCATATTGCCATGTGGGCCAACCTATCACATATATTCTTTTGTATTAGACTGCCATGTGGGGGCCAACCTTTGGGAAAGAGAAGAGCTACAAAAGGGATGAGGCAGTAGAGAAGG
This sequence comes from Miscanthus floridulus, assembly GCF_019320115.1. Taxonomy (NCBI): domain Eukaryota; kingdom Viridiplantae; phylum Streptophyta; class Magnoliopsida; order Poales; family Poaceae; genus Miscanthus; species Miscanthus floridulus. The sequence continues at coordinate 29,361,985 of NC_089592.1, read as the reverse complement.
GTCGAACAAGTTATTCAGAAAAGAGTACTCGGGTAAGGAGCCAATGCTCCTCCTAGTATCTGAGATCTTCTGCAATCCTTTGTTTCTACTCACGTCGTCGGCTTGATCTCACCGGTGGCCATGGGTTGTGATAGGCCGGTGGCACCGTCGACCAAGATGGACGGGAACTCGATGATCTATCGGTCGCCTCAAAATTGATGACCACAAGGGTGTACTAGGAGTGGAACAGCGAGGTTGAGGACTTGAGGTGGCAGAAGCCGTGAGATCGGTGGATGTCAAGATGTCAAGATGCAGCGAGGTCGCGAGGTTGAGGACTCGAGGTGGCAGAACCCGACGAGATCGGTGGATGTCGAGATGTCGCCAGAGGTCGGGGATGATGGGGCGACAGCAATGGATCGAGATCGAGCAATTGGAAGTATTGCAACTTGGAAGGGGAAGTTTGTAGGTCGAGGGCACGAGTAGCCGGCGAGATCAGTGGATGTCAAGAGGTCGGCAAGAAAGAGCGGCGCACTGAATCGAGCAAGATCAGATCGAGAGCGATTGGAAGAATGGGGAATTCTCGTGTGCCATTAAAAAAAGATCGCAATGCCCTGTGAGCTTCTGGAAAAGTTCAGTAGTCTTCAGCGTTACTACTTCAACTTTTTTTTGCCCTCCATGCTACTGCCGTCAGTTTGGGCTCTAACGCCGTCAAACTGCAGGTGTGAAAAGTCAAAAATACTCTTAAGTCTAAATATGTCATTACTTTTTTTAAGCATCTTAACGACTTCAAATGAAAAAACTCAAAACTAGAAAGTTGTAGATTTCGTCGAGATCTATAATTTTCTTAGAGATAAATGCACTGTAGGTCCATCAACTTTTTGTGCTGTGTCATTCAAGTCCATTAACTTTGAAAGTGCAGGTTTGGGTACATAAACTTTTAAGTTGTGCCATTCAGGTCCAAATCTGTCCGTTTAGGGATTAGATCCTACGTGGCAATGCATGACAACACCATAGGTCATGTGAGCAGCACGTGAGGGCCCTTTGCCATTCGTTTTTTTTGCCGATAGCCCCCTATGCTTTCCATTCCCTCACTCTTCACCCCTTCCTCTCCCTTCCCTTTGAAGACATCGTCTTCAGACGACGCCGGGGCATTGGGTGGGACGACGGAGGCGGCGGGTGGTCGACCGACGCCGACATAGCCGGTGGAGGCGGTGAAGATTGTGCGGGGTGGTGGTGCCGAGCGCTGACTGCCGCGCAGATCGCGGCCGGTCGGCGCGATGGTGGCCTCTTTGCGACCACTGGGGGCACGGGCGCCACAGTATGGTGAGTTCTTCGATGTCATGAACTCTGAAATCGGTTGGTTTATGAGGTATTTCTTACGTCGATTAGGTCGCTTGTTGCAGAAAATATCTTATTTTGTCGGCTAGGGTTTCATGTATTGGTCATTTATGCTGTAGATTTTGGGGTTTTCTTCTGTAGGCACTGATGATGAAGAATTCTCAGTGGAAATGCATCATGGGGGGTGCTTTGTTTCTCAAGGGTTAAACAAATCCTATCCGGGTGGAAGAGTTAGTTGGTTTGACCACGTAGAAGTTGCTAAATGGTCTCCTCTTTTCATAGAGCAACTTGTTTTTAAGTTACACTACCCAAAAAATCCAAACATGAAGGTGTTCTGGCTGCTACCTGGGAAGAATCTTTCAAATGGGTTGAGATTGATTTGGTCTGACACAGACACAATGGTAATGTCCTCATTAGTTCACAAATTTAAGAATTTTGTGCTGTATTTGGACCATGATGACAACCTTTCTAGAATGCCTTGGGATGACAATGTTGCAAACCCATTGAACTCACCTCCCAAGGTTTTTAGTCCTATGAAGACTATGCATATGGACAATGCAAATAGTGGGAGGGTTGGTGATAACAGTGGAGAGGACCCTAATTTTGGTGATGGCAGAGATGATGACAGTGCTGGTGATAACAGTGAAGAGGACCCTGATTTTGTTGATTCTGACTACGAACTGGATGCAGATGATGATGACCTTTTTCAGTATGCAGATGATGAAGAAGCAAGCAAGAAGAAAGATAAGGGCAAGAAAGCTTTCAGTGTTGTAGATAACAGTGAAGATGACATGTCAACAGAAGATGATGAGCTGCAGTTGCCTGAATCAGATGATGAAAGTGGAGGAAGACTAAGGTTTCAGACTTTTAGAGAGCAGGATATGCATAACCCAATATTTAAGTTGGGTCAATTGTTTGCAACCCCTAAGATTCTAAGGGAAGCAATTACAGAATACAGTTTGAAGCATAGGGTTGAAATTAAATTGCCAAGGAATGAGAAGAAGAGGATTGAAGCACACTGTGTAGAAGGTTGTCCTTGGAACTTGTATGCTTCAGTGGATAGCAGATCCCATGGTCTGGTTATCAAGCAATTCAATGGACAACACACATGCCAGAAAAAGTGGGTTTTGAAGAGGTGCACATCAAGATGGCTTGCTGACAAGTATCTGGAAACATTTAGGGCAGATCAGAAGATGAGCCTCACAAATTTTGCTAGGTCAGTACAGAGGGACTAGAACATAACTCCAGCAAGGTCCAAGCTTGCTAGAGCTAAAAGATTAGCTATGAAGAAAGTTATGGGAGATGAGGTGGAGCAATACAAGTTACTTTGGGATTATGGTCATGAACTTAGAAGAAGTAACCCAGGCAGCAGCTTCTTTCTGAACCTGGATGGCAATGTATTTAGCACATTGTACATGTCATTGGATGCATGTAAAAGAGGTTTCTTGACTGCATGTAGGCCTATCATATGCTTGGATGGATGCCACATTAAGACTAAGTATGGTGGACAAATACTGACAGCTGTGGGCATTGATCCAAATGGATGTATCTTCCCAATTGCCATTGGAATAGTGGAAGTGGAATCACTAGTGACATGGAAGTGGTTTTTGGAGACACTAAAAAATGACCTTGGCATAGATAACACATATCCTTGGACCATCATGACAGATAAACAAAAGGTAAAAACAGCACTGTATCCTTTGTTGTAGTTGTTTGCTAGGTGAAAACACCATTTTCATATGTTTGTACTTTTGTTTTTAGGGTCTTATTCCAGCAGTTCAACAGGTCTTCCCTGACTCTGAACATAGATTCTGTGTCAGACACCTATATTCCAACTTCCAACACCACTTTAAAGGTGAAAATCTCAAGAACCAGCTTTGGTGTTGTGCAAGGTCAAGTTCAATACCTCAGTTCAATAGGAACATGGAGAAAATGAAGACCCTGGATCAGAAGGCCTATGAGTGGTTGCAGAAGATGCCTTTCAACACCTGGGTCAGAGCTTACTTCAGCACTTTTCCAAAGTGTGACATGTTGCTGAACAACAGCTGTGAAGTGTTCAACAGTTATATCTTGGAGGCAAGGGAGATGCCAATTCTTAGTATGCTAGAGCAGATCAAGGGACAGCTAATGTCCAGGTTCTACAAAAAACAGAGGGAGGTGGGAGAAGAGTGGCAGGGACCCATCTGTCCTAAGATAAAGAAGATAATTAATAGGAACACAGAATGGGCCAATACATGTTATGCAATGCCTGCTGGACAGGGCATATTCCAGGTACAAGATAGGGACTATAGGTTCATAGTGGACATCAATATGAAGACTTGTGATTGCAGAAGGTGGGACCTCACTGGAATCCCTTGCTCTCATGCAATTTCATGCTTGAGGCATGAAAGGATCACACCAGAGTCAGTTGTTCCTGAGTGTTACTCTTCCAATAGCTATCTCAGTGCTTATGGCCACAATGTGTGGCCATGTAAAGACAAGAGCACATGGCAGAAAGTTGGAGGCAATGTAATTCTACCACCAGTATATGTGAAGAAAGTTGGAAGGCCTCCTAAATCAAGGAAGAAGCAGCCATCTGAGGTACAAGGTAGTCATGGACCAAGGTTGACAAAGCATGGAATTCAAATGACATGTAGATACTGTGGAGACAACGGACATAACAGGGCTACATGTAGCATGAGAAAGGCTAGACTTCCACCCAAGACACCTGCACAGAGGAGCCAAACTTCTATGCCAATTGAAACTGAAGAGGTTTTTGAGGAAGCTGCAACTGAAGATTATAGTGACATGCCAATGATGCCAGTTCAAACTGCTATGCCAGTGATTAGTCAGGTAACTGCTCATGTTTAGCACATTGTACTAGTATGTCTTATCTAAGTTATTAAATATATGTTATAGGTTTCCATGTTTGAAGAAACTGACATGCCAATGATGTCCCAGTTATCAAGTACCATGATGTCCCAGATGCAAGCAGAGGTTAGTGTCACTGTCATTTAATTCCTCTAGATCACCCAACATCTTATTCAAACTAATCATCTCCATTCTCAGTCATCACAGAGTAGATTACTGGAAAAAGAACCACTTCCATTTTCAAGCTTCATATTGTCTAACCAACCAGTAGCTAGGCCAGTTCCACCCACTACTGCAACATAGGCTGGGAGATCAAGGTCCACTACTGTGAAGAAAACAACTGCTACAAAGAAGACTGCAGCTGGCAAGAAGAAAACATCCCACAAGAAGGTTTCTGCTGCAATGAACAATCCTGATGGTGCTGTTGGTTGAAGAGGACAAGTAATGATGTGTGTGAAATTGTAAATCATGCAAAAACTCTAAGTGCATGTTCTTCTTTTCTGCCTTTTGTACAGCAGAAAGATGACCTTTTGGTTAGGTATAAGTATGTGAATGACATGTATGCTTTGGTTGCAAAACAATGCTCCAGTTCACTGAAATGATATCAAAGCATCTTTGGATTATCAGTTCATATTCTGTGTACACTCTATGCTTGTTGAAATCAGTTTGGATTTCTTTCATTTTTCGAGATGAGAAAAAAATTGCAAAATCACATTCACATTTTAGACAATACACCTTCAAATTGCATAGAACTTCATAACTTAGTCATTCATCCGTACACATTCAGACCTTAATGCTGATTACAACCAGGATCAAGAACAGCAACAAGGTAATACATAGAGCCATGAAACAAGTCAGTTGCATCAACCTAACTAAGTTGTCACCAGTTCTAACCAAGGTTTTCAAATGTTTCACAATATCAGCATCAACAACAATGCCTCTTTCCTTCTTCATCCCTACGACTGCTTCCTGCTCCTTGGATTCCACAACTTGCTCGGCAATGGAGGCACTTGCTTGCTCCTGTGGCATCAGATGCTGACGAAATCCCATGCCCTCCATCTTCAAAGAATCAACATGTTCGATATACTCCTTCTCCCATTTGAAAAAGGGACAGCCCAAGCCTTTGCGCTACAAGCAAGAGGAAAGGATCAATCTTCACTGCAAACTGCAATGTAAACACCTAGTCGAATCAAAACAGTTTCAATCTCACCTTGTGGGCCGGGCAACAGTAGAAAACCTCACCATCGCTCCAGGGTTGCTTCGAAATACGCCGAACCACCTGCCACTTGTGGCATTCTGTGCACCTAATCAGTGGAACATCACCTGGTTTATCCAGATCTGCAGCGGAGGAGCTCGAATCTTGAGGGAACATCGGCGTCGCCTCCATCGTCCCACCCAGCGCCCCGGCGTCGTCTGAAGACGATGTCTTCGAAGGGAAGGGAGAGGAAGGGGTGAAGAGTGAGGGAATGGAAAGCATAGGGGGCTATCGGCAAAAAAACGAATCGCAAAGGGCCCTCACGTGCTGCTCACATGACCTATGGTGTTGTCATGCATTGCCACGTAGGATCTAATCCCTAAACGGATAGATTTGGACCTGAATGACACAACTTAAAAGTTCATGTACCCAAACCTGCACTTTCAAAGTTAATGGACTTGAATGACACAGCACAAAAAGTTGATGGACCTACAGTGCATTTATCGCATTTTCATATAAAATTTATTTTCATTTAATTCCACAAAAAAAAAGATATGATTTTTCTAAGATATATTAATCATATCAAATCATATTTTTTGCGGAATTAAATGAAAATAATTTTTTGGAATTAAATAAAAATAATTTTTATACAAAAAGTATAGATCTCGATGAGATCTACAACTTTCTAGTTTTAAGTTTTTTCATTTAAAGTCGTTAAGATGCTCAAAAAAATTAATGACATGTTTAGACTTAAGGGTATTTTTGACTTTTCATACCTGCAGTTTGACGGCGTTAGAGCCCAAACTGACGGCAGTGGCATGGAGGGCATAAAAAGTTGAAGCAATGGCACTGAAGACCACTGAACTTTTTCAGGGGCTCATAGGGTATTGCAATTTTTTAATGACACACAAGGAATTCTTCCTTAGAAGATGGGGAAGTCGTTGTAGGTTTTTATTTTGTTTTTATTTCGTGTTTTTGATAGAGGTGGCGGCCGGGCTGAGGAAGCCTAATGGGCTAACGGGCTGGAGAAAATGGGCCTAAATCGGGAATCACGGCGGCATAGATTGGTTGCTCAAAATCCCCTCAATCTCCTACACCTAAAAAGAATAAAGCGTGGACATCTTTTGGTGCGACATTTATTTTGGTTCGTCCGTCTGTTCACGCCTGCGATCCCGTGGCGCTGGCAGGTGGGACGTCCTCCAAGCTTGCGATCCCCGCCTGCTTTGAAGGAAACAAATCGATCACCTGAGGCCACATGCATGGAAGGAAACAATAATCATGCATAGAAGAAAACAATAATCATGCACGGAAGGAAACAATCATGCATGGAAGGAAACAATAATCATGCATGAAAGGAAACAATAATCATGCATGTAAGGAAACAACAGTCATGCATGGAAGGAAACAATCATGCATGGAAAGAAACAATAATCATGCATAGAAGGAAACAATAATCATTTACTCTTTTTTCAAATAGTAGTCTTCATTTCAGAGCCCTTCATGTAGTTTAATAATGGCTGGGGAGCTATGCTTACGAGAACTTACTCTTAATTGGGTTGCGAGATAGGGATGTAGCACTTCAATGGGTGTCTTGGTTGAGTTCTACAATTGCCAAAAATTGATGGTGCTGATAAGATTGACAATCCTGTAACTCTGCAGTACCTTTCTTTTTTTTCAAAAAAGGAGGGCAAATGCTACTTATGGTCGAATCCATGTTCTTTTTGTTGTTTTGATTTGATACCCACAGCCCACATGTTAACTTTCAGATGTGTTTGTAAAGAATCAAAAGGAGTTGGCCTAATGCCAATCTTTCTTGTCGTCTTTTTCATTCTTTATATTTATACTAGGTACCGTAGCGTTAGTATGGGCATGCATGAAAAATGAAGATGTCTTTACACTGTAGAAATCTTTCAAGAAGATCATGCATAGATTATTCTTGTATTGAATATTATATATATACAATCACCTAAATATTCTAATTAAACTACAAAATTTTGAATTAGGATACGAGGTAAGACATGCAAACAGATATTTCAAAACTACTTATAGAGTCCAAAGAACTTAATAAATAAATCCTTCTGCAGGCATTGCAAATTCTCTCTAATCTTTCATTTGGTGTAGTTAGTGTTATCATAGTACCCGTATGTATTCATAGGAAATAAATCGTGGACAAAACGTGGACACTTTTTGGTGCGACATTTCAACATGGGTCCATCGTCCTACCAATATCCTTGAGGCAGATCACATAAAGAATGAGAGTCCCTCTATGAGATTGCTCACAAAAGACTCAAACTTATATATGATCATGGTAATATTGAATTGTTTTGCATCAAAAGAATCGGCAATGATAAATGGGGACATAGGTTTTAGTATGCATAGTAGAGGAAAACTCAACATTGGCCTTCTCAGCGGCTATTCTGAGTCTTTGTAGTGCTAACTTGTCCTTACTCAGATAGTCAAGAGGTGCACCATAAAATTATGCACCACTAAGAAAAGTGTTACCATTGGTTGCCTTAACCTAAAAAAATTTATCGAAATTAAGAATTACAACACCTAATTCAACATCTTGGAACAGACACGCAAGTGGATACCTTATTCTATAATATATGTCTATGTGGAATAGTTCTAAAACCATACATATTTATATGGTGAGTATAACATACTTTGTTTTAAAATTTTATGAGAGATTTTTTAAGACACGCAGTATTATCCATGTGACAAGCACTAATATTTACATATATACTCGAACCTGTGTATAGGATTATATGGAAATACAGCGAAACTTATTCATGGATTTATTGGCGCATGAAAGAAATGGATATCGGAGAATTCTTTCTGCCGATATAAAATATTATCTTAGTCATATCACGAAAATGTCTATACAGTAGAGTTTGTGAGCCTGCAACGCCACGCTCTCTGTGACTGTGTTAATTTCACGAACTTTGCTTTTTGAATTAAATGTCACTTTAACGTCGGTATTTAATTTAACAATATTGTTATCTTATCATGCGATCCATATATTTTTAGTATAAAAGATTTAGTTGTCCCGTAGTAACGCATGGGCACGCTAACTAGTAAAAAAAGATCGTTAGTGAAAAAACTTCCTAACGTCATTGTGTTTTTAGTTGATAAAATTAGTTCCTCGGCCCCAAAAAAATTGTGCTTAGTTTTTTTTTACCCTTTCTCGATTGAATTTGGGTATTATTATTTGGCTCTAAAATGAGTTTCATTTTAATTCTTGGCCCTTCTGTTAGTTTGACAAGGTAACGGTGTTAAAAGCAATCCAAAATGACTCTTTTACCCCTAGCGTCGAATGCAACACTACAGTAGAGTCATACAGGCACCAGAGTGTTGCTGCAACTCACACCGAGGGACAGGGGGTGTCGGCCTTTCAGATTGACTACTATCAATAATTTCTTAAAATATAAGGTCAAATATTTTTTCCCAGAATGAAATTATTATTTTTTAAAGCATGAATTTTTTTTTTGAGCTGCCTGCTATCAATTACTTTTAGGCTTGAAAATAATTTCATGCTTGACAAAACTATTTCATGCATGAAATTATAACATTTAAAAATAATAATTTCATGCTTCAAAAAATATTTTACCTTCAAGTTGTTCGGCTGGCCTCCCTTTAAGCGCTCCTGCAGCCGCAGCCAACGGCGGATCTAGGAAATATTTGAGGGGGGGTTGAACAACACTGCTGCTCGATCTTAAGTCTCAGCCCCCCTACACTATAGAACTTTGCCTAAAAATTCATGAGGGCTCCACAGAAGGTTTCACTGTTTCGGTATGGGTAGGGGGGGCTTGAGCCCCCCCCCCCCCCCCCCCCCCCCCCCCGCCCCACCGTTGGATCCACCCCTAGCCGCAGCACACAGTGTTTCATCTCTCACGGTGCGAAACAGCCGCAGCTGCAGTGGCTGCCATTCAATACAAGCGAACGGGTTCCTTATTATCAAGAAATTATTGATAGTAGGCATCATAAAAGGTCTTTATGACTCTACTGTAGGTTGTTGTAGTATTGCATTTGGCGCCATGGGTAAAAGAGTCATTTCGCATTGCTTTTAGCACCATTACCTTGTCAAACTAACGGGAGGGCCAAGAACCAAAACGAAATTCGTTTTAGGGCCAAATAAGCAAGTTCAATTGAAAAGGGGCTAAGAAACTAAGCACAACTTTCTTTAGGTCCCAGGAACTAATTTTCTCTTTTTAGTTGGCTGCTCTGAATGCATGCAACTTGGAACTTCCTATCAGCTAAAGCTTTAGCAACATGTTACCTGAATATGCATGATCAAGCCGAGGTCGGCGAGATGCAAAGGAAGGTGAGAGCGCTAGATCGAGCGAGATTAGATCGATATACTGATTGGAGGAGACGTTGCCATGGTTAGGGTTTTTCATCTTTATTTTCCCTTTTTTTTTGGTAGAGGCCACAACGAGGTTGGAATTCAGAAACCTACCAGCACGCCGCCTAATCCGCGTTGGGCTCAGCGAGCCTAACCGTCCAGAGAAACAAAAAGGCCGAAACGTTTACACCATGCCTGCGGAGAAAATGGGCCATGTCGACCCAATAGAAAACAGGCTGCAAAAAAGTCAAGAAAGATCAATAAAAATTAAGGAAGAAAGGAGAAGGGCCCACGAAACTTTTTTTCTTATGAATACGCCTCTGAATCTTCTAAATTCTACGTGTAGGTTATGTATTCTTACAGAATAATACTTGGAAATTAAAGATTTATACTGTTGTTTCGCCATGCAACCCTCGATATATTCAGCTTTTACAACAGTTTCTGATTAACTAACCATAGACCATCTAGTTATGCATATTTTTATTGTACTTTGTTATATCATGCATTTGTAAGAACTTGTATACAATATTAAATTTGTTGTTTAATTGATATTGTTTCTGCTTGCGAAGACTCCACCTTGGTCAGTTGACCTAACCCGCCGGTCATCGCCCTCTCGACCAACGCGGATTGAGCCCACCGACCGCAGGAGTCTTTGGAGTCGCCATCCACCAGCTTCACTAGCGCAAAACATAGCATTAAATTGTAACACCCCAGGTGTTACGTAAGGCCATTAGCACTAAAGATGCAGCATTGACTTAGTTAATACTGAGTTATAGCAATATTAGTGTAGGAAAGAACTCACAAATACATGGAAACAAAAACAAATTTTTAGTAGAACAAAATGTGGCCCGGTGAACTTAACTAAGAGATCTGACTAAGAGCTTATGATCTTGATGAGACCATAGACCAGCTCAATCATGGTGTTATGTCAAAGGCCTAGCTCTCAACTAAACTTGGTTGCTCAAGGAGAATTAAGATGGCTTCTTGAACCAAGTAATCATATGACAAACCCAAATATATATGGCACAAGGACTTTGGAAACCAAACAAGTATTGTAAGTTCACAGACATGGAGTTGTGGTCACACTTAAATGAAGCTTTAAACCTACTGTTCCTAATTGTGATGTTTGCAACTCCTATATGTTGTTTCCACAAACAAGCCATAAGTAATCTCTATTAAGTAGTGTACTAGCAAACATGCCCGTGTGTTGCAACGGGAGAAAATCAAAACTTATATCTCTACTTAGTTACAAAAGATATGTATATTTTGCATTTAATCCATTGGCAATGAAGCAATAATTACATTAGAACATTAACCATCTATAAAAGTGCAATTTGGAATAATGCTAGCCAAATTAGCAAATTCCTTATATCGGGCAAAATAAGTAGAAATATATAAACATATATTGTTTTTAATCAAATATATAAACATATTTAATTATCTATGAAAGAGCGGAAAATAGGAATCCTTGCAGGCAGCCCGTCTCGCTCACTAGGGCAGAGCCCTAGCGGCTACATTCGCTTCGCCGTCGCTGCCGGTGGCGGCAGCAACCTCGCCGGCGTCTGCCACCTCCTCCCCACCCCCTTCTCCTTCTCCGCTCGCCTCCCCACCCCCAACAGGTCATCATGGCCGTCTCGCTGCCCGGCCGCCACCGCCTCCCGCGGCGCCACATCTGCTGGCGGCGCAACACCGTTGTTGCTTCCCGGTTAGATTAGACAATAAACTGCCCAACATTTTCTGTTCATGATTTAATTAATTAGACCATTAGCTGATCTAGGTTATAAAAAGAATGATTTTTATTCTTAATCAAATTACATCAATATTGTGTTTATTATTTATTTTTATGTTTATACGAAAAATCATGAGAGAATCGAGAAAACAAAAATGACATGCAAAATAATAAGGCAAAGGGCATGAATCGGGCCTGATAGAAAAGAAAAAAAAGAGAAAAGAGAGAAGAAAAAACAAAAAGAGGAAATAGGGAAAAGAAGTTGATGTTTCCAAATCTAGGTCACATACCTAGATCACCTGGGCAGAAGTATGCTTAAGATTATTCTAACTAAAGATAACATATATCGCAGGTGATGATGGACATATAGAGGTCAAACTCTTTTAATTATGGTCCAACTTGATTTTTTCAATAAAAAGCAAATTAAATAATTATTAAATATTATTTAATGTCAAATTTTTTTAAATAATTCAAATTATGAAGCTGCATATTTATCATTGCTTGCCTAAACAGCCGTTTAGTCCGTTTACACACCGTTTAAACACTACACTGTGGTACACTGTTTCTGTTTAATCGGTTATTTTGACCATTTAAACAGTCGTTTTCCCCGCTTAAACACCCATTTTGCCGGAATAATTGGTTAAACGGTAGGTGACCGACTATTTACGTTTAGCGTTTTAGATAACACTGATATTTATATGATTTGATCTTCCTCATGTATACGAGCAAGGAATCAATGTCCTCCAAGTTGAGTTGGTGAAGACATGCCGACAGTAACAAAATTAGACCAATTGTAGTGAAATGTGCATCCTCCATTTACTTCACTACCACTACCCCAATACTAGTGAAACCCTGAAAACAGGGGCATCAAACTTTTACCTATAACTATTACTCCCTAAAGTTATAAATAAGTGGAGTTGTCTAAAGTCCACCATTGTGACTAACTACAAATACTTCGTCACATATTTGGAAGTGATACAAGTATATTTGTTTGAGAAATATGTTTATTAAAATATATATATTCATATTTTATAGTATAATTATAATAAAAGTAATATTAAACTATTAAATAGATGGCTGGCTTCATAAAACCTTAAATTGTCACTTATTTGTGATTGATAGAGGAGCTCGTCTAAAGCTCTAGGTCCCTAAACATGTAAATCACATGTTTAGGTTCTCAAACTTGTTTAGTTATGTCATCCTGGTCCAAAAGTTTTATATCTAATTTTGTTAGACTCCTGATAACTTGTACTTTAAATTAGAATAAAAGAAATCACCATGTACTTTCTATTTTTAACTATATAATTAAATGAATAAATAGTCATGTATATTTTTATAAATCATAAAAATGTATGCGCCTATTTAGTTATTGAACCATAGAGTTAAAAATAGTAAAATACATGGTGACTTCTTTTATTCTAATTTGAAGTACATGTTACCAGCGGTCTAACAAAATTAGATTTGTAATTTTTGGACAGTTCTATAAATATATACTGAATTTACAAGTTTACAGTATTTAGGGACCTGGACGACACAACTGAATAAGTTTGAGGACCTAAATGAGTGATTTGCAAGTTTAGGGACCTAGATGCTATAGCCGAACAAGTTTGAGGACCTAAACGAGCGATTTGAGTTTAGGAAATGGGATGACACAGATGAACAAGTTTGAGGACTTGAACGGTTGATTTACGAGTTTAGGGATCGAAATGACACAGTCGAACGAGTTCGGGACCGTCAATACTCTTTACTCAAACTTTTACCTATAACTATTACTCCCAATAGTTACAAATAAGTGGAGTTGTCTAAAGTCCACCATTGTGACTCTAACTACGTATACTTCGTCACATATTTGGAAGTGATACAAGTATATTTGTTTGAGAAATATTTTTATTAAAATTTATTTATATTTTCATATTTTATAGTATAATTATAATAAAAGTAATATTAAACTATTAAATAGATGACTGACTTCATAAAACCTTAAATTGTCACTTATTTGTGATTGATAGAGTAGCTCGTCTAAAGCTCCAGGATGCGGGAGCTGTGCCATGACGCAAAAAAAATACCTTTGCCATGGACCGAAAAGAGAAAGGCACTAGATTTTAGAATTTATTAGGGAATAACATTATCAATCGACCTTGCTGAACCTTCCAAGTATGCATATGATTTACCATCTTATTTATGTCTGCGGTTGCAAGGAACACCAAGCATTTTCGAAGAAAACAGTGAGCGAAAATCAACCGCTCCCAATAACTCAAAAGGATATTTTTCAGACAAGAGCCTATTCCAATTTATTGTCAGTGACACATGAAAAAGGTCTGCATGACTTTAATCCCATTCAATAGGGAATTACTAGTGCCCGGACGTCCGGACGTTGCTTTAAATATTGGACGACTCCTTCAAGTGACAGCGCGCATGGTCCGTCCGACCGCCCCGATAAATTATTATTATAGACTAGTTACGTCATCCACTTGCATCAGCCTCGTAGGCCCATGGCCGTTCCCTCACGTCGTGTCGTCGTTTCCCACGCCGTTTGCGCCCACGCGGGGCCTGCATCGCCCCGAACGTCACCAACATCGAAAAGGGGATGGGTGCAAAGGATGCCTAGTCAATGCCCGAAGGAGGAGATACCGAAGCAGCAGAAAACGAGGAGGGAGATGCAACACCCGATCAACTTTTGAACATCTAGATGCAACACTTGATGAGGACATCACTCCTTCGGATGTACTCGCTGATCCTCCAACCGTCATGCAAGGTCCAATGACCCGGGCTCGAATGCGTCAACTCAATTTAGAGGTGAGCTCGTTTTTAAGCGATCCTTTTCATACTTTTGAGAATAGACTACTACCTAATGATGTTATCTTGCTTAGGAACATTGAAGATGGTCATGAGGGACTTAGAGGACGTGGTGGAGGCAATGATGACCAGCAAGGACGTTCAACAGAAATCGAAGGCCCGATCCAACATGATTTCGAGTTTGCCTTGGCCTCCAGGACCAGTCTGCCTTAAACTGGTCACCCAGGACGCATCCGGACTCCGTTTTTGACGATCCACATATGGATGGAAAGCTAATTTGATAAGGAAGCCAATCCAAGTGGTCTCAAGTCAAAAGCTATTCGGAATCAATGGGAATTGTGGTCACAAGTTAGCATCCAGAATATACCAGGTTGTTGTGACACCGTCTTTTAGTCCGGTGGACCATGTATTGTGTTTGGGCCCATTAGGGGCGCGTCCAGGGGTCTTGCACGACCCTAGAGTCTTCATAAACAGCCGCCGCCCCTCCATTAGGGTTTGGGTTTTGCTTAGATTATTCTGTCAAGAACAGTTTCGTCGTTCATCGGTTTGTAAGACCCCAACTTCGTGAGATTAATCATTCATCTGTAATTTGGTTGTGTTCTTTCTTGTTCTTGCTTGTGTTCTTCGTTGCGCAGACAGGGATTAGCCTTCTTGGCGAGGTCAACCTGGTCCGTGACTTGGTTGAGAACCAGAGGAGCTATGGTGCTAAGATTGCAGGGTTCGATCTTTCGATCTGAAGTCGGATCAGTGTGTCATTCTCCACCACAACGATAGTTACCTCTACCTGACGAAAGATCGGGATCCCCGTTCCCATTAAGTGGTAATCAGAGCTAAGGTATACCGTCAGGTTCACATTTATCCCTTAGTTTTAAGTGTTTCGCTTTCGTCCCATAGTCCAGTGCCATAGTTTTTTTCTCTGTCCTAGAACCTTCCACGCCATAGCCTTTGCATATTTCGGTTTCAGAGTCTGTCGTATTGAGTTTGTGTCCGGGTCGAGGTCTTGTTGCTGGTTAGGTCGTGTTAGAGTCCAGTTCGTGTGTTTTCCCCCATCGTTTTCATCAAATCTTTGCTATTGTGACCAGTTTTGTGCACATTGTTCCCGTTTTGTCCTCTAATTCGGAGCCAATTCTTAAAACTGGTCTAGTTTTCGTATACGAACTCTGATTTCGACATTCCATATATCAAAATTAATCAGAAAAAAATTTCAGATTTTACTGGGATCAGAAATTTTTAAATTGGTCAAAAAAGTGGTCACAAGATCCTCTTTTCGTTATCACAAGGTTTGTGCCGATTTTGAGCAAGTTTTTGAATTTTTCACAGGCCACGTCTTTCACTTGTTTAAGCTCATATTTTTTGTGGTTACTTCTTTTGTGCTCCTAAGTAAAGAAAAAATATCATAAAATAAAATAAAAAGTCAAAATTTTCCAAAAAAAACAACGATAGCCTAAAAAATAGAAAAAAAAAGAGAGGGGCAAAAGAGGAACAATATCTAGAGGAGCACATAGAGAAGACCAAAGTGAACTGTGTTAGCGTGTGCTGTCTGATTCCTTGTTTGTGTTGCTGTTTTCATCCACCATACTTATTTTTCACATACCTATCGCCTTGCTATCCACCATACTTTTGTCACACACCTGATACTTAGAACATTTTAGACCAGCAACGAGAACAAGTACTTTGGACTATAATTCAGCATTACTTTCTGTTACTGACTTGTGTGCCAAATATACATATTACTCTTTGTGTGCCTTTCAAGCTCCATAAACTCTTCAGATCAGTACAGAAAAAGGGCCTTGCAATCTCAGTACCACTGCCTCACAGGTATTACAAACCAGCCGCCGGCTGTACCGCCCACTGCTTGTGTTGGTAAAAACTTTGTAAGAGCTTGGTAAGACGCTTCCACTTGCTGTGAAAAGTGACACTACTGCAACCACATAGTCATTTGTTAGGGATAACTTTCACCGTTTGTTCCTATTTTTTATGTTTACAATGGCTGGAGGTGATCAGACTGGAGATAACAATCCTAAGGGTTTTAGTGAGTGTGTCAGCCAAGAGCAACTACAAGCTGTTGTAGAGGATGCCCAAAAAAGGATGAATGAGGCCATTAGAAAGGCCATCACTGACGCACTCATTGAACTCAACATTGGCAATAGCATGGAGAGATTGGACAAATGAATTTCTATGCTAACCGACAAGGTTACTGAGTTGGAAACCTTAGTGGCGGTCAACAACAATGATGTCTCCGGCAGCGACACCGATGGTCTCTTGCCAGAAGACACGGTGCATGATGCCGCTGGGAACATAGATCGAGCAGCCTTCCGACAAGCAAGATTACGACGACGTCTTCGTCACAACACGACAGGTATGGGTGGTGTCCACCACCATCAAGGTAATAATCACCGTGTGCCCGATGATCCTTATGCTAAGATTAAGTTCACAATACCATCTTTTTCGGGTCATTATGATGCTGAGGGATATCTTGATTGGGAGATGAAAGTAGAACAAAAGTTTAGCGCCCACCTTGTGCCTGAGCATCATAGAGTTCGACAAGCTACTAGTGTGTTTAAGGATTTTACCATTATTTGGTGGAATGGGCTAGCTGCATAGGATGCTTTACCTGGTACATGGGAAGAACTTAAGGTAGCTATGCGTGATCATTTTGTTCCTCCTTCTTATCATAGAGACTTGCGTAAGAAATTGATGCGTTTAGAACAAGGAGATAAATCTGTACAGGATTACTATGGTGAGCTCCAAAAGGGATTGATGCACTATAGTGTTGTGGAGGACAATGAAGATGCCATTTGTTGTTTTTATTCAGGTTTGAGGTGTGAGATTCAGGACATTATTGATTATAAAGAATTTAACACTATCAACCAGTTGTTTCAGTTTGCTATGCTTACATAAAAGGAATTACAGGGGCGTGAACATCAGGGCAAGAGCAAGGTCAGCACCACATACACGCCACGCTCGGCACCATCTTTGGGGCTGACCAAGCCAACCTCTTTTCGGGTGCCTCCACCAGCGAGCAAGCGACCAGCAGCCTCTGGAGTTTCTGCTACACCTAAGGCACCTTCTGCACGACCTTCAGATTTAGGTAAAAATTCTTTGCAGGTGCCTACCAAGAGTTTCTCATCCGTTGCATCGACGGGACGCACCTCGGGCATTCAGTGCCACTGCTGCCATGGCATTGGCCATGTGTAGAAGGACTGCCTAAGTCAGCGGGCATACATTGCTACAGAAGATGGTTACATTAGCACCTCTGACATTGAGGATGGAGAAGACCAAGATACAGATGAGGAGGATGGCGAAGTCCTTGGTGACGAGGCCATGGAGTCCTATAGGAGCATCATTGTACAGCGGGTGCTCAGCTCACAAGTACAGCAACCTGAGAAGCTACAATGTCATAATTTGTTCTAGATTTTCTTCGTCATCAACAACCGTCAAGCACGTGTCATTATTGATGGAGGTAGCTGCAATAATTTGGTGAGTTCTGATTTGGTCAAGAAGCTTGGCTTGACCACACGTCCACACCCATGTCCATACCATATTCAGTGGCTAAATGATTTAGGTAAAGCAAAGGTAACACAAACTTGCAGAGTATCATTTTCTATTGGTTCTTATGCTGATTCTGTTGATTGTGATGTGGTACATATGCAAGCTTGTTCACTCTTATTGGGTCATCCTTAGGAATATGATAATGATGCTACACACCATGGTAGAAGTAATAAATACACTTTTGTGCATAAAGGAAAGAAAATTACTTTGGTACCTTTGACCCTTGCTCAAATTGTACAAGCTGATAGAGAAAGAGCTGCTAGTTTGAAAGATGTTCAATCTAAAAATCAGCAAGTTGTTAATTCCATTCTCCCATCTAAAAAGGATAAGTCTACACCTAATTCTAAGGACGAGGGGATTAAATTGAAGGGTGGTGTTATGCTTGCAACAAAATATGACTTTGCTGAAATTTCTGATAATGATATTTGCTATGCTTTGGTATGTAAACGAGCTATGTTTTCGCTTGATGATATTATTAGCTCAGTGCCTCCTGCTGTCACTAACCTTTTGCAGGAGTATGAGGACATTTTTCTAGTTGAGATACCTCCGGGGCTACCACCTATGAGAGGGATAGAGCATCAAATCGATTTGATTCCGGGAGCAACCTTGCCCAACCGTGCTGCCTATCGAACTAATCCCGAGGAGACTAAGGAAATTCAGCGGCAAGTCCAAGATCTTTTGGACCACGGGTATGTACGTGAAAGCCTTAGTCCTTGTGCCATTCCTGTACTTTTGGTTCCTAAGAAAGATGGAATTTGGCGTATGTGTGTTGATTGGAAAGCCATCAATAATATTACTATTTGATATCGTCATCCTATTCCTAGGCTAGGCAACATGCTTGATGAGTTGTGTGATTCTATAATTTTCACCAAGATTGACTTGCGTAGTGGCTACCATCAAATAAGAATAAAACTTGGAGATGAATGGAAAACCACGTTTAAAACCAAATTTGGGTTGTATGAGTGGTTAGTAATGCCTTTTGGTTTGACTAATGCACATAGCACTTTCATGCGCTTAATGAATAAGGTTTTAAGAGCTTTTATTGGTCATTTTGTGGTAGTTTACTTTGATGATATATTAATTTACAGCAAGTCTTTTGATGAACATATAGATCACTTACGTGCTGTTTTTAATGCTTTACGTGATGCACGTTTATTTGGTAACCTTGAGAAGTGCACCTTTTGCACGGATCGAGTTTCTTTTCTTAGCTATGTTGTAACTCTACAGGAAATTGAGGTGGATGAGATGAAAATTGAAGCCATAAAGAGCTGGCCGGTTCCCCAAACCGTTACACAGGTGAGGAGTTTTCTTGGTCTTGCAGGATTCTACCGCCGCTTCGTCAAAGATTTCAGCACCATTGCTGCCCCATTGCATGAGTTAACGAAGAAAGGGGTGGTATTTCATTGTGGAGAGGCACAAGAGGAGTCCTTTGACACTTTGAAGGACAAGCTCACACACGCACCATTGCTGTAACTTCCAAATTTTAGTAAGACTTTTGAGCTAGAATGTGATGCTAGTGGAGTTGACATTGGTGGTGTTTTGATGCAAGATGGTAAACCTATTGCTTACTTTAGTGAAAAATTGCATGGTCATATTCTTAATTATTCCACATATGATAAAGAATTGTATGCATTTGTTCGTTCTTTAGAGACGTGGCGTCATTATTTGTGGCTTAAAGAATTTGTTATTCATTCTGATCATGAATCGCTTAAGTATCCTTGCTCTCAAAATAATCTGAATCGTAGGCATGCTAAATGAGTTGAATTTATTGAATCTTTTCCTTATATTATCAAACATAAGAAAGGGAAGGATAATGTGATTGTTGATGCTTTGTCTAGAAGATATACATTGATGTCCTAACTTAATTGTCGGATTTTTGATCTTCAATCAATAAAAGAACAATATGCCCTTGATCCTGATTTTAAAGACGTGTTGCTTAATTGTAGAGAGGGACGTACATGTAATAAGTTTATGATCAATGATGGGTTTTTGTTTAGAGCTAATCGTCTATGTATTTCAGTTGGTTTCGTTCGTCTTTTGTTGTTGCAGGAGGCACATGGAGGCAGATTAATGGGACATTTTGGTGCCAAGAAGACGAAGGAGGTGCTGTCCACACACTTCTTTTGGCCTAGGATGAGGCGAGATGTGGAGCGGTATATGGCTCGGTGCACCACATGTCAAAAAGCTAAGTCACGGTTGAACCCACATGGTTTGTATATGCCTCTTTGAAAGCTCTAGTTTGGTTTTGGTTAATTGATGAAACCCTAAGTGCTAACCTAGTTTATCAAGATGATTATGAGATAGGTAGCACTACTCCAAGTGATGAAGCAATGGTGAAGATCATAACAATAGTGATGGCATGGTGATGGTCAAATGCTTAAACTTGGAAAAGAAGAAAGAGAAAAACAAAAGGCTCAAGGCAAAGGTATAAAATGTAGGAGCCATTTTGTTTTAGTGATCAAGACACTTAGTGAGTGTGATCACTTTTAGGATAGATAGCCGTACTATTAAGAGGAGTGAAAATCGTATCGGAATGCGGTTATCAAAGTGCCACTAGATGCTCTAACTCATTGCATATGCATTTAGGATCTAGTGGAGTGCTAACACCCTTGAAAATATTTGTGAAAAAAGGCTAACACATGTGCGCAAGGTGTTTGTAGGGTTGAGATGGGTTTGGGTCCCTCTCTCCCTTGCTTCACGAAAATGAAATGTCTATTTTCTATTGCGCCGGATGCAAAATTCTTGGTGATTGGCACACTTGAGAAAGAGTGAAGAAGTTAGAGTTGAAATGGAGTTGGTCGAAATGATGCTGGCGTCGGTCTACTGACCGGACGCTGGGTCACTCAGCGACCGGACGCTGAAAGGCTACGTCCGGTCGTGCTGGCAGAGAGGTCGCCAGTTTCGGTGTTACACCGGACGCTGGACCTGAGATGCACTGGACGCTGGTTTCTGCGTCCGGTCAAACTGACGGGTCTGCACAGTCGTTGGGGTTGAGCACCGGACGCTGGTCTGCGTCCGGTCAAGATGGACCGGACGCGTCCGGTCGAAAAAACATGCCTCGGGGAGCTTACTGGAAACGACTGGACGCTGGGGCTTCAGCGTCCGGTCAGTTTTGACCGGAGCGTCCGGTCAACTTCGTAGCCATTGAAATCTGACGAACAACGTTTGAAGCTGGTGACGCGTGGCGTCCATCGGGCGACCGGACGCTGAGGGCCAGCGTCCGGTCAGTATGACCGGAGCGTCCGGTCAGAGCGTGTTTTGCCCAGTGAAGGGGTATAACGGCTCTATTTGATGGGGGCTCTATTTATAGCCCCATGGCTGGCTCAAAGGATAACTCTTTCACATTTTCATTGACATAACAACCTTGTGAGCTTAGCCAAAGCCCTCCCACTCATCTCCATCATTGATCCATCATCATTGTGAGATTGGAAGAGAATCCAAGTGCATTGCTTGAGTGATTGCATCTAGAGGCACTTGGTATTCGTGTTGCGCTATGGATTTCGCTTGTTTCTCTTGGTGGTTGCCACCACCTAGACGGTTGGAGCAGCGGTGGAGGATCGGCACGAGTTGGTGATTGTTCGTGGCCGTCTCCGGTGATTGTAAGGGGAGTTGTACCTTCCCCGGCGGAGTGCCGAAAGGTAACTCTAGTAAATTGCTCGTGTCATTGAGTTACCTCACTTGTGCCTCGGTTTTTGCGGTGTCCAATCGTGTGGACGAGGTTTGTGAAACACCTCTTAGCCGCCGAACCATCAAGTGTTGGTCGACACAACGGGGACATAGCGTGTTGGCAAGCACGTGAACCTCGGGAGAAAATCGATTGTCTCTCTTCTTTGGCATTCTCCTGGTGATTGGCTATATATTCATCTTGTGATTGGTTCATCCCCTACACGTCGGTATAATCACTCTACTCACTCATTTACATTCTTGCAAACTAGTTGATACAAGCTCTTTAGTGTAATTAGAATTGAGAGCTTGCTTTATTATTTACATTCATCTAGTTGAGCTCTTTAGAGTAGCAAGGTTGAGAGCTCTTAGTGAGTAATTACATAGCAAGTTTGTGTGCCTAAGTATTCATTGCAACTAGAATTATTGGATAGGTGGCTTGCAACCCTTGTAGAGCTAGAGCAAGTTTGCATTACGCTATTTGTCATACTAATCAAATTGCTCTAGTTGATTTGTAGATTTTTAAATAGGCTATTCACCCCCCCTCTAGCCATATTAGAACCTTTCACTCTTTCTGTTCCTTCTACTCCTTGGGCTGATATATTTATGGATTTTGTGTTGGGTTTACCAAGGACTAAGAGGGGGAGGGATAGCATTTTGTGGTGGTTGATCATTTTTCTAAGATGGCACATTTTATTTCTTGTCATAAGAGCGACGATGATGTTCATATTGCTGACCTTTTCTTTCAAGAAATCGTTCGCTTGCATGGTATTCCTTCTACTATTGTTTTAGATCGCGATGCAAAATTTTTGAGTCATTTTTTGCGCACGTTGTGGAATAAATTGGAGACCAAGCTGTTGTTTTCTGCAACATGTCATCCCCAAACTGATGGGCAAACTGAGGTTGTGAATCGAATATTGTCCACCATGTTGAGAGCAATTTTGAAGCGTAATTTGAAGATGTGGGAAGAGTGTTTGCCACATGTGAAGTTTGCATATAACAGGGCGGAACATTCCATCACCAAGGTAAGTCCTTTTCAGGTAGTGTATGATTTTAATCCCCGTGCTTCTATTGATCTTTTGCCTTTACCTACCACTAAGAGAATATATAGTGATGCTAGAGAGTGTGCTAATTTTATTCGTAAGTTGCACGAAACAACTAAAGCAAATATTGAAAGAATGAATGAAAAGTATAGAATTGCTGGTAATAAAGGTAGAAAAGAGATTAAATTTGAATTGGGTGATTTGGTTTGGTTACATTTGAGAAAAGATAGATTTCCTGAGCTGCGTAAATCTAAATTAATGCCAAGAGCAGCTAGTCCTTATAAAATAATTGAGAAAATAAATGATAATGCCTACAAACTTGAGTTGCCACCTAAGTTCGGGGTTAGTCCCACCTTTAATATTACAGATTTGAAGCCTTATTTGGGAGAAGAGGATGAGCTTAAGTCGAGGACGACTCAGATTCAAGAGGGGGAGGATGATGAGGACATCACTTCTTCGAATGTACCCACTGATCCTCCAACCGTCTTGCAAGGTCCAATGACCCAGGCTCGAATGCGACAACTCAATTCAGAGATGAGCTCGTTTTTAAGCGATCCTTTTCATATTTTTGATAATAGACTACTACCTAATGATGTTATCTTGCTTAGGAACATTGGAGAGGGTCATGAGGGACTTAGAGGACGTGGTGGAGGCGATGATGACTAGCAAGGACGTTCAACAGAAACTGGAGGCCCGATCCAACATGATTTCGAGTCTGCCTCGGTCTCTAGGATTAGTCTGCCTTCAAATGGTCACCCAGGACGCATCCGGACTCCGTTTTCGACGATTCACATATGGATGGAAAGCTAATTTGATAAGAAAGCCAATCCAAGTGGTCTCACGTCAAAAGCTGTTCGGAATCAACGGGAATCGTGGTCACAAGTCAGCGTCCAGAATCTACCGGAGTGCTGTGACACCGTCTTTTGATCCGTTGGACCATGTATCGTGTTTGGGCCCATTAGGGACGCGTCCAGGGGTCTTGCACGATCCTAGAGTCTTCATAAACAGTCGTCGCCCCTCCATTAGGGTTTGGATTTTGCTTAGATTATTCTGTCAAGAACAGTTTCGCCGTTCATCGATTTGTGAGACTCCAACTTTGTGAGATTAATCATTCATCTGCAATTTGGTTGTTTCTTTCTTGTTCTTACTTGTGTTCTTCGTTGCGCAGGCATGGATTAGCCTTCTTGGCGAGGTCAACCTGGTCCGTGACTTAGTTGATAACCAGAGGAGTTGTGGTGCTAAGATTGCAGGGTTCGATCTTTCGATCTGAAGCCGAATCGGTGTGTCATTCTCTGCCACAACGATAGTTACCTCTACCCGACGAAAGATCGGGATCCCCGTTTCCATTAACACTTACAACATATGTCTAAAGGCAGACGAAACACTTGCAAAAACACATAAAAACACTTAAAATCATTTTAAAACATACACAACATTCAGATAAAACACTTGCAACATATGTGTAAAATATATGCAACATCCAGATGAACACACTTGCAACATACGTCTGAAAAAATGGATGAAACATTTAGAACATACGTTTGCAACTACGTGTACAACCATTACAACATATGCATCATCCCGATTTAATTTTACAACATCCACATGAAACACTTACAACGGACCTCTGAAACATTTAAAACACTTCAAACATACACATACGTAAAGGGCAGTGCAGGCCATATCATGTGACCACAGAAATAAAAATCCACCAGGGATTACTGTGAAATTAAATCATACAATACGCTCCAGCTCCCTCGCGTAGCTGAGCGTCTGGTTGATGAGCTGCAAGGATGGGATCTCCTTGCAGGGCTGCGACTCCTTCGCCTTCTGGAAGAAAACGGCACCGTTCTTAATCTCCCATTCCGGGTGCTCCTGTTAATGATGTTCACAAGATTAGACTTTACAGTGATCATATGAATTCACAAAGAAATACACTCAGAAAAAGGAGGGGGGACATTTAAAGACTAACACTACCTCTGTGATGTACTCGTGCAGATCTTGGTCAGAAGTGAACATAAGCATTTGCTTTGCATCACTTACAGATAGGGAATCATACCCCTTTTCGCTGCACCCAGCGATCTCATCTCTGTGAGAGCAGAAAAACACAATTGGATCTCCATTAAGATAAAATCAAACAATCAAATAACCAGGAGTAACAGAAGCCCACTCACCTAACTGTTTTTGCGAGAAGGTCCATGAAGTAAACGTAGGTCTCATGTGGCACAGCCTGCCGAGCGCTTAACACTCTGTTGTAGGCTCCCTCCATGAAAGATTGCTCAAGCTCTACCGCATGATTGATGCAAGGATGCTCAAGTGCCTTGACAGGTAGAAGTTCCAGCTCAGTGTGGAACTCGGCAATTCTATTCTGAACCAACAGCCTCAGAAGATTGAGTCCCAAAATTGGGTACTCCTCTGGTGAGGGGGGGATTATGCCACTGCATAAATAAATAAATATCATTTTGTATCAAACTTACATTGTTTAGCATAATACTATTCTGGCATGCTCTTGAAAAAAAAAATACCCAAGAGGTAATGTTCGATTGTATTTATAGTTACTTATGAATATATTTTGGGTCCTACAATTACCAATTTGAACTCATTTTAGCAACTTCAGTGCAATGAAAACTAATAAACGCTGACTGAATTAATACTTAAAACTACATGATAATCTGATGGATCCGACCGAAACGTCAGGTTTACTTGTCACTTAGACTAGTTATAGTTAAACAACTAAGTCCTTCAGTTCCACTAGTTACATTGTCAAAATATCATTCAAATAGTTAGTCTCTGTTTCTCCCAAATGTAAAGTTCTCTCCAGACAGGACAAAGATGACATCATTTCATAAGTCATAACCAATTGCTAGGTGCCTTTATTTGCATACCTACTAACTCTGACACAGTATGGATTGATAAACATACTTCCACTTAGTCAATCTTAACAGACGTTTCAGGTTGAAATTGATAAAAAATTCTTATTACACATAATTTATAGCTTTGTCCCAAGTTCTATGACTAGGCTTGCATTCTGATCTTAGGATTTCTATATTAGACAGAGTCTAAGTCAGCAATGTTGGCCTCAAGTATTGACAACCATGTACTTAGTTACGAAGTTTGTGGCATAACTAATAGATAATTTGTTTGATATCGATGCCTTGATTCTCTTCTACTATCATACCACTAAGAGATGGGAACGCCTTTCCCCCCTCTTCTTTTGATTCTTCCTCTTCTGTATTTATTACATTCTGCGCATCACAAAGATACTTGCGCTTTGCATGTAGGGGGCAGAAGGAGCTATGGCTAAGGGAAATGAACATGGACGTGCGTGGCTGCCAGAAGCATTAGTTAACACGGCTATCTGTGACAAGGACTGAGACAATTATTTTGATGTAGTGTTAGTGGACGAAAGCCAGGTGGGAGTAAATAGGAAACTAGAGTTATGGCGGCAGACCCTTGAGTCTAAGGGTTTTAGATTGAGCAGAACTAAAACCGAATACATGAGATGCGACTTTGGCGGAGTTGTACAGGAGGAGGGAGATGTGAGTTTGGAAGGTCAAGTAGTGCCTAAGAAGAATATCTTTCGGTATCTGGGATCGATGCTACAGAGGGATGGAGATATTGATGCAGACGTTAGCCATAGAATCAAAGCAGGGTGAATCAAGTGGCAACAAACTTCTGGCATTCTCTGTGACAAGAGGGTACCACAAAAGCTAAAAGATAAGTTCTATAGAACAGCGATTAGACCAGCTATGTTGTATGGAGCAGAATGTTGGCCTACAAAGATTCGACATGTTCAACAACAGAGTGTTGTAGAAATGCGTATGTTGCGATGGATTTGCGGTCACACAAGAATGGACCGAGTTTGGAACGATGATATACGTGATCGCCTAGAGGTAGCACCAATTGAAGAAAAGCTTATCCAACATCGGTTGAGGTGGTTTGGCCATGTCCAAAGGAGAACTCCAGAGGCACCAGTGCATTGTGGAGTCCTAAGCCAAGCTAATAATATGTGGAGAGGTAGAGGAAGACCGAAATTGACATGGGGGGAGGCAATAAAAAGAAATTTGAAAGCTTAGGATATACCTAGAGATCTATGTTTGAATAGGAGTACTAAGAAAGCAGCTATTGAAGTGCCTAAACCGTGACTTGGGGCTCTTGGTGGGTTTCAACTCTAGCCTACCCCAACTTGCTTAGGACTGAAAGGCTATGTTGTTGTTGTTGTTGTTGTTGTTGTATCTGTGAACATAGTTTTATATTTGGTATCAAGAACCATCATGACATAAATAATACTAACTAATGTTCACATAGCCATCATGAGATGGACATATATCCATTCGAATGAAAGAAAATAAAGGCCAAAATGCAATTTCTCATAATTTTTTACATTTCCTTGCTCAGAATATCCTCCTTAAATATTTTAGTCTTTACTAACATTTAGTTCCTTTTTGAACCTCACAAAAAATGCAGCTTCACAATAGCCGGCATTCTACAGAGGCGCGGCAAAGCCGCGCTTTGTTTTCTAGTTAATACTTGTTAAAACTACTTGATAATCTGATGGATTCAACCGATAGTGTCAGGTTTACTTGTCACTTAGACTTAGACTAGTTAAACAACTCAAATAAGTCCTTTGGTTCCACTAGTTTCGTATCTCAATTTACAAACGCAGGCACATCAAATTTTAATATTGCTTGTGTATAAGAAAAATATGCCTTTCACAACGAGCTTTAAACTTTTATTACTCAAAGCATCACATGAATTCAGTCTAAAGAAATTAGAAACCAAGGAAATAAAGGCAAATAAAATCGACAAATTGGGTGACAAGAAACTAACCATGTATCCATGTAATAAGGCTTGAGCTGGCAGAAATCGCGTTCAAATGCATCTTGGTCCTCAAGTTTCACACTCAAAACCACAGCATGCTCATAAATGTCCCCTGAAATATTTTGTGTTAGTTTAAAACTTGCTCTGTTGAAGGATAACTAGAAAAACTGCATAACAGTTTATGGGCCTCTGGATCTTTTCTACTACTAAATTACTAAATAGCTTATTAGTAAAAAGGAAGAAAACATAGCATGCACACATATGCATC
This sequence comes from Miscanthus floridulus, assembly GCF_019320115.1. NCBI lineage: Eukaryota > Viridiplantae > Streptophyta > Magnoliopsida > Poales > Poaceae > Miscanthus > Miscanthus floridulus. Next base: position 29,334,409 of record NC_089592.1, on the reverse strand, counting down.
AAAACTTATGCAACAAATGTGATATCCATTATGGTGCTCAACACTATCCATGAATTAGCAATGTAAATAATCAAGAATGCAATCTTGCATATACTAGAGCACTTAGGGGATCGTTATGGCATCGCCTAATACAAAAACATGAGTCCCAAGGCCATCTTACTTGCAAGTTTGAGCTCCTCCACAGCGTTCGGTGTCTGCTGAAACGAGGGCGGAAGGCTGGGGAATTTGGTGAGATGGACCTGCAAAAATAAGGTGTTTCACATGTAAATAACAGGAAAACCCAAATGTAATTCATTGAATTCTCGCAAGTTTCTCCCACAAAAACCAAATTGGCAACTCAATTGACCAGCAAAAATCGAGTTTTCTGCTACAAATATAACTAAACCTGAAGTTGCTACAGGGCAGATCTGTACACACTAGGATCTAATTAAAGGAGGCACCAGGGGGCAGGACAATTTTACGAAAACCTGCTAAACTCTGTCCTTTCTCCCTGTAAAACCGCTTCGGGGTGCAAACTACTACGGCACGGATAACATCCATGAAACAAACCCTAGAAACTAAATCAAAAGCGGCCCAAACACGGCGAAACCTACCGCGCCGGCGTCTCCGGATCAGGCTAAGCCGCAATTGTTTTTCAAAAATAAGAGGTATCCCTCGTAACCATCTAGCCACAGGTAAAAATTGCATCTGTCATGCCGTCAGCCTGAAACCCCACCCCCAAACCCCATAAACAATAGCCGCGAAATCCCCCGGAGAAACTGAAACATCGGGAAGTGAACGGCGGGCGAGACAGATCCAGCGAGGCCGGCTACCGCACCTTGAGCTGCGAGAGGAATGTGACGCAGGCGTCGAGGTCGTGGCGGGCGTAGGCCGCCTTGAAGCGGGCGAACATCTGGGTCACCTCTGTCATCTTCGGATCCATGGGCGGAGGAGGCAGGCTGTAGCCTGTAGCGGCGGCGTCCTCTGGAGGCTGGAGCTCTCGGTCGCGGCGGTGGGGAGGGACGAAAAACTTTGCTTGGGCGTTGGGTTGATGCTTCTTGGAATTCCATGCTTCTCCTTGGCCTTTATTTGGTTGGGCCGGGTTTGGACTCGGAGTCGGGCTCAGATTGGACCTCCCTGCTACGGACTTTTTTTTTTTGCGACCTGCCCGCTACGGACTTTTTTTTTTCCACGTAGCCTGCAGCCCGGTGGCCTGGCCCGAAGCACGATTTTTGGCCCGGCCCAAGCACGACACGGCACGGTGCCCTGTGGGCCTGCTGGCACGGTCCGGTGTATAGGGCCATGCCTGGGCTGCCACTCAAGCACACCGAACGGCACGGCACGGCACGGCACGGCACAACATTTAAAGATAGGCCCGGTGACGGCGGGGTGATCTCTAGTTCCCCACGGCCTGCTAAGAGCCCACTCTATCCCTAACCCGAAGTCCTACTCATTTCCCCCTCCCACCCCCCGCTGCACTCCCTCTCGCTCTCAGATCCGCGCTCGTGACCACGACTCACGCCCGAGTTGCTCGCTCTCGCAGTCTCGCTTCCCGCTTGTGGCCGCACACCATCGGCCTCCTCCTCCACGTCCTCCCTTATGTAGCCACCCACGCGTCAGCACACCGGCTTCAAGGGACCGTAGCCCCCTACCCGCTCCCCTCTCCGAGCTCGGGCAAGCGCCGCGCCTTCTCCTCCTTCCTCGATCCCGAGTTCTCGACTCCACCAGACTCGACGTCGGCTGGTGGGCGCGCCTTCGTCTCCACCAGATCCGACGGCATGGGAGCAGAGCGTGGCGGCGACGGTGGCTCCCCTCCTGCCATGGCTGAAAGCTCTAGTTTGGTTTTGGTGAATTGATGAAACCCTGAGTGCTAACCTAGTTTATCAAAGTGATCATGAGATAGATAGCACTATTCCAAGTGATGGAGCAATGGTGAAGATCATGATGATGGTGTGGTGACCATGATGATCAAGTGTTTGGACTTAGAAAATAAGAGAAAAACAAAAAGCTCAAGGCAAAGGTGAAACTTAATATGAGCTTTTTGGTTTGGTGATCGAGACACTTAGCGAGTGCAATCACATTTAGGATAGATGGTCGTACTATTAAGAGGGAAGCTCTTATCGGATAACTCAATCATCTAGTGCCACTAGGTGTTGAAAAACTTGCATATGCATTTTTGGCCTAGTGCACATTCGGTGAGAAAGTGATTAACCTTTGAAAAATGATTGTAAAAATGCTAACACACTGCACGTGATGGCGAAACACTTGGAGTGTTAGCACATTTGCAAAGGTGGTGAAAAAGGTGAAGAAAAGGAGACGTTGCCGGGCTCGGGGTGCTGCCACGGGGGGCACCGCCATGCCCTGTCCGGCACACCGCCAGGCAGAGGAGGCCTGAGAGTGGGGTGCACTGGTGGGGCACCGCCGCCCTGTCCGGTGGCACCGCCACCCCTAGGGCGGTGCCCACCTGGACCCAGTAGAGAAGAGGAAGAGTGAGGCGGCCACTAGAGCGACCGGTGTGCACCGCCGTGCACAGGGTGGTGCACCGCCCCTAGCACCGCCATGGGTGTCCGATGGCACCGCCATAAAAATACAGAGAGCGAGGGAAAGCAGGGAGGTCACCGCCGCGGGCACCGTTGCCCTAAGACCGGTGCACCGCCTCTTTTCTCTAGAGACTTGGCCTCTCGGGCAGATTGGTCAGGTGGTCACCGCCACCCTAGGGGCGATGCCACCGCCACCTTGTCTGGTGCCCCAACGGTTAGTTTTTAGCCGTTGGAAAGTGGCTGTTGGGAGGGGCACCACCATGTCTGTGCAAGGCGCCACCATGTCCGGTGCCCTCGCAGAAAGCTGCTCTAAAAGGGGTAACGACTCTATTTGCTTGTGGGCTTATAAATAGAGCTAGTGGCCAGCCTTGGCCACTCTCTTGGCACTTCTAATAGCTGCATACACCCTTTGAGAGTTGAGCACACTACTTCACTCACTTGCACACTTGATTTCATCATCTTGAGTAAGACTGGAGAGCCTCTAGTGCATTGCTTTGTGTTCTAGCATCTTGTGGCGCTAGTTGGACGATTTGGGCTGGTGGAGTTCTTGTTACTCTTGGTGTTTGTCGACACCTAGATGCCCCGGTGAAAGGTCCCTGTGTGGTTTTGGTAATTGAGTGACAACATAGGTGGACTAATTGTGTTTATATGAGATACACAGGTGATTAGTCCACAGGTACATGTGTGTGAGCAACATATGCCATGAAGGTGGAAATGGCTCGGAGATGTTGAAAAGCTCACACATGTGATGATGAAGGAGCTCATTGCACATGAGACATGACATTGAGTCATGTGATCGAGGTGGAGAAGATCAAGACATGACTTGGCTTGATGGACCGGTTGCAAGCGTGAAGGGCAAGTCGAAGGCTTTGGAGCGATGGACCGCGTGGCGGTGAAGCTTGAGCAAGACTTGGCGCCGATGGACGAAGGCAATGGTGAAAAGCAAGTGAAGTCAAGATCGATGAACCAATATGATCACTTGATGATATGAAGTGGATCATATCATTGTTGAGCATGTTGGTGCATGTGTTGCATCGACATTGGAGGAGATGGAATGAAATGCACAAGGCAAAGGTATAACCTAGGGCATTTCATTTCACCGAACATAGGTGTGTAGAGAAGTTGGTGACCGGGTTTTGGATAGAGGGCTGTACTATCAAGAGGGGCAAACTTGTTTGCATATCAATCATCTAGTGCCACTCGTGTGCTCTAACTTTGCATCGTCGCTAGGATCAAGTGGCGTGGCAAGTTGAGTGGCTAAATTCTTTGGAAAATGATTGTGAAAATGCTAACACACATACACAGGGTGGTGTACACTTGGTGGTGTTGGCACATTTACAAAGGAGATAAAGTTGGAGTCGATGTGGATCAACACGACAATGAAACAGAGGCGTGAAGGGTCTAAAACTTCACCGGTGGAGTGTTCGCCCGTAGAGTGTGGACAGTCCAACGGTGCCATCGGCGTCCTGTACAGAAAAGACAGCATTTCGTAGAACTAATCGGACGCTGGCCTCGGTAGGATCAGCGCGTCTGGTCAGTGGCAGCAGTGAGCGCGCTGTCTTGGTCTCGTGACCAGACGCTGGCGCGAAGAGTGACCGGACGCTCAGGGTCTATGTCCAGTCAGTGCTGACGTATGGTGACGTAGACGGCACAGGAGTTAGGCGTGTGGGCACAGAATTGATCGGACGCTGGTCTGCATCCGATCATGGTGGACCGGACATGTCAGTCGCAAAACAGAGGCTCGGGGAGCTCTCTGGAAATGACCGAACTCAGGCGCAGCAGTGTCCGGTTGTAACTTAACCGTTGAGATCGGGTGACTTTGGTTGAACATAGAGCAACATGTGGACGGCATAGAGCGACCAGACGCTGGTAGGGTGCGTCCGGTCGATCTGACCGGAGCGTCCGGTCGTCCCGAGTTTTGCCCAGTGAAGGGGTAACAGCTAGTTTAGCCCATGGGGCTATAAATAGAAGGGATCTCGGTCATGGCTGGTGCTAAGCACCTCAGGGGACTTTGTGTCCATGCTTGAGAGTGCTTGAGAGCCCTTCATCTCACATATGCTTAATAGTGATCATCTGATTGTGTGAGAGAGCGATTCTAGTGCGATTGCATCGTGAGGTTGCATTGAGTGGCACTAGGTGATCGAGTTACAAGCCGGTGGTGCTTGTTACTCTTGGAGGTTGCCACCTCCTAGATGGCTTGGTGGTGGTCTCCGTCGAAGCCCGCAAGAAGCTTCTGCGGTGCTCTAGAGAAGAGCTTTGTGATGGGCATTGTGCTCGCCCCGCGGAAGCTATGAAGAGCAACTCTAGTAAAAGCGTGTCATTGAGCTACCCTCACTTTTGGGGTAGGTTCTTGCGATACCCGACGTGCGGACTTGGTGGGTGATGCCAATTAGCTACCGAACCACCAAGTGAGCGGTCGACACAATGGGGACTATCGTGTTGGCAAGTATGTGAACCTCAGGAGAAAAATCACAGTGTTAACATTATTCTTCCCGTTGGTTTGCATCCTCGTTACACAAGCTTGTAATTACTTTCATATACATTGTGCTTGTGTAGTTGCTCTTGTAATTAGTTTGCTTGTATAGCTCACTAGTTACCTTCTTGCTTGTGTAGCATAGAAGTAGCTCCCTTGCGTGATTAATTTGGTTTGTGTAACCTAGTTAGTCACTTTGCTTAGTTTGTATACCTAAGTATTTACGCTCTCTAATTTGGCATTGGTTGCCTTGTTATTGAGCATTGCTAGTGAGCTTAGTTGGCTTTGTGCTTTTGCTTACTGGCATGTGTAGGAGCTCCCTCATTGCTTGAAATACTAGTGGCATAGGTTTATGTGACCTTGCTCCTAGAATTGGTTAGATGAGCTCTAGCTAGCCCGGCACCTTAATTGCTTAATTAGGATCTTTGCAAGGTGCTAGAGAACATAGATAGAGGGGTGTAGTCTTGGCTAGACCGATAGATTTAATTCCACACTTGTTTCGGTTAGCCGGTGCGATTAAGATTTAGAAATGACTATTCACCCCCCTCTAGTCGCCATCTCGACCCTACAATTGGCATTAGAGCTAGGTCTCTCATTTATGGTCTTTACCGACCTAAGAGGATGGTGACTTATGGGCTAGATGTGGAGTGTCCATACACTTTTGATGGCACACACTTTGCACGGTGGAAAAATTAGATGACATGTAATTTTAAGTTCATTTCCCTCCAAATATGGTGGATTGTAGATGTGGGCTTTTCTCATGTGTTAGATGAAAAGAATGCAACTAAAGCACAAAAGAAATGCCTACATCTCGATTGCCAAGCTACTAATATTTTCTATCAATCCATGAAAGATAACATATTTGGGGAGATTATGTACATGAAGACCGCCTATGATATTTGGTTGTACCTCAACTTAATATATGGGAGTGTATCCAATGATGATGATGAGCCCAAGAAGGAGGCACATGAGTGTGTCGAGCATGACCACAATTTGGTGATTATGGCAGATTGCTCCACCTCATGGTCAAGTGATGATGATGATCTTTCTACCACAAGATCACTTGATAAGGTTGATGATGATGCGACAAGTGTTGCACATAAAGATTCTACCTCAAGCACACTTGGTGGTGATCTTGACGATGTTGGTTCATGCTCAAGCCATGATGATGATGCTACTACAAGCTCTCCAACTACACCATATTGTTTTATGTCACAAGGTGACACAAAGGTATCAAATGCTAATGTGGTTAATCATGTTGATTCATATGATGAGCTTGTTAGTAGACTTGCTAGCATAACTATGTCTTTAGAAAATGAGAAAGCTAAAACATTGAAATTAGAAAATAAAAACTCATTTCTAAAGAACTCTTGTGAAGAACATAAGAAATTACTTGATGCTTTTAAATCTTCACATGATGAGTAAAAATTGAATCATGAGACACTTCTTTCATCTCATGATGAATTATTAGAACAACATGCTTCTCTCATTAAAATGTTTACAAAGAAACTTAAAAATAATGAGAGCTCATCACATGGATCAAATGATAAATCACAAATTGTTGCTAACCCTTATGATGTAGGCAAGAAGCATGTATCCACCTCTTGTGATGATTTATTAGATATGCCATGCTCTTCATATATAGATGCTTGTTCTACTTCTATGTCTTGTGAGACTAACCTTTTGAAGGAGAACAATGAGCTCAATTAACAAGTAAAGAAATTGAGCAACAAGCTAGAGAGGTGCTACAACTCAAAAGTCACCTTTGAGGACATGTTGAAGACTCAAAGAAACTATGGTGACAAGTGTGGTCTTGGCTTCAAGAAGAAGATGACAAAGGGCGAAATAAAGAGAGAAAGAAAGATGAAGAATCTACAACAAAGAAAGCTCTCTCATACCATGTGCTACCAGTGTCATGAAGCAGGACACCTTGCAAATGGTTGCCCTAACATTGAGAAGCTCAAGAAGATAAAAGAAGAAGAGAGGCTCAAGCATGTGAAGTGCTTCAAGTGCCGCACTTGAGGTCACCTTACCTTAATGTGCCCAACCAAGCAATTGGTGAAGCAACTAGAAGAGCTTCAACCAAAGCCACAAGTTGAGTAAGAGAAGACACCCCAAGAGCAAATCAAGATAACCATGAAGATGGTGGTGATTTGATGATAAAGAATAAGAAAACAAGAAGGGGTGGAAAGGCAAGGCATCCAATGCAAACTCAAGATGCCAAGACGATGAGCAAAAATGAAGATGAGAAGAAAGATTATGCTCACATCAAGTGCTTCAAGTGTGGAAGTCTGGGACACTTTGCCTCTAAGTGTCCTACCAAGCTTGAGAAGAAGGCTCAAGCAATCCATGAGAGGCAAAGCAATGAGAAGCGCCACATGAGTAAGGAAGAGAAGGCTCAATCAAAGAGAAAGTGCTACTCATGCCGGGAAAAGGGACACATGGCATATTCATCTCTCCTAGGTAACACCCCTAAGTCTATTTCAATTAATGATGATTCTATGCTTAGGAAGGGTGGTAATGATACCTCTATGGTTGCTATTGCAAAACATCCCGCTATTCATACTAAGGCTATGTCTAAGTATATTGCACCTAACTTGAGAGGACCCAAAATTGTTTGGGTACCATCAAAAAGTGGATGATTGTTTGTAGGTACCATCGGCATTGGAGACTTGATTCAATTGATCTCACATTGTTCATCATATGTTGAATCGAGTTATGAAGCTTAGTGCATATCCAAACCCAATGCCAAGTGAAAATTGAGTGAAGTCCAAGTGCTATCAACATATAAGTGCTATAATTCAAGTTGTTGGTGATTCATTGGATATATTTGATGACTTACAAATAATTGAGTTGAAGCTTGCTAGTTGGATGATCATGAGCTAGCCAAGGTATATCTCTTGTTGATCATTTCATTTGGGTGAATATGAGTTGATTGAATTGGATAAATATGCAATGTTGCTTGCTATGAGATGATTGAATGAATAATTGATTAGTAGTCAAGTTTAGATTGATTTGTGTTGGATAAGTTCACAAAATAACATTTATTAAGTGGATTGAATGGATTTATGTCTTGTGAAAGTATTCAAACGAGTTAGTTTCGAGTTTGATTCATATTTGATGAAGTATAGCTCAATTGATTGAAATCTGTTCTATATTGAAAATCTGAGTGAGCTATGATCTTAGCCATGTTTGAGTGATCAAAACTTATTGGATTGGCATAAAAATTGGTGTATATGCTCTAGACTTATGGTATAAGATTCTATATAAATTTGATGAGAATTGGATAAGAGATGCTTCGGTTTTGGAGTAGATCATGTCAGCTATAGTGCAGCAGTTTTTAGCATATTGCAATGGTGGATGAATTGAAATCTAGTAGTAATCTAGAAGTCAAACAAAGCTAAAATTTTTACAACTGCTATATAACTTAGTGAAACACATCTCCACCAAATTTCGTGGTATTTGGATATGTACTTTGGGAGATATGCTTATTTCTTTGAAGGGTACAGAATCTGCCAGAAAAGTGATAAATGTTGGATTGATCTAGAGTCACTTTGATTGAAAGGTCCTCAAGTTGGAAACATGTTTACAAATGTTTGAGGTACCTAAGTTTGGTTTTGAGATGATCTATAAGCATGATAAGCAAAGAGTATAAGGTCATTTGATTGTGGAGTGTACTTTGCACATATTTGGTACTCAAATTGAAGATCAAGACCAAGCTCAAGCTCAAGATGAAGTTTGAGTTCTAGTGAGTATTGAAAATCATTTGGTGGAAAGAAATGGACTTAAACAAGTAGAAAGAAAAGGACTTAGAAGGAATCAAGGTTACTCATCAAGTTAAGTCCATAACTTGGATCAATCAATCAAGTTATTTTAAGTGAGTGTCATGAATGGTTCTTAGAGAGAGGTCACTTCTCCCTAGTGTAGGGGCTTGCCGCCTATGTGTAGGTGAACCAAGTGTGGTACTTGAAAGGCTAACATAAAGTGGTGATCCGAGGAACATTTGAGATGCTTAGTTAAAGCAATCAAAAGGATTGATCAAGAAAAGCAAGCAACACCCAAAAGAGAGTCCATCATGATTTTCAAGTGGCATTCTCACTTTGATGCTCTCATGCAAGCATTGATCAAAAGATGAAGCAAGCCAACCACAACAAGAAAAGTGCACTTGATCATAAGTGGTATTCATTTTATATGGGTGAAGAATGGAATTTAAAATGATATCTATTGGTCTTCACCAAGCTTATAATTGGACTTCACATTGCTATTGGAGTAATGAATTGGAATCTATGTGACTATCCTCTACTCCAACATAATAAAGGTATCAATGTAATGTGCATGATCATTTCATCCCTTACTAGTATGCGGTTAGTGCATATAGTACATGTTTCATAGGATCATGCATAACAAATGAAATGTTTAAATTCATAGCCTACCACTATTGCTTGAATGATTACTTGATCTAGTGGTTAGTATATGAATTTGTTCATGAGCTAGTGAACCCAAGTACTTGATTTAATTTGGATTGCTAACAAGAGACAAGTACAATATTGGTAAGATAACCCTTGTAAGAGGTGTGAAGAAGCTTGTCATTGGTTCAAACCGGACTTGGAAGCTTAGGCAAATCGATTTAGTTCAAGTCAACATTAGAAGCTCATGATAATGATAAGAGTATAAGCACAAGACAACAATACAATGGATATCTAGTTTATTTGTTTTAAGGAGTATCTAGACTCAAATATTTCATCAAATTCACAAGTGATGTCTAGATCAACTCACAAGTGATATCCTATAAGTGGTACTCATGAAGATAGCAAATGTTCAAGAAATAGCTTTTATTGATGAATTCAACAAGTGGTTCCATACTAGAAAATGCTTTCAAGTGGTATCACATCTACATATGGTATCAATCATGCAAGACGATGGTTCCAAAGTGATCCTCAACTTTAAGTGATCATCAAATGAAGAATGCATCCCTCACCTACAAGAGCTCAAGTGTACCAAATGGATGACCCATGCTATCACATAAGGGGAGGTGTCCCACAAATTGATATCAAGTTCAAAGATCCTATGTGTGGTATCTCAAGAAGCCTTACACTAGATACAAGTGGTATAAGTTACAAGTGGTATCTACAAGTGGTGTCATTCCAATAATCAAGTGATGTCCATCAAAAATGAAAGATTCAAGCCTCAACCATCTACCCCAAATGCATACCTTTGCATCATGAGAAGCACACCTTTTATGAAAATTGATGGCAAAGGGGGAGAAATTATACAAAGATATGAAAGCTTTGAGATTGAGATTGTACAAGGGGGGAGAGATAAGATATGAAAGTTTTGGGAGAGGATTGAGACAAAAAAGTAGAGGTTGGACATGGACATGAACAAAAAGGGAGCAATGTTGAAGAAAAGAGATGGATCAAAATTCTTGGACAAGAGAAGCACACAAGTAGGGGGAGCAAGCTCATGAACTTTGATTGATTGCATTTGATATGTGCATATTCATGTGCTTGCTTGCATTGCATAAGCTTTCAAATTCAATATGCATGCTTGTGTGGTGTATGCTAGTTGTAGAACTTGAATGATGATTTGATAACTAGCATGCATAGGATGATAGCTAGACACTTGGTATGCTTTACAAGTAATGCTAGTACCTTATTTTTAATGTTGATCTCATGAGGTATCTAGTAATTTTATTTCCAAGTGATATCTAGCTAACCATGGTGCTAAGGATGAACTTAAAGTTGCAACTCTGATTGGTATCACGCTTCAAAGGTTTACTCTATACACCTTAGCATCATTTAGTAGTAATTACTCTCCCACAATTTCAATCTATGCATATGTGCGAACTTCAAACAAAACACTCTAGCACATATGTAGGGGAGCTACTACTACCATTTTGAGTTTGTGGTACTTGTCCAAAATCATTTACACATGGTAAAATTGCTTGGGCAAGCAACATGAATCCAAAAGAGCTTTAATTTTCATATCTTTGTAGAGTTGTCATCAATTACCAAAAAGGGAGAGATTGAAAGGTCCCTGTGTGGTTTTGGTAATTGAGTGATAACCTGGGTGGACTAATTATGTTTATGTGAGATACACAGGTGATTAGTCCACATGTACATATGTGTGAGCAACATATGCCATGAAGGTGGAAATGGCTCGGAGATGTTGAAAAGCTCACACATGTGATGATTAAGAAGCTCATTACACATGAGACATGACATTGAGTCATGTGATCGAGGTGGAGAAGATCAAGACATGACTTGGCTTGATGGACCGGTTGCAAGCGTGAAGGGCAAGTCGAAGGCTTTGGAGCGATGGACCGCGTGGCGGTGAAGCTTGAACAAGACTTGGCGCCGATGGATGAAGGCAATGGTGAAAAGCAAGTGAAGTCAAGATCGATGAACCAATATGATCACTTGATGATATGAAGTGGATCATATCATTATTGAGCATGTTGGTGCATGTGTTGCATCGACGTTGGAGGAGATGGAATGGAATGCGCAAGGCAAAGGTATAACCTAGGGCATTTCATTTCACCAGTCATAGGTGTGTAGAGAAGTTGGTGACTGAGTTTTGGATAGATCACGGTACTATCAAGAGGGGCAAACTTGTTTGCATATCGGTCATCTAGTGCCACTCGTGTGATATAACTTTGCATTGTCGCTAGGATCGAGTGGCATGGCAAGTTGAGTGGCTAAATTCTTTGGAAATGATTGTGAAAATGCTAACACGCATAAACATGGTGGTGTACACTTGGTGGTGTTGGCACATTTACAAAGGAGATGAAGTTGGAGTTGATGTGGATCAACTCGGCGATGAAATAGAGGCGAGAAGGGTCTGAAACTTCATGGTGGAGTGTCCGCCCATAGAGTGCGGACAGTCCGATGGTGCCACCGACGCCCTGTACAGAAAAGATAGGATTTTGCAGAACTAATTAGACGCTGGCCTCAGCAAGACCGGGGCGTCCGGTCAGTGGCAGCAGTGAGCGCGCTGTCTCGGTCTCGTGACCAGACGCTAGCACAAAGAGTGACCAGACGCTTAGGGTCTGCGTCTGGTCAGTGCTGACGTATGGTGATGTAGGAGGCACTAGAGTTAGGCATGCAGGCACAGAACTGATCGAACGCTGGTCTGTGTCCGATCATGGTGGACCGGATGCATCCGGTCGCAAAACAGAGGCTCGGGGAGCTCTCTGAAAACGATCGGACTCAGGCGCAGCAGCGTCCGATCATTCACTGTGTAGCGTCCGGTCGCAACTTAACCGTTGAGATCGGGTGGCTCCGGTTGAATGTAGAGCGACACGTGGACGGCGTAGAGCAACCGTACGCTGGCAGGGTGCGTTCGGTCGATCTGACCGGAGCGTCTGGTCATCCCGAGTTTTGCCCAGTGAAGGGGTAATGGCTAGTTTAGCCCGTGGGGCTATAAATAGAAGGAGGTCTCGGCCATGGCTAGTGCTGAGCACCTTGGGGGACTTTGTGTCCATGCTTGAGAGTGCTTGGGAGCCCTCCATCTCACATATGCTTGATAGTGATCATCTGATTGTGTGAGAGAGCGATTCTAGTGCGCTTGCATCATGAGGTTGCATCGAGTGGCACTAGGTGATTGAGTTGCAAGCCGGTGGTGCTTGTTACTCTTGGAGGTTGCCACCTCCTAGATGGCTTGGTGGTGGTCTCCATCGAAGCCCGCAAGAAGCTTGTGCGGTGCTCCAGAGAAAAGCTTTGTGAAAAGCAACTCTAGTAAAGCGTGTCATTGAGCTACCCTCACTTTTGGGGTAGGTTCTTGCAGTGCCCGACGTGCGGGCTTGGCGGGTGATGCCAATTAGCCGTCGAACCACCAAGTGAGCGGTCGACACAACGGGGACTATCGTGTTGGCAAGCACGTGAACCTCAGAAGAAAAATCACCGTGTCAACTTTATTCTTCCCGTTGGTTTGCATCCTTGTTACACAAGCTTGTAATTACTTTCATATACATTGTGCTTGTGTAGTTGCTCTTGTAATTAGTTTGCTTGTATAGCTCACTAGTTACCTTCTTGCTTGTGTAGCATAGAAGTAGCTCCCTTGTGTGACTAATTTGGTTTGTGTAACCTAGTTAGTCACTTTGCTTGGTTTGTGTAGCTAAGTATTTGCGCTCTCTAATTTGGCATTGGTTGCCTTGTTATTGAGCATTGCTAGTGAGCTTAGTTGGCTTTGTGCTTTTGCTTACTAGCATGTGTAGGAGCTCCCTCATTGCTTGAAATACTAGTGGCATATGTTTGTGTGACCTTGCTCCTAGAATTGGTTAGGTGAGCTCTAGCTAGCCCGGCACCTTAATTGCTTAATTAGGATCTTTGCAAGGTGCTAGAGAACATAGATAGAGGGGTGTAGTCTTGGCTAGACCGATAGATTTAATTCCACACTTGTTTCGGTTAGCCGACACGATTAAGATTTAGAAATGATTATAACCCCCCCTCTAGTCGCCATCTCGACCCTACACCCGATGATTGGTAGATCGTTGAGCGGCTATTGGTGATTGTTGTCGGTTCCGATCGTCGACATTGTGAGGGGTTCTTGTGCCTTCCCTGGTGGAGCACCAAAGACAACTCTAGTGGATTGCATGTGGCTTGTGGACCCTCATCTTTTGTTGGTTGTGTGGCACCCTATTAAGGGTTTGGCGTGTGATGCCAATTAGCGCGTGAACCTCCAAGTGAGTGAATCGTCACAACGGGGACTAACTTGCTAGCAAGCAAGTAAACCTCAGAGAAAAAATCATTATGTCTTGATTGACTCTTTGGTATTTATTCTTGTAATTGATTGGCTCCTTTGGTGATTGACTCATTCCTCTACACGGCGGTATAACACTCCATCCTTTTCGTGTATTTACATTTTTTAGTGTAGCTTGGCCCTTTAGTGTAGCTAGTTTTGAGGGCAAGCAAGAGTCGTGTCTAGTGGTTAGTGAGGCTCTTTAGTTAGTCTTTGAGAGCTCACTAATTTAGTATAGTGACATAGCCTTTGAGTGCTTATAGACAATAGTAACTAGAATTATGGTAGGTGGCTTGTATTCTTAGTAGGCTAGCGCAACATTCGTTTCGCCTCATATTTGTCTCACCGCTTTGCATAGTGTTGTTGTAGAAATTTTTATAAGCTATTCACCCCTCCTCTAGCTATTAGGACCTTTCAACGGCGAGCGCGTGGAGGCTCTCCCTCTCCGACTCCGTCAATGGCCGCGGCCTCCTTTGACGATCGATGTTGTGCGGCGGGTGCTCCCTCGTAGGCCACGGGCCGCCTGGCATGCTAGATTGGTCATGCTTCTCGGGCTAACCCAACCCGAAAAATGGCCCAGCATGCCGTGCGTTGGCCGAAGGCCAGGCTCGTGGCCCTGTGAGGCATGGCCCGGGAGGCACGACGTGCCATGCCGGCATGACCCCCATCAAGCCGTGCCTGGCACGGGCCTGTGCCGTGCCAGCCCATCTATACTATGGACTCAGGATGCAGCACATGGATGCGTCTCGAGGAGATGTTGCGCTAGCGGCGGCTCGGCGTGGGGATGAGCTACGGCAGCAGGAGTGGAGCAGAGATCGGGCGTCGGTGAGTTCCGTCGGAAGGCAAGTACAACTCGTGGAGTTAAGACATACTTCCTTCGTCCCTAAATAGCCGTCGTTTTTGTTTCCGAAGAAACAAATTTGACTAAATATATATAATATATATAAAATATTAATATTTATGGTACAAAATTAATATTACTCCATATTAGATAGATCGTTGAATCTATTTTCATAATAAATTTATTCAGAGATACAAATGTTACACGTATTTTCTATAAATCCGGTCAAACTTATGGCAAAAAAACCAAAAGAGATAGTTATTTACGGTTGGAGGGAGTACGGAGGAAGAGAAAAGAAATAGATTAGAATATGCAAGTGGGGCCTGCTGGCTCCTGATAGTGGTGTGAGTTAACAGGTCCATCCCCTCCTTCTATCGTGTGTTTGGTTCGGGACTAGGTGGGTTGGGTTGGGTCCAACCCAGTTTTTTGGGATCAGATGAACCCATATCATGTTTGGTTGGCGGGTTTGAGCCATTATAGTTTTTTGTTTGGTACGAGGGATGGAGCGGATTAGGATGGATGACACTGGAAACTCCGTTAGTTGCTATCTACGTGGGACCCAGGTGTCAATGATCCATCTCTCTTCTTCCACCTCCTGTCGCAACGCACTGCCCCACCACACGCGCCCCTTACTGCCCTGCCCCGCTGCGCCGCCTCGTGTCCCTAGGGAGCCCCGGCGGCTGCGCCGCCCCACGCTGCCCCTACTACACCTCGCCCCAGCATCGACGGCCCACGAGACTGAGCTCGTCTGCGCCCGAGGTCGTGCTTGCCCGTGCTGGCCAATCGCTGGATCTAAGACCCCCTCCTCCTCCTTCTTTGGGTTTGAGCCCTCGTCCTCCTCCTCCTCCTCCTCTGGATCTGAGGAACACGGCGGTGGCTAGGGTTCCGACGAACTCGAAGGTGATGGGCAAGGGGCTGGAGCAGCCCGCACCTTGACCCATCCCCTTGCTGTTTTGTAAGTTTTTTTTGCTGTTTCTCCGTGTTGTAATGGGTTTTTTTGATGTTGCAACAGATGATTTTCGAATATTGCAATAGGGTGATTCATGTGTTGTAGAATGAGAGTTCTAATGTTGGGATTGTTGCAGTAGGGGATTTTAATCGTTGAAATTACCTTTTTCATATGTTGCAGCACTGAAAGGTGATTATTGAGTTGTTTCCATTTTTTCATGTTTCGTGGTTGATTTTGTCATGTTGCAGCAGTACTGCTTGAGATGTTGCAGTACATACTTTTCGAATGTTGCAGTACATAATTTTTCGATATTGCAGTACATAATTTTTGATGTTGCACTACATAGTTTTACGATATTGTATTATTTTATATCCCGATGTTGCACTACACAGTTCACATATTTTCTACGATGTTGCACTTGTCGTGCTTTTGGGAACGGGGCGTGGTGGGGAACGGGGTGCGTTGGGGAACAGGGACAGGGGCGCGGTGAAGAACGGAGGATAGGGGCGCGGTGAATTCCATTCCATTCTTCAATCCAATTCTATGGGGCTTGGGTAGTTTGGGAAGGGGAGCGACGTCCGGACGTAGCGCTGGAGCCGGACGTCCAGGCACTAGGATGTCGTTTCTTTTCTCTTTGATTCTAAAACAATACTATAATTTGTCTATTTTGACATCACAGTAGTTTGAAATAAAATTTTAATATAAATATTCTGTCACATACATTCAATAACAACTCAACTTTAAAATTTTAGACGTCATAGTTCGAATTCAAATTCGAACTTTACAGAAGTCATTTTTTTAAAACATTAAAACATAAGAGTAGAAGACATTTTTGTATTAATTGTAAGAAATACTAGCGTACAGTTTGTTTAAATATTTGATCCTGTATTTAAGAGTAGAAGACATTTTTTCTACCCAAAAGTATGCTACCATGCAGGATTGTAAAGATCAGAGGACCCTCAAAAGCATGAGGATTGTTATACAAATCTCTTCCAGATTTGAGAGAGATAGAGGAGATTGATAATCAGATTGTACATATGGCAGTGCCATCGGATTGTTATACAAATGAAGACAGAAAATAGATGGGTGAGTGTTTGTCCTTAAGTTGTGCCCTGTTCCTGTAACCCGATCACTTCAAAATCTCAAGAGTCAATAGGATTTGACTCCATCAATAAGACCAATGGATAGGGTTTTCAGGGTTTTGGAGGCTGGCGAGCATATGAGCAATAGCCTACGAGGTAGCCTTTCTAGGCAGTAATAGAGAGCAAGCCAGAGTGCTACTAGGGCACCTGGAATGAATAGCTCTAAGCTAGTATTAGATGTTACGTAATAAAGAAGAGATATGTCAAAAACTTTTAAACTAACGGGAAGAGAAGAGCTAAGCTCTTTCTGCGTCACCATACTCGCAATGCACGAGAAATGCAACTATTCTATCTCTCTCTTGAGAGGAGAGATAGATTATACCCCTTCAAATTGAATAACGTGTATGTGGCTCCCCAGATTGTACGTGAACTAGTACTGCCTACACTCCAAACACATCACACGAAAAAAATGAGTCAACTAATAATAATAAACATATCCAAAGTCATGATATGATTTCACAATAGTTAGCTTGCAGATCCACCATGTTGCTTGTCTGCTAACAAGCTCCAATTACTTACTAGTTGAAGGCTAAACTCAGAACCGGTTCATGAACCATACCTCACTAGCACAAGTTCCACCATGATTGTCTTCATGGATCAATAGTCTGCCTACCGACTGAATTTGAATGAATAAATGAGATATATCAGATGGACCTGAACGCCAAATGAAACATCTACAGCATCATAGCGTCTTTTATAGCCTCTAAGAGTTTATCTCAAGTGCCCAATATCTATCTCAATAGAATTCATATGCAACCTGCTAGGCAATAACTTCAATAGTTCATCCTCCAGTCACCAGAAAAATGACGTGACGCAGCAATGTAGAGCAGTTATGAAGGTTTCTAGTGCCAAACCTTGCAGCATGCATCCTTGTGTTGTGCTTGAGAGGGCTTCTCCTTGATGCAGATGATATCCATGAATGCATCAACCAGTTGGGCAACCAAGCTTACAGGATCACCGATAAGAGCATCTACGAAGGCGCCCACGATTCGCCTGTCCTGTGCTGTTGCCTTTAGGCTGAACCAAGTGAGGAACTTTACACGGAAGTCGTTGTCCATGTGCCCTTCATGCTCCAGCCACCTGACCACCTTCACGCAGTAGTCATACTGCTGCTCCACATAGTTCTTGGAGGCTGAATCTGGGGTGCCAATAAGCAAGTCAGGTTTACTAGGAGCTTCGGAAGGAGAGGAGTTGGAGCTTGCAAATGGTAATACTTCAGAAGTTGGCGGCAACTGGCTCTCATCGTTGTCACTTGCACCGTCTAACCTTGCAACCTTAGCCCGCTTGGAATACCGCTCACATGATAAATTGTTCTCACTTGAATTTGTAGAACCCTTAGGTGAATCATATTGAATGGTTCTCTGATGATTCTGCACATTCAAATCCTTTTTCTGATGCT